>NC_037668.1:45372787-46089632 GCF_003255815.1 Theropithecus gelada
GGGCTTCACTATGTTAGCCAGGATGGTCTCGATCTCCTGACCTCGTGATCCGCCCGCCTCGGCCTCCCTATCCCACCTCCACCGACCACTTCCTAGCAGGGCGACTCCATGCATGCTGAGTAACTTCTCCACATGGGTTTCTTGTCTGTAGCGTGCAGACAGCGGTGCCCACTGAGGGCTGATCGTGATCACTGTGGGAGAGAATAACTTGGGTACAGAGGCTGAATGCCCCCTGCCTCTCCATTTGTTCTGGCCTGATTTCTAATCCAGACTCACCATCACTTTCGGCAGATGGGACTTGTAGGGTGAAGAGAACACAGTGGTGCTTTCTCCTTTGTGTTCTGAGCCAAGTTGCTCTGTGGGGCGATGTCATCCTTTGCTACTAGACGAAACTGAGAGCGAATCCTACAGCTTTCCTGGTCACTTAGGCAGTGAAAGTTCCTCTGGTTACTTCTGTAATGTCCAGTCTCATGGAATAGTGAAAACGTGCAAATTCATTCATTTAAACTCAAGGCCTTTCCAGTCCCTGGGCCCAGGTCAGCTGGGGGCAAGAAGCAGGGATGTGGTAGGGTCTCGATTTCCCACCTTGCTTTTCCTGCCTCCTCCCCATGACTGGCAGTGTTTCCTGAGAGTCCTGCTCTCTGGGGTCAGAGGTGGGAGAGGTGGGAAGAGAGAAGGAGGGGAAATAGGCAGAAGTGGACCAGACCAGCATTTGTGAGCCGGGGTGAGTGTACTCTGGGCTTGGCCTATGTTTAAATCCCACGCTTTCTCATGCGGGACTTTGGTGGGTTCTTTGGAGCCCTGCCCCTTTCCGGCCCCCACTCCTCTGGCTGGCCATCTGTTGTGGGTCTCCAGCTGCCTGATGCTGAGGTGTGTTTGCTCCCTGGGGATCCTCCTGATCACTTCCATGCCCTTCGCTTGTCCCTGAGAGATGCTTTGCCCTGACAAACACCAGGTTTTAGGTGCCTCCTCCCCTCTCCCACATCAACTTAACTTTTCCTGGGTGAGGCACATATGAGTGTCCCCGCTCAAGCACCCAAGGGAGGCATATGTAGCTGTCCAAGTACATATAATCATCTGCTTGGGCTCAGGGTCAGGATGAGCACCCGCCCTTCTCTCTTTGGGGGGACACTCTCAGAACCCTCTTCACTCTCCCCAGAACTCTCCTCCTCATCTGTAGCCCCCTCTTGACCTCTCCAACTTCTTTTTTTTTTGAGACAGTGTCTCGCTCGGTCGCCCAGGCTGGAGTGCAGTGGCACGATCTTGGCTTATTGCAAGCTCCACTTCCCAGGTTCAAATGATTCTCCTGCCTCAACCTCCTGAGTAGCTGGGACTACAGGTGCCTGCCACTGCGCCCAGCTAACTTTTGTATTTTTAGTAGAGACAGGGTTTCACCACGTTGGCCAGGCCAGTCTCGAACTCCTGGCCTCAAGTGATCCTCCCGTCTCAGCCTCCCAAAGTGTTGGGATTATAGGCGTGAGCCACCGTGTCCATCTTCCAACCTCTTTTAACTAAAGGAAGGATCAGTAAGGCCAGTTCTTGGCCACCTCCTTTGAAATCCTGCTTTGGTGTTCTCACACCTCACCTTGGAATGAGGATGAGGTTAGCATCTGTTGTCTTAGGGCCTCATCCAAAACAGAGGCCAAAATGATTCCATTTCAACACCTAGTTACCCTCAAGCATGCTCAAGCATTTCCACCTCAGCACCTTTGCATGTGCTGCTGCTGCTGCTGCTTCTGCCTGAGTGCCTTGTCCCCAGATCCCTGCATGACTGGGGCCTCATTCTGTGACCTCAGATATTTGATCTTGTCGTGCACTTCTCCCTTCCCAGCTAGTCAGGCTGTCAAATCATCCTGCTCTCTTTTCTTCTGCAGAGGTTTATGGAGACCTGGAATGATTTGTTTGTTTGCTTGTTTATTGTATGTCCCCACTCCCCCAACCCCCACTACTTCCTCTGTTGCTTCTAGTCCATCAGCTCGGCAAGATTTCATTTGTTTTGTTCACCACCATAGCCCCGGGGTTGATAGAAGTTTCTGGTGCAAAGATGACACTTAGAATGCCTTGGGTGATCTTTTCAATCCCCAGATCAGTCCACACAGGGAGTCCACAGCCTGGCATGTGGGATTTGATCAAGCTATTAGGACATCTCAAGGGGCCGAGGTAATAGGGACAGTAGTTCTCCGCCTATCTATTTGCTGCAGGTGGCAAAGGTGTGTCTCTGGTCACAATGGCATGAGCCATGTTGTCCAGCTTTCCCTGGGTCCTCTGCTACACTGATGGGCCAGGAGCTGGATCTCAGATGTGCAGACCCCAAATGGAAGTCAAGGGCCAGGGGAGGTGGGTGTGAACATTGAAACAGGAAGAAGCAGGGAGGTGCCTTGGTGGGCGGTGCCCATGGGAAGCTGAATGCCTCCTTGCCCAGCGGGGGGCCCCTGAGATTGCCCAGAAGTGAGAGGAGGCTTGGCTGTGAGCACGGCCTGCTGCGAGTGGGAAGGAGCAGAGCTGCCCCCCGGGAGAAGCAGGCTTCATGAAGCAGGCTGGCCTGTGGGAGGGGCTGATCAGACCACGGAGTAGGGGCTGGCAGGGATGGGGTACAGGCAGACCCATGGGGTGGGAGGGAGGTCAGGCAGAGAGAGCCAGTCTAGCCAGGGGAGAGGGGGCCAGAGAGTCAGTTTCTCTGGGGCCAGGGCTCTGGTCCCAGCTTCCTTTGGCTGACTTGGCTTCAATCCATGCAGAGGACAGTGGCCCAGTGGCCTGGTCTACACTTAGTACCCAACCTGAAGCTCACAAACACTTTCCTTCGTCCTAATCATAACGAGGTCAGGAGTTTAAATGGGACCATTTACCTGCTGGGAAAGGGGAAATCTCTGCAAATATTCATGGAGCACCTGCCAGGTTCTAGGTGCTGTTCTGGCCACCACTTTGCAGGGAGGGGCAGCAGATGTGGGAGTAGGTGTCTCCTTGGGGTGGGCTGCAGGTGTTCACCGTGCACAGCTCTGCCTGAGCTCAGAATTAGCCACACTTGGGACAGACCAGATGTGCCTGGGAGTCAGTGCTTCAGTGCGGAATTGGTTGGGGGAGAGGTGGGGGTGCTGGTGGACAGAAGCCCAAATTCCTTGCCTGTTCCTCATCCTCGATCCCTTGAGGGACAGTTCTGAGCTGTGCTCACAGGGCCTCTTGAGTGTCTGCAGCAGTAACTGCCCACAAGCTCGCCTTTACTGGCCACCTTCCTCCTTTCACTTCCCACCTTGCCGTGCTTCCTGCAGTCACCTCCTTAAAAACAGACTTGTACTCCAATCCTTGTCTCTTTGGAGGGAACCCAAATAAGAAAGGTGGTCTGGAGATGGGTGTGTTTCTTTCATGGAGAAACACAAGTTCAGAGAGGTAAAGCAGCTTCCTGCAAATCACTCAGCCAGGAAGCGAGGAGCCTGGCTCAGAACCCGGGTCTCTTGTGTCCATGGGGACAAGAGCGGTCACGTGGGGAGGGGGAAAGAGGAGCTGGATTTCTGGAGTTGTTGCCTTACTGGGGTCTTGTTTATAGGGCAGCAAAAGGTGAGCGTCTGTGCTCCCCAGGGACTGGCAATCTTGGGGTCACATTCAGCTTGGCTTCCAGAAGATTCTGTAAGGGACAACATTTAGAACAGACAGCTGACTTCAGTCTGGGGCTTGGGGACCCCACAGGGCAGGGGCTGAGGGGTTAACATCATGCATAATGAGTGGGGGAGAGTTCAAAGGATGGGGTTGGTCCAGCTGTGTCCAAGGGCAGTGGGTGGGGTCAGAGTGGGAGGGCCTTCCAGCAGGGGCCCCGCGGGTGGGGGCTGTGGAATTAACAACAAAATCAGAGGGCAAGAGACTGTCATCCAACCCCGAGCCCTCAGCCCTGCCCAGCACAGAGGGTGCAATTAGAGGCTTGGGCAGATTCGCTGCAGAAGATGCCACTGGAGGAAAGGAGCCAGTGCTGCGGGGGGTCTTCTCTCTGTTTTAAAAGCAGCCGGCAGCGTATAATTCCTGCCAGTAAATTGTGTATTTAAGTGCTTAGGGTGGGAGTGCAGCTGCGGTACTTGCTTCTGTGTGGAAATTAGGATGATGCTGGGCCCTTGGATCTGGAGCTCCTGCTGGGAGGAGGAGGGAGGAGGGAGGAGGGAGGAAGAGCACAGAACCATGTACCGGGGCCCCCATTCCTCCCTCCAGAGGCTTGGAAAGGCAGGACAGGCAGATGGCACCCCCTCTCCCTGCCATATTGTTTTGTGAGGCAAGACAGGGTCCACCCTTTGCCCTCCTTTGAGATGGTGGCGCCTGACACCAGAAGACCAGGCTGGGGTGATGGATTTCAGGGCTTGTGCTCTAACCCCTCTGAGTCCCCTCAGGGGCCAGGTCTCCCTCACTGTCTTGACTCTGCAGGGAACAGTGGGATCTTTAGGCATTTGTGGAACTCCAAGACGGCGGGATCCCATCTGGTTTGTTCATCAGGTATACAGCAGGTGCTTAATAAATGAGTTGATCGAATCCAGTAAGTGAAGGGGCATAGTGAGGACTCCTTGACTCTGGCTGCCGCTCGAGTGCCCTGCCTTTTTGGGGCATGCTATCCCCAGCTCTTTGTACGTGGAGTGGAGAGAATGGTGCTTACCTTGGGGGTTTGAGGAGGCTTCCTGGAGGTGGTGCTTGTAGACTGCTGGGACAGGCCCTTGGCACCTTTCCCCCTCCCCATGGGACCTCTCTTGTCCCCATGGACCCAACAGACCCAGGTTCTGAGCTAGGCTCCTCGCTTCCTGGCTGAGTGATTTGGGGGAAGCTGCTTAACCTGTCTGAACTCATGTTTCTCCATGAAAGAAACAATACACCCATTCTCCTGACCACCTTTCTACCAGATGGTAGGGCCTCTGTCCCCTTGGTTCTCTCAGTCCTGCTCCATGTGGCCTGTGAGTCAGGGTTGGGGGCGGGCCACATTTTGGGCCTTGGGGACCATTGGGAGCAGTGATTAGTCCCTCTAGGAGCTGGTTCTGGTCCCTGCACCTTATCTATACCCCTCTAACTCCCACCCCCAGTTTACACTCCACCTGCAGGAGGCGGAGTCGGGAGCCCAGGTGCAGAGGAAAGAGCTATGGCTTCACCTTCTCCAACGTGCTGCCTGCTGTGAAAAGGGCAGGTTCAGGGGAGGGGATGGGCTCTGTAGACCCACCCACTCTTGTCCCCTTGCAAGGGTGCAAACATGTCATTCTCTTTCAGAGCCTGGGAGGGACAGATAGGGAAGAGGATAATTCCAGGGAAGCTCGTTGGCTGGCTGCTGTCACTGTGTGTGTGCCTCTGTGTGTCTGTGTGTGTGTGTGTGTGTCTGTGTGTGTGTGTGTGTATGTCTTACAGTGCCCTTGTCCAGGTGGCATCTGTCTCTGGGTCTCTCTGGGTTTCTAAGGACACTGTCCTTCTTGACCTGTGTGTCCCCCAGGTGCCGACCTGTGTGCCTGGTTGTGTGTGTGTGTGTGTGCGCACCACAGGGCAGTCGGCTGCCTCAGAAACAAGCCCTCAGCTGGGTCCCTGTCTGCCTTCTTCCCTCCGAGCTGCAGCCAGCCCAGCCCCCTAGAAGCACAACTTTGGCTGGCTTCCCTGAGATCAGACATAGCTGAGCTGGGTGGACCCAGGTCACCCACTGGCCCCTCACCAAATCCCTGCCCTCTCCTGGGAAGGCTGGTTCAGGAGCGATGGGGTAGGTTGGTGTTTCTGGGAGGTTGAGGGGCACCAGGAGGCCTGGGCACCAGCTTATCAGGAGGCTCTTCTACCCACTGTAGTCTCTAGTGCCAAGAGGTCTCCCCTAAGGGTCTTGGGAAGTAGAGTAATTTCTGCACAGCCAGGGCCCTGGCGCAGGTACTAAATACCCATTAATAAATGATGAACCGCTTCTCTGTGGCTGAGGCAGCAGCCTTGGTGGGGTGTGTGGGCTTGGGGTGGGGGTGCTGCACTGACTGCCTCCTCATGGAATGTTCCAGGATCACAGATTTCCCTCTACCAGGGAACGGTGGGCTCTCAGAGGAAATGTTGGATGGCATGGATTGAAGGTGTGGGAACATTTATGGCAACAGGAGGCTGGTGTTCAAGTTTTGGCTCTGCCACTGGGACCCTGATAAAGTTCCTTATTGGGTCTGGGCCTCGGGTTTTCAAGCTGAACACTGGGAATGGGAAGGTTTGGACAAGATGCTTTCTGAGGGCTTTTCAGCTCAGGTGAAGATGGTCTATAAGGAGGATAAGGAGGGAGGGAGAAGAAGAGAAGGGGAAGGAGGTGGTGGGGAGACAGGGAGAGAGAGAGAGATTTTAAAGAGTTGGCTGCAGTCTGGAGAGCAGGCTGGCAAGCTGGAAATTCAGGTAAGAGCTGATGTTACAGACTTGAGTTGAAGTCTGGAGAGCAGGCTGGCAAGCTGGAAATTCAGGTAAGAGCTGATGTTATAGCCATGAGTTCGAAGCCTACAGGGCAGGCCAGGAGGTTGGGAACTGAGGCAAAATTGCTGCTGCGTCTGTAAACCTCGAACTCCTGACCTCAGGTGATCTGCCTGCCTTGGGTTTCCAAAGTGCTGGGGTTACAGGTGTGAGCCACCGCGCCTGGTCCCATGTTCCACTATACTTACTGGCCAGCTTTCAGCCTTCCGTAGCCGCCACGCTCCCTCTACCCCAGGGACCTTCCGTGTGCTGTGTCCTCAACCTGCAGCACTCTTCTCTCTCTTTAGAAAAATTCTTTCCAATCTCAGCTTCAGCATCATTTGACCCACCCAGCCTCCCCGACAGGGTCTGATTTCTACATATGAGGTTCTCAAAACCCACACACCCTATGGCAATTGCCATGGGTGCACTTTTGCATTAATGTGTGTGACTACGAGATTTGTGTCTGGTTCCCGACCAGCCTGTGGACTCTGAGAGCAGGAGCCGCCTCTGGTTTTGTTCTCCACTCTCTCCTCAGTGCCTGGGAAGGGGTTGCACGTACTCTCCATGTTTGAGGAGTGAGTGAGTGAATAAACTAGCCAGGTTCCGTGAATTTCTCATTTCCTCAAGGACGTGGAATGCACTTGACACCTCTCCCACTGGGCTCTGCTCCCAACTCAATACTCAGTTCAGGGATGTTTGGAAAGCCAGCCCTGCCTTTGACAAGTTTGTTCCCTCCTCAACTCCAGCACTTGCTGGGCCACCTGGGCGGAGGTGCCTTCCCTCTCTGGTTTGCTGCGTTCGCCACTTCTCCACCTTAATAACTTTCCTCAACTTAGGGAGTGGAGTTGGTCCTCATCTTTGCTTTAGAAACGAGGCAACTGTGGCTCAGAGGAGGGAGGTGACGTCTGAGCCGTCCTCAGGTCCGTCCCGCCAGGTCCGCTGCCTCCTGTACACTTCTGCCCACTTCTCACCACCTCTCGCGCAGCATCGTATCTCCCTGCAGCAGCATCAACTCCAGCCTCGTCACTGCTCTCCTTGCCTTGCCTGCCACCCCTCAGTCCACTAGAGGGATATTTTAAAAATATAAATTAGATTAGGACATTCCCCTGCCCCAAACCCTCCAGGGGCTCCCATTACAGTTAGAATAAAACTCAATGCCCTGTATCAGGAGTTGGCAACCTCTTCTGTAAAGGACCGGATAGTAAATATTTTCAACTTGGTGGGCCATATGGTCTCTGTTGCAATTATTTGGTTCTGCTGTGGTAGCACAAAAGCAGCCATATAAAGTTCGTAAGGGAGTGGGCATGGCCATGTTCCAATAAAACTTGGTTTACGAGAACAAGTGGTGGTCCAGACTTGGACTGCAGCCTGTGGTTTGCTGCCCCCTAATCTACAGGTTTCTGCATGAGCCATCCCTGCTCCCCTTTCCCACACCTCACCCCCCCCGCTCCCTCCTCCTTGCTGCCTGTGCCTGGGCTACTCAGGCCTTCTTTATGTCTCTCAGATATGCCAGGTGCAGCCTTATCTCAGGACATTACATGTGCTGTTCCTTCTGCCTCGAATACGGTCTCACTGGATCTTCATAAGACTGATTCTGTCATTCCGCGCATCTCAGGGCAGATGTTATCTTCTTGAAAAGCCTTTTCTGACCAGTCTGTCTAAAAAGCACCTTCCCAAGTCTTGCTTTGCTGGATCTTGTTTTATCTTCAGAGCGCTATCATTCTTTGAATTTATTTACTCATTTGTTTGTTGGTGAATCTATCATCCATCTATCCGTTCATCTCTCTATCCATCCTTCCATCCATCTGTTCATCCATCCACTCATCTATCTGTCCATCCATCCATCTGTCCATCCACTCATCCATCTGTCCATACATCCATCCATCTGTACGTCCACTCATCCATCTATTCATCCATCTATCTATCCATCTGTCCCTCTGTCTCAGTCTGTTTGGGGTGCTCTAAGAAAGTACCCTAGGCTAGGTGGCTTATAAACAACAAAAATTTATTTTTTACAATTCTGGAAGCTGGGAAGTTCAAGATCCAAGTGTCAGCTGGTTTGGTGTCTGGTGAGGGCCCACTTTCTGATTCATGGATGGCATCTTCTGTCTGTCCTCCTCCTGTGGCAAAGGGATGGGGGAACTCCTGGGGTCTCTTTTATAAGGGCACTAATTCCATTCATGAGGGCTCCACCCTCATGACCTAATGACCTCCCAAAGACCCCACCTCCACACACCATCAAGCTGGGGATTAAGTTTCAACATAAGAATTCTGGGAGGTACACAAATATTCAGTCCATGGTACCATCCGTCTGCCTATCTGTCCGTCTGTCCATCCATCCATCCATCCATTCATGGTCTAACTCTCCCTTCTAGAATTTAGGCTCCATAAAGACATTACTTTGTCTTGATCACTAACATAGTCCCTGCATCAAGAGTCATGGTAGGCACTGGATATGATAAATAGTCAATAATGTGTGTGAACTGACTGCCTAGTTAACCTGCTTGTCCAAGGTACCAGCCTGGCTTAGGCGAGTGCACAGGGCACCTCCCCGGGGACTTCTCCCACCTCTGATGCAGCAGCACCCTGTCTCTTCTGCCCACTCTAGAGCTCTTTGCCAGCTTCTGCCCCTCCCATCTCCCACCCCCTTGCTTCCTTCTCCAAAGCAAAAGAAATTTAAAGAATCAAATGAAGTCACAATCTTTGGGAGCTTCCCTGTGAGCGCATCAAAGGTTAAGCTGAGGAAGCTCTGCTTTGCAGACCGAAGTGACGTGGAGGCACTTGAAAATGAAGTGTCTCCCGAACAAGTGTTTAATTATCCTATTATAGGACAGTAACTGGGCACCAGGATTTTTTATAATTATTAATAGAGTATTAAACAATGAATTATCATGAACAATTAAAATTAATTACATTTCTTGGAATTAATGAAATTATTCTTTTGATAGGACAAGTGGCTAAGCAGACATAAAAATTAAGAACTGGTACTCCAAAAGTCTGCAGGAGCGGGGTGTGGTAAGGCTGGGTGCCTTTCCCTCTCCAGCCATGGGGAGGGGCTCCATGCACAGGCTGAGGTCTTGGGAATCTCGCAGTTCTCTGGAGAGGAGGATGAACTGGAAGGCTGGACCCAGACTGCCTGCTCAGAATTCTGGCAGGGACCTCATCCATCAGGCCCAGCTCTTGGCTTATCTTCTCCTCTCTACCCTCGTTTCCTCTCTTTATTCCTTTCTCTTAACCTTTTATCCTTCTTTCTTTGGTGCAGACTAGGCATGCCCTAGGCACTGGAAGCCAGGGATAAATCAGTCAAAATTCTGTCCCTTTGTAGAGTTCAAGGTCAAGGAGAGAGACCTAACACCATCTTGATGCCTAAGAGTCAGAGGGCTGAGGTTCAACTTTGGACTCTACTTCTTACCAAGTGTGTGACCTTCAGAAAACTACCTACTTCCTTGGAGCCTCAGTTCCCCCATCTGTAACGTGGTACCTCCCTCATGGGGCTGTTGAGAGAAAAATGAGTTATTATGTGTTGATATGGTTTGGCTGTGTCCCCACCCAAATCTCATCTTGAATTGTAGCTCCCATAATTCCCATGTGTTGTGGGAGGGACATGGTGGGAGATAATTGAATCATGGGGGTGGTTTCTCCCATAATGTTCTTGTGGTAGTAAATAAGTCTCATGAGATCTGGTGGTTTTATAAGGGGAAACCCTCTTTGCTTGGTTCTCTCATTGTCTCTTGCCTGCCGCCATGTAAGACTTGGCTTTCACCTTCTGCCATGGCTGTGAGGCCTCCCGTGCCACGTGGAACTGTGAGTCCATTAAACCTCCTTTTCTTTACAAATTACCCTGTCTCAGGTATGTTTTCAGCAGCATGACAATGGACTAATACATGTGTCAAACATTTATTAATACTGTAGTGCCTGCAACTTAGTAAGTGCTCAATAAATGTTCGTTTATATCATTATCATTATGGCCATTTATTAGTAATTGCTGTGACAGCCATAAGCAAGGAGAAGATACCTAACCTGGCCTATTAGGGTCAGAGAAGCTTTTCTGGAGAAGAGATTCTTAGCTGAGTCTTTAAACATGGGTAGACCTTGGCTAGGTTGAGATGCAAAGGAAGAGCATCTCAGGCAGAGGGAACAGCATGTGCCAAGGCTCGAAGGCACTGCCCATGATGTGAACTGCAGTAGTTTTGGGTTCCAGGAGTGTCGCCTGAACATTGTGGAGTGGGGAAAGATGCAGCTTAGGGAGGTGTGGGAGCAGCCTCCCAGTGGTGTCCTGCCCTGTGTTATCCCGTCCTATGCTGTACTGGGGCTGGTCTGTGTTGAGACCTGGTAGAGGGAGTGGAATGTCACTCTCAAGGCTCATTCCTCAAAGGCACTCTGGCGTCCTCCTTGCTGTCTTTCTTTGGGATCAATTGCTCTGGGGAAAGCCAGCTGTCGTGTCAAGCAACCCTGTGGAGAGGCCCTTGTGGCGAGAGACAGAGGCCTTCTGACAACCACCAGCAGGGAATGAGGTCTCAGCCAGTGGCTGTGAGAATCAGCCATCTAAGGAGTGGGTCCTCCAGCCCCAGTCAATTGTGTGTGGACGGCTGCAGCCCAGGTGACGCACTGACTACCACCGTGTGAGGGCCAGAGCCAGCATCACCTAGCCAGCTGCTGTGATGTCTTAACCCACAGAACCTGGAGGAGACACTATTTCTTGTTTTAAGCCACAACTTTTTGGGACAATTTGTCACACAGCAGTTGATAACTAATACAAGTAGTTAGCAGAGCTACTAACCTGTGAAGAGTCTCATGGTAACCCTTTAAGTGAGAGCTGAAGGTCAGATTTGTGGGTTAGGAAGATCAGTCTTTACAGCATAGAGGATGTGTTAGGCAATGAAAAATAGCTGTTCATTATTGTTCATTTATTATGGTCCGGGCACAGCTCCAACACAGCGCACGTGTTAGCTTATTTAATCCTCACAACCCTATCAGGTACGTACTATTATTATGCTAATTTTGAAGATAAGAACATTGAGAAAGGTTGGAAAACTCTCTCCATATCACGCACCTAATAGCTCACAATGATGCTGGATTTTGCACACATGCAATTTCTTAACCTCTCTGGAGGCCAGGGGCCCAGAGACGAGAGGGGCAGGAATGGAGGCAGGACAGAATGAGACACGAGGGGTGCTTGAGAATTGGACTTGGCACCTGCTTGGATGGACAGTGAGAGAAAAGGAAGCCACCCACATGTGGGTTCCTGTCTTCACTTGTGTTCCTCTGTTGGGCCCAGAGTGTATGACCCAGGGTGGGCCCAGAACCTGAAATGGGGAAACCATACCAGGGGCAGGTTTGAGGCAGAGCAAGGAGGTGTTTTGGGATGTGTTGAGGTTGAGAGACTGAAGGGCATGTAGGTAGCTCAAGAGATGCTAGGGCTGGAGAGCCAGCCCTCATGCCCCATGGCCCCCTGTTAGCTCTTATCAGACCACATGTGCCTGTGTCCCCGACACCTCGTGTCATTCCCATGCCTTGTGTCTGTGCCACCTCTAGTCCCCCAGTGCCGAGCATGCAGCTTGGCCCACGGTGGTGCCCTGGGGATGTACACAGAGGGGTCCACTGAGCTCTGGGTCTTGGTGCTGCAGGCTTCTCTGGGTTAGATGCAATGGGAAATGCAGCGGGGAGCTTGGAGCTGTAGAGCATATCCTGATGGTGTGCCCAGGAGTGTGGCTGGGACCAGCGTCTTCACCCCATATGCTGTTCTTCCCAAACTGAAAGCTGCCTGCTCCTTCCCCAGCCCAGAGACACCAGGCCTGGCCCCTGGGACAGCTCAGTGTATCTCATGGAGTGGCTGCCCAGGGCCTGAGCTCACAGAGCAGGGCCTGGTTCCTGGCTGGGGCTGAGATGTGCAGTCACCCCGGGCCCAGGGGCCGGGTCAGAGGGTATTGGGAGAAGACCTTCCTCAGGAGATCTTGAGGCTCTTTCCATCACCCCCGCCCTCCAGGGTGAGAGCGCTGCTTTTGCATCTGTGTCCTGTGCGAGTCCAGAGCTGCTCTGTTGCTCCTGCACATGCTGGGTTTGATACTGCGGTTCCATGGAGCAGCTCACCAAGACTAACAGCCAGGCTCAGATGGGCGGGTTCCCTTCCCATGCACAGGAGCTGGCAGAGACTCAGGCCTAGCACCTGCTGAAAAGCCCCTCAAGTGGCTGGCACCAAATCTTTGAGCGGAGCTCAAGGGAGCCCCATTGGCAGCCCAGGGTCTGGAGAAACTTCAAAACACAACAAGAGGCCTGGAAAACTCTTCAGAGCAGATTGCACATAAGAGACTGGGAAACAGAGGGAGAGTAGATTCGCTCCCCAGGGGACAGTTGGTAATGCCTGGGACCATTTTTGGTTGTTACAATTGGGGGTGGGGGTGTAGGTGCTGCTGAAATCTGGTGGGTAGAGGCCAGGGATGCTGCTAAACACCCTACAGTACACAAGACAGCCCCACTTTTTTTCTATTTCTATTTTTTTTTTAATTTTATTTTTTTGAGGCAGTGTCTTGCTCTGTCACCCAGGCTGGAGTGCAGTGGCACGATCAGGGCTCACTGCAGCCCCCACCTCCCAGGCTCAAGCGATCCTCCCGCCTTGGCCTCCCTGATCCCAAGCAGCTGGGACTACAGGTGTGCGCCACCACGCCTGACTAATTGTTTTTTGAATTTTAGTAAAGACAAGGTCTCGCTAGGTTTCCCAGGCTGGTCTCAAACTCCTGAGCTCAAGTGATCCTTCTCCTCGGCCTCCCAAAGTGCTGGGACTACAAGCATGAGCCACCACGCCTGCCAACAGCCCCACTTTCAATAATGCAGAGGTTGAGAAGCCCTACTCTGGGGGCCCGAAGCTGCAGGGGTGGGTAGTGCTGCTCTGCAAGTCCAGGGTATGTCATGAGGCTCTATGTGGATATACATTCACCCAACCCTGCTCTTGGGACAGGACCTGGGATCTCAAATCTGCTCTAATCTGAGGCAACAACTCAGACTTCAGAGAAAACAGACAGCACCAGTGCTATAGGGGCAGGCAGCCTAAAGCCATCCCTTCTCCTACCCTGTCCCCCTTTGGCCTGGGGCAGAACTTTTCCAACGATGTTTGGAGAGCCTCCCTATGATCCAAGAGCGGGAGCTGCGTGGGTGGGGTCTGGGGTCCTCTGTTCCCTAGCTACTCTTTTTATTATTTTTAAATTTAAGGGCTATCTAGAGAGTGAGTATGAATTTTCAAGCCACGTACTCTGGTGTGCAAAGAACTGTAACTTTATTTTTCTATCATGGAACTGAATTTCCGTCCCAAGTTCCCTTTCTGCCTGAGGGCAGAAAATGTAATCTCAGACAATTCCAGGTAAACTCAGTCATTTCAGGTTTAAGTTCAGTTGATCTGGGACTTCCCTCCCTTCCTACTGCTTGGGATGCCATCTGATTTCCAGGGCTGTGGTGGCATCTGCAGGCAGTGCCCGGTGCCTCGTCCTCAGCTTCTGTCCACAAGAGCTTCTGCTGGGTGGGCAGTGCCAACCTGGCCCCTCAGTGGGGTCGCTCCTTCCTGGAGCTGTCTACCTTCCTAGCTGGTCTCTAGGAATTAGGTTTGTGCCTCCTTTCTGTCTCTTGAGGAATAAGACAGGGAAGAGGGTGCTCTCCTCCTCTTCCTCCTCCTTCTTTTCCCCAATACCTTTCCTCTTCCCCCTCTTCCTCCTCCCCTCCCTGGTAGAATGTAGCAAATCTCTCTGCTTTTCAGTGCAGAAGCCCAGAATTTAACCCCCATTCCTGAGGGGCAGCAGCCTGCTCAAGCTGTGTTTGCAAAGCGCTTTGGGATTCATTGGCTGGTTTCAGACATCTCAGGTGAGCTTTTCGGGGGCAGAGCTCCGAGCTTTTGCATAAGAAGCCATGTTTACCCAAGAGCTCTGCCTCTCCTCTCATCCACCAGCTAGAGGCTCTGCTGGAGAGGCTGCCCAGGCCTGGAGGAAGCCAGGTACCCTGGGCACACACAGGAGGCGGGGAGGAGACACCTGCCTTTCTCCAGGAGGGGAGACTGGGACTCAGAGAGGGATGGACATTTGTCAGGGTCATTTGGCGGCAGTGACAAGGCTGGCTTAGCATTCTCTGGCTAGGGAAGGCAGGGAGGGTGGGGTGGCATTTGTGGAGGGGAATAAAAGCGGAATTCTCCCCATGTCAGTCCAAGCAAATGCCCTGAAAGAGATGGGCCTCTGGCTGCAGGGGCATAGCCTCCCGTTCTCCCCTCTGCACTCGTATGTACTGGGTGCCACAATCTCTTAATCCTCACAGTGCGTCTATGAGGCAGACATTGCTATTCCCATTTTACAGGTGGAAAGACTGAGGCACATGCAGTGATATGCCCAAATCCCATTGTAAATCAGTGACAGAGATGGAAGTTTTAAAAATTGCCATTTCTTTATTTTATTTTATTTTTTCTTGAGACAGAGTCTCACGCTGTTGCCCAGGCTGGAGTGCAGTGGTGTGATCTCGGTTCATTGCAACCTCTGCCTCCTGGGTTCAATCAGTTCTCCTGCCTCAGCCTCCCAAGTAGCTGGGATTACAGGCACTTGCTACCATGCCTGGCTAATTTTTGTATTTTTAATAGAGTCGGGGTTTCACCATGTTGGTCAGGCTGGTCTTGAACTCCTGACCTCAGGTGATCCATCTGCCTCAGCCTCTCAAAAAGCTCAGATTACAGGTGTGAACCACCATGCCCCTCCAACCATTTCTTTATTTTTAAAACATATGCTCATTAAAGCAATTTAAATAATTCCAAAGTACATAAAATATTAATAACCTTTATTACCTTTCTTCCATTTCCTGTTCTGCCAGTACCTCCTCCCAGATGTAAACAATCTCCATCCACACCTATAAATATATACAAACATATACACACATATCTGGGGGCACTGGGAAAAATGTGGGGTGCTGCTCTCTGTCTACTCTGCAACTTTGTTTTCACATTAATATGTTTTTTTCCTCAACGATATATTTTTTGCTTCACAGTACAGTCTGGATACCTCAGGTCAATAACACAGATGTCGGTGATTGTTTTTAATAGTGTTTTAGTAGCCAGTAGCATGCATTAGCATAGTTATTCAGCCAGCTTCCCTTGCGATGCACATCTCGGCTGTTTCAAGGTTTCCATTCTCACAATAGTGCTACAGCCACCGTGGAGTGGGTGTCCACTGGTAATGGTGCTTTGATGTCTGAGGATGGATTCTAGAAGTGGGACTGGGGTCAAAGGTTATAAACATCTTATATTTTCATAGATTCCAGAGGTGGGATTTGAATTCCAATATGTCTGACTCCAAAGCTCAAGAGAGACCCAGGGTAGGCTGGGTGCAGTGGCTCACGCCTGTAGTCCCAGCACTTTGGGAGGCTGAGGCTGGCAGATCACCTGAGGTCAGGATTTCAAGACCAGTCTGGCCAACATGGTGAAACTTCATCTCTACTGAAAATATAAACAGCTGGGCACGGTGGCAGACTCCTGTAATCCCAGCTACTCAGGAGGCTGAGGCAGGAGAATCGCTTGAACCTTGGAGGAGGAGGTTGCAGTGAGTCGAGATTGCACCATTGCACTCCAGCCTGGGAGATAAGAATGAGACTCAGTCTCAAAAGAAAAAAAAAAAAAACAGGGTAAAAGATGATGGCACGACCCCTGGACACCATCCTGGCATCCAGACCTCCTGCCCCAGCTGGTCTGGAGCCTCCAGCCTAGGCGGCAGGGATTCAGGCATCCCAGCCTGGCATGAGCTGCTAGGCTGTGGGCTGCAGCCATAAGAAACCCCCATTCAGAAACAGCCTCCACACACACGGCCTCATCTGCCCTTGGAGGCAGGCTGTGAGGTGGGAAGGGAGGCGGTTGCCATTCCATTTCCAGAAACTCCCAGGTTGCAGAGTGGCAGCAGAAGTGGCAGGTCTGGCAGGGATAGATTTCCAGGCTGAGAGTAGATTCAGGTTGAGAGTGGACAGGAGACTTACCCAAGGCCACACAGCTGGTAAGTTGGACCCGGGAGTGGAAAGGGCAAGCCAGGGCTTTGAATTAGTATTTGTGGAGCAGGGTGGACTCTGTGTGCTCTCTTGTGGACCTCCCCACCCTCTGCCATGGCCTGGTCCAGCTGTGGGCTCTGTGCCGCCATGGACAGAGCAGGAGGCCATGCTGCCCTTCCCACCCCGCCCATATAAGCGTGCACACTCCATTTTGCTCCAGCTGTTGGGAGAGTCTGGGGTGGGCCGCATGAGACACCTGTTAGTGAGATGATGGATGTGCTGTTTGCTTCCAGGAGAAGGAGCCACAAGAGGGGATCCAGGGAAGGGACAGCGCCAGGGCCGTGTACTGGGAGAGGGGGGTCCTGCTATGGTGCCCAGCAGCCTTTTTCGTAGTCACCGACAGATGGGGAGCACAGAGGATGGTAGGGCGTTACAGGGATAGGCAGTGCGGTGGAGGGAAGCTGAGATCTCCCAGTCTGATGGAGGAGGCCCAATTTCTGCCTTCAAGGAACTGCTGCTCTGATAGGGGAGGCACCGCTTCTGCTTCCAGCCTGATAGAAGAAGCACAGCTGCTACCTCAAGGAGCTCCCAGTCTAGTGAGATGACAATCCTGGCCCTTGGGGACCTCTCAGTCTCATGAAGAAGACAATAGAGAAATATTGGAAAGCCTTGGTGTAGTTTTCAATCACTGAAAACTCTGTTTAAAAACACAGAAAGTGACATCTGCATCAAGGACGGATGCTGTGTGACAGGGAGTGTGGCCCTATGGGAGGTACGCTGGATTTGGAGTCACACAGGCTTGGGTTGGAATCTCTGCCCCACTGCGGACAAACTGTGACCTTGGCTACGTTACTGTGCCTAGTGAGACTATTTTCTCACTAAATACAGGGTTAATATTTAAATGAGTGAAAGCTCCTAAAGCCCCAAATATAGTGTTTGGCTGTGAGCACCCAAAGCTTGGAAGCTACTCTGACTGATTTGGGTAGGTTTAAGTCGTGGAGGGCTTCCTGCAGGAAGAGAGCGTGGAGGCTAGACTTTGAGGTCTTGATCTCCCTTCAGAGTTCCTCTGGAGGAGCTCAGCCACTGAATTGTTCTTAGCCCTTTTGGGCCTCCTCACCTCTCCTTGCACCTTTCCTGGGCAGCTGAGCCAAGCTGCTCAGGAGTGATGATGCATTCAAAGCAAGAGGACATGTTTGAAGGCTGTAATGGAAATGTGTAATGAAGATAATTAAAGGAGATAGAAGACACCCGCTGGAAGAGCTTATAATGGAAAAGCCATCAGGTTTGAGTAACCCCGTGCTCCCCAGTCATGAATACTCTCTGCAATGGCTACATCAGTTGCTCCCAGTCACCTGCCGTGGCAACGTTCAATGCAGACAAATTGGATGCTGGAGCCAGGCCAGGCAAGCAGAAGTCAGAGTGTTAGCAAGCACCATGGACAGGCGAAGAGGCAACAAACAGGGACTGCTGAGCTCGGGAAAGGCTTAAGAAGCTCTGAGAGTCTTGGAATGTGGCCTCGGAACCAAGCCAAGCTGCTGGGAGCTATTCATTTTTGGATGCATCAGGTGGGCTTAAGGGCTGGACACTGCCTGATCTCCTCCCTGAGCTGGCTTCTCTGGCCTTGACCTCCAGCCCACCTGACCCTAGTGACATGCCATTACCTCTACTTAAACTCCCAGCCTTTGCCATATGTGGCTTGGGTCCCACGGCAGAGCCAATGGGCGTTGCTGATACTAGGACAGGCGGAACCAAATGGAGACCAGTGGGAAGTTGGAGGCTCAAAGACCCAGTGTCTGGTGTGGCAAGAGAGAAGTCTGGAGGGCAACCAGGGCTGGCAAGGGGGAAGGTTGCCCAAGCTGACTGTTCCTCTTATTGTTATTTACTGATCAACTGCTATGCGTTGTACACTGTGCTAATTATGTGCATTATCACGTCGAATCTTCCCAACCACTCTGTGAGTGGGTGTAATCATTTTCCCCACTTTACAGATGAGGAAGCCAAGGTCCAGAGAGACTAAGTCACTTTCCCCAAGTCACAGAGCTACTCCGTGATGAAGCCAGGATCAGATGCAAGTCTGTCTCATCCCAAAGGCAGTCTTCCAAGCAGGCTGATTCTAGGGGAAAGACCATGGGTGGACCTCCCAGGAAAATGATAGGGGTGGCGGAGTCACAGCTGAGACATGGGAGATTGGATCCCTCTCCGTGGGCAGGGCTTGTCTGGACCCTCACTCCTTCTGCAGACTCAGAGATAGGCCTGTCGGATGGAGGCTTCTTAGGCTGAAGGGCACAGCCCTTTGACCCCAAGGAAGTGCCCTTCCTGGTTGGGTTCGTTATTTTATCCACCATCTGTGGCCCTGTGCCTTGGAATGCTCCAGATATGACCAACTATGCTAGCTCACCATGGGACGCTGGGGGACACTTGATGACAATTTCAATCACTATCCAGTAGTAGCCACCTCCAGGTCAGTTTCACCAAGGGTCTTACTCGCTCTTGGGCCTGACTCTGGTTCCTCTGTTCAGCATTACAGCTCTTGTTGCTGCTGGCTTTAGATTGTCTCTCCCTCTCACCCCTACATACTCCTGGGTCCTCAGAATGCACATCTGGTCCGGTATGGCTTCAGAGTCTGCCTGGGCCACTGGCTCTTTACCCATCCAGAGGTGTCTGGTCCCTGGCCTGAAGGGGCTGTCTATCCTAGTTTTTGAACTCTACATTGACAAGAACAGTGATGGGAAGGGTTAAGGTAAGTGTGGTGCCTGGGAGGAGAGAGAGGAGGGTGGGAGGGGAAGGGTGAGGAGGAGGGGGAGAGGGAGAGAGAGACAGAGAAACAACCCAGCAGGCTGTTCCCTCCAAATCCCCACTCCCCAGGACAGGGCTGCTTGCAGATAAATGGGCAAAGCAGCACAAAGGTGCATACTGACATAGAGTTATTTCAAAGTGATTATCTGGGATAACAGTAATTATGTCCAAGAACAGAGAAGGTCAAACTGGCTGGTCCCACTGCTCGACTCCAACAAGACTCTTGCCAAGAGAATGCTGCTGTGTGGAAGGAGCGGCAGAGGGACGGGCAGGGAGGTGGAAAGAGGAAGGAGGAGGTGGAGGAAGTCCTGGGACAGAGCCTAGTCCTTGACCAGGGACTCAGAGGAGGCGTTGAGCCCCTGGAGAAAGCTTAGCTATTAGTACCTTGGGTTCCCCAGGAAGCCTGGCTTTGGTTGGTTCTTGGATGCGGTGTGAGGGTGACTCTTTCCTCAGGAGCCTTAGGATGTACCTCTGTGGTGGGATAAGCCCCACCCTCTTTTCTTCCCTTCATTTCTTTTCTGCCTCTGTCTCTTCCTTCTCTCAGACCCACACATGTGTTCATCCATCCAGTCACATTACCATCTATCTACCCAGACACCCTTCCATCCTTACCCACCCACCCCCTCATCCACCTACCCACCCACCCTCCCATCTATATCTACCTGTCATTGTCCACCTTCCCACATTTTCAGTCTACCTCTATCAATATGTCTACCCGTTCATCTTTCCAGATGATCACGTTAACACCCATCCAGGCATCCATGTGCCACCGCTCACATTTTCATTTTTCTCCCTATCCATCCATCACCTTTCCACACTTTCATTCATCTACCCATCCACCCTTCATGTTCCACTTTTCCACCTATTCATCTACCTACCAGTTCTCCCTTCACCCTTCCCTGTACCCTTCCCTCCCTGCCACCATTCATTGTCTACCCGTCTACCCATCTCCCTTTTCATCCTTCTACCTTTTCTCTTCCATTCATTCATCTATCCAGACTTCATGTTCACCCATCTACCTATTCACCTATCCAACCTTCCATTCATCCATCCATCCATCCATCCATCCATCCATCCATCCATCCATCCATCCATCCATCCATCCATCCATCTACCTGCCTACTTACCTATCCACTCAACCACCCACCCACCCACCAATTCACCTGTCCACTCACCCACCCATCTACCTCTTCATCAAGCCACCTATCCACTTCTCTACCCATTCATCCATCCACCTCTCCACTCATCCACCTCTCCACCCATCCACCTCTCTACCTCTCCACGCATCCACCTCTCCACCCATCCACCTATCCATCTATCCACTCATCCACCTATCCACCCATTCACCTACCCACCCATCCACCTCTTCACCCATCCACCTATCCATCTATCCACTCATTCACCTATCCACCTATCTACCCACCCACCTATTCACCCATCCATCTATTCCCCCATTCACCCACCCACCCATCCTTTTTACCACCCCCGATTTGTCCATATATCCCTCCATCCACACTAATTCCTTCACCTCCTGTGTGAACCTTAAGCCTACTCAGTGCTCTTCATAAGCCCCGTCATTTCCTATTTCCGTTAGTTTGTTGATGCTCTCTACCATGTCTCTCATGTCCTCCTCCTGAACTCTGATTGTTGAAATCATACTCTTCAAGGGTTATTTTAGGAACTCTATTTCAAGCAAGCAGAGAACACTAGAAAATAGGTGACTCTGCAGCTAGAGATGAGTGTTATCATTCTGGCTCAGTTATTCATTGACTGTATGACCTTGGGAAGGTTGCTCAACCTCTCCAAGTCTCAATTTCCTTTTATGGAAAAGGGGCTAATGATACCTGCTTTGCGAAATAATTGAAGGGTTAAATAAGATTGTCTGTAAAGTGCCCAGCAACATACATGGCACCCAGGGGGTACTCAACAAATACTAAACTCCATTGAAGAGGAAATGCGAAATTGATTAAAGACCCTCCTGTACATATGAGGTGGCTCTCAAGGTATATATGAGATGGCTGGCTGGGGGCAGACGTGCTTTCTGAGGCTGACTTCTGCTTTTGTTCTCTGCTTTGCATGGTCTCCACTCCAACCACTGATACATTCTTCAGAGTATTAAAAGCAGAGACAAAGGGTGGGCAATATAGACAGCAGGACATGGTTAAATCAACTTCATCTCAGCAGGGGGCCTGGGATGATACTGCGGGCATCAGGCCAACTGCTCATTAGAGACGAGAGACCTGCTCTGACATGCATAGCAATGACTCCAATGGGCTGGGCTTTGATATTTCCAAAGGGAGCTAGATGTCTGTGGAGAGCCTTTTGACTCTCTGTGGTCAGAGAGGCCCCCTGCAGAGATGAACAGGTCAGCTAGGCCCCAAAGGGAATGTGTGCTGAATTTCCCATCCCCCATGGGGAAACATCAGAAAGTGCAAGGCTGGTGCTGGCTTCTGAAGCAAGATGTCCTTTTTTGAGTGAAGATGGTTTTCTCTCAGTTATATACTGGCCTAGCGGAGAGTTTGAAAACCATACTCTGATTATGTGACGATAACATTGTTGGCACATGTTTAATAATGGTCTCTCTGGGACATTAGTAAAAACAGGACCTGGTTTGTAGCATTTGACAGTTTCTGTGATGTAAATACTCCCACCATGGCTGATCTCAAGTCATCCAAAGTGACATCATTGAACATGGAGTTGGGAAGGGAACCTCAGTAGGATATCCTAGAGTATCTTGATCCTGCAGGTACAGAAAGCAGAAATAAGCTCAAAAACATAGGTAGTACTAAATATACTAAAATAATTATAAAGCGATCAATTTTGAGTTTTAATCATCTTTGTTTTTAATGTGATTTAATTAATGGCAGTTTATGTAATTTTTTAAAGAATTACATGCATTATATTTATTACAGTCAAAAACAGGCAAAGCAAAATAACATGTTAAAGATGTATACATGTATGGTAAAACTGTACAAAATGCAAGGGATTAATGCAAAATTCAGAAAACTGCTAGTGGGTACATGGGTATTTGCTATTATTAAATTATTATTGTTATGATCATTAATTATATTATCAATTATACCAAGCACTATATGTATAGTACAGTTCATAATTTAAATAAATTATATAATGTCGAAACTAATAATATAACTAAAATTGATCTAGTCCACATTCTTATTTAATAGGGAAAAATACATTGTACAAAGAACACATGGCATTCAAATTAATATCAGATGCTACAAAATTATTAGTTAACACTAATTAGATATTTTTCCTCTAGTGAGAGATTCAGGTACAGATTTTCAATTTCCTCTCTTACTTTAAACCCAATCCCAACAAAACTTAGTCCCCTATGTCTTAGCATCAAAAGTAAAAGAAGGCCAGGCGCGGTGGTTCACACCTGTAATCTTAGCTTTTTGAGAGGCTGAGGCAGATGGATCACCTGAGGTCAGGAATTCAAGACCAGCCTGGCTAACATGGTGAAACCTTGTCTCTACTAAAAATACTAAAATTAGCCAGGAATGGTGGCACGTGCCTATAATCCCAGTTACTCGGGAGGCTGAGACAGAAGAATCGCTTGAACCCGGGAGGCGGAGGTTGCAATGAGCCGAGATTGTGCCACTGCACTCCAGCCTGGGTGACTGAGTGAGACTCTGTCTCAAAAAACAAAATAAATAATAAAATAAAATAAAATATAAAAGAATTGCTTTGCGGAAGTCTTACAACAGGATCAAGTTTCAGCTGGACAGAAGATGTAGACAAAATGTATTTAGTTTATGTAATCTGATTTTTTAATAATGGCTATATCTGACAACAGGCTCACAGAATTCCTGAACCCTTGACAATGCATTCTTACAAGCCTTTGCGAGCCTGCACCAGCACACCACTTTTCCTCATTTAAATGAGTTTGTTTTCCCCCCTGGCACTCTCAGCTCTGGGGGTTGAGGAGAGCATCATGGCAAATTATTAGCTGGAGAAATGGAGAAAACCACTTTGGCTTTGAACTTTTGCTGAGATAGTCTCGAAGGCGGGTAATCCACAGGTCTGAGCTGGTGCCATACTCCCTGAAGAACAGATGGGAAAATGTGATTTTCTGCATCATTCGCTTGAGAGACAGGTGTTGGAAACTGACCTGGGTTCAAGTTCAGGTTTTACCATTTAGTGGTGATGTGACCTGGCCTCATCCTCCTGAGCCTTTTGAGTCAATTGAATAATTTATTAACTCAACAGAAATGTATTGAGTACTATTTTATGCACATACTAGAGATAGAGACATAAACTACCAGACAAAAATATCCCTCTTTGCTTATAGCCTGTGTTCTTGCTGGATGAAGTATTCAACTATCTGCCATACAGCAAGAGCTTTGCAATGGTGACTTATTTATTATTTAGGTATTATTTCCTCCTCCCTCAGAGGCTGGATGAGGTGACAGGGGATGGGATTCTGGTCTTTTTCAAGACAAGGACTTATTGCTACCAAAAGCACAGTATTCTCTTTCATAAGGGTTTGGCATTTGTAACTTTTTAAAATAGAAATTGACTTCCTGCCCTGGTGTGGTTTGTCTTCCTTGGATTTCACATCATCTGTGTGTTAATGATCCACCATCCACCCATCCATCCCTACCCATCCATATCCATCCATCCATATCCATCCATCCATCCATATCCATCCATCCATCCATCCATCCATCCATATCCATCCATCCATCCATCCATCCATCCATCCATCCATCCATCCATATCCATCCATCCATCCATCCATCCATCCATCCATCCATATCCATCCATCCATCCATCCATCCATCCATCCATCCATCCATATCCATCCATCCATCCATCCATCCATCCATCCATCCATCCATCCATCCCTCCATCCATCCATCCATCCATCCATCCATCCATCCATCCATCCATCCATCCATCCATCCATCCGTCTGGGAGGAATGTGTCTCCAATTCCAATGTTTCCTTCACAGGTGGCTCAATTAGTATAATTCCTGGCCTCTCTCCATTCTGTCCCAGGGGTGTGGAGTGGTTGATCTGATTGATGATTTTGGCTCACATAGCCTGGCCCTTTCTCTCTTTTTCCCCCTGAAAGCTTGCTGTCTACAGGGGGCAGGCATTGCCCTCTGATCTTCTATAACCTTTGCTATCCAATATGGTAGCTGTTCACCATTTGTGACTATTAGCATTTGAAATGTGACTAGTCCAAACTGACATGTGCTGTTAACTTTGGGAGGCCTAGGCAGGAGAATCTCATGAGCCTAGGAGGTCTAGGCTGCTGTGAGCCATGATTGCGCCACTGCACTCCAGCCTGGGCAACAGAGCTAGACCTTGTCTCAAAAAAAAGAGTGCTATTAACATAAGATACACTCTGGAGTTTGAAAACTAGTATTCAGAAAGAATGTAAAATAGCTCATCAATAATTTTTTATATTATGTGTTTAAATGATAATGTTTTAGAGATACTGGGTTAAATACAATATATTATTAAAATCAATTTCACCTGTTTCTTTTTAAAAATGTGGCTACATGAAAATTTAAAATGATATATATGTGGCTTGCATTATATTTCTATTGGACAGTGTTGATCTAGACATGAGCTTTGTTCCTGTGAGGGGGCTGGGAGGCAGGTGGCCTGTCTTATTTCCCAGTTTGTTCAGAACTTAGATGGAGAAGAGGCAGAGTCTTTCTGGGAGTCTTTAAGGACCCCCTGCCATTCATCCAAACTGTGTACCAAGCACTTACTTTGTGCCGTGGCCTGTGCTGAGCACAAAACAGTGAAACAATTCAGCCTGATATCTGGCCTCAAAACTGAACTGAAACTTACAATGGTTGTCAGGCTGGAAAAATTCATATATACATGTAGACCCCCAATTTTGCTTATGATTTTAGGGAGATACCTGGGTTTCTGGAAGAACATCCCTGGGCCTTCTAATCATCCTAGAAAAACAAACAAACAAACAAAAACACTCCTTGTTTAGGCCAGGCACTTTGGGAGGCCAAAGCAGGATCGCTTGAGCCTATGAGTTCGAGACCAGCCTGGGCAACATGGTGAAACCCTGTCTCTACCAAAAAAAAAAAAAAAAATTAGCCAGCGTGATGGTGTGTACTTATAGTCCCAGCTACTTGGAAGGCTGAAGTGGGAGGATTGCTTGAGCCCCGGAGGTTGGGGCTGCAGTGAGCCATGCTTGTACCACTGCTCTCCAGCCTGGGCAACAGAGTGAGACCCCGCCTCAAACAAATAAAAATGAAAACAAAACTCCTTGTGTGGAGCAGGGTTGTTATCGTCAGCGCCATGGACATTTCGAGGTGGATCATTCTTTGTTGTGGGCCGCCCTGGGCACTGTAGGATGCTTAGGGGCATCCTTGGCCTCCACCCTCTACAGGCCAGTAGCATGGCCGCCCACTCTCCCCATTGCAACAAACAAAAATGTCTCCAGACATTGCCAAATACTCTCTGGGGGACAAAAATTGCCCACTTGAGGACCACTGATGTGGAGGGAGCTGCAACTGGCTAGATTCAGACAATACCATGGGATTGGCCTATTTCTAAACAGACTGTGGGCTCTGTGAATACTGAGGCCATATCTTACTCATCCTTGAATCCCCACCTGCCCCAGTGCCTGGCCTGGTCCCCCTTGTCCTGCCTGGTGCTGGACCCAGGATAGTTTTGTTGAACAGAGACTGAGTATAGGAATTGAGCACCCCTCCCCGCTCATTTTCCCCTTCCCACTGGCATGTCAAACTCACTCTTGTATGTAGTCCTAAATTTTCTATTAGGCCCTGGGGGACATGGCAGCTTTAATTATTTTAAATTCAGACTCTGCTGAGACATCTTCTTCACTTCCCAACAAGAAATCACTGCTTCTGAGCAAGCAAGAAAAAAATATCCCTGAAAAGCCTCAAGCCAGATGTTCCTGGAGGTCCCCGCTGGCCTCTGCTTCCTGCCCCCGTGGCTGGCAGCTGTGGATCTGACGGACACACTTGAGCTGCACACAAGCATCCTGCCCCATACCCCACAGACCCCTTCTCCTGGCCTATGAGTGGCTTTGCTGCCTCAGCACAAACCCAGGATCGGGGATCTTCATGGCCTCCAGAGAGCCTGCTCCAGAGTGACTGGGTTCTAGCGCCCTCAGTGACTCAGGAGTTGGGCAAGAGCTGGCTTCCTGGAGAATGAATCAATATGAAATCAGACAACAAAAAGGGCAAGAGCTGAAATGTCAGCCAGAGCCTACTGAAACCCCAGATTTCACACTCTTATCAGCTGTGTGATTGCCCACAAATGGCTTTCCCTCTCTGAACCTCATTCGTCGTTTGGAAACTGGGTACGTGGGTTGATTATCTCTAAGGACCTTCCTGCGCTGATGCTTGAGGATGATTTTTAGTCCGCATGGCTGACATTGGCTCTTGGTTCACTTTGTCACAGCAGATTTACTTTCCATCATACAGGGATTGGGGACAAATTATTCCAGGTTAGTTCTAGTGTCTATTTTGAGGTTTTTACTTCAGCCTTCTTCTGCCTCCTGTGTCCTCTCTGTTTTAATTTCTAGGCTCAGCAAACACCTGAGTGATGATAGCTGTTTTGCAATTATTTCATTCTCACTTTGCCTCTCTATGCCTCAGTTTTCCTATCTGCACAACGGACATAATAATTAGTTTCTACCTAACAGGGTAGCAGTAATCATGATTATCTCCTTTTTGTAGATGAAGATTTGGAAGCGTAGAGAGGCAACACGCCTTGCCCAAGGTGACCTCACAGCCCATGGTAGAGCTGGGATTAAAATCTAGGGAGGGTGAGGCCTGGGACTTTACCCATTTTGAGGCAGGTCTTTCAAATCAGAGAGCCTCTGTGAGTTTGCATTGAGGGTGTGCATGTGTGCGGCACTGCAGATGGGCCTACAGGTAGGAACATGCATGTACTTACCTGTAAGTGTGATGCTCTAGGGTCTGCTGGTACATGCCTGCATTCACTCAACAAACGTTGACAGAACACTGAGGGTGTGGCAGGCACCATGTGGGAACAAAAGCGCTGCCTTTGCAGTGCTTACAACCTAGCAGTAGGAGATGGATTCTGATCCTAATAACATGTACATTATAGTGTATGCGAGAGGTGAGAGGTGTCATCACAGGCAAAACATCCATCAGCAAAAGAATGGGTAAGCACAATGTGGTATATACATTCAACGGAATGTTACTCAATGGTAAGAAGGAATAAATTTTTTTTTTTTTTTGAGATGGAGTTTCCCTCTTGTCCAGGCTGGAGTTCTGTGGCATGATCTTGGCTCACTGCAGCCTCCGCCTTCCAGGTTCAAGTGATTTTCCTGCCTCAGCCTCCTGAGTAGCTGGGACTATAGGCATGTGCCACCATGCCCAGCTAATTTTTGTATTTTTAGTAGAAACGGGGTTTCACCATGTTGGTCAGGCTGGTCTCAAACTCCTAGGAATAAACTCTTGATCCATGCAATGGCATGGATGATCCTCAAAAACGTTTTGTTAAGTGAAAGAATCCAGAAACAGCAGTAGGAGGAGATGGATTATAATCATAAGAATCCGTGCATTGCAGAGTATGTGAGAAGGTGAGAAGTATCATATTGCTGGGAGGACAGAGCAGGGTAAGGATGAACAAGAGTAAGGAAAAAAGGGAAAAGCAATTTTAAATAGGGCAATAATAGTAGGCCTAATATAGTTTGGATATTTGCTCCCTCCAAATCTCATGTTGATATGTGATCCTCAGTGTTGGAAGTGGGGCCTGGTGGGAGGTGTTTGAGTCATGGGGGTGGATCCCTCATGAATGGCTTGGTGCTATCCTCATGATAATGAGTGAGTTCTCACTTTAATGAGTGACTTCTCACTTTATTCGTTCATGCAAGTGCTGGTTGTTTAAAAGAGCCTGGCACCTCCTTCCTTCTCTCTTGCTCTTTCTCTTTTGCTCCCTCTCTTACCAAGTGACACACCTGCTTCCTCTCCACATTCTGCCAGGAGTAAAAGATTCCTGAGGCTTCACCAGAACCTGAGCACATGCTAACGCCATGCTTGTACAGCCTGCACGACTGTGAGCCAAATAATCCTCTTTTCTTTCTAGGTTATTCAGAGTTAGATATTCCTTATAACAACACGAAGTGGACTAACACGAGGCCTAACCAAGAAGGTATTAGGTGCAAAAGTAATTGTGGTGTTTGCAATTAATAATGCAATTAACAATGGCAAAAACCACAATTAACTTTTGCACCAATCTAATAATGTTTAAGCAAAGACTTGAAGGCGGTGAGGGAGTTGACGATATGGCTGTTTGAGTGAAGACTGTTTCAGGCAAATGGAACAGCAGTGCGAAGGTCCAGGGACAGGCATGTGCCTGGCATGTTGAAAGAACAGCAAGGAGATCAGTGGGGCTGGTGCAGGAAGAGCAGTTTCAGGGGTTAGAGAAGGTCAGGGGAGTAATGGGAGTGAGGCTGTGTAGGGCTCTGTGGGTCAGAGTGAGGACCTGTGCCTTGACTGACAGCTCAGAGTAGAGTGAGCACCCTGTCTTTGCAAAAAGGTCGCTTATCCAGGGGGCCTAGCTCCGATGGAGGGAGCTCTAGGACTCCTTGACAGCAGGACAGTCTCTGTGGAGTCCTGGGGTGTGGGGTCCCTGTGGCCTTGCCTCCTGGAGGTCCTGGAAGCATCCAGAACCCAGCACTCAAGCCCAAGGCTCTGCTTGCTGGAGCCCAGGGCTCAGCTTGGGCTCCCTGGACACACCAGCTCCTCAAGTCGGAGTTTCTCCTCCCCTCCCCAACAGCCTGGAGCTTTTCATCTTACGCTTTGTCCCCTTGGGCAATTATTTATTATTTCCTTCTCCAACGTGTTTCTGAGACACTGCTCTTATGAAAGATGCTACACTGAATAAAGTGGGACGGCATCATAATTCACCCTGGCTCCAGCTGAAATATTTGAACGACAACACATTACTGTCCAATTTCGCTGCTCTCTGCTTCGAGGGAGAGGCAGGAACCCCCACTCGGGGTGCTCCGAGCTCTTTGCAGAATTGAATGAAATGGGTTTGGCAGCTGTGGTGCTGAATGGGAGCCACAGGGAGCCGTGGGTGGGGGACAGTCACTCAGCTTGGCTGAAAGGACCCTCTGCTTTGCTCCCCTGCCTGCCCCATCAGCCCAGGAGGTCGTGCAGGGCAGAGATCCTGACTTTTCCTCCTTCCTTGGGATCTCCCATGGGACCTGGTTCAGGATGCTTAGAGAAGTGTGGTAGAAAGACCACACTGGGGTCAGGCTGGTTTAAGCCCCAGCGCTATCTCTTGCTAAGCTGTATTATCTTGGACCAAACCCCTGGGCCTCAGTGTCTGTACCTCTGTAATGTGGATACAGACATCTACTTAAAATGTAGGCTATGAGGGTCATCATAAGATAGTGCATACTAGTTATCTATGGCTGTGTAACACATGACCCCAAGATTAGCATCTTAAAACAGCAAACATATATTCTTTCACACGGTTTCTGAGGGTGGGGTACTGAGAGCAGCTCATCTGGGTGATTCCGGCTCAGAGTCTCATGAAGGGTTTTTTCGGTCAAGACATCAGCAGGCCTTGTAGTCATCAAAGGCTTGCGTGGGCCCAGAGGACCTGCTTCCAACATGGCGCACTCACATGGCTGTTCAGGCAGCCTCATTTCCTCCTGGCTTTGTGGAGGCTTCACTTCTTCATGACTTGGACCTTTCCACAGGGTCGCAAGTGACACAACGGTGGGCAATAAATGGTCAAGAAAATGCAAGAGCTAGGCAGGTGGCAGCTGTGATGTCTTTCCCCCCGCCAGTGGTTTTAATAAATTTACAGAGTTGTACAGCCATAACCACAACCAGTTTTAGGACATTCCCATTATCCCCAAATGTTTCCTTCTGCCCACTTACAGTAAATACCTGTTCTCACTCTCGGTCCTAAGACAGCCACTCTTCTGCTTTCTGTTTGTTTTTTTTTTTTTTTAATTTTTAACTTTTATTTTGAGACAGGGTTTTGCTCTGTTGCCCAGGCTGGAGTGCAGTGGCATGATCCTGGCACCCTGCAGCCTCCACCTCCTGGACTCAAGGGATCTTCCAGCCTCTATCTCCCAAGTAGCTGGGACTACAGGCATGCATCACCATACCTGGCTAATTTTAAATTTTCCTTTGTATAGAAGGGGTCTCCCTCTGTGCCCAGGCCGGTCTCACACTCCTGTGATCTTCCTGCCTTGCCCTCCCAAATGCTGGGCTCACAGGCTCACTGGGCTCACTGTGCCTGGCCTGTTCTGCTCTCTGTCTATACCGGTTTGCCTTTTCTAGTCACTTCGTTGAAATGCAATCATAGAATAGGCAATGTTTTCTTTCTGAGTTCTTTCACTTGGCAAAATGTTTTTGAGGTTCATCTATGTTATTGCAGGGATCAAGAGCTCATTTCTTCTTATTGCCAAGTAGTGTCTCGTTGAATGGATATACCGCATTTTGTTTACCCATTGGTTTGTTGATGAGCATTTAGCATATTACCAGTTTTTGCCTGTGATGAATAACATAGCTGTGAGCATTCACATGCAAATCTTCCTGTAGACATGTTTTCATCTCTCTTGGGTCGATTCTTAGGAGCGGACTTGCTGGGTCTTGATAAATTATTGTTTATCTTTTGTAAGAAACTGTCACATTGTTTTCCGTTTTAAATTCCCACCAGCAATGCACAAGGGTTCCGCTTCCTCTATATCCTCAACACTTGGTATTATCTGTCTTTTTGATTAAAGGCGTTCCAGCAGATGTGTAGTGGTATCTCATTGTGGTTTTTATTTGCATTTCCCTGATGATTAATTATGTTGAGCATCTTCTCATGTGCTTGTTAGCTGTTTGTATATCATCTTTAATGAAATATGTATTGAAATCTTTTGCCTATTGGATTTTTTGTCTTATTACTAAGTTATCAAGTTTTTTTGTTTTTGTTTTTGTTTTTGTTTTTGGAGACAGAGTTTTGCTCTTTTGCCCAGGCTGGAGTGCAATGGCATGATCTCGACTCACTGCAACCTCCACCTCCCGGGTTAAAGTGATTCTTGTGCCTCAGCCTCCCGAGTAGCTGGGATTACAGGCATGCACCACCATGCCAGGCTAATTTTTGTATTTTTAGTAGAGATGGGATTTCACCATGTTGGTCAGGCTGGTCTTGAACTCCTGACCTCAGGTGATCCATCTGCCTTGGACTCCCAAGGTGCTGGGATTATAGGTGTGAGGCACAGCACCCAACCAAAGTTCTTTATATAGTCTGGATACAAGCCCACAATCAGATATATGATTTGCAAATATTTTCTCTTAGTCTGTGGGTTTTCTTTTTATTCTTTTAATGGTATATTCTAAAGTGTGAAAGTGGTAATTTTGATGAAGTCCAATTTACCAATTTTTCTTTACATTGATCATGCTATTGCTGTCATACATAAGAACTCTTTGTCCAACCCAAGGTAATAAATTTTTTTCCCTATGCTTTCTTCTAAAATATTTAGAGTTTTAGTTCTAACTTTTAGGCCTAGGATCCATTTTGAGTTGATTTTTGTGCATGGCTTAAGGTAAAGGTATCAATTGATATTTTTAACATGTGAATATCCAATTATCCTAGCATCAGTTGTTGAAAAGATAATTGTTTCTTCACTGGAACGTCTTAGGACCTTTGTTGAAAACCAATTAACCATAAATGTAAGGATTTATTTCTAGACTCTTAATTCCATTCTGTTGGTCTGTGTGCCTATCTTTGTGGCAATACCACACTGTCTTGACTTCTGTGGCTTTATAGTAAGTTTTGAAATCAGGTAGTATCAATCCTTTCATTCTGTTCTCTTTCAGAATTGTTTTTGCTGTTCTACCTCTTTAGCATTTCCATATCAATTTTGGGATCCGCTTGCTAATTTCTGCAAAAAAGCCTGCAGGGATCTTTGTAAGGATGGCAATGTCTTTTGCAACCTTAAGGGTATCATGCCATCACTTGTTCCTTCAGTCGTAGAACAAATATGGTATCATATCATCACTGTCTTAGAAGTATTGTGCCACCCCTTGTCCTTTGGTGACAGAGAACAATGCTGGCACAATGTGGGAGGGGCCATATAAGATACGAACACCAGAAGGTTGGGACCACTGGGGCCATCTTGGAGCTGGACTCCCACCTACTGGATGTGAACATTCACTGGAAATTGAGACTACCTGAGCACTCAAGAGGGACTGTATTGTGGATCTAGCAAACCAACCAATCAATTTCCACAAGTTCTCTCATCCTTCTGATGATATCAGTGTGAAAGTTGAAGTCCAGGGACTGGGGTAGAGGTGCACCAGAACTGGGAGATGACAGGAAGCCAGTCTGCCTTGCAAGTTTAAGTTTGCTGGATGGACTTGGATATTTTCAAGGAGACTATGTTCTCTCCCATCAGACTGGGAACACCCTACAAGCAACTGTTTGTTCTTCTGAAGGACTGGAAATGAAGCCTGAGGGTTCAGCAGTGGTTGTGGGACTCAGTGGGTGTCTCAAAAGGTGGGGTGCTATAAGTCACCTGCTATCGATGGATAATAAGGCACCAGCTCTTGCCACAATAGGGCTGCATAATAAATCTGCCCCAAACTCAGTTGGACTCCCATGATAAGCATTTCTTCTCAAGCTCACAGGACTAGGGTTCATGAGTCTGAGATGGGCCTGTCCCATGGCTCTATTTCTGCCTGCAGGTCAGGTAGGCTGGGCTCCAGGCTGCAGGCTGGGCTCAGGTCTGCTTCCCCTGTGCTCCTTCTGGGACGTGGGCTGAGGGCCAGCGGCTGTTAGGGCATGCTCTTCTCAGGCTGGATTACCAGGGTACAAGGGAATGAGCGGGAATGTGGCACACAATGCAGGCTTCGTCCTGGAACTGGCACACTGTTGCTCCCATCCACAAGCCCTCAGCCAGATCATATCACACGGCCACACCCAATATCCATGGGGAAGGAAGAGATTCACTCTGCTTTTTCTAATGGGTGGTTCTGCGAGGGTACATGACAAAGGGTGTGGAGGTATAATTTTATAGGGGGAGGGCATGAAGGGTGATGACTGATGTCCAGTCCACCACAAGTGCCAGTGGGCATAAATGATTTGCTTTAAAAAAAGTTAGAAGCCAGGCTGTCCCCAGACGATTGTGCTCAGCCTTCACTTGCACTCATGGGCTTTCTGGGGAGGACGGAAGCAGCTGAGTTACAGTTAAGGGACTCTTGGGGAGTTGTCTGTATCCACTAGCCCTCCTCCCTGGCTGCAGATTATAGCTGCATGATTAAGTGAATAAGTGGCTTTTTTGTCTTCTTCCTCCAGGAGGCCAGAGATGGGCCAGAAAAGCAAGCCTGGCTTAGGAAAGGCACCATGCAGAAATGCTATTCCCATTACACAGGTGGGGAGACTGAGGTCCCATCTTCAGGTCCCAATTCTCTATTTGGGAGACAAGGGCAGATCTCGGGTTTCCAACAGGTGGCAAATCTTTACTTTCATTCTCTGTTCCCTCTCCCCACTTATAAATATCATGTGTCCTGAGTGTCAGGGTGGGGACACTGGTAGAGATCTCCAATGTACGATCACTACCAACATAGCTGACATCCTTGAGCAACTGCCATATAGCCGGCACCATGCTGAGTAGCCAGCTCGAAGCTTCTTCACAACAACCCTGGGAGGTGAGCAGAATTATTGTCTCCATTTCACAGATGTAGAAACCAAGACACAGAGTGATGAAGGCACTGCAGCTCACCTAGCTGGGATGGGCACACACACCTGTCGGATTCTAATTGTCCACCGGGCTTTCCCGGGCCTCCCTTTGGGCAGAGGTTTCATGAAAGTGGATTTGAACTCATATCTATGGAAAGACTTTGTAACTTGTGGAGCGAGCTGGCAATAGAATGGATGTCTTCCTCCTGGTCCAGGGAAGTGAGCTCCCCATCTTTGGAGGTATTCTAACAGAAGCCAGATGGTCATCTTTCAGGAATGCTAGGGCGGGCTTTAGGGGGAATCAGAGGCTGAACCAGTTCATACCACAGATGCCTTCCAGTGTTGAGCTCTGAGGAGTAATGGTTATGTTCAGCCCACCTGGTGAGTCAATGCCAGGTTCACAATTAGAGTAAGTGCAGGTGTCTGGACTCTTAGGTATAACCATGGACTGTTACTTCTAGAAGTCTCTTAGTAGTCGTCTAATCCAACCCCCCATTTTACAGAGATGAGGGGTAACTGAAGAGGTGACACAAGTGCACCTCCATTCTTAGTGGCAAAGCTGGACTTGAACTCCAGTCTTCAGGGCGGCCAACTACCTGCCTCTCCTTCTGCACCCCAGGCATCCTGGGAGCTAAGCGTCCGCTGTCTGGCCCGCCTGGGGCAGGAGGGAGTTAACAAGATAACTAAGTGACAGCCACTCTCCGCAGCAGCGGCGGTTTCTTGTTGAGAAATGCAAATGCCTTTGCGAGGCCACGCTCAATGCTTCACGTTTTTTTCACACCACACAAATTACTCTTTTTCCCCCTCCCTCTGAGACTTGTCTGGGATTGTTTGTACTACAAAAACCAGGGGGAATTGAGCCATTTGCTGGAACAATCCTGCCAAATCCAGCCTCTGGGACGAGGCCTGCTTCAGCAATGAGGGCCCTCCCCCGCCCTCCCTTCCTCCTGCTGGCTGTGGGGCCCAGCAGCGGGGACACAGCCTCCTGGTCTCTCTGTCTTCCTCCAGGGGGCCAGAGATGGGCCGGAAAAGTAAGCCTGGCTCAGGAAAGGCACCATGCAGATGTTATTCCCATTACACAGGGAGGAAGACTGAGATCCCACCTTCAAGTCCCAATTCTGTATTTGGGAGACAAGGGCAGATCTCAAGTTTCTAACAACTGGCAGATCCTTACTTTCATTCTCTGTTCCCCCTCCCCAGGAGCTGATTTCTGTGCCCTCAGCAAGGCACTCACTGTCATCCTGTTGCTCTGGGCAGCCCGTCTGTGGTTTGTAATGTCATTTTGGTTATCAGCTTAATCCTTACCATGAGGATCATGACCTCTATTTCACAAAAAGGTGAAGGGTCAGGTTGAACCATATGAGGTTACCAGTTTCGTAGGTCAGAAAATGGTTGTATATTGGGTATTTCATGTGGTTCAACTTAATAGCTTGCCCCGAGTCATATAACTTACCCTTTGTTTAATGACAAAAAAAAAAAAAAAGCATCTAACATGTTTCAGACTAACGCTCTTACTGGCGATGGACTTTTAGCTGAATCACTGGCTTCTGCACGTGGTCTTGACCAATCCCCTTCTTCCTTGGGATGACCGCATTGTTAGTTGATTCCCTGGGGCGTGGCCTAGGCCATGGAGCTTTGCTGGAGGAGGTTGCAGGGTATCTTAGGACAGGCACTGGACTGGGGAAAGCAAGAACTGGGTTTTAGTCTGATCTGCACAAATGGGCCGCAGGAATCTGTTGGTTAGGACTCTCTGGGCACTAATAACAGAAAATTCAGCCTAAACTGGCTTAAGTAGGAATAGAAAATGTAATAACTTATGTAAGTGAAGAAGATCAGGGGGTGAACCAGGCTCCAGGAGCTGCTGGAGGGAAGCATTCTAAGGTGTGGAGGTGGCTGGCTGGTCACCCAGAGCTCAGGCTCCTTCTGTCATGGTGTAGGCTGTTGCTTAGAAGCTGCTGCCCTGCCAGCCAGAAACTACATTTCCCAGCATGCCTTGTATTTAGGTGTGACCATGACCAGTTCTCACCAATAGAGAAGGGTAGAGGTGGCATGTGACTCACTTCCAGACCAAGGAGCTTAAAGAACAGGTATGCCTCCTCCATTCCAACTTCCCCCAAGGGTGGAATTTAGAGAACTCCAAGGCACAAGGGGCAGGTGTAGCACGAGGTAGAAGGATCCTGGATCCTGATTTACCAAAGAGATCCATGTAAGACTCTTATGTGAGCAGGAAATATATATTTTTGAGATGGTCTCACTCTGTTGCCCAGGCTGGAGTACAGTGGTGCGATCATGGCTCACTGCATCCTCAACCTCCTGGGCTCAGTCAGTCCTCCCAGTATAGCCTCCCAAGTAGCTGGGACCACAGGTGTGTGTCACCATGCCCAGCTAATTGTTTAATTAAAAACAATTTTTATAGAGATGAGATCTTGCCATGTTGCCCAGGCTGATCTTGAACTCCTGGGCTCAAGCAGTCCTCCCATCTCAACCTCCCAAAGTGCTGGGATTACAGGCATGAGCCACCATGGCCAAGAAATAAATTTTTATTATTCAGGATTTGAGGGTTTATTTGTTACAGCAACTAGCATTTCTTTGACTATTACAGATATCATCAGGACCTCTTCTCTCTCCAGCTGTCTCTTCTGCTTGCTTCTCTGCTGGCTTTGTTCTTCAGGCCCACAGGATAGCAACATAGCTGCCGGCAACTCTAGAACAAGTGGAGGTCCGGAGGGTCCTAGATTTAAGGCCAGCAGAAAAGATACCACCCTCTTAATAGTTCTAATGGAGTCCCAGACCTTGTATCTCATCACTTAAATTTGTGAGCTTATACCAGAATGAATTACTGTGTCCAGGTGGGTAGCAGTGTTTGGGTCGGTCAGCCCAGCACGTGTTCACTTATCGGGCTGAGGGTGGAGTTAATTGCACATGGGGTGCCACTTGAGGAGGAAACTAGATTCTGGGCATTTGTCCATCGCCACGAACTTGAGCAGTGCTCAGAAACTCTGAGTATCAGCATACTTTCCCGATTCAGTGAGGGTGCCGGACACACAGGTATTATGGAGGGTTTGCCAGGATGGAATGACTTTGCCAAACTGCCCAGGCCTGAAATGTGTGACTTGGTGATGCTCAGATTTCCTTTCTGCTGGAATATCTTGGAATTGGCTCATTTGGGCCTTGGGTTGACTCTCCCAGCTGAGCATTTTCTCTCTCCTCCATCCTTTTGTTCTCCCTCACATCCATGCAGGGCACTTTCTGGAAGGATATCAATGTCTGGACCCAAAGCGTGCAGTTTTGAACATCACTCGCTCAGCCTCGCCCGCTGCCAGCACTCCAGTTGGTTCCGCTGCCATCCCCAATCCTTTGATCCGAAAGAAGTGATGAGCGCTTCTTTCTCTCCCTCAGAGGCAGTGGGTTTCAAACCCTGAGGCAGCGTTTTCATGTCCTCACCCACATCGCCGGTCCAGTCTTGCCTAAGGGGAACGTGATCCACGAGGCCCTTCGTGTGGCAGATAATGAGGTGGATGGCTCTTTCAAACACCTCCTCCCAGAGGCCCTCCAGACTGCTGCAGTCCACAAGGTGCTCTCTGAACTCCCAGGGGATTTCTGCTTCAACACCTAATTGTAGCTTGTCCTCTAAACGAACAGCTTCCTACTTCTTCTCTGTCTTGTGTAAAGCCCTTCAGGACAAGAATACATTTTCTCCTTCTGTTGTGTTCTCTGTGGGTCCTTGGGTGGAACTGAACACAGAATCCAGGAAATGAAATAAAATCAAGATGAGATTTATTTAACCTGGACTGTCAGACACCCCACCAGGCGTGTTTGCATCCAAGCTTTCATTTGGTTCCCACCAACAGCCCTGTGAATTGGATATTTGGACACATATTTTTACACACAAAGAAACTGACACTTAAGACAGACTGTGTCACACGCCCAAGGTCACATAAAGAGCAAAAGAAGAGCTGTTGATGCAATTGCCAGGCTGTCATTCCTTTGGCATTTACCGAGTGTCTTCCATGCACCAGGCTGTGGGCTCAGCTTCCCGGGGGAAATACTGAACTGAACAGGAGCAATCTCTGCCACTTAGTGATTAAGGGAGGAAGGTCTCTGGAATTGGGCTTTTCGGGTTAAAATCCTGCCTTGATAGCTTTTGAGCTGTGCCCCCATTGATCAGGCATTTCCTCTCTCCAGCCCCAGGTGTCTGTGTGTGGGTGCATGGTAGGATGTCCAGGGCCTGTGTTCATACCACTGCCCCACACTGCCTTGTTTATCAAGCCCTTATAGAGCACTTATTTAGCACTTACTATATACCTGAAAAGACTTTTAAGTACTTTACGTGGTTTTTTTTTTTTTGAGGTGGAATCTCGCTTTGTCACAGAGGCTGGAGTGTAGTGTGTGATCTCAGCTTACTACAACCTCTGCCTCCTGGGTTCAAGTGATTCTCCTGCCTCAGCCTCCCAAGTAGCTGGGACTACAGGTGCGTGCCACCACATCCGGCTAATTTTGTATTTTTTAGTAGAGGCAGGGTTTCACCATGTTGGCCAGGGTGGTCTAGAACTCCTGACCTCAGGTGGTCCACCCACCTTGGCCTCCCAAAGTGCTGGGATTATAGGTGTGAGCCACCATGCCCAGCCAAGTGCTTTACAGTTGTTAACTAATTTCATGCTCATGCCATCCTGTGAAGTAAGTGCTATTACCCTTCTTATTTTACAGATGAGGAAACTGAGGCTCAGAGAGGCTAAGTGGCTTGTCCGAGCATCACAGCTAGGATTCAAACCCAGTCCACCTGGCTCCACAGTCCCTTTTCTTAGCTTCCATGTTTTGCTGTCTGTTCACTTAATAAATAGTGGTTGAATTGGATTGAATTAAATCACCCGCATGATTTTTGCCAGGCCTACTTGGGGGTGAGTTTTCATGAGTCCCTGAGGGGCTTAGTCAACCACATCCATCTTTCTTCTGGACTCTGATTCAGCGAGTGACGTCACACTCCCACGAGGGCACAGTTACCAGCCCTGTAGGCGGGACAGTGTGACCTCCATGAACTGCCCTGGCCTGGCCCTGGAGGCTGGGCTGCCCAGCAGTGGTTCAGAGGCTCTAAAGAGGGGTGCCCTGCTCAGACCTGGCTTAGTGGTACCAGGAGCTGCCAAGTCCCCTCTCCGGGCTGGACATGCCCTCCCCTTGCACTCTGGGGACCCCATTCTCTCCATCCTCCCAGAATCTGCAAGGAAAATGCTTCCACCTCGAGGCAGCCACCCAGCTCATGCTCTGGTGCTTGCACTCCAAGGCTTCCTGTTTGAAAACAGAGCAGTTTTCAAAGGCGTCTTGTTTGATCTTGTGGGTCTTTTTTCCCCTCTACTTGACTGGAAGCTGATGGTAGTGATCAGACGTGGCTTGTGACAAATCTCAGGGCTACCGAACAGTCCCTGGCATGGCTGATGCTGGCCGCCAAGGCAGGAGAAACAAATCTGCCAGTTGATGGTGGCAGGATTTGGGGACACATCCAAATGTGCCTTCTCCCCAGGGGCCTTTCCTTTCCTTTGTGGCTCTGCCTGTTTGAGATTCAAGATACCCTTTCAGGATGGCTCTGGACTCCCAAAGGCCCTGGTATCTGGGGAGAATACAAATGTACCCAGGGTAGAACTTCACAGCCCTGACACCCTCCATGACTGTGCCCTCTCTCTTCCTCTTCTGAATTTCCTAAGAAATATTTCTGCACACAGAAAGGTGAAAAGAATAAGAGCAACCAAGCCCTACTTGCCACTAGGACTTTATCTACCCTTTCGGAAGTGTAGCGTTGCACACTTATGCTCAGATGCGCACACACTCACCCCGTTCTGCAGCCAGACATGGTGGCTAAAGTGTTTCCACGTCCCTTACCGAATGCGAAGAAGGCAGATTGGTATAAATGCCCCCGTTTTACGGATGAGAAAATGGAGGTTCAGAGAGGTGAGCTGTGACCTGCCTTTGGCCACGCAGCCAGAGAGTGGCCAAGACTCCAAACCAAGACCTGTCAAAATCCATCCAGCCGCTTCCCGCCTATTCCGCACCAGAAGCTGAGCAGCCAGGATGGGAGAGAGCTACGTTGTCAGTGTCTGATGTGTGAATGAGGGGCCATAGATTCTCTGTGTCCTCAGTCTCCTGGCACCTACTGACTGTCAGGAAATACTTACTTGACTGCACAAAGAGATACTGTGTGACCCTAACTGTGGGAAGGGAAGATTGCACGGAGGAGACATCAGAATAGTCACGGCCGGGCGCGGTGGCTCAAGCCTGTAATCCCAGCACTTTGGGAGGCCGAGACGGGTGGATCACGAGGTCAGGAGATCGAGACCATCCTGGCTAACATGGTGAAACCCCGTCTCTACTAAAAAATACAAAAAACTAGCCGGGCGAGGTGGCGGCGCCTGTAATCCCAGCTACTCGGGAGGCTGAGGCAAGAGAATGGCGTGAACCCGGGAGGCGGAGCTTGCAGTGAGCTGAGATCCGGCCACTGCACTCCAGCCTGGGCAACAGAGCCAGACTCCGTCTCAAAAAAAAAAAAAAAAAAAAGAATAGTCACTCTTAGATTCTGTATTTGTTTCCTGGGGCCTCCATAACAAAATACCACAAACTGGATGGCTTAAAACAATAGAAATGGATTGTCTCTCAGTGCTGGGGGCTGGAAGTCTGAAATTAAGGTATGGGCAGGGCCATGCTCCCTCTGAAGGCTCCAGAGCAGAATCTTTCCTGGTCTCTTCCAGCTTCTGGGGGCTGTTGGCAATGCTTGGTGTCCCCTGGCTTGTCACTGCATCGCACCAGTCTCTGTCTGTGTCATGACTTGGCCTCCTCTGTGTCTCTGTGTCTCCATAAGTCTTCCTGTCCTTTTAAGAACACCAGTCAGGTCGGGTGTGGTGATTCATGCCTATAATCCTAGCACTTTGGGAGGCTGAGGCGGGCAGATCACAAGGTCAGGAGTTTGACACCAGCCTGGCCAACATGGTGAAACCCTGCCTCTATTAGAAATACCATAATTAGCCAGGCGTGGTGGCACACACCTGTAATCCCAGCTACTCGGGAGGCTGAGGCAGGGGAATCACTTGAACCCAGGAGGCGGAGGTCGCAATGAGCCGAGATTGCACCACTGCACTCCAGCCTGGGGGACAGAGTGAGACTGCGTCTCAATTAAAAACAAAAACAAACAAAAACAAAAAAACAAGGCCGGGCGCGGTGGCTCACATCCATAATCCCAACACCTTGGGAGACCTAGGTGGGTGGATCACCTGAGGTCAGGAGTTCGAGACCAGCCTGGCCAACATGGTGAAACCCCATCTCTACTAAAAATACAAAGGTTAGCTGGGCTTGGTAGCATGTGCTGTAATCCCAGCTACTTGGGCAGGAGAATCTCTTGAACCAGGAGACGGAGATCGCAGTGAGCCCAGATCGCGCCACTGTACTCCAGCCTGGGCAACAGAGCAAGATGCCGTCTCAGAAAAAAAAAAAAACAAACAAACAAAAAAGCACCAGTCACTGGATTTAGAGGCTGCCCTAATCCAGTATGACCTCCACTTCACTGGTGATCCACACAGATCCTATTTCCAAATAAGGAAAGGTTCCAAGGTTCTAGGTGACATGAATTTTGGGGGGTACCGTTGAACCTCTACAAATTCTGATCCATCACTTGTCAGCTGTGTGTCCGTGGGAAAGCCTTGTTGGAGCTGAAATGTTCTCATTTGCCAAACCGGGGCCAAGAGGGAGTCCTTGTATGGGAGTTGTGAAATGAAGTGTGAGAATAACACCATGGTACCTGGCGTACTGCAGACACCAAACAGCCACTATCTGCCTTATTATTAATACTGCTATTTCTACTATTAAATGAAATGTGAGGTGAGTGTAAGAGAATGGCAAAGTTTATATTTAGAATGGGATATATTTAGAAGGCAGTGAATTCCAATAGGGGCGAAAAAAAATCTATTTATTTATATATGTGTTTGTAACTACTGAGCAGGCAGCAAACAACTTGTTCCGCACCCAGGTTTAGAACCAATTGAGAGACAGATGCGTGTGTCAGAGGAAGGGAGGCCAAACGTCATTCTGATTGCTGATGAAGCTGTCTGGCGTGGGTGGCTTGGTCTTCAGCAGACCTCCTACAGCCCAGACCCTGGCAGAGCGGGCAATGCCAGTCCTAACCCCTTTACTGGGGCCAGGCAAGTGCCCTCTGCAGGCAGAGGAGGAGGGCGAGCATCTCACGCATCTGGGGTGCCCCCTCCGGACTCACCAATCAGAGACTGGGGGAGGGGAGGAAGGGGAAACATCGGGGAGGGGCTGGGTGCATAGCAAGCTAGTGGGAGTGTTATCGGGACACATGAAACCCGCAGAAGGCATTTCCCCTCCTGGTATATAAACGTAATCCTGGCACTGCCACCTTCTAGTTGTGAGGCCTATAGCAGGTGGCTTAGCCACTCTCAGTTTTCTCACCTGTAAAATGGAGATGATGAGAGTTTCTAGTTTATAGGCTCATGTGCAAATGAAATGATCGAATACCTGCAAGGCAGTTGGAACATGTCTGGCCCAAAGCAAGAGCTTAATGAAGATCGCATCGATTTTTTTTTTCTTTTCTCTCTTTTTTTTTTTTTTTCGAGATGGAGTCTCACTCTGTTGCCCAGGCTGGAGTGCAGTGGCGTGATCTCGGCTCACTGAAAGCTCCACCTCCTGGGTTCATGCCATTTTCCTGTCTCAACTTCCCAAGTAGCTGGGACTACAGGTGCCTGCTACCACGCCCGGCTACTTTTTTTTTTTTTTTTACTTTTAGTAGAGACAAGGTTTCACCGTGTTAGCCAGGATGGTCTCGATCTCCTGACCTCGTGATCTGCCTGCCTTGGCCTCCCAAAGTGCTGGGATTACAGGTGTGAGCCACCTCGCCAGGCCGATCACTTCTATTTTTATTGTGCTTCTCATCACTGCTGTGCAATGCTGAGTGTCAGTGAAGATCCTAAGCATGATCATCAGACGCTTCTGTAATAGGCTCTGATTCTGGGAGGAAGCAGGACCCCCAAGATTCTTGAGAAAATGGGTGTGAAGGTGAGTGATAGACTGTCAAGTGCTGTGTGAAATGAAGGGATTATTGGTGCTATAGTGAGGTAAGGGAGCTGTCCCCGGAGCCGGCCCGCCCATCTCAGTGGACTCGCAGGATACTGGGATAAAGGCCCTTTCTGATGCTTGGACTGGACCGTGGGTAGGGGTCATGGGTGGGTAGGACATCTTGCAAAGGCCTCGGCAGGCTTGTGCACATGGAGGGGACAATGCCAGGGAAGGTTGGGATGCTGGGCAGGAGGATGACATCACCTGGAATCTCCTTATCTCTCTCCAGCCTAGGGGGTAAGGGAGAGATGTTGAGAGGAGCAGAGAGTGCCAGCTGGCTGGCTGGGAGGTTTTCTTTTCCTGTAGGATCTAACAAACTGCCCCAGGAGTTGGCTGCTGCTGGGATCCATCCTTCTAGAGGCGAGTGGCACCTGGCGTGGCTGTAAGGAGTAGATATGGGCTCCTCATCAGTGGCTCTGCAGGTCAGCTGTCTGGTGCTATATCTGAGCCCAGGGGTGGAGCAGGGGTTAGGGGTCAGGGGTAGGGGCAGATGGCATTTCAGGAGCTCTGCCCCAAAGGTTCACATTCTAAGATGTGGTGCCTGGGACAGTGTCTGGAGTCCATAGATACTAATGGCTTTCTGAGTGGTTGACCTCTTCAAGACAGTCCAAAGTCAGACAGAACCAATGTTGTAAGGAATTGTTTGGATTACCTGGGCTCCAGGCTCTTGCCTTGGTTTCGATAAGGAAGAAACAGCTTGAATTTGAATTCTTGAACAAGTTACCGAATGTCTAGGAGCCTTGATCTCTTCATCCGTACAATGGGATAATGATAAAGGACCGTCCTCCTTATTGGGATCTTTCTGGGGATGCCTTCACCCTGGGCCTGACACACAGTGAATGCCCAGTGAATGTCAGCTGTGATGACAGTAATGGCAGTGATGGTGGTGGAGGTGGTGGTGGGAATGATGGAGGGGTGATGATGGGATGGTGGTAATGGTGGTAGTGATGATGGTGGCGGTGGTAGTGATGGTGGTGGTGGTGGTGGTGGTGGTGGTAATGAGTGTCAAGCCTGGGGCTGGGTTTTGGGGATATGAAGATTTTTTAAAGGTAGGAAAGAGAAACACAGAATTGGTCATTACCATACTTTGTGACAGTGAGGAACATCAGAATGAATTGGTCAACACTTTAAGGACATGCGTTTTGAAGGAGTGATGATTTGCCATATTTTTAAGGAGGAAAAGGGTATGGCATGGAGAGGGAACCATGCCTGCTATGGCATGGAAGTAGGAAATGGCAGGAGGTTCACTGTTGCTGGAGTACAGAGCCTGAACTGGGGTTGAGGTGGTAGGGCAGGGGCTGCAGAGGTAGGCAGGGCATTGAATGCCACAGCAAGGATTTTGGCCTTGTTCTTACAATGATGGGGAGGCACTGACAACACAGCACAACCAGATCAGCTGAGGCTTGAGGTCCAGAGACACCTGATGTCACCAGCTCTTATGTGTGATGGGGTGGGGTGGGGGGAATGTTGCATGAGCCAGACATCTATGAAGGATGAGTGTTGTCTTATGGTATACTAGTTCTCTAGGGGCTGGAGGTGTCAGTGAGTTTGGGGGCTGGAGCAGGACCCATGACTGGGGAAATCAAGATGGTAGCTTGATTATCAAGGGGGTCCTTTGATTTTTGTTTAGTTCCCTGGCCCTGGTGCTCACTACAGAAAGGCTCCAACATGCTTCTCGGACTGACTTACTGTTGGACACAGACTGTCCCTGAACCAGGGCCCTGGCTATTCCATGAAGCTTGGTTAACATTCATTCATTCATTCAGTGTCTATTTACTGAGCAGGAGGCATTGCTGTATGTCCTGGGGATTACAGTGGGGACCCAGACAGACAATCTCTTGGCCCTCAGGGAGCCTCTGTTCTAATAGATGTCATCTCTTATGGCTGATCCTAACCCTGGTCAGACTGCCCCTGAACCTTGGCCATGGATTAGGCCTGTAGCCCGATCCTCAGTGGATGTCTATCAAATGCAGGTCATTCATTGTTGTGCCTTCAACAAATTTCATGGGAACTACTCCTGTTAGTAATGGGCAGGTGGAAGGAGAGTGTGCAGAAGCCCTGCAGGTAGTGAGAAGGTCTGGATATTGCAATGGAATCCATTCTTACTGCTGGGGAAACTGCCCTCCATGTCTGTTTTAGCAACCTCAGGGAAGAGTCGAATGTAGTCACCTCTTGGTGATAGCTCTGCCCACTGACTACTCCACAGTGCTGATGGAGGGGCCTCAGGTGTGGGTACATGTGTGTTAATGGAGGGGAAGATGGAAGCCTTCCTGGACACAGCAAACGCTGCAGCCCTGAGCCAAGCTTTCGGGGCTTAGTACCAAGCAAAGGGAGCCCAAGCTACTCCAGGCTGGGAGGTGAGATGCAGTTTATCCCTAGTGAGGGGGTGTGGCAGGGAAGATGTTGCTGTAGGTGGCGATGAGTCCTTTTAAATCACATAAAATCTGCCTCTGGCCTTCAGGACGAAGTCCAACTATTTGCCAAGGTCCAGGAAGCCCCTCAGGTGGAGACCCCTGGTCACCTCCTTTGCATCTCATCTCTTACCCCCTTCTCCCATCACACTTGAGGGTCCAGCTCTGCTGAGCTCCTGGCAGTTCCCCCAAAATGCCCAGCTCTCTCCAGGCCTTGGCACAAGCTGTTCTCTGTGCCTGGGATGCTCTGTCTTTCCACTTCACTTACCACCAACTCTTCATTATCCTTCAGCCTTTGCTCAGCTGTCACCCATTTTCCTCCCTGTCTGGATTGCGTGGGTGTCTCATCCTTGTGTCCCTCAGCCACCCATGCTTCTTAGACTTAGACTTATCACACTGACTGTAAATATGTCAGTTTCCTCTCTAGACTGTACTCACCTTGAGGGCAGGGGTTGGGTCTAACCACCATGTCCTCAGTGCATGACATGGAATATTCTAGGGACTTTGCTACTATGTGTTGAGTGGTTGGATGGAAGGATGGAGGGATGGAGGGATGGAGGGATGGGTGGTTGGATGGAAGAATGGAGGGATGGGTGGATGGGTGGATGGGTGGATTGGTGGGTGGGTGGGTGGGTGGATGGATGGATGGATGGGTGAATGAGTGGATGGATAGATGGGGCAAGGTTCAGCAGACAGGCAGCTTCCACCCAATTTTTCCTCTCTGCTTGGAACCAGCGTCTGAACCCCCGGCTGGTTACTAAAAGCCCAGGCAGCCAACCCTGCGGAAATATAGAGCGTTATCTAAATGCTAAATAGCAGCAGTAACAGCCGAGATGGGCTCTATGAACAATGTGTGGGCTTATTGGCCATCTCCTGCCTGCCGTCCTCCTCCCGCCCCATTCTGTTCTTGAAAGCCTGTCGGGCCTGGTTAGTGCTCACACTTTGTCAGGACCGTGAGGCTCTCTGAGGGGCCAAGGCTTGCACACACAGCAGGGCTGGGCGGGCTGCAGCCCCTGGAGGGGTCTGGAGATGGGGAGGGGTAGGCAGCCCATGCAGTGGGGAGCTAGCTTACCGGTGTCCAGTCCCAGGGGCACTGCCACTGACCCCCGGGTGACCATCAGATGAGTGACATCCCCGTACATCCTCGGGCTCCTCATGTGTAAAGAAAAGGAGTTTTCTTACTGTCACTGAAAACCTACTATGCACCAGGTTTCCTAAAATTGAATTTGTGGAGCAAGCCTGGGAAGTTCTCCATTGTACAGAGACCGTGGCTCAGACAGGGAAAGGGACCCCGGCTAGGGAGAGTTATAAATAGGATTTAGCCCACGGCCGCCTGACTGCAGACCTCCACTGTCTAACACGAGGGGCTGGGCTGGATCAGAGGTTTGCAAAATGTTTGTAGTGGAGGGAAGCTTTGTTCAAACAAAATCTCACCCAGAAATGCTTTACAAAAAACAGATCAAAGCAGAGTGGACCCAACTGAAGCAGGAGTCGGGGTGGGCGAGCGGGGGGTCGGTGGGGCGGGCCTTCCCTCATCCCTCCTTCCCACCCTGCAGCCAACAGGGCTCTGCTGGGGGACTTCTGGGGTCAAAGCTTCCGCAGGGTGAGGCTCACCTGGAGGATGTGACAGCAGCCACTTGGGGTCACTTGGAGGGGTGTGTGAACCTGAAAGTTCATGAGTCCAGTCTTCCCAGCTGCGAGGGACACAGGCTTTGCAGGGCTTCCCAGTTCACACCCGAGTGTCCCTGCCGGCCTCTCCGTAGGTGACCCCGGGCCTGTGGATTATCCAGGCTGGGCCTCCTCCAGTCACCTCCTCCAGAGGCGCTGCACAGGGCAGCTCAGAGTCACTGCCTTTTGACCCTCTGATGTTAGAAATAGGGACTTGGAGAGGCTCTTGATTCTCCAGCCTCCCATACCTTCACCCACACTGTGCATGGCTCACTGTGGACTGGCACGTGCTCAGAGGAAGCCTGGGCAGGACCCTACGTGGGGCAGGAACAGGGCCGTGAAGAGGGTGTGGCCCGCTTGGCTGGGGGATGTCAGGATGTGGGCAGTGGTATCCCCTGGGCTGGCACTGGAGCCCATGTCAGCAGGCTCTGGAGATGAGGGACGAATTCCAGAAAAGAGCCCCCAGGCCCAGGGAATGGAGTATGGGCTCTGAGAGAGATGAGGGGGCTGGAAGAGGGGACGAGGGACCCTCGGGTGGACAGTCCGTCCCTGCAGGGGGTCAGATTGCTCTCAGAAAGGTCATATTTGGAGAACAATTAAATCCCTCCTAAAGCAGGCTTAATAGTTCTTCTTCTGGGGCTGGGTTTGGGGTGGGTCTCCCTCTCCACCCCCTCCCAAACCCCTCCCCTGACAAATATCTGAGCTCCGAGTTTCCATTCCTTGCTCTGACCGCTCCTTCTGCCTCATTTCTCCACCAAGTGGTGTTTGGCTTATCAGAACACCACCACCCACCCCAGAACCCAGACCTGACCCACACGCACCTGGGACCTGGGAATCCCGGGTTCTAGTCCCAGCAGTGCCTCTGCCTGTTCTACCCCTGCCTCAGTTTCCTCACCAGCACGTTGACGGTGTTGGGACAGTGTCCCTGGGCCCGGATGACTCTGGAAGTCTGCGACTTAAAGCGACTTGAAGTCAGAGTCTGTGCTCTCCTGTGCCCCCTCCCCGTTCCAGCTGGTGCCCTGCTCAGTAGGAAGGAGGCCAAGGAGCCGCCAGGATTGTATGCTGCCTCTGCCATCAGTCTCTCTGGGTGGACTCTGAAAAGCCCATTTGGTTTATTAACACAAACACTCTTGGCATAAGCCTGGGAATGGCAAATTGGATGGGCGTTCACGGAAGTCAGGGGATGTGTTTATCACCTCCTGCTCCATCACCTGTCGCTGCTCCTGGCAGCCAGGGAATGGCCAAGCCTGGTTGGGGGGAGAAGCAGGGGTCAATGAAATCACCTCCAGAAAGCCACTTGTGCTTGACTGCAGGCTGCTATCTGCCCAGTGGCCAGGGGCCAGCTCTCTGATCTCGGTTCTACAGCTGGCTGACCAGTGCATGACCTTGGGAAAGGTAAGGTCCTTCTCCTATCTTGGCCTCAGTAAGCAGGGCCTCAAGGAACTGCAGGAATAGCCTGGACTGTGGCGTCAGATCCTTCCCTGCTGGAGGCTGGCTGAGCGACCACAGACACCACCTCCCTCTGCTCCCTCCACTGCTGAGTCTCACATTCCTCAACTGAAAAGTGTGGATCTTGATTCTCTCCTTATTCATTAGCCATTTATAATAAGCACCTCCTCTGTGCTAAGAACCACGTTGGAGCTTCAAAGATAATAATAGTAGTAGTGATAATAATAATAATAATAGTAGCTAAATATGTCGAGCACTTTGTGTACTCTCTTTGTACAGTGTATTAGTCCGTTTTCACACTGCTGATAAAGACATACCCGAGGCCAGGCCCACTGGCTCACTCCTATAATCCCAGCACTTTGGGAGGCTGAGGTGGGCAGATCACCTGAGGTCAGGAGTTCGAGACCGGCGTAGCCAACATGGAGAAACCCCGTCTGTACTAAAAATATAAAAATTAGCTGGGTGTAGTGGCGCATGCCTGTAATCTCAGCTACTCTGGTGGCTGAGGCAGGAGAATCACTTGAACCAGGGAGGCAGAGGTTTCAGTGAGCTGAGATGGTGCCATTGCACTCCAGCCTGGGCGAGGGGAGGGAAATCCGGTCTCAAAAAAAAAAAAAAAGACATACTGTAGACTGGGAAGAGAAAAAGGTTTCATTGGACTTACAGTTCCATATGGCTGGGAAGCCTTAGACTTATGGTGGGAGATGAAAGGCTGGGCACGGTGGCTCACACCTGTAATCCCAGCACTTTGGGAGGCCGAGGCAGGTGGATCATGAGGTCAGGAGATCGAGACCATCCTGGTGAACACGGTGAAACCCCATCTCTACTAAAAATACAAAAAATTAGCTGGGCATGGTGGTGGGCGCCTGTAGCCCCAGCTACTCTGGAGGCTGAGGCAGGAGAATGACATGAACCCGGGGGGCAGAGCTTGCAGTGAGCAGAGATCGTGCCACTTCACTCATTCCAGCCTGGACAATAGAGCGAGACTCCGTCTCCAAAAAAACCCAAAACAAACAAAAAAACCAAAAAGCACTTCTTACATGGTGGCAGCAAGAGAAAATGAGGAAGAAGCAAAAGCGGAAACTCCTGATAAACCCATCAGATCTTATGAGACTTTTTCACTCTCATGAGAATAGCATGGGAAAGACCGGCCCGCATGATTCAGTTACTTCCCCCTTGGTCCCTCGTCCCTCCCACAACACATGGAAATTCTGGGAGATACCATTCAAGTTGAGATTTCAGTGGGGACACAGCTAAACCATATCATATAGTAAGTAATTTAACCCTCAAAACAATGCAATGAGACAGGTACTGTCCATAGCCCCATTTCACAGATAAGGATGCTGAAGCACACTAGGTTATGAGTTCTAATGAGGATGATGGCACAGGTGACGTGATGCCATCACCATTGTCAACGTCTTGGAGGGGTTGTTGTGGGAGCTGTGGGCTGCAAAGCACAGTGAGGTCAGTTCCATACAACGAGATCAGGAAAAGCTCAGGGAGAAGGTGACATTGAGTTGTGGCCAGGGGGTGGATGGTCACCCCTGAGACAGAAGGGGCTGGGGAGAGGGCATTCCAGGCAGAGGGAACAGTGTGTTTCAGGGTCAGCGCAGTATGTCTGGGACCAGCAAGTGTTTGATAGGTACGAGTTCTGAGAGGAGAGAAACCTGAATGTGGCTGAGACATATCGTCTTCAGAGCATCTCTGAAAAGATTCGAGGGGCAGTTCCCACCCAGCGCGGAGCACCATGTCCAGGATTGGAATTTGATGCCCTTTCTTCTCTCTGACTCCCAAGACTGTGGCACACTTGGGATGGGTACTTTGAGCTCTTCAGGAGGGGCACGTGGCAGAGGAACACTGCTTCTTGGGAGGAACTGGGCTTTTCAGAGCCTTCTGGGCAGAAATAAGTGGGCCGGGCTCCTTTACCTGGAAGATGAGGGTCCTGTTAAGCTGGGAGCCATTTGCATTAATTAATTGCCTTCTTTTGGTCCATTAATCTTGACAGCAGTGCATGCCTGTTCCTGCCTGCTGGGTGCTGGGAGAGGCGAGATTTGTTCTCACTGCACCTCAAGAGGCAGTTCCTCCTTGGAGAGCCAGGTCTTGGGAAAAAGGTGAGGGCACCTGGGGCTGTGGAAGGACGTCGTGGTCTTGGAATCAGGCTGGCTCCAGCCTTATTGCCATTTTCCCAATGAGGAAACTGCAGTTTGGTTGGAGTGACTTGTTCAAGGTCATGCAACAGCTGTGGTGGAGTGAGGGGTGGCATCCAGTCCCCCAGAGCCAGGTCTGTTCCCCTGCACCAGAAATCCCTACACAGCCAGCTGCTCTTCGACAGAGGCTGAGGGACCTGCCCCTGTGCCTTCCCCTCTCTCCCGCCTTTTCTTCCCCCCTCCACCCTTCCCACCTGTGTTCTCCTCCTCCCCCTACCTCACACATCTGTTTCCAGTCTCCCCATTCCCCAAGCCCCTGGACCAGAGGGGAGCGCAACACTGCCCACCCAGGCTTTGTCTGCGAGGACGAGCAAGCAGGGAATGTAGGTCAGGGAGATGAATCGTGCATTGGAGGTGGGCATGTGGATGAGGGAGGGGCTCCCGCACCTGGCCGTGAGGGCTGCATCCTCTGGAACACTCAAGAGCAGAGGTTGGAGGACTGGCCCCCACCCAGTGGGATCTGTCTCTCCCAGCAGAAGCGAGGGAGTGGGTAGAGAACTCATTCTGAGGTTGCCTGCCTGTCCTTTGAGCACCTCTAATATCCGTCTGCTTCTCCCAACCATCTCAGGGGCTCTGCTCAGCCCTGTCCCTTTGTGCACTAGGACCCCATAAACGTCTCCTCACTCATCGTCCTTGATGCTGTCGAAGCAGTCTCTCTAAATCTGACCACACCCCTGCCTTGCTCCCACCCCTTCCATCGCTCCGCATCACCTGTTGGACTTGAAGTTGGAGATCTCAGCTTGGCAAAGCCCTCCCTCTGTGATCAGATTCCTCCCGCCTCCAGCCTTGCCCCATCTCTCAACCCCTGCCCATGTGCACCCACATGTCATACTTGCAGTTCCACAGCAGGGCACACACTTGCTCCCTGGAGCATCAGCTCTGGGTCCAAATCTCAGGTCTGCCACTTACAGTCTGAGGGGTGGGCAAATCATTGACCCCAATATGCCCTTGTTTCCCTATCTATAAATTGAGGAGCTCTGCTATAACAGCGCTCTGCTCAGATGTGAAGAGCTCTCATGGCACCCAGCAGAATGGAAAGGAGGTGCAATCACAGGGCTATTTATTGCTGCTGCCACTGCTGTTGTTGTTGTTACTATTATTAGCCCCGGGGATGGCCAGCCTGGATGCCCCCAAAGGCAGAGACACATTTTGTTTCCATCTTTGATTCTGCCCAGTGCTTGGCACAGAGCCACGCATTCAGTAAGTTTTCAATGAATGCTGAGTGAACAAATCAGTGAGTGGGGAAGGATCTATTCTCTGGGAACCCACAATCTGATAGGGAGAGGACACACCTCAGACCTCAGGACCTCCCAGGCAGACAAGGGAGGCAGGTTGCACTCATATACAAACGTTGTGGGGTTTCCAAAGGTGTCACTATTAGACTCTTTTGGTGCACACAGTGTACCAGTGGGTCTGAAATAAAATCAGCCCACAACAGCTCTGGGGGGCAAAGAAATTCATGAGGACCCACCTGGTGTGTAGCACAAGCAGGTTTGCGGAGCCACCGCTGCTGTCTGCTGCATCTGCCTGCTGGCTCTGTGCAGGTGACCCCGGCCGCCTGTCACAACCCCTCTGCTCTTGAGTGGTCTCTGCTGGGGAGCAGGAAAAGGGAGATCAACTAATGTTCCTTGACAGCCTCCAGGCCAGGGAGTCAAGGTTGGCTGCCTTTTAAATCTTCCTGATTGCCCAGCCCCTGCCTTCCAGAGGTGTCTGTCCTGACATCCTCCCACAAGCCCAGGTGGCTTCAGCCTCCACTTCAGCAACCCCCCAACCCCCTAAATCCATACTCACATATCCTGAGCCAGGAGCATGCTCACCTGCCGTCTCCTTTAACAACAGCCTTTCTGGGTGACGGCAGGAGCTCCATTTTACATTTGGGAAACTGAGTCACAGATGCAGTGACTTGCCCAAGGCCACACAGCCAGCCGTCAGCATAGCTGGGACTGGAACCAAGAAAAAGTCCCCACCCACTTCTCAGTGTCCTGCACCCTTCAACTCTGGAGATGTCATGGAGATTTTCCTGCCTCAGTTTATCCATCTGCGGAGGCGCTCTTCCTCTGATCTCTGCTGTCCTCTCTGGGCTCTGCAGGGTTAATCTGGGCCAGCTCCAGGAGCACCTGGGACAAGAGGTGCTATAAATAGAGTTTCTGTGGCAGCTTGCCATCAGCCACCCTTGGGCTCCAGGGCACAATTCTGGTGCCAGCTGTTTGCCAGCCAGGCTGGGATCAGTGCTGGCGGCTCAGCCTCTTAGTAGTTTGCTTGTCTGGGACATCTCTCAAAGGACAGTATGTCATATGTGGTGTCCTCTTTTCTCATAGTAGAAATCTCTTTTCTCTGATGCTTTTTCAGCCTCTTCTTCCCCAGCGAGGCTGGGTGGAGAGGATGACGTTGGCTGTCACATCGGGCAGAGTGTGCAAATCATCTAGGCCTCAGCTTCCACAGGTGGAAAATGGAGCCACACATCCTAAATGGTGTCCCCAAGGATATCAGGTTGTAATCCCTGGAAACTGCAAATGTGACCTTATTTGGAAAAAGGGTCTTAGTGGATGTGATTAAGTTAAGGATCTCAAGATGGGGGGACTACCCTGGACTATCTGGGTGAGCCCTAAATGCTATCACCAGCATCCTTGTAGGAGGGAGGCGGAGGGGATTTAACACACACAGAGCGAAAGGCGCTGTGACATGGAGGCAGAGGTTGGAGTGACACAGCCGTAAGCCGAGGAACACTGGCCACTGAACACTGACCGAAGTTCCAAGGGGCAGGGAATGCGTTCCCCTTCTGCAGCCTCTGGAGAGGGTGTGGCCCTGCTGGCACCTGGAATTTGGCCAAGGTATGTTAATTTCAGGCTCTGGACTCCAGAACTGTGAGAGAATGAATTTGTGTTAAGTCACCCAGTTTGTGGTGATACATTAAGCAGCTTCAAGAAGCTAATACTTTGTTTATAAAGATGTGGCTAGAGGTTCCTGAGAGAGAAGGGAGACTGAGGCCCAGGAGTTGTATGGGAGAGGGGAACAGGGACCTTAGGGCCATGGAAGTATGACATTGGTGCCTAAAGGGGCTTGGTTGGCACAGACTGGGCTCAATGGGGGAGCAATGAACACATTCATCAAAGGTGAAAAAAGCTTCTTTAGTGCACGTCCCCTGCCTCCCTCAACCCTCCCCTCTCCTCCCCTCCCCGTTCTCCTCATCCCCTCCCTTCCTCTCCACTCCCCTCCCTTCTCTGTGTAGTGGCAGGTGATACAGGGCAGAGTTTCTCAGACATGGTGCATATTACAATCTCCTGGGAAATTTAAAAAGTCTTGATGCCTAGACTGCACCGAAGCCTTATTAAATTGGAGTCTCTGTGGTGGAACATAGACATTAGTACTCTTGTTTTTTTTTTTTTTTTTTTAAGAGACAGAGTCTTGCCCTCTTGCCCAAGCTGGAGTGCAGTGGCACAATCACAGCTCACTGCAGCCTTGACCTTCTCAGCTCAAGCGATCCATTCTTGGCTTAATTTTTTTACAGGTTTTGTAGAGATAGGGGCCTTGCTATGTTGCCCAGGCTGGTCTCGAGCTCCTGGCATCAGGCAATTCTCCCACCTCGGCCTCTCAAAGTGTTGAGATTACAGGTGTGAGCCAACATGCCCAACTAGTACTTTTACTTTTTAAAGCACTACAGGCGATCCCAGCACACAGCCAACGTTGAGAACCCCGGGGCTAGGGTTTGAGAGTCAGGTACCTGGTTCTAGCCCTGCTGTGTTCAGCCTCGCTTGGTGGAGTGGATGTTGGTTGCTTTGACTGCTCATGATCTGCATCTCCTTCTTAAGGGGCAGCACCCTGGCTTCCCTTCAGCAGCCCTCCCTCGCCGACTCACAGTCCACCCGAGGTAGATGGGACTAATCCCCCTTCCCTGGTCCCAGGAGTGGGCATGTGACCCAGGCCTGAACAACCAGCACACCCCATCCTCTCTGGCTACAGAGATTGGCCAAAGAGGACACACAACTTAAGTCAATTCGATTAGCGTCCACCCTAGGACTGTGGCTGCGGTTATTGGCAACAAGCTGTGCTCTTTCTGTGAAGGCTGCTGAGCTAGGGGGATTGAGCCTGCAGCTGCTGGAGACTGCCAGGTTGAGAGAACCTGGCCTGAGAGTACGGTCAGCACAGAGAAGAGCAGAGCTGAGAGGCAGAGAGATCAGAGCAGATGACTCATGTGAACCCCTGGATCCAGCGGAGCCTGACAGTGTTCTCCTGGGCATCTCAGCTATGTGAGCCAGTTATTTCTGCTTTTGTTTGTTTAACTTAGTTTGAGTTGAGTTTCTGCCATTTTGCAATAAAAGAGTCTGGACTAAAACACTATATGACCTTGGACAAGTCTCCCTCGGGTCTCTGCTGCCTGTGTATAAAATGGCTAGGTCAGCGGGGCACGGTGGCTCACGTCTATAATCCCAGCACTTTGGGAGGCCAAGGCGGGTGGATCACGAGGTCAAGAGATCGAGACCATCTTGGCCAACACAGTGAAACCCCGTCTCTACTGAAAATACAAAAATTAGCTGGGCATGGTGGCGCGCACCTATAGTCCCAGCTACTCAGGAGGCTGAGGCAGGAGAATCGCTTAAACCTGGGAGGCGGAAGTTGCAGTGAGCCAAGATTGTGCCATTGCACTCTAGCCTGGTGACAGAGCAAGACTCTGTCTCAAACAAAACAAAACAAAACAAAACAAAAACTGGCTAAGTCAGTTAGTCATTCTCCAGTGTCCCTTCCAGCCCTTACATGCCATGCCTCACCTCTCCACCTAGCTCCTGGACAAGGAGCTGTCTCTGGCTACATCAGGGTGAGCATAGCTCTGATAGTTCTTGTGAGGCCAGGGGTGCTATGGGAGGCTGTGGGCAGCATGGGGCTTTGTAAACTGGAGGTGTGACTGGAAAAGGGGGGCAGAGGGACATGGTTACAGGTGCCCAGGAAATGTCCCAGCTATCCCAATGAAGAACTGCGCTGTTGCTGCCTATGGCCTCTGCCTAGATGTAGATTCCATTGGTAGCCAGTGCCTGTTAGAAAGTGAAAACTCTTTCGGGGTGTCCATTTGGCCATAAGTAGACCAGTAGAAATATATAAGGCACTGAAGTTGTCTGTCACCTTGACCAGTTTCTGATGATGAAGTCTGGTGGGAAAGTGGAGAAACGTGCTTTGGAGTCTGTGGCAGACGTCATTCTGATTTCAGCTCTGTCATTCCTGTGTCGCCTGGGGCAGGTGCCTCAACCTCTCTCAGCTATCCGTACTTCTAGGCCTGCCTCCGTGCCATCACTGTGGCCAGGGAGATAAAATAGACTGGCCAGACGTGGGTCATGTGCCCACTCCTGTGGTGGGGAGGGGCTTTGGCCTCACCCCACCACAGACCCATCATAAAGAAGAGCATGGTGCTGTTCCCCAAAGGAGAAGGAGATGGTGGGCAGGTGAAACAATAAGTGTCCCCCTGCCCACAGCAAGGCAGGGGCTGACACCCCGAAGGGGGTGTTGAGGATAAAGCATGTGTGTGTGTGTGTGTGTGTGCATGTGAACAAGTGTGTGTGTGCGCGCGCATGCGTGTGTGTGTGTGTGTGTGAACACCTGGCACACAGCAGGAGCTCAGGAAGTGCTTGCTGACCTGGCTGCTGGTGAGAGGGAAGAAGGTGTCAGGGCCAGGATGATGGCATTGCGTAGTTAATTCCCAGTAAATACTAAGCTGCTCCCAGCCCCCAACTCCAGCCAGCAGACAGCCCACCTGGGGAGAGGTGGGTGGCTGTCAGTGCCTCCCTCTTTCCCCACCCAGCAGGCGGGCAGCAGAGCCAGGCGTGGGAGAGGCTGGAGGCTGGTCTATCAGGCTCAGCGTCTTTGGAACCCCTCATCCAGGCCCCTGCTGACTATACTTTCAAGCTTGTGGCCTGCCACCTCCATCTCAGCTCCTCCGTGGTGGCTGTCATGCCTCCTGATGGGGGCCCAGGAGCACTTGCTGCCCTCCTGACATATCCTCTGGGGACCCAACATCTCCTCCGTGGAACTGGAGGCTCCTGATATTAGGGCCTCCAGGTCACCTTCACACTCTGCCTCCCAATGTAGAGAATCCCCAGGTCATGATCACAGGCTTTGGGGAAGGACAGATCTCAGTTCAACTCTCAGCCCTGCTATTCACTGGCTGAGCAATTTGGGGCAAGTTGCTGGACTCTCTTTCCCCTCTATATAAAATAAGGGTAATCGTATTTCCTCCTGCAGGATTATGTCAGGATGAATGAGGACAATGTGGGTAAAGCACTTGGCCTTTGCTCCATAGATGTTACCTGCACTCCCCAAAGTCCTGTTGTATGTTCTTCAACTGTTTTGTGCATTTTTGTCTTGGCGTTGAACCAGCCAGGATCACTGAAATCTCTCGCAAATTGTCCCTCGAACCTCAGAGAAGAGTTTTCCGGGGCATCCCAGAAGGTACCAGAAATTGACTGAATGAGACAGAAATAGACTTAGTTTTCCCGGGAAAGAAATGTATCCTACTGGCTTCCATTTCCCACCACGTGCTGAAGCTGTCCCAGAGTAGGAGCCAACAAATGTAGGTCCTTTCCTGCTTTGGTGAATCTGCCCTCCAGGATGCACTGAGTTGCTGCGCTAGAAATGAGAATCCTCAGACGGCCGTGAGGAACTCCCCATCCAGTTATTTTCACCACTAAGTCAGGGATTATTGGCCTGAGCCCCAGGGCCTCCAGTCCAGGGCCATGACTTGAGTGGAAACCAATTTGTGAGGGGGTCTTTTAATTTTATAATCAGCACGGTGCTTGACTGCTTGCTGTTCCTCTCCCAGTAGGGAGTAAGGAGGTGATCTGCGCAGGATTAAAGCATGATTCCTAGGAACAATGCTTTCTAGCCTGCTCCTTCCCTGGGTCAAGGGCCTCACTATTCTGGACTCCTGTTGGCTGCCTGGTTGGAATATTCTTCTCCATTGTATAGATGGGTAAACTGAGGCCTAGAGAAGTTAGATGACACAAGCCTTGCCCGATCATGTAGACTGTTAGTGGTGGTGCTGGGACTAGAACCTGAGCTTCCTGACTTCTGGTTTGGGGCTGCCTACTCGCAGGTCTGCTAGCAGATGGGAATTGTGGCCAAGATTGATTGCTTCCTTCCTTCCTTCCTTCCTTCCTTCCTTCCTTCCTTCCTTCCTTCCTTCCTTCCTTCCTTCCTTCCTTCCTTCTTTCTTTCTTTTCTTTCTTCTTTCTTTTTTTCTTGTTTCTGACTTCTTTTTTAAAAAAAAGATTATTAAACGGCATTTGCGAGGCTCCGCTTCTGTAAGTATGGAGAAGGCAAAAGGCAAGGAGACCTCCACAGAGAAGTCGAGGGAAGAGGATCAGCAAACTTCTAATCAACCAAACATGATTGCTTTGCCAGGAACATCAGCAAAGGGAACCAAAGAAAAAATGTCTGTCAAAGGCAATAAAGTGCTCTGTCCTAAGAAGAAGGCAGAGTGCAGTGACAACCCCAGACCTCAGAGGAAGATACCAATCCCTCCATTACCCTCTAAACTGCCACCTGTTAATCTGATTCACCGGGACATTCTGCGGGCCTGGTGCCAACAATTGAAGCTGAGCTCCAAAGGCCAGAAATTGGATGCATATAAGCGCCTGTGTGCCTTTGCCTACCCAAATCAAAAGGATTTTCCTAGCACAGCAAAAGAGGCCAAAATCCGGAAATCATTGAAAAAAAAATTAAAGGTGGAAAAAGGGGAAACATCCCTGCAAAGTTCTGAGACACATCCTCCTGAAGTGGCCCTTCCCCCTGCGGAGGGGCCGCCTGCCCTGGAAGATTCCACTGCTCTCCTTGAGGGAGTTAATACAGTTGTGGTGACAACTTCTGCCCCAGAGGCTTTGCTGGCCTCCTGGGCGAGAATTTCGGCCAGGGCGAGGACGCCAGAGGCAGTGGAATCTCCACAAGAGGCCTGTGGTGTCAGGTGGTGTGTGGTCCATGGGAAAAGTCTCCCTGCAGACAGAGATGGTTGGGTTCACCTGCAGTTTCATGCTGGTCAAGCCTGGGTTCCAGAAAAGCAAGAAGGGAGAGTGAGTGCACTCTTCTTGCTTCCTGCCTCCAATTTTCCACCCCCGCATCTTGAAGACAATATGTTGTGCCCCAAATGTGTTCACAGGAACAAGGTCTTAATAAAAAGCCTCCAATGGGAATAGAATATCAGGAAAAAGGCCACATCTATGGTAATTAATAGCAGAAAGTCTGGAGAGTCGGATTCCGCGGGGCTGCTGACAGGTGAACTCTGGTCCTCTGCACACCTGTTTATGGACCATGCAGACTGGTGGGGTGGCAGATGTTAGCCTAAGAGCCCTAGCAGTGCCTGTTGCTTTGTGAGTGGAGATAGAGACTCTCAGATTTAAAAATGAAAAAACATTTCGCAAATTACCATAAATTGTAGCTAATATGTAGAAAAACTCATTCGTACTACTTTTCCAAAATAGACATGACTTCAGCAGCAGCTCTTTTTTGTTTTGTTTTGTCTTTTGAGACAGTGTCTCACTCTGTTGCCCAGGCCGGAGTGCACTTGTGCAATCTCAGTTCAGTGCAGTCTCTGCCTCCTGAGTTCAAGTGATTCTCCTGCCTCAGCCTCCCGAGTAGCTGGGATTGCAGGCACCTGCCACCACACCCAGCTTTTTTTTTTTTTTTTTAAGTAGAGATGGGGTTTCCCCATGTTGGCCAGGCTAGTCTCAAACTCCTGGACTCAAGTGATCCACCGCCTCAGCCTCCCAAAATGCTGGGATTATGGGCATGAGCCACTGTGCCTGACCTTCAACAGGTCTTTTAAGTGAGAAGTTCTCCAGCTGAGCGTTGTGAAGGAGTTGAGTAAAACGGTAGTTGGCTCTTATGCTCAATTTTCTCTTCCTCTGAACACTGACTACTTTAGGAGCTGCTTCATTCCAATTGCAATTTCATAAAACGTAAAGTATTTTAAGGCAAAGAAAGGCTGTTAATTCTCTCCCTCAAACACATGATTTTTAATATTCGAAACAATATTTTTCAAATATTTTTGAAATCTCTTAACCTGAGATTTCTATGGTTTGACTCCAGGATCAAAACACAAGGGACTTGTCTGTATTATTTCACTTATAATTGTTTTGTATATTTCTGGTGTTTAAAATGTTTAAGGTTGCTTCCCACTCATAAATACATAATATGTTGACTTAAAATGTGTTTATTAACCGATTCTCCATAAATAAAAATAAGATGTGTATAAAAAAAAAAAAAAAAAAAAAAAAAAAGATCATTAAACTTAAAAAATTTGTAGTAATGCAAGAGAAAACAAAAAAGAACATGAGTCACTATTCTTGTATCAGATAAAATAGACTTTAAACCAACATCAGTAGAAAAGGACAAAGAAAAGCAGTACATAATGATAAAGTGTTCAATTCAACAAGAAGTTTAACTATCCTAGCTATATACACACCCAACACTGGAGCACCCAGATTTGTGAAACAATTACTTCTGGACCTAAGAAAAGACTCTGATAGCCACACAATAATGGTGGAGGACTTCAACATCCCACTGACAGCATTAGACAATTGTTGAGGCAGAAAGCTAACAAAGACATTTTGGACTTAAATTTGACACTAGGTCAATTGGACTTAGTAGACATCTACAGAATATTCCACCCAATAACCACAGAGTATACATTTTTCTTATATGTACACAGAACATACTCTAAGATTGACCACATACTCAGTCATAAAGCAAGTCTCAATAAATTAAAAAAAAAAAGAATGAAACCATACCAGACACCCTCTTAGACCACAATGGAATAAAAGTAGAAATCAATACCAAGAGGAAGTCTCAAAACCACACAAATACAAGGAAACTGAACAACTTGCTCCTGAATGACTTTTGGGTAAAAAAACTAAATTAAGGCAGAAATAAAAAAAAAAATTCTTTGAAACAAATGAAAATAGAGACACAACATACCAAAACCTCTTGGGATGTCAAAAACAGTGTTAAGAGGAAAGTTTATAGCATTAAATGCCTACATCAAGGAGACAGAAAGATTCCAGATTAACAACCTAATCTCACACTGAAAGGAGCTAGAAAAACAAGAATAAACCTAAAGCTAGCAGAAGAAAAGTAATAACTAAACTCAGAACAGAACTAAATGAAATTGAGGCCACCCAAAAATGTACAAAAGATCAACAAAACAAAAAATTGGTTATTTGAAAGGATAAACAAGTTTGATAGACTGCTAGCTAGATTAGCAGAGAACAAGGGAGAAGACCCAAATAAGCACAATCATAAATCACAAAGGTGACATCACAACTGATCCTACAGAAATGCAAAAGATCTTTGGAGACTACAATGAACATCTCTATGCGCACAAACTAGAAAATCTAGAGGAAATGGATAAATTCCTAAAAACACACAACCTCCCAAGATTAAGTCAGGAAGAAACAGAAATCCTGAACAGACCAACCATGAGTAATGAAACTGAATTAGTAGTTAAAACAAAACAAAAAAACAAAAAAAAACCCGACCAACCAAAAAAAGTCCTGGACTGAATGGATTCACAGCTGAATTCAACTAGGCATACAAAGAGGAGCTGGTACCAATCCTACCGAAACTATTTCAAAAAATTGAAGAGGCGTGATTTCTCCCTAACTCATTCTGTGAAACCAATATTGTCCTGATACCAAAATCTGACAAAGACACAACAAAAAAGAGGAAACTACAAGCCAATATCCCTGATGAACATGGACACAAAAATCCTCAACAAAATAGTAGCAAACTGAATCCAGCAGCACATCAAAAAATTAATTCACCATGATCAAGTGGGCTTCATTCCTGGATGCAAGGACGGTTCAGTATATGCAAATCAATAAATGTGATTCACCACATACACATATTTAAAAACAAAAACCATATGATCATCTCAGTAGACACAGAAAAAGCATTCGATAAACTCCAACATTCCTCATCAAACGAGGCATCAAAGGAACATTCCTCAAAATAATAGGAGCCATCTAGGACAAAGTCATGGCCAACATCATACTGAATGGGTAAAAGCTGGAAGCATTATTCTTAAGAAATGAAACAAGAGAAGTACGTCCATTCTCACTACTCCCATTCAACATAGTTATGGAAGTCTTAGCCAGAGCAATCAGTCAAGAGAAAGAAATAAAAGGCATCCAAATAGGAAAAGAGGAAGTCAAATTCTTCCTCTTCTCTGGTGATATGATTCTATATCTAGAGAATACTAAAGATTCTGCCAAAAGACTCCTAGAACTGATAAACGACTTTAGCAAAGTCTTAGGATACAAAATCAGTGTACAAAAACCAGTAGCGTTTCTATACACCAATACCGTTCAAGCTGAGAAACAAATCAAGAGTGCAATCCCACTTAGCAACAGCCACACAAAAAATAAAATACTTAAGAATACATCTAACCAAGGAGGTGAAAGATCTCTATGAAGAGAACTATAAAACACTGCTGAAAGAAATCATAGATGGAACAAACAGATGGAAAAACATTCCATGCTCATGGATTGGAAGAATTAATATCATTAGGATGTTCACATTGCCCAAAGCAATACAGATTCAATGCTATTCTTACCAAACTGCCAACATCATTTTTCACAGAAAAAATGTTCTAGAATTCATTTGGAACTAAAAAAAGAAACCAAATAGCTAAGACAATCCTAAGCAAAATAGGCATTGTCTGGAACAGAATGGAGACCTCTGAAATAAAGTCGCACATCTACAACCAACTGATATTTGACAAAGTCAACAAAAACAAACTGAAGAAAAGAGGAAAAAGTACCCTATTTAATAGATGGTGTTGGGAAAACTGGCTAACCATATACTGAAGAATGAAACTGGATCCTTATTGCTCATCATATACAAAACTCGAGATGAATTAAAGACTTAATATAAGACCCCAAACTATAAAAATCCTAGAAGAAAACCTAGGAAATGCTCTTCTAGACATTGGCCTAGACAAAGAACTTATGATAAAGACCCCAAAAACAAATGTGACAAAATTAAACACAGACAAATGGGACTTAAACTAAAGAGTACAGCAAAAACAAAAAACAAAAAACTATCAATAGAGTAAACAAACAACCTAAACAATGGGAGAAAATATTTGCAAACTATGCACCCAACAAAGGTTTAGTATCCAGAATCTATAGGAACTGAAATCAGCAAGAAAAAGAAGTAACTCAATTAAAAAGTAGACAAAGGACATTAACAGACACTTCTCAAAAGAAGACATACAAGCAGCCAATAAACATATGAAAAAATGCTCAACATCACTAATCATCAGAAAAATGCAAATCAAAACTACAATAAGATACCATCTCACATCAGTCAGAATGGCTACTATTAAGAAGTCAAAAAAATACCAGATGTTGGTGAAATTGTGGAGAAAAGAGAATATAGTGTATACACTATTGGTGCGAGTGGAAATTAGTTCAGTTCTTTTGGAAAGCACTTTGGAGATTTCTCAAAGAACAAAAAATCGAATTACCATTCAACCCAGCAATTTCATTACTGGGTATATACCCAAGGGAAAATAAATAATTCTACTAAAAATATACCTGTGCTCATATGTTTATTACAGCACTATTCACAATAGCGAAGACATGGAATCAACCCAGGTGCCTATCAAAGGTGGATCGGATAAAGAAAATGTGGTACATATATACCGTGGAATACTATGTGACCATAAGAAAGATAAAATCATGTCCTTTGCAGCAATATGGATGCAGCTGGAGGACATTATCCTAAGTGAATTAGCACAGAAACATAACACCAAATATGGCATGTTCTTACTTACAAGTTGGAGCTACATAAGTTGGAGTACACATGGACACATAGATGGAAACAATAGATACTTGGATTCCAAAAACGGGGAGAGGGCATGAGGGGGTAAACGTTGAAAAACAACCTATTAGGTACTATGTTTGCTACTTGGGTGATGGGATATTAGAAGCCCAAACCTCAGCATCATGTAATATACCCATGCAACAAATTTGCACATGTATCCCCTGAATCTAAAATTAAAAATTTAAATAAGTTGATAAAAATTTTGGTAAAATACATATTACATAAAATTTACAATCTTAACCATTTTAGTGTTTAGTATATTCACATTGCTGTGCAACCACTCTCCAGAACTCCTCATTTTGCAAAACTGAAATTCTGTAACCATTGAACAACTTCACATTTTCCTCCCCCGCCTCCCAGCCCCCGGCAACCACCATTCCATTCGCTGTCTCTATGAATTGAATACAATAGGTACCTCATATAAGTGGAATCAAACAATATTTATCTTTTTGTGACTGGCTTATTTAACTCAGCACAATGTCTTCAAGTTTCATCCATGTTGTAGCCTCTGTCAGAATTCTCTTCGTTTTTAAGGCTGAACAATATTCCATTGTATGTATGTTCCACATTTTATTTAGTCATCATCTATCCATCTACCAACACTTTAGTTGCTTGGCCAGGACTTTTGAATTCTGTCTCCACGACTTCTTAGCTGTACACCTTGGACGAATGACTTAACCTCTTTGTGCTTTTTTTCCTCCTCTTTCAAGTGCAGATAACAATAGTATCTTCCTCATGTGATTGGTAATCATTTTTGGAGATACTGTTGGCATCTGCCCAGATTCTCTGGTTCCCTTTTACTGGTTATGTGTGCCCAGCCCCTAGTTGCTGCAGGTGTTGCTGCTAAAAGCACAACTACCTCTAGCAGGTGGCCCTTGGGTGACTAGAGCTACTAGCTTGGGGCTATCAGGGAGGTGATGACCTTGCCCCCAGAGGTGGCCATTGGACATGACTGCACGGGGAAGGGTGAGTATCCTTGTGTAGGGGATACAGGAACCCAATTCCCTTGTCTTCAGGTGGGACACACTCTACAATGCAATTATGTTCCTGAACTCCCTGTGGGATCAGGATCAGGCTAAGGCTAGACTTTGTCTGAACTGTGTCTTTGGTTAATTTCTTGCTGTTCTCTTCCTATTTCCCTTACCTCCTTACAGATTTCTCTTGAGAGCGTTCTTTGAAAAATAGTCCCTTACACACAAATTCCCATTCAAGGTTCTGCTTCTAAAAACCTAACCTAACAGCTACCATTTTATTGAACGCTTACTCTATGCCAGACAGCATTCTAAACATTCTAAGCACTCCACAAATTTAATCCTTTCACACATAGGCACTATGAAGAAGAGTCCATAACGTATATAAATATTCCATTAAAAGTTAACTCTTGAAAGAGACTACCAGTAAGTCAGCCAAAAGACAAGAGGCTCTCTCTGCCATGTGAAGACACAGCAAGAAGGCAGCTGTCTGCAAGCCAGCAAGGGAGCCCACACCAGCAACCAAACTTTGATCCTGGACTTTCTAGTCTCTTGAAATGTGAGAAAGAAATTTCTGTTGCTGAAGTCCAACAAAAAGAGAAACCTCAGCATAGCTCTTATTACCATTATTGCTGCTCCAGTTGTTGGCTGGTCTGTCTGTACTAAAGAGGGAGCTGGTCCAGGGGGAAAGGAGAAAGGAAAATGAGAACCATAGAGTCTTATTAAGAAGAGGTCTTAGCAACAGAAAGATCATACAATCTCATATATTTCCAATTGGAAAGAGAAAGCAAAACAATCCACTAACAGCATGAGGTTGAGCATAACAATCTCTTTAGGCCTGTATTCCCATCTATGAAATGTTGGTCTAGATAAAAGAATAGACATAGATTTCGTCTTAGGAGTCCACTGTGATCAATTAGTAGTGGCTTCTTGGAGTGCTGTTGGGAAAATGATTCTGGATTTGTATCTCTGCCCTGCAGGAAAGAGAATTATGATCTGTTGGTGATGTCTACCCAGGGGGTGGGAGAGAAGAGTGACAGGGAGCATGCTGTGTATTTGCAATTTATGGATGGTTGAATTTGAAGGCCTCTTCTAACTCTGATGGCCTGTACTTCTATGATACTAAACTCTAATAGTGTTTAGAAGGCTCTGCCAATGTGTTTGGAGAAGAAAGAGGGCAATAGTTAAGAAGAGAGATGAAAGACTAGCATTGTGCAAGGGGGAGGCCAAGGCCAGTTAGCAGATAACTGCTGCTTTCTTACTGCTCCGTTCATTTCCTCTTGGATGGAATCCACTCACTCTGCTTTCCTAATCCACTTCAGGTGGAATTAATCTCTGGCTCTAGGGGTGGCCACATGATCTGGTGACTAAGTTCATTGGATTCCCTTGGTTTTTTGTGTGACCTAACCAGAGTTAGTAAGATGAAATGAGGCTTTTGTTGGGACTCTTTTCTGAGAGACAGGCAGCGTTCTTTTCCATTGGACTTGCACCTGGGAAGTTGTAGCCTGGATCTTCTGGAAGCCCTCCTTTCACTATGGGTTGCTTGACAATGAGGCCAATATGAGGAAACATAAAGTCAAGTGATGGCAAGAGATGGAGTAATGGAGACATCTTTGTGCCCCTGGATCCAGCCATACCTGATGTGGACATCTGGATTCTTTAGTTATACAAGCCAATATTATTTGTTTTGCTTAAGTTAGTTTCAGCCTCAAAGGACATACCCAACATTGTTACCATCAATATCATCCAACCCTTATGTCCATCTACCGTGAGTGGACCTCTGTGCTGCAGAGACTGAAATGTGCTATGTCCCGGGCTCCCACTGCCCCCTTTTCTCTTTAAGACCCTCGCAATTTAGGAGGCTGCTTTTTGAGGCCCTGGAGGACTCAGCTTGCATCTAGTTTATGAACTCTCCCTGAGCTGGATTTCCAAGATGAATTATACCTTCCCTGAGAGCTTCATGGCAAATAAGGAAACTAAATAAACAAAAGGTGCCTGGAACTTCTCTAATAGGTCCTGACCTCTGAGTTTCAGAAGGCGCCCTGATGAATAAAATTACTTTATTTTTAGGATCCCAAACTTGCCAATAAGGAAATGGAAGTTCAGAGGAGTGCACCAACATTTTCAGTCTCCCAGCTCCTTCAAAGAAGGTTTTCTCCTCCTGGCTCCAAGCCCCAGGCTGTCTCTACTCCCAGTTTGCTCACCTGTCAGCAGTGCCCCAGGGCTTACCTTCTTCCATCTCCAGTTGGGGTAGTGGTGCCAAGTTCTACTGTCTAGGGACTGTGGAAAGTGCTAATAGTGGCTTGCACACAGTCTGTGCTCAATAATTGTTGAATGTGTGAGTTGATTGATAGAATGTCTTAGCCTGGATAGATAGAATGTCTTAGACTCAAAAGCAGAGTCTGGAACAAAGACTTAAATGAAGATCATCCATTTGTGAATGTGACTCCAAGGCAGAAATGAAGTGGGGGTGAAAAAGGGAGGAACACAGCTACCATGAGGTTCACCAGCCTCCAGGATGGCCCCAGTGAGCTGTGCATCCTGGTATTAATACTCGCGTGTCATAATCCCCCAACACTGAAGAGGGCTGACCTTTGTGACAGTATTGGAGAAATGATAACCTGTGGTTTCCAAGGCTGGGTCATAGGAGGCATTGAAGCTTCTCTTGTGCTCTCTTGGATCACCTTCTTTGCGGGAAGCCAGGTGTCATGTCATGAGGTCATGACAGGTCCCCCTTTGGGGAGGTCTATTTGGTGAGGAACTGAGGCATCCTGCCAAGAGCCAGCATGAACCTTCCACATGTTGGGCACAAGAGTGCACTGTCTTGGAACTGGATGCTTCAGCTTCCGTCAAGCCTTCAGATGAGTGCAGACCCAGCCAATATTGTGACTACAACCTCGTGAGAGACCCTAAGCCAGAACAACCCAACTAAGCTATTTCCACATTTTTGACCCACAGAAACTAAGATTTTTAGTGTTTATTGTTGCTTTTAGCCATTGAGTTTTTGGATGATAATACGTTTTGTTATTGAATTGGCCCCTGCTATGGGTCACTAGTTGTTTGATTCCAACAGACCTCTGTGAAGCCTGTAAAATGTGTCTCAAGACTATCTGTCCAGGGGAAGCATTAACCCACTGGATTCCATCTTCCATTGTCTTAGGGCTGCCTCACAGGCATTGGCCCCTCTGCACTTGTGGTTACACATTTGTGTATGCCAAGAGGGTCCCTATGGGCATCCTACATCATGAAGTGAGGAAGTCTCCAGGCAGGAAACGAGAGGGCATGATTAGGCCTGAGGTGAGAAACCATCAGCTCACACCCACACAAAGCTGACTGAAGCCTGAGTAGAACTGTCATCACGGTGGTGGCTGGAGCAAGAGGTGGCCGAGAGGACAGGAATTGGGTGCCCAAGAGGGCTCCGGTACACTGAGTGACTGAGTGAGTGCTGAGTGGGCAAATGTATAAGTGAATGGTTGACTGAGTGGATAATGGGGTCAGCAGGGGAGAGAGGAGGAGATGAATGAGTCCACATTGGGGTGGTCACCCACCTGCAAGCACTGCAAGAAAAATCACCCTCCTGGTCCATTGGTGCAGTCTCAAAGCCCAGGCATAGCATGAGCCTTCCACATGTTGGGCATGTGAGTACTCCATCTTGGAATTGGATCCTCCATCCCAGTCAAGCCTTCAGATGAGTGCAGTCCTAGCCAGTATCATGACTTCAACCTCATGAGAGAACCCAAGCCAGAACAACTCAGCTAAGAGGAGTGAACATACGAGAGCCTATACCTCCAGATCCTGGCAGAACCCTCTCTAAGTGAATGGCCCCTTGTTCCATTCAGCTCCATCCCCTCTTCATTCTCTCCTCAAAAGTTGGTGAGGAGGTGTCAAGCATTGTCACTGAGCTCCAGGGGAATGAGACTTCTGAGAAAGAGAGAGAGCATGTGGGGCAGGGTAAGAGGGAGAGAGCCATCAGCAGTGCCTCTGGCTGGCTGGCACCTAACACAAGGCAGAGCTGAGCCAGAGGGAGAGTCCACAGCACCTTTTCTTCCCAGGAGTGTCCTGCTAGAGAAATAACCTCGTTCTCTGGAAGACTGACAGGAAAATCACAGACCTTGAAGACGTTTCACCACCTGGAAACTGCACCGGAACAACTGTTCGTGAGGCTGGGAATGCGAGGCTGGATTTCTAAGAGTCTCAGATCAGTGGCCACTTGACTCAGCATCTCTGCCTTCCTTTCCCCCCAGAAGAAAACAGGTCACAAATGACAACTCTCATACCTCATGCCACCCTTGTGTCATCCACATTATCATGATTGTCCCCATTTTACAGACGGATAAAGTGAGGCCCAAAGCGAGAATGTGATTTGCCTGAGGTTATGGAGTTCCATGCGTGTGGTGAGATGGGATGGAAACTTGTTCTGGGTTCTTTTTCATCCTCCCTCAAAAGAGAGGCTGTAAGATGCTTGATGTCATAAGGAGAAGGAAAGTGCACTGTAGCATGATTTTAAAAAAGGGTAGCAAGAGCCCTAAAGCATAACCCTGCAGACGTGGTTTGAACTCAAGCCCTGTCCCTAGCTGTGAGATCCTGGGCAAGCAATTTCCCACTCTGCATATTCCCTTTTCCTGTGGAGGAGGAGGGAGCTGGGCTGAATACACAATGTAGTTCTTCTGACTGCAACCCTGGCCAGGAATCTCAGTGGAGTGCTAGCTCACATACCAGGCACGACAAACAGCAAACATACTTGTCCCCATAAGTTGGTGAGGCTGGCACAACTAAGCCCATTTACAAACCAAGAACCAGTGGCTCTGAGAGGTTAGTTTACTCACGCATAGACACAAAATGGCTAGGGTATGGAAGCAAGATCTGAGCCCAGGTTCATCTAGCCACCAAGCTACACAGCTTCCTAAGGAAAAGTATTTAGTTTTCTGGCCTTGGCTGCTAATGATGATAAACATCAATAACCACCATTTATTGGGCATCTTCTATTTGTTAGGCATTATTCTAGGTGATTTTACTTGCAATGTCTCTGCATCAGTGGCAACCTTTTCATTTGCAAGTAGAGAAATTCCACTTAAACTGGTTTAAATAAAATGTTATTTATTGGCTCATAGAATTGTTATATCCAGGGGTGGATCCCTGAACAGCCAGGTTCAGGGGCTTGAATCCTGCCTTCAGTTTTCTTCATTCAACTTTCCTGTGTGACTGCTTTCCCTCCTATGGGAGATAGACTTTTTCTGTGTGGCTGCCCCCAGATTTCCATTCTCCTGACTTAATTACCCCAGTGGAATAGAGACCACCCCTCACCCAAAGTCTGTATAGTCATTCCAGGGAAGGCCCGTGATTGGCTCTCCTCTGGAGCATAAGCCCGTCTGTGGGCCAATCAGTGCTTCCAGGGTGATGGGATTTTGTGATTGGCCAGACACCCATCACATGCCCACTTCTGAGGGTGTGGTGGGGTGGAGGTGGGGTTCAGTGATTGGTAGTCCCACTGGAATGCACAAAAATGTCAATCTATATCCAGTTCACACAAATACCCCATGAGAAAGGTACTGTGACAGCCTGCACTTTACAGATGAGAATGCGGAGGGTCAGAAAGGATGAATAACCTGTCCAGGTCACATAGCTGGCAAGTGACCCTGGGCAACTCATTCAGACTCACTAGAATGAGAATCTGGAAAACTGGAACTCAGTTAAATCGAATGAATAAAGCATTATTGAGCACCTACTATGTGCAAGGCTGCAAGGAGGAGCAGGAGACTTACCCCTGCCAATGGGGCATCTCCCATCTACCTGGGGAAAGCAGAGTTAAAAAACAACAATGGATTTGAGCAGTAGTTGGAGGCAGCAATAGAAGGGTTGCTGCAAGGTTGTCGGTGATTAATTGCTAAATGAGTGGTACAGAGAGTAATTGCTTCAGGAGTTCAGAGGAGAAAGTGAAGACCATAGGCTGCAGTCAGGAGAGCGTTTCTGAAAGAGAGAAGCTTTGAACTTGGACTTGAAGGACAGGAGGATTTGCAGGGGTAGTGAGGAAGAGGCAGGGCTTCTTACATGGGTGAGAGGGTGTGATAGCCAGGCATTTCAAGCTCTGCAATTCTATGGCTTAGAAAAAACAAAAAAACAGGCCCTGTTTAATATCTCACAAGTTCTGATCTCAATTCTGCCACCTCTGAGCTGTGTGGCCTTGGGCAAGTCACTTCACCTCTCTGATCCTCAGGCTTGTCATCCGTAAACTGGGAGATAGGATTCTTGCTCTGCCTACCTCACCAGGTTGTTGTGAGGATGGAATGAAATTACGTGTGTGAAAGTGCCTTGGAAACCATAAAGTACTTGGTAAATAGAAGAAATGATTATAGATGGGAGGCCAGACACATTTATTCTTAGCCTGGGGCTCCCGACAATGTGTCAAGGAAGACTTGTAATTCTATTCTCTTCTGTCTTGAGCCCCAAGGCTTTATTTTAGGATGGCCTAGTGCATAAACAGATTTGAAGGCAAAATCATCTGCTTCCAAAACCTGGCCCTGCCACTTACCTTGGGGGACTTATTCATTCATGTCTCTAAGCCCCACTATGAGGATTAAAAGAGATGGGGCATGAAAGTGCCTAGTACAATGCCTGGCATAAAGTGGGTGAATTTATTTCAAATGCTATTTCCCTGTGGGGATGCCCTTCCCAAAGCACTTATTTTATATTTAGAGGCAATGTAGGGCCAGGAAAATAGGAGACTCTGATCGGCCAGACCCAGGTCACATGACCAGCCCTGACCCTGGAGAGGGGACTGGGCCACACTCAGTCATGTGGCTGGAGAGTGGGAAGGCAGGGTACGTATTTCTCCACTGTTGCAGCAGTCAGCAAAAACTACTATTCATGGGCCAGATCCGGCCCACAGCTTGCTTTAGTGCTACCCACAGCTAAGGATACTTTCTACATTTATAGAGGACTTAATTAAAAAACACAACAAAGACTGCTACAAAGACTTATGTGGTCCACAAATTCTAAAATAGTTACTATCTGGCTCTTTACAGGAAATGTTTTTTGACCCCTGATCTATCTCGTTGTAAATAGAATAAACCAGCTATTCTCAGATCCAACATTTAATGAGTCGAATGAGAGGGTTCTTCATAGAGCAACATAAGGTTATTTCTGAATAAGCAAAGGTTTTGGGAGGTGTATCAGTCAGGACCCAACCAGGAAGACAGAAGCTGCTCTAAGTAAGTATTTAAAATAGCAGGGATAGATAAGGGCTTACTAAGTAAATCAGCATCTACAGGTGATGGAAGAGCTGGAAAATAAAACATTGGAAGGGAAGCTGCTATGAACCCTAGGCTGCTGGGAGAAGGGAGCAGGTGGTGGTACAGGAGCCCAGGCAGCCAATGGGAAGCTGGAACCACAGCCACCCGTCCCCATCCAGTGGGGCTAGAATCGTGGAGGAGTGGCGGCCACTGGAGAACTGCTTAGCAGAAAGTAAGGGAGAGAATTACTCTAGCTTCTCTTCCTCTTGCCGTTTCAGTTTTCCAACAGCTTCTCCTACTGGTTAAATCCCGCCAGAAGCCAGTCCACGTGGGAGTCTGCAACTCAGCCTGCACGGTTGGGCTCTCCCCTGCTTAACAGACCAAACATGGGCTAGAGGGGAATGAGGGAGGGGCAACCAGGCCCAGGACCAGCCAAAAGGATATGTGGATTCTGCTAAAATTCAGTCCCTCTGATGACCGTTGACAAGGCTGAATGCCTGGGACCATAAAAAGTACATCTATATGGAGGGAGAGGAGGGAAGGGTGAGAATTCACACAGCGTCCAAGTTCACTGCAGTGCCCACCGTGGTCACTCACAGGAGATAGATGTCCCCATTTATTGCCTCTTGTTTGTAATTTACATCCAGCTTTTATGAGTCCTAAGTGGTCTTCCTCTTCTCACTTGCTACCATTCCTTTCTCAGTTCGAGATTTCCTCCTCTTCCTGCTCACAAAGGTGTAAACAGTTTCTCAACTTCAGACATTCTTTGACCCCCTGCTCAGTGTTGCCTTACTCAGATATCATGTCATCACTTCTGTTGTGTCTGCATATCACGTGTACCATTGTTTTCTCCACTCTATTTTTGAACACATTAATAAATTTAGTAATGAAGAGAACTTCTGATCACTGCTGTACATAGAAAATCAGAATCATATGCCATCAATATAAATAAATACCGTGAAACCAATTCAGTGTTAATTAAATTCTGGCTAGATCCTGCAGCAAAGACCATGAATATGAGGCTCTTTGTTACAAAGGGAAAATGTTAAAAAAATAAACATTGTTAAAGAGTAGCACCAAGGGAGATGACTCGTTGGTGTAATCAGAGGGACTGGAATAGAATTCAACAGGGATTCACTCTGACCCTGTGTGATTTGGGGGCTACCAATGCCACCAATGCCATTTCTCCTAACACCTGAAATCTGTGAAACGAGAATATCTTGGGCACCCAAAATCACTAAGGAAAGCTCAAACTGGGAACTGCTTAGGGCAAACCTGCCTCCCATTCTTTTCAAAATCACTCCTCTTCTCACTGAGACAGGTGCATATCTGATTTACCTCCTTTGGAGAGGCTAATCAGAAACTCAAAAGAGTCAGGCAGCAGGGCAGCATGGTGGCTCACAGCAGGGCAGCATGGTGGCTCACGCCTGTAATCCTAGCACTTTGGGAGCCTGGGGCAGGCGGATCATGAGTTCAAGAGTTCGAGACCAGCCTGGGCAACATGGTGAAACCCCGTCTCTACTAAAAATACAAAAATTAGTCAGGCATGGTGGTAGGTGCCTGTAATCCCAGCTACTCGGGAGGCTGAGGCAGGAGAATCACTTGAATCCAAGAGGCGGAGGTTACAGTGAGCCAAGATCGCACCATTGCTTTCCAGCCTGGGCAACAGAGCAAAACCTCCATCTCAAAAAACAAAAAACAAAAAAAGAAAAACAAAAGAAACCCAAAGGAGTGTTATCATTTGTGTATCACCTATCTGTAACCTGGAAGCTCCCTCGCCACTTCCAGTCTTCCTGCCTTTGCTTCAAGTTGTCCCACCCTTCCAGACTGAACCAATGTAAATTCTTACATATATTGATTGATATCTCATGTCTCCCTAAATGTATAAAACCAAGCTGTGCCCTGACCACCTTGAGCACATGTCAGGACTTCCTGAGACTGTGTCGTGGCTGTGTCCTCAACCTTGGCAAAATAAACTTTCTTCTTCTTCTTCTTCTTCTTATTTTTTCTTTTTTCTTTTCTTTTTTTTTTTTTTTTTTGAGACAGAGTCTTGCTTTGTCACCAGGCTGGAGTGCAGTGGCATGATCTCGGCTCACTGCAACCTCCGCCTCCCGGGTTCAAGTGATTCTCCTGCCTCAGCCTCTTGAGTAGCTGGGACTACAGGCGCGCACCACCACACCCAGCTAATTTTTGTAACAAAATAAACTTTCTAAATTAACTGAGACCTGTCTCAGATTTCCTAGGTTCACAAATCATACTGAAATCACAGAAAATCTGCTATACGCAGATACGTTCCACACCTCAGGAAACCCAACACAGGGCTTTCCTTCACTTGTATGCTCTGTTAATCCTGCCTCTTAAGTTTTATTAGCCTTTCTCTTGTGCTTATCTGAGTTCTTGCGTACCATTCAGCTGTTTTTCTTCTCTAAAATTTTTTACACAGTGAAATCTCTGATGAAGTAAATGGATGCTCAAAGACATTGCACATTCTTTGATTAATTAGACCAACACCCAGAAATGAATGAAAGCTTGTAAATGATTTATTTGCTGAATCAGGGTAGAGAGCCGATGTTGACTCTTCCACCTTGTGAAAATTCTAAGTTTGTTTTTAAGATGATTAAGTGATAAACAGTGGCTTATAAATAGTTACTATCTACCTGTCATATTTAACTGTCATCATTTATGACGTGATGACATGTTTTTTGTGCTATTACTGGTGTTTGTGGATGTTCGCCTAATTGTTGGCGTGTTCAGCTGGATTTTAGGGAAATATTTAAGTTGTATGTTTGTATATCCTATTATATTACATATTGCATATGATATATGGCAGATTATATGAGATGTGTCCTTTTTTTAAGTATTTACTGTAGTTTGGGCTCTGACTGTAGTGTTTTATGTGACCTAATTCCTCACTGCAACCCCATGGGATGGTACTGCCACAATCCCTATTTGTCCAGAAAGGAACTGAAGTTCAGAGAGGCCAAGTTACTTGCCCAAGGTCACAGGCTACTAAGCATCAAAACTGGGATTGAATTCAGGCTTGTCTGACCCCAGAGCCAATGATCGAAATCACAGCACTGCATTGCTTCTCTCATCTGGTCCTAATCCCCCCGTGGGGAAACTGAGGCCAGAGAGGCGAACCAGCCTTGCTGTCTCATTGCCATTGTCTGAGTCTGGGCAGAAGCCGTCTCTCCACCCCCTGCTGCCTTTTCCTAGCCACTCCAGACTCCCGCAGTCCCCAGCACGGGACGGTGCATCGGTTTTCCACCTGCTCCTCTGCACAGGCAGAACTGTCGCTGATCAACTGGAAATATTGCTGCAATTTCTTCTAATTCTGCTTTTTCTTCTGAAGACAGCACAGAGGTTTTTTTTCCTCCTGCAGGCCCTAATGTGATTATTTGTGTAGCAGACAAACATACAAATGTACATGACTTTGAATTATGGGCAATGCCAGGATAGACTGTATTTAAAACAACAACTCTATTACTCATAGCTTGAGAAGACGGGGATAGCATTATTAGGAGGCCTTCTGCTGAAGTTTGCTATGGGATTCCATTTACTGCTATTTTAAGTTGACTGTGGCTCACTCAGATTCAACTAATAATGATCAGTTGGCATATTAGGTGCAAGGCTGAAAGCTAGACCTGGGGAGGAGAGGGGCATAAAGAAAAATACAACTTTCTGGTCTTGAGATGCTTCCCGTCTTCCCTGCCATCTTCCTTTCTTTCCTCTTTCCTTCCTTCTCTCCCCTATCTTTTTTCTTTCTTCCCTCCCCTACAGCCCCCCTTTCTCACCCAGCCATTTTTGGGGGGCCCCATTACTCTCTGTGCACCCTTGTAAGGTATTCACACAGAGTGATACGGTTTGGCTCTGTGTCCCCAGCCAAATCTCATCTTGTAGCTCCCATAATTCCCATGTGTTGTGGGAGGGACCTGGTGGAGATAATTGAATCAGGGGGTGGGTCTTTCCGATGCTGTTCTCATGAGAGTAAATAAGTCTCTGTGAGTCATGACAGAGCCCCACGGAGGCGTTCCTGAGAGGGACTCTTTGCCATGACCTTTTGCCTGGCTTGTTCTCTCTTAGGTACGCTGTTCCCTCGTGACCTGTGACCCTGGCACAGAGCCACCCCATGCTCCACCATTAGGTCATTCTTACCTCCCCTGCTGAGATCACCTGAGCTCAGACTTGACATTCTGGTCATGGTGGGCACAGGGTAGAGCCCCAGCAGGCAGCCTGTCCCACTCAGAGTCCTCCTTAGAGACACCTTAGTCCAGCCAGCCAAGGTCAACTGATGACAGAACAGCCCCAGGACAAGTCCTAGGCAGGACCCAATGGTCACCAAGTCCTCATCTTACTGTCCCATCTGGACACCCCCAAGCTGTGGTCCCCAAGTGACCCGACAGTGCTCCCCCAAGCCCTTGTCCCCAGTGTCTCAGCCTTGCCCAAACTTAAGCAACAAAATTTCAGAAAGAATTTCTCTGAGGTGCGTTCAGGTCATGACTGTAAACCCTTGGCAGCTCTCAGACTGCCTCTCCTTCATCTGCTCATGTTGACACTGCCTCCCACATCTGGGCAGCACAGCGAGTGGGGAGGAGCTGGCTCTGGAACTGGTTCCACCTTGAGCAAGGGACATATCCGCTCCGTGCCTCAGTTTCTTCATCTAGAAAATGGAGGTGATAAGAGGACCACCTCACAAAGTTGCTGTAAGTGTTAAATTAGTTCATTGGAAGCACTCCGTGCAGCACTTAGCATGCAGTGAGTGCTGGGTGCTCAAGAGCTTTGGTTTCCATGACTACAACTGGCTACTCTGAGTCTTAGTCCTTGGGGATGGCTCAGTCCCCCTCTCAGCATCTAGGTCTGCTTCTGTAGCCCACACCCAAATTCTTCTTACTGCATCCATCAGTGCCCACTCGTGATGGGGCTCTGATCCTCAGCCTCATGGAGGACACAGCCATGCTTGAGCTCCCACTGTCTACAAGGCTCAGTGAGGCACAGCAGCTGTGACACCCCAGAGAACTTGGTTACCCTCTTCACACTTCATTTTCCTCATCTGACAAACAGACGTGTAAACAGTCTTCACTTCACATCGCTGTTGTCAGGAATTAATGAGTTGATTGCAAGGGACTTACCACAATTCCTGGCCCATAGTCTAGATGTGCAAAAAATATTGCAAGCTGTGGAGATTGTTATGTGCAAGGTCCTGGGTGTCCTGGGGAGTGTCAGCTATGGTCCCTGCCTCCTGTCCTCCTTTGTCATAGACCCTGCATCTCCTGCGGCATCTAGGCTGCCTCTTCCTGCCTCCCTGAGTTCACATGAAACACCATGCCCTGTCCTGTTCTCATTCTCAGAGTTGGAGGTGGCTTGTCCCTCCTGAGCCTCTGCCATTTGTTTACCAAAGGGCTCCTTACATGGGCAGAAGTTACACTCAGACCTTGTGGGCTATGAAAGTTCCCTCAATAACTCCCTTTTGTGGAGAGCTTATCACGTTCTAGACACTGGGCTGAGTAGTTGACAAAGATCTCATTGAATTTATAGAATGGTCCCATTTTACAGGTGAGAAAACCGAGGCACAGGAAAGTTAAGGAACATGCCCAGAGTAGCTAGAGCACTGAAGGGCAGAGCTGGCACTCCAGTGGTCAGAGCCTGAGCTTTTCGCCTCTAGGCCACTGTTTCTCCTTTCTGAGGGAGGTGTCTCCTGTCCCACGCGCTTTCTCCTGCAGACTCTCTCTGCCCAGCTCTGGGAAGGCCATCTGCCCCTGTCACGCTTCAAGCTGCTGCGTGGATCTCTGCGGTAGGGCGAAGACCATCTCTGGGAGCTCCAGTTCTGCCCTCTTTCCAGTGGAAGGGCTTTCCAAACAGGCTTCCCATCTGTGAAAGGAAAATATCTTGGGCCCCCAGAATCACGAAACTAAAAGGAAATCAAGCTGGAAACTGCTCAAAGCAAACTTGTCTCCCATTCTATCTATTCAAAGTCACCCCTCTGCTCACTGAGATAGATGCATATCTGATTGCCTCCTTTGGAGAGGCTAATCCAGAAACTCAAAAGAATGCAACAATTTTTCTCTCACTTGCCTGTGACCTGGAAGCCCCCTCCTTGCTTGTCCCCGCCTTTCTGGACGGAACCAATGTACTTCTTACACGTATTGATTGATGTCGCATGTCTCCTTAAAATGTATAAAACCAAGCTGTGCCCCTGCCACCTTGGGCACATGTAGTCAGGACTTCCTGAGGCTGTGTCACAGGTGCGTGTCCTCAACCTTGGCAAAATAAGCTTTCTAAATCAACTGAAATCTGTCTCAGATTTTCTGGGTTTACAGATCTGACCCTGACCCTGCTCTCCCCCTGACCCTGACCCTGGACCCTCCTTCTGCCTCTGGAGATCACACCTTCCACGGTGCAGCTTTGCTCTGCCAGGATTCCCCGTTCTGCTTCTGTTTCTCAACACACATCATCCTCAGAGCTGATGGCTTATGCTCCTACAAATGCACATGTTTACAAGAACCCTGCATACTCTTCCAACCAGGGCTCCCCAGGGCACAGAAGAATGGGGAGGGCTTGGTCATTTCCTAAAACAGTGTGTTGATGTGTGTTCCATCAACCCAGCCTCTGGAAGCTGGCCCCCAGACAGAAGTTCCTTGCCCAAAAGTCTCAGGATAAGGAAATGGCCACTCCTTGAGAAAGTCCCGGAATAAGCAAACGGATTTAATGTTGTTCAATTCTTACTTTCTCCAAGTAAATTTAACTCTAGGACTTTTCTTTTTTCATGTGCAACTCCAGTTAACATCTCAAAGAACCTCTAGGGCAAATCTTAACATGAAGCAGTTCAGAACCTGCACCTACCCGCCCCCGGTCTCACCCATTCGATCGCCTCTCACCTTTGCCTATGAATCGAACTCATCCTTCAAGGCCTTGTTGGAAGACCCTCTTCCAGGAGGTTTGTACTGATTCATTTGGCTAGAAACAACCTTTTCCTTGTAGGAAGCTTCATGTTAGGGACTTTCTTGAGTGTCTTCAGAGCAGACCCTGGGTGTCATGGTGGTTGAGACATGAACTTTGGAGTCAGATTCAAGTTTGAGACCTGGTACAATCTCAGAAGAGTGGGGTGACCTTGGAGAATGTTACTCAACTGCTCTGAGCCTCATCTGTGTTTCCTCTGCTGCAATATAGGATAATAGTAGAACGCGTTTGCAATGTTTTCACGTGAACAGCTCAGCAGAGTAAAAGTCACATAGTAAGCATTTAATGAGTGGCAGTTGCTACTATTATTGTTATTATTATTACCACCATTAGGGATGTTAGTATCTCTTTGTTGAATTGATTTCAGGCCACACCAGGACATCACAGGGCCATTTGGAGGGTGTCGCTAGCCATGGATGTGAACTTGAAGGTAGACAGCACTGACCTCACTTAAATCTCTGCTCTGAGCCCCTGGGTAAGGGCTGGTGGCTTGGAGATGCTCTGGTTTCTGGGGTGTCTCGCGCCTTGAGTCAGATCCAAGAAGGAGGCTGAGTGAGGAGGCTGGGCTTCCCCATATGAGAACCCAGAGATGCCAGGGCCTCCCTCTGTCTGTGCAGTGAAAGGAAGGCCCAGAGCCTGGCGTGGGGTTAATGAGTCGCTCTCACTCTGCAATAATCTGATAAATGGCTCTTCCTCCCCCGGATCCTGTCTGGAACCTTTAGCTCCTTTCTTGGGCTGGTTGCTGCCTGGTGGAGACCTCTGAGCAGGCCATTATTGCTTAATTACTGGCTAAACGGTCTCATTTGTTCTCCATTTGTCAGTGTGAGTCCCAGCTAGGGCAGCAGAGAGAATTTTGAAATTCCTCATAGAGCTTTGGTTTTGGGAAATAAAGATACCCATGTCTCCGTCCCCGCTGCCACCCTCTGGCCATGCTGGCCACAGAGATGGCTGAGCAGCTCCTGGAGTTAGTGCTGGCTGTTGTCTCTACCGCCATCTGAATTGCTTTCGTTGCTCTCCTGTTTGCTTTTTCCTTTCTTATCTTGGCCTCTCCACTCCTTCAGCCTGGTGTGGGAGAAGTTGGATTCTGCAGCTGGGAAACTTGGTATGAAATCCCGGTTTCTAGATCTACTCAGGTCTATCCCCGTCCAGGTGGGCGACTGGATCTCCACACCTTTATATGCAAAATATGTGCACTAGAAACACAGTGCAAAGTGGGTGCACTAGCCTCATGATGGCACGGTGAGCAGGATGTAGAAGTAAGTGGGATGCAGGCAGGATTTCCACTGTCAACTAGGGTTGGGCACGTTGTACAAATGCCAACTTTAATTCTATTTTCTTCTACATGCGTGACCCGCTTGATACCTTTGTGTCACTTCCACGGGTCTCCTTCACGAACATGGGAGGGTTTGGCCCAGATCCCCCACTCATGCTGGCACTGTCTTCCACCTCTTGCCCACCCCGTCATTCCCTTTCCCAATGTGATATTCTACTTGGATGGTCTGGGTGCAGGAGGAGGCATTTTTCCTCTTCAGTAATGTTGTTGCAAAACCTTCTCTGTGCTCTTTTTCTTACATGGAAAATCAACTTGCCAATATATAGCTCACCTAAAGTGCCAGTACATACTTGGCCAGTGGGTAGGCTGGTTGGGCATCTCCACTAAGTAAATTTGGGCATTTAAGACTGTTGTGAGCTGGGAACTATGGGAAGTAGACTGTGAGATGGAGCTCAGTGTGCGGGATGTTTGTTAGAAAGCCTTTTGGAAACGCCAACCATGGCAGGGAGAGGATGGAAACAGAAGTGGGCAGAGGGAGAATTTGAGTTGGGACAGAGTCCCAAAATGGTCTTGGCCAATGGCACTTGGCTAGCCAGAGTTTGAAGGGCTCTTCAGAGTCTGCCCAAGTCGGGGGTGAGGACGGGGTGTGGGCCTCCCTGGGGAGTGAGCAAGACTTGGGTGTGGTGACTTTCTCCAACTGAGGCAATCCCCGAAGGGGGCTGGGAATTAGGATCTGTGAGTTGGTAGCCCTCCCAGTAGCTGGGCACCCAGTCTCTCCAGTCTTTCATTCCTGAAGGACTACCTGGGTAGCACATCACAGAGCTTAACCCAGAGGCTCTCGAAGTCTCCTCTAGGTCAGTCCTGCCCTGACCGCTCTGGGACCCAGGTCTGCTTCTCCTGGCTCTGCTGTTCCTGGCCCCACTTCCTGTTGGCTGCATCTTTTGTCAGACCAGGGTCCTGATCTCTTGCCTTCAGACCCAACCTGACAATCGGATGTGGTTACTAAGTACCTGGGGAATTTCTCCCCGTTTCTGGGCTTCCCTTTGACCCCAGTAAAACCTTCTCTAGAGGAAGGACATGAGCCCTTGTCTTCACCAGCCAGCTCCTGGTTTTTGCACTTATGGAAGGGAGCCATGTCCCTAATCATGCAAAGCAGCAGATAATACAAAATCATTTACATTTGTCCTTCAGTTGCATTACGTGATTGCAAGGGGATGGAAGAAGTGTGATGGCATCAAGTAAGTAAGTGCACTGTGGATACAGACCACCTAGTGTGTACCTCGGCTTTATCACTTACTAGCTGCATGACTTGGAGTAAGCCTCACTGTACCTCAGTTTCCTAACCTGAAACAAGGAAAATTTAACAATTGTATCTATATCATAAAGCTATTGTCAGCATAATAAATCATGACATATCCAGCCCTTGGAGTTGTGCCTGATTCATAGTAACTGCTCAATAAATGTTTGCCTTGGATGGTAGTGATTGGTAGAGAGTTTTGTTAAAATGTTTATTTTTATTAATATTTTTTAGAGACAGGGTCTTGCTCTGTCACTCAGGCTGGAGTGCAGTGGTCCATTACATAGTTCACTGCAGCCTCAAACTCCTGGACTCAAGAAATTCTCCCACCTCAGACTCCTGAATAGCTAGGACTACAAGTGCACACCACCATTCCTGGTTGATTTTATGGTTTTTTTTCTTTGAATTTGTGTAGAGATTGGGTCTTGCCATGTTGCCTAGGCTGGTCTCAAACTCCTGGCCTCAAGTGATCCTCCCACCTTAGCCTCCCAAATTGCTGGGATTACAGAGATGAGCCATCGCATCTGGCCCCAGTGTTATTTGCCATCATCTTCACTTAATTGGAGTTGACCCAGAAGATTTCAAATGTCAGGAGAAGTAGTTCTGGCATTAACGGACTGCCATGAATGTTATACAAGTAGATCAAGCCCAGACAGCCACCTAGACAGGACATTGTAGGAGTCAGCACCAGGGACAGCTCCCAATCTCCATCTCAAGAAAGATTTTTCCTCCAAAGAACAATGAACCACAGAAACCATTTCAACTGCTCATCCTGCAGGCCCCTTGACAAGATAAGGGTCCCCCAGACTGGGACCCAAATGTTCATCATCCAGCGATGATGTCTGTGTCTAATCAAGATTGCCCACAGGCGCCATGGAGAAAAGACCGAAGGAGCCAGAGAGAGGGAACTTAAGAGTCCTGGGTCCGTCCTCACCAGTGCATGTACTTGAGGGGTGGAGATAGGAGAGGGTCCTCCTCCCTGCTCTGGGGCACCCTTTTCTCATCTGCAAAGCAAAGGAGTTTGTTCTCCCAAGACTTGCCAGGCTCTGGCAGGCTTTGGGTCTGTGCTGGTCCTCTGGGGATGGAGGCCATGAGTCCCAAGGGCCAGCAGATGGCACCATCTGTCCTATGTCCACCCATGGGGCAAGGTTTCCTGGCTGGCAACCCACAAGACACCACTGCAGATCTCAAAGCTGGCTGGAGTGAGTGGAGTCCTTGAACCCTGAGTGTCTCCTCTCTCCATTATCCCTTCGATATCCGCTTCCCAAAACCCCATCCCCTGCCTCTCATCACCATGGCAGCAGGTGCTGAGGCTGTGCCTGCCTTTGAGATGAACGTTTGTCCTGCTTTTCTATCTGACCCTGTATTGCTGCCTGGTCCTCTGCCTTCCCCTGAGAGGTCTGCATTGCAGGGCTTGGGGAACAATCCACCCAGTTCCTTCTCCTTTTCCCCACTCCTCCTGTCCTCCACCGTAGGATGTTCTGGGTTGGTCCGGCACAGTGGAGCCATGGGGTAGAAGGGAAAGGGAAGCCCCAGCCTTGCTTCCTGTCCTGTGCTGCTCTTTTGTTCCATGAGAGGCTTGTGTTTGCTGGGAGCAGGGGGTGATTCTGAGTCACAGGAGGTCAAGAAGTGGAAATGAGGTCCTGAGACATGAGGGTGATGGATACTGTAGTCTCGAGCACTTGCTCAGGGCCAAGCGCACATCTCAGTTAAGCACACGATGCAGGCACCATCATTATGAAGTCTATGGCCAGAGAGGTTCAAGTGTTTAGCGAAGGCCATGTAGCAAAGGAGTGGCAGAGCTGAGCCTCACGCCCAGTCTGTCTGACTCTGGGGGTGAATTAAACAATGTGACATTGTGGGGAGGGATCTTGGCCGAGAGTTAGCCAAACGTTTCTGATCCTGGCTCTGCTCCTGAATGTAGTTGTTTGACCTTCGATGTGGAGCTTCCTCGGCTCCCCCACTGGAAAACAGAAGGATTGGACTAGGATGCTCTCTAAGGATCCTCCAGCTCTAAGAGTCTATGAATAGACTTTCCCTGGGATGAGAGCTTTTTAAAAACAGTTTGCAGGAACCCACATATGCGCAAACCCAGCCTTATGTACAAATGGAGTAGGCGGCAGCCTGTATGGTGTGAATGATGGCTGCTAGGAAGAGCCCCTGCCCGAAATATTTCCATCGCTCATCCACTGCCAATGTGCTTGGAGTCTGCCGTTCCAGAGCCATGCCTTCACCGAGTTCCTATTTCAAAATGCAAGCGCCTCAATGCGGCCTAAGAGATTATGTCCTTTATTTCTGGGGGAAGGGAACTTTTGTTTTGATGGATGTCAAAACTGGTTTGCATTTCCTGAGTTTAAAGTAATTCTCTTGCAGGTGAGAGTAGCCTGCTCAGTGCCAACTGGGAGAGCAGAGCCTTTCTTCCATTCAGTAGTGGGGAGGGAACTGGGGAGGCCGCTGGAGGATGCCCATTGCTTTATGGAGCATCCTCGGCTTTGGCTCCAGGTAGACTCAGGCTTGAATCCTGGCAGCCAGGTGACCTTTTGGGATACACTCTGACTTCCTCCTTCCTGGAACCAAGTCCTTCATTTCCCTGGGACTTAGCACACACAGGCTGCTGGAATGGCTTCTTCCGGAAGAGGAGGGATCCAGCCCCACTGAGTGAGTATGTTCCCAGGAGAGGCCTGGAGGCTGATGCCTAGGAAATGCCACCGCCTCTCCCCTGGCTCCTTTTGGCAAGCCCGTCTCTGCATCCCTCCCTGTCTTTCCACCAGCCTGTTGGAGGCTGACGGACAGGAAGTTGTCATCTCCTCCCCCCACCCAACATCACCACCACTTCCTTCACCCTGTCCCCTCCTGGCTCCGGGTGGCGATGAAACTCTTCCCGATGAGGGGTACCTGCACCATCCGGACCCTCTCTAAATGGAGGGCAGCCACGCTCAGCGGGCCAGGTAAGATGATGTGGGAGGTGCCTGGCACATGATGGGTGCTTGATGCATGTTGGTGACACCTCACTTCTTTCTGTCCTCCTCACATTTATGAGGTCAGGTTAAACATAGGGGGCACAACCACATGGTGAGCTTGTGGCTGAGCTATGGCCACACACACTCTTCTCTCTCATAACCCATTGGTCCATTCAGCCCTGGAGATCTTGACAGAGGGCAGCTGTCACAGAGCCACAAAATAGCAGTAAGGGACATTGCCTGGTACAAAGTAGAGCTTGAATGATTGTGCTGTACTCAGGATAACATGCAGAGTCCGTCGTGGGCTCCTCTAGCCTCTGTAGGGTCTATCTGGCCCCTCTCCAGCTCTTTGACTGTGTCTTGCTACTTCCCTGCTTGCTGATTCCACCTTAGCTGCATGAACCTTCTCTAACTTCCTGGAACATACAGGCCCTTGCAGCCCTCCCTCTGGAATGGTGTCCCCCAATATCTGCATGGCTCATTCCCTTGCTTCCTTCAAATATCTTGAAGTGTCACCTCGGCAGAAGAGCCTTCCCTGACCACCCTAACTAAACTAGCACCCTTATCACTCCCTATTCTTCAAAGCATTGCTCTCCCTTACCTGATAGATTTCTTTGTTTGTTTGCTTATTGTGAGAATCTAGTGTCATACCTGATAATTTCTACAACACATTTTTGTTTGCTGCTGTATCCCCAGCACTGAGAACAGTACCTGGCACTCAGCAGGTACTCAGTAAAGATCTGTGGCCCGAATGAACAGATGAATGAGTGATACATGTGGGCAAGACCAGTGTTTCTAACATAAGTTCTCCAGATCTCTAGAGGGCGCCAGAGGCTGTCCCAGGGGTTCTGCAGCTGCTCAAAAAGAGCAAAGGGGACCAAGAATTTACTTGGGATTAAATCCATATTGGCTATTGCTTAATAAATGAAGTTTGTTCTAACCAGCCATTCAGAAAACATTTATTGAGCACCTACTATATGCCAGGCACAATGTCAAGCATCAGCATTACGATGCGGACAGAGACAAGCACATTCATGCCATTTTGGAGCTGGCAATGTCATTGGGGAGCTGACGATATTCAGAGTGGGGTCAGGGCGCCTGCACCAACAGGATTTCTGATGCCATCTCCAGATGGTCCTGACAGTTTCCCTCTGCATTTGGAGCAAATCTGCCCCCTTGAGAACATTTCCTTCTTCACCCCAGTCTTGGCCTTCCAACTTATAAATAAGACATTTGTACAGGATGATCCTTAAGAACCTCCCCGGCTCCCACATTTCCTGGTTTCCTGGGAAGCTCAGGAGGACAGAGGCATTGGGTGCTTCTGATCTTGGGGGAGCCTGAGATATGGAGGGACAGCTTAGTGCTGGGGTCCAGATGAGGACACTCTGCGTGCCAGGCTTGGGGGGTAGCCCCTCCCTGCTGCCCCCATGCAGGGAGATAGTTCTTTTCCTTTGTCAGCATCCTGGCACAGCATGCAAGGAGCTGCCTTCCCTTGAGTGGCAAAAGCCAGGCTGAGTGCCAACTTGTTAGGAATAGCTTCACCACTACCCAGAGCCAGGAAGGGCCAGAGCGGAGGATGTGGTGGCAATGTTGGGTGGAGGGAGAGGGTGACAGCTTCCCGTTCATCAGCCATCAGCCTCTGACAGACTGCTGAAAGGGAAGGGAGGGGTGCAGAGATGGGCTTGCCAGGAGGAGCCAGGGAGAGGCGGTGGCATTTTCCGGGCATCAGCCTCCAGGCCTCTCCTGAGAACACACCCACCCAGTGAAGCTGTTGCTGGCTGGATCCCGCTATCCCTGGAAGAAGACATTCCAACAGCCTGTGTGTGCTGAGACCTGAAGTGAGGGATTTGGCTTGCGAGGGAAGAAGTCAGAGCAGAGCTGGAAAGGAAGACTTTTATGGGGAGAGTGGGGAGGACTGTCTCTAAAGAGCTCCGCCAAAAAAAGCAGGAAATGTTTAAGTCAGGTATCAGGAAGAACATCTTGGCAGGACCAGTTGTCATTTTATTATCAAAGAGGACTGTGGATACCTGTGTAGAGGTGGTTGTTTCTGATTTCTGAATCATCCATATGAGCTCTGATTCATTCATTTGTTCATCCATCTATCCATCCATCTATCCATCCATCCATCCATCCATCCATCCATCCATCCATCCTTCCATCATCCATCCCTCTTACTGTGTGCCAGTGCTGAGCCCTGGGCAAGGGAGATAAATAAGACAAAGTCCCCGCCCTCCAGGAATCTATGAGTGGGACAAGACACATGCCTAGCTGACTAAAACACACAGCCAAAGTGGTTGTTGGCATCTTAGAAGGACCAACATGAGTTTAGAAGAGAGATGACACTTGGGACCAGGTGGTCACAGAAGGCTTCCTGTAGGAGGTGGTATTTCAACTGTACTTTGCAGTATCTCAGAATACCCAGGAAGAGAGGACAATGTAGACACAGACTCAGAGGTGGGAGAGTGCAAGGCCCAGGCAGGACTGTCAGCCTATCCTGTGGTTGAGGCATGTGGTTTCGGCAGGGGTGCTGAGGTCACCTGACCTTAGCCTTGGCAGGAAGGCTGAGTCACCTGACCCACATCTGGCCTATCACTAGAGTCCATTCTTCTGGCTACATGATTGGTTCCAGAATGGAATGTGATCCAAGATGTTCCAATGAGAATCAGCCATGGGACTTTTGCTGGAATCACCCCCATCCCCTATGTCATTTACAGACAATGGAATTATCTTCTACACAGCCTCTGGTGGAGAGATAGCCAGACCAGGAACTGAGGTGTGGGCTCGAGCTCCGGCTCTGTTCCATATCCAATATGTAGTCTTGGGCACACTCCTGCCTCCCCTGGGTCTTCGTTTCCATGTTTGTAGAAGAAGGAACTCAAGGTAGATTACCTTCGAGGTGCTACTTTTACACTCTGGAGTTGGACATCTCTTAGGCCCATCTCCTCTCCATCCCGATGCCACCATCTTGTGGGGAGGTGGGTGGATGGGGAGGAGTTCTGCTGGATATCTGAGCACACAAACACAAAAACATCCAGCAGTTGTTATTATCTGCAGTTTCTTGGCTCTTCCTTGCTGTACTTCTGCTTCCCTCCATTTTTAACAAGATCGGGGTGGGGGGGAATTGACGAGACTTTGCATATTGAAAGAAGCTGAAAGCCCTGCCTGTCTCTCACCCTCACTATCTGACGGCAGCTCAGGCAGGATGGGCTGCCTGTCTGCCGCTCAGCAGAGCCCAGCTCCAGCCCACAGTGTGGAGGCTCGGGGGCTCTGTCTCCTCCTGGCATCTCCTCTGTCTCTGTTCCCCGTAAGACTTGGGAAGTTCATTATTTCCCTGACTGGCTTTTCTGGTGAGACTCAAATTAATTTTCCATCTCTCCTTCTCTCCCAAGCTTCGCAATCATTAAATGCCAGGGAAAGTTAAATAAACAGCTGATTTAGAGAAGCATTTCCTTTCTTTCTTTCTTTCTTTTTTTAAAAGCAGGAACCTCTATTAATCAGTTGTGCTGAGAGCGGTCTGATTAAGCAGTTGGCGCGCCCTTCAGAGGAGTAAGTGTGGGGTTAGGAGGCCTAGCGACTGGCAAGAGGCTCCCAATCTGGGATAAAAATAACGCAGGCCCCTGCCTGCTCCGTCCTCTCTCCACAGAGGTGGGGGCAGGCCTTTTCTGCGTGGAAGGACAAAACAAGGCACTTGGTTCAGACCTGAGGTCTCTCCACTATCCTGAGCTGAAAGACTTTAAAAAATATTTTCACACAACTCCACTGTTAACACACAGACTCAGAGAGGGGAAGGCACCTACCCTGGGTCACACAGCAAGGTCACAGCAATGCTGGGATTAGGATCCTGAATTTCAGTTTGGAACTAAGGGATGAGGAGGCTTCTAGATTCGCATGCCTTGAATAATTTGACAAGAAAAGGCAAGCACGTCACATATACTGGCACTTTCAGGGAGCCACAAAGAGAACATGCACAGAAATGTTCTGCACACATTCAAACACAGAGGCATCCCCAGGTATGTGCGCACACAGGCACACCTGCTCCTGGAGCTGGTACCTGAATTGAATCTCTGGAGGCTGCAGTGATTTTGCCATCTGCCTGGACTGGGTGTCCCCACCCATAACCCCTTCCTGGACTGTCTCGGGTGGGTGGAGACCCTCTGACCACCCATCTCCCACTCAGGCCGGGGCTTTCAGACCTTAAACCCTGTTTCCAGCCTCATTGTGAAGCCAGCACAGCCAGGAGTTCAATGAGAAGAGTCAACAATCCTGGGTCCCCCTCGATGGCTGGTGACTCTAGGCCCCCTGAGACTCACCAAGGACAGTGAATCTCCCCTTCTCTAAAATGGACACAAGTTCTTATTTCTCAAGGCAGTGGTGGGAATTAAATAAAGGTTTGTAAAGCACTTGCTTCTGGATTTGTTCAGCAAATGTGTATCAAGGGCCCTGTTCCCCAGGGGCACTCCATCTCTGGTCTTCCTGCCTTGGCACATAGTAGGTGCTCAGTAAACAGAAGTTGTCAGTATCATTCGCCTATCAGGCATTGACTGAGAATGACCTCACGCCAGGTGCTAGGGCACGTTCAGGTTCGGAGGCAAATGGCTAGAGGAATATGGCTGAGTGTCTCCAGGGAGGAGCGCTCAGGGTAGTAGGTGAGACACACACATAAGAAAGTGATTCCAAATGACATCCAAAATGCTATTAAAGATGAAACAGTACTCACAACAATAATTAGAGTTCACGTATCTAGGTGCTTACTGTACTTCCAGGGGATGTGCCAAATGCTTTGCCTCTTTGCCTTAAGAGATTCTTACAACAGCCTCATGGGTTAAGTACTGTTATTTCCATCATTTTACAGATGAGGAAACTGAGGCACAGAGAGGGCAAGTAACTTATCCAAGGTCACACAGCTGGCACATGGTAAAAGGGGTAGTGAAAACACAGTGGAAGCGTAACTAACTCCAAAAGGGGAGTCCAGCAGCAGGACACTTCTGAAAGGGAGAGCTTTAAGGTGAGCCTTGAATCCTGAGACCACCCCTGTCCTTCCTTTTCTGCTCATCAATGCCATCCCGTCCTCTCGCTTCTACCCCAGGGAACCAGCCCCATACCTGACTCTCAAGGGACAGTCACATGACCGTGCTAGCCCTGGCTTACGGGACCCAGGTGCACGTCTGACCAATGAGACTGTGATCAGACCCAAGAATTTAAACCCACGTAACCAGAGAGTGGGAGCTGTGGTGGCCTCAGACTGGAGGGTCAGAGAGGAGCTAGCGCCAAGGAGAGAAGGAGAGGAGGGCAGAGGCCAGAGGTGGGGGGAAAAAGAGAGAATGCACCTGGTTTGCCTCTGAGTCCTTACAATTTCTGAGTTCTAGAGGCTCAGCCATTCTTCCAGCTTTTGGGGTTCATGGGCAACCTGCAGCTTGATAATCAGATCACCTGGACTTAAGTGAAACTAGCGTGGCCTCCAGTTTCTTGTCCCCAAATAATGCTAGCCCTAGGGCAGGTGAGTGGACAGGTTCGTGCTGGCCAGAGGAAACAGGAAAGGGCGCCCCTGGAGGGGAGAGGGGTTCAAGCAGAGGCCTGGACACCTGCAGGCTGCAGGAGGGGTGCGAGGGGGCCTTGGCAGGGTTTTTGGGAACAGATAGCTCGGAGCCTTTGGGCCTCTCTGCCTCAGAGTTTGTGCCCTCCGCCTTGTCACAGAGGCCCGGTAACTCATTTTCAATCAGGCCCCGTCCCCAGCACACAGGCAGAGTTAATTAAACATAGCCTTCCCTTCAGCAAGGAAATAAAAAGCAACCTCCTGATACAACAATTAGTATTTACAGCCCTGCCCCCTCTCTTCCTTCTCCTGCCTTCTCCTAATACCGCACCTTCATTATCTCAGACTTGGAACTCGCTCTGCCTGCCGTCCATAAATTAGTTTGAAGAATTTAGGAGGAGTGAGGGAAGAAGGGAGAGTGCCCTGGGATGGGGAGACAGGGCCAGCTGCAGTGCTGGCGGGAGCCTGAGTTCAGGGTTGGAAAACCAGGTTGCTGAGCTGCTGAGAACAGGTGTCTCAACCTTTCTGTTTTCTCTTCTATATCACAGGGATTATACGGATATATATTAGACCCCAAAGTGCACTTCCCAGTCAAAATGGTTGGTCCAGCACCAGCCTCTAAGTAAAGGCTGTGCCATCCCATTTGCAGAAGCTCCTTTTTTTTTTTTTTTTTTGAGATGGGGTCTTGCTCTGTTGGCCAGACTGGAGTGTAGTGGAGCAGTCTTGGCTCACAGCAGCCTCAACCTCCCAGGCTCAAGGGATCCTCCCACCTCAGTTTCCCAAGTAGCTGGGACCGCAGATGCATGTCTACCTTATAGGACTGTTGTCAGGATCAAATGCGATGTGTAAAGAAAGTGCCAAGCACAGTGCATGGCATGGACACATCCTACCTGTTTTCCTCTTGCTCCCACAGCAGGTAAAGCCAGAGACCTGGGCTCTAAACCAGCAGGACCACAACCTTGCTGTGTGACATCAGATTGCCTGCTTGGCTTCTCTGGGCCTCCGCGTAAAGCACGTCCTGCAGAGAGCTGGAGGGCAGGCAGAAAGGAGCAAGTGTTCTCGCCTAAGACTGCTGTGCTGCAACCCTCCCTTGCTCCACTGTTCACTCGCTGTATGAACCAGCAGTCTTTAACTCCATGTTTCTCTTTCCTTGACTGTAGAATGGAGGTGATGCCTGCCGTCCTTGAGGGGTCGAAAGCGTTAGTGTCAGAATATTCAGAACAGTACTCAGTGCATGATCTGTGCTTGAAAGATGTCAGCTATTTGTATTTTTATTTTTCATCTGGTCCAGCCCCTGCCACCAGACAGGACTGAAGCCAGGCAGTGGAGCCTGTTCTTAGAGGCTGAATCTGGAGTTTTCCTCACAAGTGATTCCAGAAAGGAGAGTCCCCCCTCTTGGACCACTGTTGTGAGATCTAAGATTATGAAGGCTCAGATGAGTTCTTTGTGCCCCAGTTTCGTCTTTTGTGAAACAGAGCTGCTTATGCCTACCATGCAGGGCTGCCAGGAGGATGAAGAGGGATAAAGGTGCAAAAGTCCTGCTGTGTGGCTCTTACCTCCATCACTGCCACCCTCAGTGGACTAACAGGCCCCTACTATCCTGAAAGTCTCCAGCAAACCAGAGCGCTTGTTGAGCACCTGCTCTATGTGGGCATCATGCCAGCCTCTGGGACTGGAGGCAGAAGACAAACCTGGAACTGCCTGCTCTCAAGAGCAGAGGTGCAAACCCCACATGCATTAAACCAAAACAGTGGCTCCAACCTCCGGGATATGATGAATCCTTCCCAGGGAGTAATAAATCTACAGCTGAGTGGTGAGATACAGATCCAAGCTCCAGAGGAGTTGAAGAACAAGAAAGGAGCTTCTGAGAAATGGGTGGCACAGTGTCACTGAGGGGCTGGCACTGGCCCAGCCGTTTTGACTTGGAAGTGCACTTTGGGGTCTAACCTGAATCTTTCCTGCTGCAAAAGGATACTATTTTCTCCTGATCCCATCATCCCAATGATGGATATTATGAATTAGAAGCCGAGTGGACAAATGTAAGGTAAGACTAGCAAATAATTAGATGGACTTCCTTGTGGGACTCAGCAATGACTCGGAAGGCAATTCCCAAAGCAGACCCAGCCATGTCCGGAGCCCTGGCAGCGCTGAGCCCCCATGATGACACCCTGGAGGGGTGGTGTTGATGGCAGTAGGTGAGCACGAGGCCATTGGTGCCAAGATCCATCTCTCTGCTCCACATGTACCCCTTGGAGATGGATTTTCATTTAAAACATATTTTTAAGAAATTTGGGATTTGCTAGAGATAAGGTCTGGACACACTCAGAAAGGACAGAATTGTCCTCGGTCTTAGCCCCCTTCCCCAGTTACTAATTATCACTGAGCTAACCATCAGTGAACGTGACTGGGCTGCATGACCCACGGAGCAGTTGGGGTGAGCTGCCTTTAAACCCAGTTCAAAATCCACCCCAATTTGGGGAAAGCATCCTTTTGGTCTGAACAAGGCTGATGAGTAGAACAGGCCGTGGTGAAATGGTTTTCTTTCCTTGCTCCCCTTTGGGATGAAGGACCCTCCCTTCCTCCCTGTCTCCTGGCCCAGCCCCTAGTGTGTTTGTTTGTTCCTGGGTGGTGGGGAGGATTCTCCACTTCCCGGTCACGCCTGGGATGTGCTGCTCAGAAAAGTCCTCTCTTCCTGTCCTCTCCCGGGCACTGCTTCCTGCTCCAGCTCTGATTCCCGCCTTCATTTCTGCATCTGGACAGCAGGCTGGGCCAAGCTTCCCGGTGGGGCATGGTGGCTATGTGGGTGGGCTCTCAGGCAAGTGATTTTGCCTCCCTAAGCCTCAGTTTCCTCCACTGTAAAATGGAGATAATAAAGATGGTGCCTTCCACGAGAGAGATGCATTTAAGGCACTTAGAACAACATCCAGACACAATGCAAGTGCTTATTAAATGAGAGCTGTTACTATTTCTGTTCCCCGTCTCGGGGACTGGCTGGGAGGCCTCATTCCAGGCCCAGGGGATCTGACAGATCCCAGCCTAGGACTCCAGGAAGAGCAGAAGGGTGACAGCAACCATATGGCTGCCAATGGAGAGGCTTCTCTATGCTCTGTGACCCACCCGGCCCCGCAGATAGAGAAGGCAGCAAAACCTGGGAGGTCCTGGCCCTCGTGAAGTTCACATTCTAGTAGCAAGAGGAAACAGACAGCTAACACATAAGCTCCTCAGTCCTGACTCAGGAGGGGAGGAGGGGGCAGAGTCTACCACTCAGAGTTCTGGAGGGAGGGCAGAGGCAGAGGGAAGTCATTGGCTCTCCTCTATCACCCTGGGCAGGCTGGGTGGCAGGGAGGGAAATTACGGCCGTGGAGGGGGATCCGGCCAGGCACTTCAGCCCCAGCTGAAAGTTAGACCAGGAGCAACGAGAACAGATCAGCCTCGCCAATTTACAGCAAGGAAGAGCCTCCACTCTTGCTTGTATCACTGTCTCCTCCACGTATCACTGTCTGCCTCACCGCAAAGTTGATGTATCTGGTGTGCTGTCTCTCTCCAAACACCAGACTCCAAGCTTCCTGCGAGCACAGACTTGGACTTGCTTATTGCTGCATACCCAGCACCTGTCATAGTGTCTGGCACAGAGCAGATGCTTCATAAATACTTTTTGAAGGAATGGATGGCTGCATCTAGGCAGGATGGCCTTGCAAGTCTTTCCTGGGGCATGGGATGGCCACACTTTATGGCTTTCAGTCTCCTGACTCTGGGAGGCTCTTCCTTGCTGTAAAGTGGCGAGGCTGATCTGTTCTCGTTGCTCCTGGTCTGACTTTCAGCTGGGGCTGAAGTGCATGGCCGGATCCCCCTCCATGGCCATAATTCCCCTGCCTGCCACCCAGCCTGCCCAGGGTGATAGAGGAGAGCCCGTGGCTTCCCTCTGCCTCTGCCCTCCCTCCAGAACTCTGAGTGGTAGACTGTGCCCCCTCCTCCCTGCATGCACCTCATCCCATTGGTGAATCCTGTGCCTGCCATTCTATGTGGAGTCTTGGTACCCAAAGGTGAATTCCCAAAAACAGACCTGGCTTCAACCCACCACTTACCCACATGTGACCTTGGTCAAGCCCCTTCTTCGCTCTGAGCCTCGGTTTTCTCATCTAGGTAATGGGTAGTAGCAATTCCAATCCCAAAGGGTTGGTGTGAGGGTTAAGTCTGGAGACAGTGTCCCATGGTGGTTGAAAGCCTCACCTTTGAGTATGTTAGAGGGATTCAAAAACAGGTGTGGACAATTCTTAGCTGTGTGACTTTGGGCAAGTGATAGTATTCTACTAAACATCAAATTATTTCTATAGAACAGGGATAACAGTAAAAATAATATTGAATCCATTATTTTTCTGTGATGATTAAAAGAGTTAAGGCATGGAAAGTGTATTAGTCCATTCTCATGCTACTATAAGGACATACCTGAGACTGGATAACTTATAAAGAAAAAGAGGTTTAATGGACTCACAGTTCCACATGGCTGGCGAGGCCTCATAATCATGGTGGAAGGTGAACGAGGAGCAAAGGCACATCTCACATGGCAGCAGGCAAGAGAGCTTGTGCAGGGGAACTGCCCTTAATAAAATCATCAGATCTCATGAGACTTATTCACTATCATGAGAACAGCACAGGAGAGACCCACCCCCACGATTCAGTGACCTCCCACCAGGTCTCTCCCACGATACATGGGGATTATAGGAGCCACAATTCAAGATGAGATTTGGGCAGGGACGCAACCAAACTGTATCAGAAAGCATTTGGTACTGTGCTTGGCACATAAACAGTTTACATCTGTTAGTTCTTTGTCTCTTTGGCTGGGCATTTAGTAGGTGCCAAAAAACAGTAAATACTTGAACTTGCTCTCTTTAGAAGTCAAGGCTTTTGTTATTGTTGTTATGAAGATGAATACTGGGAAGATTTGAATTTGCCAATTTCTGCTGGCCTGGGAGGTTTACTGTCCTGAGTGTGGCTCTCCTTCTGTAATTATCAAAAGAGCTCTTCTCGTCAAATGAATATTGACAAGAGCAGGATCCTGTCAACAGTGTTTAGAGTCCTTCCATACCTCTTATCTGCCTGTGTCCTTCACTATCCCTATTTGACAGGAGAGAACATCAAAGCCCAGGGAGGTTTGGCAAGTTGTCTGGGGTCACACAACACAAGGATACAACCAACACTTCCAGGCTCTTGTGAAGCGATCAGAGTGCCAGGCCACCAGCATCACCGTTATCACCATTACTATCCTCTGTAGGTGAATGGGATGTTAAGGTCTTTCAGCTATTTCCATAACTCCATCTCACGTGATCCTTTCAACAGCCCTGTGAGCTGTGCAGGACAGGACCAATCACATGTTACTGCCATTTTTCAAAGAGGAAAACCCGAGACTCAGAGGAGGCTCAGATGGGCCTAAGGTCACAAAGAGCCAGTGGCCTCCTGACACCCAGCCTGGTGCTGTGGCCTCCCACGATGGTGTCGGACTGGCTTCCCTGTGTCCCCCACCTCCCACTCTTCAGCTTCTTTCCCCCCCCCCCCCCCACTCCCAGATCCCACTCTGAGAGGCCTCAGCTGGGAGCATCGAAGGGCTGGGCCCCTGTTACAAGACCTCAGAAACTGCATTATGGGCCTAAAACCCCCGAACACTAACATGCAATGATTTTTTTCCTTCTCTAGAGGAGCAGAAAAGATTCATAGCCTGCGATGATTGACTCTGCTTTTAACCAAGTTGCGTAGAAGCAACGAGTGTCACTTCCAGGAAGATGGATGATGTCTCTGCAGCGGGGGATGAGAGCCCAGAGGTTTGCAACTTCCCTGGTAAAAGTTTGTTCTTGTTTAGAAATCACCTTGGGGTTCGAAAAATATGGATCCATTGGAGAACGTGGTGAAGCTTGTCACGGTGAGTTTCCAGTGAGTTAAAGGCGCTGGAATTTAGTGTCATTCTGGCCCCATCATGTCTTCCCCAAGGAGGGTAATATACAAGGTCAGACCAGCTCCCTACACTAGGAACGTGCACTTGATCCAGTCCCCGACCAGCTCTGAGCCCTGGAACCCACCAGGTTTTCCGAGGATTAAATGAGTTGATGTAGGCAAGGCACTTGAAACCCTGCCCAGCACATAGCAGGCTCAAGGTCAATATACCAGGTGGAGGAATACCAGGTGGAGGGGAGAAGCCATGCAGGTAATATAGTTGTATTTGAGTTTGGCAGAGGGAATGAAAAGAGAACAAATCTTTCCTGTCTTTGTTTCTGTCTCTCAGTGTCCTGAACCTTGCATCCCAATTGCATTTACACACACACACACACACACACAACAGTGAGAATAGCAACAACAACAACAGAAGCAAGGCTCAGCTCAGAGAGGGGCGTCCATGTGCGGGCAGGTTCTCAGACAGAAGCCAGGGAGAAAACAGCCCAGAGGTGAAGCAGCAGTGCCAACACCAGTTTCACAAACCAGCTGTTTCACCGGCCGTGGAATGTCATGGGTCTCTGGGCTCTGGGCTGGGAGTCCGTAGCTGGGGCCTGCAGTGCTGTGTTTAAACATCATGCACCGTGACGGGCTTGTGTGCAGGGAGCGGAGGGTCTGGATGCACTCAGGAAATGTCATTTCTGAGCCTGGGGCACTCTCTCTGGTCAGGAGAGACCCGAGCTGATGAGCCTTCCCCATTAGCTCCATCACTGGCTCCTCTGGCTTTGAGAGGGAGCGGCTGCATCTCCCCTCCAGGATCAAAGCCACCGCTCTCTTTCTTTCCTGTTCCTGCCTTTTGTCTGCTCTTCTGTCTTGCCCAGAAATGATCTGGGGGAGAGCAAGGTTGTGTCAGAGAGTGGGGCTGAGGTGTCTACTCCAAGCTTTTGTGCTCTCCAGACCCCTTCCTGCACACCTGCACCTGCTGCCAGGATAGATAACCTCCTTCTCGATCCAAGGGCTCTCAGCAGGAGGGCACAGGGCTGTGACCACACGTCATTAGAATGACTTTCACAAAGTGCTTATTGTGTGCAGGTACCAACCTGCAGTGTCTCTTTCAATTCTCCCAGTAGCCCTCTGAGGAAGCTGTGGTGACCCCACTGTAGAGATGAGAAGACTGAGACCCAGAGAGATAAAACAAATTGTGCCAAATCATAGTTTGAAAGAAGCAGAGTCAGGATTTGAACCCAGCTATGTGTGATTCCATTCTTAACCACTGCGCTGCCACGTGCTTTACCAAATGGAAGGCGTGGCATGGTGGCGCGTGCCTATAGTCCCCGCTACCTGGGAGGCTGAGGTGGGAGAATCACTTGAGCTTGGGAGGCTGAGGCTGCAGTGAGCTATAAATGCACCACTGTACTTCAGCTTGGGCAACAGAGTGGGATCTTGTCTCTAAATAAATTAAGTAATTAAAATAAAATAAGATGGGGAATATTGAACAAATTTAGTTTTATTTTTAATTAAAAAGAAAATCCCTCCCCACTGCCCTTTCTAAAACAGATTCCAAAGTTTCCCCACTCATTGATTTATTCGATCCTATGAGAAGGGCTGGAAAATTGCTTTCCCACTTTAGTGATGAGAAAGGTGAGGCCCAGAGAGGTGAAGTGGCCACCTGAGCCCCTGCCACTGGCTTCAAGGTGGCTGTGTCTCCGGGAGGAGCCATCAGGGTGCTCTGCCAGCAGAAGGAATGATTATCATAAACTCATTTCCCAAAGTATCCTTCCCTTCCTTTCAGAGATTGCATTTCAGTCGTTAATAAGGGCAGCATTCCCCAGCCTTCCGTCCCCACCTCCAGTTTCTGAGCTTCCTCCCTCTGCAGCAATTTAACCAAGTTATTCATTAACTGCTATGCACCCAGAAGGTATTTATATCAACTGCGCATTTGGAAGTGCAGCAGCCTTTGAAGTGTGGGTAACAAGCTGATGACCTGCTTGGGGACCAGGTAGGATCTAGGAATCCTGCTTTGCCAGCCTCACCTTCCCATGATCCTGAGTGTGCCGAACATAATGGAAGCCTCGATAATGGAAGCCTCGATAATAGAAGCCTCGTATCAGGCAGGGGTTTGTCAGATAGGACTATTGTCATTCCGTCACTTTAACCTTTCAGTGGTTCCCCATCTTCTAACCAGCTTCCTACCTGCCTCTCTGCCTTCCTTTCTGCCTGCCTTCCTGCCTTCTTCCCTCCCTCCCTTCTTTCCTTTCTTCTTCTGTCCCTCCCTTCTTTTTTTCTTCTACCCATCCAGTCATTTATTCATCCATCCATCCATCCATCTTCATTCATTCATTATTTAATTAATTCATTTAATGACAGCCTACCTCATACTGCTGTAATTTTCCTATTTGCCAAAGCACTTATCATCTTTTTGACATACCCAAATAGTTATCTATCTGATATGGTTTGGCTGTGTCCCCACCCAAATCTTATCTTGAATTGTAGCTCCCATAATCCCCATGTGTCATGGGACGGACCCTGTGGGAGGCAATTGCATCATGGAAGCGGGTCTTTCCCATGCTCTTCTTGTGATAGTGAATAAGTCTCACGAGATCTGATGGTTTTATAAAGGGCAGTTTTGGGCCAGGCACGGTGGCTCACATCTGTAATCCCAGCACTTTGGGAGGCCAAGGCGGGCTGATCACCTGAGGTTGGGCGTTTGAGACCAATCTGACCAACATGGAGAAACCCTGTCTCTACTAAAAATACAAAATTAGCTGGGCGTGGTGGTGCATGCCTGTAATCCCAGCTACTCGGGAGGCTGAGGCAGAAGAATTGCTTGAACCTGGGAGGTAGAGGTTGCAGTGAGCCAGGATTGCACCATTGCACTCCAGCCTGGGCCAACAAGAAAGGAACTCCATCTCAAAAATAAATAAATAAATGAAATAAAATAAAATAAAATAAAGGGCAGTTCCCGTGCCCACGCTCTCTTGCCTGCCACCATGTAAGATGTGCCTTTGCTCCTTTTTTGTCTTCTGTTTCCCATGCCATGTGGAATTGTGAGTCCATTAAACCTCTTTTTCTTTATAAATTATCCAGTCTTGGGTATTTCTTCACAGCAGTATGAAAATGAACTAATTATCTATCTATCTATCTATCTATCTATCTATCTATCTATCTATCTATCTATCTATCTATCTATCTATCATCATTACTTATTGTCATTCTATCTTCACCACCATTTTCCCTATCACACTAAAATAAAAGCCACAAGGGCAAGAATCTTGGTGTTATTTACTTGTGTTCTAAGTGCCATCTAGGAGGTACTTAATAAATATTTGTTGAACCAGTAAATGAACACGACTATAATATTGAAGAAAACACAAATTTATAGGAATTAAGATAAATTGGAGGCTTCAAAGTATATAAAGAAATGCCATTGTCTATGACCCTATAGATAGTATTTCCTTTTATCTGCCTTTAGTTCTCCTTATGAGGGAAAGTTTGAGATCACCTGCCAGTAGGAAGAATTCAAGTTTTTCACCTGTCATCCTGAGTTCCCCAGTCCAACCCCTGCCATCCTCTCCTGTGATTCTCTAAAAGGTCCCCCACCCCACCTCACAGCTGGAGTTGACTGCATGTTCCAAACACACTCTCAGGCATCTTTCCATACATCAGGTCCTTTGCATGTTCTTTCTCCTTCAGGAATCTCCTCCAACCCCTTGTCCATCTGGAAAACCTTCTGCCCACTATTTGAAACTGACTTCAGATTGTATCTTCTTTGGGAAGTCTTCCTGGTCTTTGTTCTCTCCAGTTAGGGCAAAATTAGACTCACACTTTCCCCCTCCTCTACCGAAGAGCATGGCAGGTGGTGAATTTGTTTATTTCTGTCTGTCTCGCCTACGAAATGAGAGCTCTTTGGACCAGGAACTGTTTCCTCTGTACCTAAGACAGAGTGGTATTTGTGGAATCGTTTCTTTCTTTCTTCTTCTTTTTTTTTTTTTTTGAGATGGAGTCTTGCTCTGTTGCTCAGGCTGGAGTGCAGTGGCACAATCTCAGCTCACTGCAAGCTCTGCCTCCTGGGTTCACACCTTTCTCCTGCCTCAACCTCCCTAGTAGCTGGGAGTACAGGTGCCCGCCACCATGCCTGGCTAATTTTTTGTGTTTTTAGTGGAGATGGGGTTTCACCGTGTTAGCCAGGATGGTCTCGATCTCCTGACCTCGTGATCCGCCTGCCTCGGCCTCCCAAAGTGCTGGGATTACAGGTGTGAGCCACCATGCCCAGCCAGAACCATTTCAATAATAACTATTTGTGGAATTATTATAACGTTGGTGGTTACCTACTATGTATCAGTGACTATTCTAAGCACTTTAACATCAATACTCATAGTAACTCTGTAATATAGGAACTGTGATTATCTCATTTTTATAAATGAGAAAACAGACACAGAGAGATTGTGGTCATTTATCCAAGGTTATACAGTGAATAAATGATGGCGCCAGAAACAGAACCTTGGTAAGCTGGCTTTACAGCCTTTAAGCTGAATGTCTTTGTGATATTGGACTACTCTTTCCACATGTCTGGGTCTCAGTTTTCCCGTCTGTACAATGAATTGTTAGGGTGAGGTAATGTTTAAGAATTCTTTTAATGAGAACTCCCTTTGGATTCTCTTCTATCCAGGGATGATGTCTCCACAGTTAGCAGCCTCCTGCTTGTAGAAATGTGGTTGGGACCCTACAGTGCTGGGGAGGACAGTACCAACAAGTTTTTATTTCTAGGACAGTTTTGGTCTAGAAGGATGAACAGGGGAATGGGTGATAGATTGAATACGTCAGAGACCCTGGACTGTGTTAGATTATATTATTTTCCCTCAGTTCTTTCCATGTCTCCCTTGCCATGGCTTCTTGCCATGCATAGTATGTACTTTCCCACTGACTTTGGACTTGGCCATGGGACTTGCTTTGGCCAACGTAATGTGGGTGGAAGTAATTGTGTGCTAGTTCCAAGACAAGCTCTTCAGAGCCATGGCAATTCCCACCAGCATTCTTGATGCTCCATTCCCCACAGGAGAGCCTGAGCCTTGAGGCTTCCTAGAATCAAGACACATGGAGCACACCTGGTCCCTTTGAAGGCTTAGAGTTCAGCCTGGCCCAATTTAATCCAGCCAAAATCAGCTGAACTGTATTTGACCTAGAAACCTGTGAGTATGAAATGCATATTTTGTGGTATGAGCCATTGAGACCTTGGGACTGTTTGTTACGTATCCTTAGTATAGAGGAAACCTGAACAATATGTAGACTAAGCACTAGACCAGTGTGAGTGCAGCATCCTTGTTTAATCAGAATGAGATCTAACATTAGCAGTAACCCTTAAGCAAACAGGTAACATTCAGACTTTTCTTCCTCTCCCAGTCCTTGCTAGGCAACATCTTAGGTATGACCTGACAAGACAATAGAATGACTCTTTTTTTTTTCTTTCTTTTTTGAGGTGGAGTCTTGCTCTGTTGCCTAGGCTAGAGTGCCATGGTACGATCTCAGCTTGCTGCAGCCTCCACATCACGGGTTCAAGCGATTCTTGTGCCTCAGCCTCCCGAGTAGTTGGGATTACAGGCGTGTGCCACCACGCCTGCCTAATTTTTGTATTTTTAGTAGAGACAGGGTCTTACTATGTTGGCCAGGCTAGTCTTGAACTCCTGACCTTAAGTGATCCACCCGCCTCGACCTTCCAAAGTGCTGGGATTACAGGTGTGAACCACTACACCTGGCCTAACATGATTGTTCTTGGTTCTATTAGAGCCAATGAAGCTACATTTCCTCTGATAATTAAGCATGCCTCCAAAGGAAGTACTCAGGCACAGCCTTGTAGAAGAAAAGGCTTGAGTGGGCAAAACCCATTTCCTTGCCATTTGCCCTGTCCCCTCCATCACTTGGGAATATTTAATATAGAACCAGGACCTCCATGGTTTGATCCAGGGCATGGAAGAGTCTGTTTTCGATGATTTGAAATATTAAGTAATGTAGGGAGATATCTCGGGAAAAAGGTTGATGTGTCCCCTCTTTCTGCCTGCCGAATCTGTTACACGGGTGTGGGTGGTTTCAGTAGTATGCTGAGAGGGAGATGGTAATGGTGGGGAAGGAACTTAGAAAATTTCTATAATTTTGGAGCTTAGACAATCTTTATGAAAATCTCTCTTTCTGATTCAGGCTTAGTTTGGGCATTACCCAACTCCCTTGAGATAGCACATGCCAATAAAATCTCCTGAGATCTTGCCAGCCTGTTGTCTTAGTTCTCAGGACCTGACCCTGGGGCCCTGGGGCCCTGGGGCCATGGCTACAGTGGTGAACGGGTCCCAGTGTTCACCACTCACAGACACCATCTCACCAAACCTTGTATTCGGTTCCTACTGCTGCTTAAAACAACACACGTTCACTCTCCTACGATCTGGAGGTCAGAGGTCTGAGAGCAGTTTCACTGAACTAAAGTCAAGGTGTTGGCAGGGCTGGTTCCTTCTGAAGGCTCTGAGGGAGAATTTGTTTCCTTGCCATTTCCAACTCCCAGAAGCATCTGCAGTCTTTAGCTTTTAACCCCTTCCTCTCATCACTCCAGTCTACCACTTTCATCATCACATCATCTACTACTGACTCGGAGCCTCCTGCCTCCTTCTTATAAGGCCTCTAGTAATTACATTGGGCCCAATCAGAAAATCCAAGGCACTCCTCATTTCAAGGTCTGCAAAGTCCCTTTTACCATGCTAGGTAACATAGTTACAGGCTCTAGGAAGTAGAATGTGGATGTCTTTGGGAGGCCATTGTTCTGCCAATCAAAGACCCTGACATTCCTTCCAGGGTAGAGAACACAAGCATTATCACCCAGTTATTTCCATTTTATAGCTGAGGAAACTTCAGCCAGTAAGTTGTAAATCCAGGACCAGAACCCAGATCTCTGACTCGCACTTTTAAAGCTATTGTTATTATTAATATTTACTCTTAATAATTTAATTAATAGTCATGAATTAGATGAATTCGAATACTTTTAATTCATCAAATGTTTGCAATGTGCTCAGCCCTGTTCCAAGACCATTTACATACGTTATGCACTGTTGTAGCTCTGATGTTACAGATGAGATACCTGAAGTTTAGGGAATTCGGGAAACTTGCTTGAGCCGTTACGTGGTGGAGCTGGGATCAGAACCCAGGTCTTCTAACATGACTGTGTAGTAGATGCTATTGATGATGCTTCCAGATCCCCTTTACCAGGCCAATGCACCCATCCCCCAGCTGCTGGGCATGTTGGCAGCTAACAGCTCACAGGTGTCCCCTTCTCCTGAGAATTGCCCTCGGCCCCCAGAAGTCATTTCACCAGGAAATATTTGGAAGAGTACACCACCCTTACAGGGTAGCCCCAGGAAGTAGTAGCTGATTGATCCAGGGTTTACGCTGCTGATGCCCTTCACTCAAGGTGGGACAAGTCTTTGACGCCATGCTGCAGAGCTCCTGTGGGATTAGGATGAAGCTAGACCTCAGAGGCCCCACCTCTTTATTTTGCTTCTTCCCCTGCCCCCATCGTATTTGACTCAGTCCTAAGTTTCCTGAGAGTGCTGCTTCAATCGGTCGCTTACATGGGAATTCCCATCTCAGGCTCTTCTTGTAGAAAAGCTGACCTAAGACACCATATCAAGTAGGTTTGGTCCTGAAAGCAGAACTAATGGGAATGATAAAGAATAAAGAATTTGTTTCAGGGATTTGGCCTCCTGCAGCCATGGGAACGAGTGAAACAGTGTGTGTAAGGTTGTTGCTTGTGCATCTGGTGTTGATCCTGAAATCAGCCAGCAGGCAGCTGGGAAAAAGAAAAGGATGCTTGTGAAGTGGGGAAAACAATGACTCCTGCAAAGAACAAGCTAGAACTTACAGTGATGAGCTGGAACTTGTGTGTGTCTCTCACCACCCGCCAGCTTGCAACTCCCATGGTGCAGGTGACCTGCAGAAGAAGCCAGCATGCTTCACCATGGAGCTGCATGGCACCCAGCCCAGGACCCAGAGATGCTGGCTGAGATGTGGCAGGAACTGGGGTTGCTGTGGGCCCAGCTGCTGCCCCACCCCGACAAGGTGAGCCAGGAGATCGGCAACCATGTGCGAGAATTACAACCGTGTCTGATCCTCCCCTGACTTCTGAATGCAAACATGGCTGCTGCTTCACTTCACTTTGCCTTCCAAATTCCAAGCAAATTTCTCTGCTGCCAACCTAACTCAGAAGCATAAATTTAAAGGTATTCTAAGACATGTATTTCCAGCTTAGTTAAGCTGACCCTGTACAAAACCACCGTAAGCTACCCCCCGTCAACCTGGCACACCCACACGCTTCTTTTAACCAGATTTAACTTCCAAATTAAGCATGCAAAAGCATGCTTCCTCCTAACATAATGCAACTGTCCCTTGTAAAACTGAAAACACGCCACACTTACTTTCTTTTTAAAGATGACACAAAGTCCCTTTTGTCCCTCCTCTTTGGGTGAGGTTCATTCCTTTCCTAGCTGAGTCAAATTCCTTTTTAGACCTCTTATTTAAATTCTGAATGATAAGGTTAGCTACTGTTAACAAATTCTATGTTAGATGATAGGGGAATGAGAAAGGAGAAGAAGTAATTAACATATGCACAAAATTGTCATATCAGAATAAGGAAGAAATACTCACTGTCTATTACTGCCCTCTTCTTCAACTGGTCATGTGGTTGTAGTTGGCATTTATAATTTCCTTCTTCTGCTGCCCATTTCTTATCCCATTTGCTCTCAGCAATAACCTTGGCCTATTATGGGTTCTTGCATGATAGGGTGACTCAAACCTTCCCTATTTAAGAATCTAGGCTGTTAGCTGTCCTGCGTCTTATGAGTGGTTATAGTTTTCATTGATGTTATCACAGGGCATGCATATACTAACAGGTGACCATTGGGATATCTTCCATTCAGGGCATCTTCTTACTAATTCCCATTGTATAGTAATAATCTGTATTTCTCCTTGATATTCAGGATTAATTACTCTAGCTGGTATAGAGACCCCTTTCTATATCCATTGATTCTCTGGCATGGGGATCCCAAAGTTTTCAGATAGCACTCCTAACTCCAGTTTAATGGGAGCAGTGTTATGTCCCCTGGTGAAGGCATTCCTCCTTTGGGAACTGAGACCTCTGGACTAACATGGGGACAGGAAGCAAACATTTAACTAGTGGATTACATAGGATAATGGTGAGAAGAGACACTCCCATTTCCACCCCTCAAGTCCCAGACCTGGCGATTTTGGTTGTGGGATGAATAGCACCATACCTTGGTTGCTGGTTTAAGAGCATAGACTGCATCTTGGAGGGTATTTCCACAGCACTGCAAGGTGTTGCCACAAGGCTGGTACCTTAATTGAGTCTTCAAAGGGCCGTTCCATGATTCTACCAGGCCAGCTGCTTCAGAATGATGAGGAACATGGTAAGACTAGTGGATGACCTGAACGTGGGCCCCCTGGTGCCCATCCTTTGCTCTGAAGATTTCCTGAGTCAGAAGCAAAGCTGTGTGGCATGCTGGTGGTGAACGAGGCATTCTGCAAGGCCCCAGATGCTGGTTTTGGCAGAGGCCCTGTGGTCAGGGAAGGTAGATCCATGTCTGGGCAAGGATCTAGGTAAGTGAATGAGAATGAAGCATGGGGCTGTACTCTAGAGCCACATTGGGAGTTCAGTGTTGGGCTCTGCTGTTGGTACTTGGGCATTGGCAGTGACTGTAGCCTGGTCAGCCTGAAAGAGTGAAAGTCCAAGTTGCTGAGTGCCTGCATAGTTTCCATCCCCTTCTTTGTGGCCATTTTGATCATGAGTCCTTTGGGTAATGATGAGGGCTGGGTCTTGGGAACTAAATGGATCATCTTGTCCACTCAATTACTAAGATCCTCCTATACTGAGGTCACTCTTCTGTGAATATTTACATGGGACACACATACTGTCACCCTGTCTACCAATTCAGAAAGTTCTAGCTGTATACTTCTCAAGACCTTTTTCACCAATTTTCCAATTATAGAAAATTATTTTGTAATAATTATTATTTTGTAATTATTTTGTAATCATTATTATTTCCAATTATGGCCCAAGGGCCTGACTATTCAGCCAGACCACGAGCCACAGCCTATGAATCCACAGGCTGTGGCCGTCTCTCCCCACAGGCTAAATAAACAATCAGGTTCACTGCTCAGTTATGCCCCTGGAGGATTGTCCGTCACCACTGTCCCAAAGTGCAGGCTGTCCTGTTGCAGTTGCCCTTCTGGGTAGCACCAGCACGTTGTGCAGAAATATGTGTCAGCCAGAATCAGCTGTGACCTTTCACAGTCCACTTATCTCACGGCATTCCACATGGGTTATTGGTGTGGGTTGAGGGAGAGGAAGGATGCAGTCTGAAGAGTAGACAGGGCATATGGAGTGTTTGCTCATACAACCAACTTGCGTCTTCATGGCCTGTTCGAACTGATATTGTATATACCACTTCTATTTTATGATAAAATTGCTGTCATGTGTGCCTGATTTTATAGTTTGGTTGGTTAGGCAAAATCCAGTGCGTGACAGGCAGTTCAGAAGATATCACAACTTGTGGCTCATAGTCAAGCTTTCAATCTCTATTAATGCCCAGTAGCCATCCAGAAGCTGTTTCTCAGAAGGAGAATAATTATTTTCAGAGACTGTCATACTTTCCCCCCAAATAATAAGGGCCTGTGCTGTGAGTCACCCATTAGGGGCCTGCCAAAGTCTCCATACAGCATCCCTCTCAGCGACAGACTTTGTCTGCTGGTCGTACAGCCCATGTGGCAGAACAGCTTGCATGGCAACGTGCACCTGTCGGGGAATGGGCGCACAGGTCTTGCATGATAAATCCACTTCAGCATTCCAACACCCCCAAGCCTTTGGATACCTTCGTTTACAACCTATCAAGGAGATGCTGGCATTAGAACTTCACTTAGTGTAAGCCACCTCTGCATCCAGGTTTTAGTCAATCAACCAAGCAAATAGTTAGGGCCAGTCTCAGCTGCTTGAGCCAACACACTGGATCCAGAATCTCTGTTTAATGCATTCGTGGCAATGAATTTGGCCTGACCCAACACCCTCAGGGGCCATTTCTGGAACTACACAGAGAAGGGAATTCTGGGAAATGTAGTTCCAGCTGACTAGGATGCCACAGTCCAAAGCATTGCTGACACATTGCCTTCCTCTACCTGGCTGTCTTTTTCAGCTTCCAGATGAAATTACATCTTGTTTTCCCTTGCAGTGGAATGGGTCTCTTTTTAGAACTACGAGGGTAAGTGCAATGTCATGCTTTCCCCAGATTAAAACCAAAGGTCACGGCCACTTCCTTTTAGGCCTCAGAGTCACTGACATCTTGTATTGGGAGTCCCTCTATTGCGTGGCATGGTGGCTCACACCTGTAATCCCAGTGCTTTGGGAGGCCAAGATGGGAGGATTGCTTGAGGCCAGGAGTTTGAGACCAGCGTGGTAAAATAACAATAATAATAATAATAATAATAATCATCATCATCATCATCATCAGAGTCCCACTATCTCTGTATTGATAATAGCTCCCCACCTACAAGTTGCTCTCAGCAATTGACACATACCCTGCCACTTAATTCTGACAACTTTATGATGAGGGAATTATTATCCCCGTTTTGCAGATGTGGAAACTGAAGCCAAGAGGGCAAACTTGTGCAATTAACAAGGGATAGAACTGCAGTTCAAAATCAGTTCCCTGCCTCTATTGCCAGGGCAGGTTATAGGGAACTTTCTCCCCCCTCCCCCTTTTTTTCCAGCTTGAGTTAAAATCCACTCCAGGTTGTTGGAGAGGGATTAGATATGGAATCCCAGAACCACAGATTGTCCTTGCTGGATGGGGCCCTCAATAACACTTTAGAGTTGGGAAGATTAAAGAAGTTGAAATTGAGGTGGTTTGTCCAAGGCAAGCCAATGGGACATTAACAGCACCTGGATCAGAGGGTGATGGCCAGAGCTGTGTCTAGGGGATGAGAATGAAGTGGGGGAATGAGCTTGCAGTTCCAAAAGTGCCTGATGCTGGGATTCACATCATCCTTAGACCAACATTGTGCCTGTTCAGGGAATCACATTCTTTTTCCCGACTTACCATCTGGTCCCAGCAGGCAGGTACAGCTGGCCAGCTTGGCTCTAACCAACCTTCACCACCTGCCCTCCTCATTGGCCAGACAGCCTTAAAGAGAGTCCCTTTGGGCCAGTCCCCATATGTCACTTGGATTTCCTTGGCCTCATTTGGTTCCAAGGGAGCTAGGAGTCTCTTCTTGATTTGTTTGTTCTAGGAGAAGAGTGAGGGGTCCCATGGAGGCCGATGGCCCATTTCTTGAGGACTGGCCTGACTGTGTACTCAAATAAAAAGACACAAGCAAGTTGCTCTTATTTCAAGCTTATCTAGATCCAGCTGATGTGGACACTCCTATTCCAGTGCTGGCATCTATAGTTTAGTGGGGGACATTCTCTGCAAATGCATCATGGCCTGGACATGTGGGCCTTTCAGGTCTCTATCTCTACTTAGTGCTCTAGGAAACAGCAGGCACTGGCTGAATAAGGCTTGGGTGGGATTCACGCATTCATTCAGTAAACACCCTTGAGCTCCTTTAGTGCGTGGACCAGCACTGCCGGCAGAGAGGTATGAATGATAGAGCAGGAGATGCCTTGCCCTTGCGAGGATACATTCTAGTGGGGAAAGATGGGCAACTAAGCAAAAGCAAAATAAATAGCTGTATTATATGCTGTGGTAGAGGTAATATGTGATATAAAAGAAATATACAGCAGGGTAAGGGGGAGCAGGGATGAGGGAAGGGGGACAAGTTGCAGAATGAAAGAGGGTGGTGAGGGAGGTGGCCATGTGGGTGTCTGGGGAGGAGCATGTCAAGGAGAGGATACAAAGGCCCTGGGGCAGGGAAGTGCTGGTGTGTTCCAGGAACAGCAAGGAGGCCATAGTGGTTGGAGTGGAGGGAAGGAGGGGGAGACATAGGAAAGGAGGTCAGAGAGGTGGGAGGGATGGGGGCAGATGCTACTTCTAATTCAACCATGGGAAGGACTCAGTTTTTTCTTTACTCTTTTCTTTCTTTCTTTTTTTTTTTTTTGGAAACAGGGCCTTGATCTGTTACCCAGGCTAGACAACAGTGGCCCAGTCATGGCTCAATGAAGCCTGAACCTCCTAGGCTCAGTCATTCTGCCCATCTCAGCCTTCTGAGTAGCTGGGGCTACAGGCATGCACCACTGCACCAGGCTAATGTTTGTATTTTTAGTAAAGACGGGATTTTGCCATGTTGCCCAGGCTAGTCTCGAATGCCTGACCTCAAGCAATCTTCCCACCTCGGCGTCCTGAAGTGCTAGGGTTACAGGCATGAGTCACTGTGCCTGGTCCTTTGTTTTTTTTTTTTTGAGGCAGGGTCTTGCTCTGTCACCCAGGCTGGAGTGCAGTGTCATGATCACAGTTCACTACAGCCTGGACCTCCTAGGCTCAGTGGATCCTCCTGTCTTGACCTGAATAGCTGGGACTACAGGCATGCACCACAGAGCCAGGCTAATTTTTGTATTTTTCTGTAGAGATGGGGTTTTGCCATGTGACCCAGGCTGGACTCAGCTTTTGCTCTCAGTGAGATGGGGAAGTGCTGCAGAGTGTTGAGCCAAGGATTGACAGGATCCGACCTACCTTTGTAAAAGGTGCCTCAGGCTGCTGCGTGGAGAACCCACTTCGGGGAGTCAAGAGAGGAGGGTGTTGCAGTAACCAGGTGAGAGATGATGAGGGCATAGACCAAGATGACTGTGGGGGAGCAGGTGAGTAGCCATCAGATTTGTGGATGTATTTTGAAGGTGGATCCAATAGAATTTGCTGATGGGTTAGAAGTAGAGGGGTGAGAAGAACAGGGTCAAAGATGATGCTAAGCTTTTCAGTCTGAACAACTGAATGGATGGATACCAAGTAGAACTTCCTGACTGGCTCTGCCACTTACTGACTAAGATACCTTGGACCACTTAGTTACTTAACAGCTCTGTGCCTCAGTTTCCCCAAATGTAAATGTGGGAGAAAAGTAGTCTGAGCTTCATGAGGTTATTATGAAGACTGACCTGGTATGTAGTAAGGACTCAGTAAACATTAGCTCTCATTATTATTATTAATTATTATTATTATTGGTGGTGGTGGTGTTGGCGTAGAATCTAGCCCCAGAGTCAGCGGACTGCATCCTGCAGGGCGTGTTTTTGTAAAGGATCATTGGGCCAGGGCTATGCTCATTTGTTAACATATTGTCTGTGGCTACAGTGGCCGAGTAGAAGAGCTGCAAAGCCCAAAGTATTTCCTGCCTAGCTCTTTACCAAAAGTTTGCCCATCCGTGCTCTACACCAAATTGACTCCTTTTCAGAGCATGTTTCAACACAGATTTCCCATGCTTTTTTTGGGGGGGTTGGCCCAATCCTGCACCAGGATGGGGTGAGGGTTCAGTGGACAATGTTCCTGTCTCCCTGCCCTCACCCTGAAACTGTCCCACCCAGGCCCAGAGCTCAGTGTGATGCTGGCTCGAGGAGAGATGCCTGGAGGTGCGCGTCCCCCTGTCCCCTCCTCCCTCTCTCTCTCCTGAGCATGTTGTTTGTGGTAATCACATGCCCATCACAGCGCTTGGGCGACATGACACTATAGAATTACACGGCTGAGTGGAGGGATTAATAGCTGATGGAGCGGGTGGCCCTGGAGAGTCGGATGCTGATCCGCCAGTAGCTCGGGCGTGCACCCCACCCCTGTCCCTCCCTCCCTGTCATGCTCCCAGGCGCTGCAGGGGCCTCTCCAGGCCAAGGCATTCATCAGTGATGCGGGAAGGAGACAGACCAGCTTGGGAAGCACCCGGCTGGCATCTGACGCAGCTGTGCCCCCTCACTGTCTGTGTGACTCCGGGGGAGTCACCTGGCTTCTCCGAGGGATCGTTTCGAGGATGGGAGATGATCCCATTTGTATGTGCGGCCCAGAGTGGAAACATTTCCTCAGGGACCACGGTGGCCTTTTGACTTCCTGACATCAAGGGTCCAACACAGAGCTTAGCATGTGACAGGCGCTCAGAAAATAAGTGCCGAGTGAGTAAAGGGGAGGAGTGCGGAGCCTGCATGGGTGTGGTGCCCAATTATCGTTGCTATTGATATTAATTTTCTTATTAGCTGTTTTATTTATTTGCTATTGATGATAGTAACAATTTTACTCTGAGGTCAATTCTTGGAAGCCTTCCTTTGGCCAGCCTGCAGGAGTAGGCATGAGTTTCCAGACACTGGTGGGGTTTTCCTAGCCGGGAGCAGGAAGAAAAGAGCTGGGGTGTTGGAGGACGAGGTTGCTGAGGGTGAATGCCTTTGGATTCCCACTGCAAGGTTGGCGACAGAGTGAAGGCATGGGCCGCTCTGACACATAGAGACAAGTGATGGATGAAAAGAAAGAAAGAAAGATTGACAGATAAATAAATAGAAGACGGAAGCAAAGGTAGACAGGCAGGTTGCCAGGCAGGCAGATAAATAGATAGGTAAGTGATGGCTGGTGTCCTCTGCTCAGCACCTCCTCCTCTCTCGCTCGCCCCTCCGCTGTCGCACACTCATAATAAGACAGAAAAAGAGCCCGGCGTTGACTCAGCACCTTAGGGGGCTGAAGACTTGGTGGAAATTCTGAGGGCAGCCGGGCCACATCGCCTGCGTCTGCCTTTATGAGCAGGAACTAAAGATGCAGATCAAAGGGTGAGTTTGGACCAAAAGAGGCAGACTGGTAGGGGTGTGGGATGGAAAGAGGTGTGACTGGAGGCAGGAGCTGTGGATTTGAGACTCAGCTTATCCACTCATTTTTTTTTTTAAGATAGAATCTCGCTCTGTCACCAGGCTGGAGTGCAGTGGAGCAATCTCAGCTCACTGCAACCTCAGCCTCCTGGATTCAAGCAATTCTCCTGCCTCAGCCTCCTGAGTAGCTTGGACTACAGGCGTGTGCCACCATGCTCAGCTAATTTTTGTATTTTCAGTGGAGACGGGGTTTCACTATTTTGGCCGGGATGGTCTCGATCTCTTGGCCTCATGATCCCCTGCCTCGGCCTCCCAAAGTGCTGGGATTACAGGCATGAGCCACCACGCCTGGCCAAGACTCAGCTTATCCACTCTTTTCTTTTCTTTTTTTCTCTTCTTTTCTTTTCCTCCTCTCTTCTCCTCTTCTCTCTCTTTTCTTTTCTTTTTTTATGAGACAGAGTCTTGCTCTGTCACCCAGGCCTCACTGCAGCCTTGATCTCCTGGGCTCAAGCAATCCTCTCCCCTCAGCCTCTCAAAATGTTAGCATTACAGGCGTGAGCCACCGAGCCTGGCCAGCTACCCATTTTTTTTTTTTTTTTTTTTTCTGATTGTGTGACCTTGAGCAAGTTTATGCTTTTCTGGGCCTCAGTTTCATCTCCTATCCTTTGAGCTGCTGGGCAGGTCATGAGGAGAGGTGCCACGCCACTGCCAGGGGTGGTGATTACAGACACTCATCTGACATTGGGCTAGGGGAGTTGAGTGACAAAATGCAAAGCGTTCAGTGATGATGTGAACGCTGTGGGTGTATGCTCACCCATGTGTGGGTCTGTCGGCCTGCCTGGGTCGGAGCTTTACTGTGATGCTGGGTGATTGGCGTCACAGTCAGGCAGACTGTCTGCCTCATGCGGGAGCTGTGCGTGTGGGATCTCAGTTCCCTTGAGTCACAGCTATGATGGGCCCAGCCACACTGCTGGAAGCAGGGCACACTTTGCTGGCCCCTGCACTCACCATCACCCTGCAAAGTCACTTTGACATCTGGAGGCACGACTGGCTGTGTAATTAGCAGAACCCTGGCCATAATAAACACGTGGGGTCTCTTGTTAAAAAATTATTGAGAATTTCAGGATGGCAACGGCAGAAGAGTAAACCAAGCCCCTTGTGCCTACACAGGCTGCACCCCGCAAAGCCCACCCTGCCTTGGGCCACACGGTTCCTTGACTAGTGAGATGAGGGTGAGGACGGGGCTATGAGTTGTACTCCCCTCGGTTCTCCCACTTACTAAGTCTGTGAAATTGGATGGATCACTTAATCTCTGTGCCTCCGTTTCCTCATCTGTAAAATGGGGTTATGATAGCACCTGCCTCCTATGCTTTTTGTGTCAATTAAATGAGTGAATATACCTTCAGCACTGGGCACTGTGCCCACCCCAGGTACACAAGAAATATCAGTGATTGTCATTATCCCGCTGACCAAGTTACAGAGCCAGCAGGTGACAGGGTCTGAAGATGGAAACAGAACTGTGCAAATCCAAATGTCTCCCTCCAGGATAGATTCCAAAGTTAGCCTTTCCCAGGCTCTGGGGCCCAGAAATGGGCAGAAGTTTGTTTTTTCCATACAAGAGCTCATGGCTGTCCCTTTAAGAGAAAATCTGTGGCCCGCTGACACTGGCTATGAGCCCCCATCTACCCTTGGGTCATGGGGAGCCAGTTCCTGGTACCTTTCTATTCTTTCCTTGTCAAGGAGCCGCTGATGCTCATTTTCCCTGATCTCACCTGTATCTGAAGGTGGGGGCTACAGAGAGGAGGCTCAGGGACAGGCAAAGGCTAATCAGAGGTGCCCGCAGTGGGAGGGGTAAGTGGAGGAGGGACAGCGGGAAGCAGGGCAGGTCTGCAGTACTCAGAGGCTCACCTATATCCAAGACCTTACCTCTGCACTCAGGAGACTTTGGTCCAACCTTATGTATGAGCCTTAGACACGTACTTAGCTCATAGATGAGCACAGATTTAGATTTTAAAAAACAACAAAGAACAAACTTGGGCAGGTATTGCTTATGTTGACATGGTGGATAGACCAGCCTTGGGTAGGAGCTTAGATAGGAAGCACTGAGAACTGGGCAGATCAAGGAGGATTCCTGGAGGAGCTGCTGCTTCCACAGGCAATGTGGGGCTGGCAGCCATGTCTTGCCGTGCAGCCTTTCCCCTTCTCAGGGACAGCATGTTGCCGTCAGCAGCAGGCACTGAGTGGGGGCATCAGAAGGGTCTAGAGCACCACTCTTTGCATCTAGGAGCCCACAGGTCTGGGCAGATCTGACCCTGTGGGTGGGGACACTGTGTGGACCAGGTTGACAGAGGGAGAGGCGAGCAGATGGCTCCTTGGGGACTGTGGACGGGGGCCCGGGTTTGGCTTTTAGTGTAAGTGGTAGAAGGTTTGTGCAGAGTTCTAGGCAGGAACATGACGTGATTTGATTTACGCTTTAAAAAGATCACTCTGATGATTGGTTGGAGAATGTGGGGTAAGGAGCCAGGAGTGCAGCTGACAGGCCAGTTAGAAGGTTTGTCGCATTATCCAGGTTGTAGGGGAGAGGGGCTTGGACTCGGGGGTGGGAGCTGGAGACGAATATGCGTATTGGAGATTTACTTTAGACACTGAATTCCCAAGCCACGCCACCAGTTTTGAGATGGGAGCTGCAGGAAGAAGGATCAGGTGTAGCTCCTACGGAGGAATGGGGGCTGGCAGAGAGGAGGAGAGGGAGGGGAAGATAAGATCCTGTTTGGGGCTTGTGGAGTCTGAGACGTTTGTGAGGCATGGATGGGGGTGCTGATGACAAAGCTTGGGGTTTAGGGGCAGGGCAGACTCACTTCCTAACCCTGGGTGTTTATTCTCCTCCCTGACAATGCTCTGACTCTCATGGAGAGACTTAAAGGTGGAATTCAGGTAGCAGGCATGGGAGGTTGAGGGACTAGTTCGGGTGGGCACTTTCTTCAGGGGCCCTCAGATCCTCTCGGCCAGCGCTCCTCTGTGCTTTCTTGGGAGAATGGTGGATCCCGTCTCTGAAATGAGGGATTTTATGTAGTCGGGATGGGAAGAGAAAGAGAAGAAACAAGAGAAGAGGGAACCCAGAAAATGAGACAAACAAATGAGACCAAAATGGAGGGGGATGGAATTAGGAAGATGGAGCAGGAAAGAATGAGGCAGAAAGACAGAGGGGGTGGAGATGGGGTCGAGAAGCAGGTGCCGGTGGGGCAGGCATACCGAGGAGACGGAGATGCGGGGGGCATCGGTTAGGGTCTCCGGGGAAACACTGGGCACGCGGTCAGGTATAACTGAAGAGAGTTAATGAAGGGGTGTTTTTTTTTTTTTTTTTTTTTGAGGCGGAGTCTCGCTCTGTCGCCCAGGCTGGAGTGCAGTGGCCGGATCTCAGCTCACTGCAAGCTCCGCCTCCCGGGTTTACGCCATTCTCCTGCCTCAGCCTCCCGAGTAGCTGGGACTACAGGCGCCCACCACCTCGCCCGGCTAGATTTTTGTATTTTTTAGTAGAGACGGGGTTTCACCGTGTTAGCCAGGATAGTCTTGATCTCCTGACCTCGTGATCCACCCGTCTCGGCCTCCCAACGTGCTGGGATTACAGGCTTGAGCCACCGTGCCCGGCCGAAGGGGTCTTTTATAGAGATGTGGGCAGGGTGAGGGGAAGCCAGCCAGGGAGATGTGACTGTGAGGAGCCAAGGCCCCTTCCCCAGCAAACCCAAAGCCCAAGGTGAGGGAGCCGCTTCCAGAACCCAGCGGGTGATGGCAGGGTCACTGGATAGGAGCTGCAGCTTCGAGGAGAAGGGATTCGCCAGTGCCTGAGGGGCCCCAAGGGAAGGAGAGGGGGTCAGGTCTGGTGATACTTTCTTCTCCGGCCTCCAACCCACCAGTACCCTCTGGGTCAACTGAAGCTGGGGTCAGGGAGCCCTGGAGATGCACCTGAGAGGTCTGCCTCTTGGTGCACAGAGGCAGGCACAGAAGGGCAGGGCAGGGGTCAGGCAGGGGCAGGGAAGGGCAAACAGAGAAAGCCCTGCACGGAGAAGAGGAGAAAGAAAGAACAGCAGACTCATAGAAAGATGGGTTGGGGCGGACGTGGTGGCTCACGCCTGTAATCCCAGCACTTTGGGAGGCCAAGGCGGGTGGATCACCTGAGGTCAGAAGTTGGAGACCAGCCTGGCCAACATTTTGAAACCCTGTCCCTACTAAAAATACAAAAATTAGCTGGGCGTGGTGGCATGTGCCTGCAATCCCAGCTACTAGAAGGGCTGAGGCAGGAGAATTGCTTGAACCTGAGAGTCAGAGGTTGCAGTGAGTTGAGATCGTGCCACTTCACTCCGGCCTGGGCAACAGAGCGAGACTCTGTCTCCAAATAAAAGAATAAATAAATAAACAAACAAACAAATAAATAAATGAATAAAATGGGCTGGAGGAGGAGGGGAAGTTAGAAGGTAGAGACAGGAACAAGAAAATCTGACCCGGGGCAATGGAGATTGACATTTAGGAAAGAAAAGGGCCATCAGCCAGGGATGTCACCTGCGCTGATTGGCCTTGGGTTTCCTTAGAGCCATGGGACTGGGGCCCCGCACAAAGCCTTTTTGTCCCTACAGGAAGGGCCCAGTCACCAAGCCAGAGCCTTGTGTGGCTGCAAACCCAATTTCCCTCCACAGAGGCATTTGTCCCCTCCCTCATGGTGACACGTGCCAGACAGTTAAAAGAAAATTCCTGCTTTTGGGTTTTAATGTAATTAATTGCAAGCATTCCTGCCCCATCTTGCCATTTCCTCTGGCAACCCTGGGAGCCAGGGTTGCACTGAGGATAAGGCTTTTGTCTTCTAAGCATCCTATTGCTAGCTGGTGGCTGGACCTCCTGCCACTCTACCTGGACTGAATGAAACCTGTGGGCCAGACTCAGAGGTGAGCCTTCAGGATGCTGGGTTCAGAGTGCAGGCCTGGGTGTCCTAAGCCAGCTCCTGGCTGGTGATGTGGCTGAGGAGGGTCCAGGTGTAGAAGACGCCCCCCCGACCCCTGTGCCCCCGGGTGATACGGAGTGATCAGGGAATGAAGTTTCTGCATCCTGATGTGCTTGAAGAAATGTTTCCCCCAGGTTATGGGGCTTCAAACTCTGTTTAAGGACTTTTGGGAAGAGAGAGAGGTGGTGGGAATCCATGCAGGTAAGTCCAGAAAAGACCTGGGCAGCAGGGGGACCTTCGGGTTGCTGCCAGCATTTTTTTTTTCTTTTTTCTTCTTCTTCTTCTTTTTTTTTCTTTTTTGAGACGGAGTCTTGCCCGGTCGCCCAGGCTGGAGTGCAGTGACATGATCTCGGCTCACTGCAACCTCTGCCTCCTGGGTTCAGACAATTCTTCTGCCTCAGCCTCTTGAGTAGCTGGGTCTACAGGTGCACACCACCATGCCCGGCCAATTTTTGTATTTGTAGTAGAGACGGGGTTTCACCATATTGGCCCTGCTGTTCTCGAACTCCTGACATCGTGATCCACCCACTTCAGCCTCCCAAAGTGCTGGGATTATAGGTGTGAGCCACCGTGCCCGGCTGCTGCTGGCATTTTTTTTGGTACCAGTGAAGCCCAGTGTGTGAGGCAGCTGCCCAGAAGCATCTCTGCTTCTCTCTCTTGGAGCAGCGGAGACCATAGCCTCTCCCAGAGTTGCCCAGCCTTGGCCTCAGTGAGGGGAAGAGCAGGGAAATTAACACTGATCAAGCTATCTAGCCTGTGCTGGAAACGCTCTCCAACTAGCAGGCGTTAAGAGTAGAGTCTGGAGCCAGATGCTCAGGGTTGAACTGACTCTGCCTCTGACCGGCTGTGTTTCCTTGGGCAAGTCACTTAACCTCTCTGTGTCTACTCGAAAAGATTGTGATGAACAGTGAATAAAGCACACGAGTAAAGCGTTTGGATCAGAGCCTGTGAAGCTGAGATGCTAGGTCCGTGTTTGCTATTCTCCTGTTTCTTCTTTTAGACGTTCCCCAAACCCTACAGGTGTGTCTTAGTAGGATCCTTATTTTACAGATGAGGAAAGTGAGGCCCAGGAGGGGCATGACTCACTCAAAGCCGGGAAGCTGAGGAGGAGCCCAGTAGGGCCACACCCGGCCCTGACCAGTGCCTGCTGCCTGCACCTGCAGCTGGGTGTGGCTAAGCACAGAGGGAAGGAACAATTGAGGGTTTTTCTGAAGGTCTCCCAAGAGGTCCTCCTTGCTCCCCCAAGTCCCTTAACTGAGGCAGTGCTGTGGCACATCCCAGTCTCACACAGACAGCCTGTCCCTTGGTCTCATGCCAGGCCAGCCGAGAAGGGGAGCAGCCCCTTCTCCTTGCCTCTCAGACTGTCAGATGCACTCCAGCTCAGGGAAGCAAGCAGCCAGCATGGGGCTTCCCATACCCTCACTAGGGGAGCATCTGTCCAGCTTCTCTGACAGGCTGCCCGCTGTCTCTTGGCTCACGAGCCAGGGAGACTGGTACCTGAGGATGGCTGATGGAACCTGTGGGGAGGGTGACAGGTAGTGGCCAGCCCAGGTGCCCACAGACAAGCTTTCTGTCCTGACAGCTGGCTCTAATGGCCCAGCCTGGCTATCCTGGCTCCAAGATCCATGAGAAAATCTCCCAGAATGGGTCAGATGAGAACAGGCTAGATGGGAAGGATGGAATTTACAAATGCTATCTTGTTAGGGTGAGGATGATAAAGTAGGCGTGTTGAGCCAGTTTCCCCTCGCTGTGCCGGGAGTGACAACCTTTGACTCTTATAATCTTAGCGTTGGGAGTACAAGGTGGCTATTTCTTGGTACTATTACTTCATTTTCCAGATGGGGAAGCTGAGACTTGGAGATTGAAGATGGGTTACTTACTCAAGACCACACAGCAAAACCTACATGACTGAACTGGACTTAGAGCTCGCATTTCCAGAGTCATAGACCAGCCTGTCTCTGGAGAGCTTTCCAGTCCTAGCCAGCATCAGATCTCTGCCAAGCCACCCTCCCATGCCCCTGCCCCACCTTGCCAAAAACAGTAACTAATATGTATTGAGCACTCGCTATGTGGCAGTCTCTGTTCGAAATGGTCTGTAACTATTCACTTACTTTATTTCACTTCTTAGGATGAAGTGATATTATCTCCATTTCACAATGGGGAAACTGAGTCACAGAGAATAACTTGCCCAAAGTCGTCGTACTAGAAAATGGCAGAGTCAGGATTTGAACCCAGACCAGAGGGCTCCATATTCAAAGTGTCTGACAGCTTAGGAAGAGACAGCTTCCCAGGAACCAAAGTCCATTGCCTTCAAGTCGTTACCCACTTACAATCTAATTGCTTTTGCGTGCCGCGGAATTCCTTTATGAAAATCTTCTTTACTGTGTCTTCATTGGAGGGTCCCAGGGCCAAAAGTAGACAGATTCAAAGTGGTTCCATGAATATGATAGAGGAAAATGATATTCATCTGTGGGAAAAATCCTACAGCTAAAAGGAAAAAGATCAGAGCAAGGAGCCACAGAGGAAACTTTTGTCTGGCGACTGGCCTGGGACAGGAGGCGAGACAGGGAGCTCCGGTGACTGCTCAGTCCCTCCTCGATGTGTAAACTTGCTGTCTTCCCACCCTTCCCTGGACCTCAGGATCTGTAAAGGGGGATGTTGATCTAAGAGATTTTCTGTCTCAAGGCCCTTCCAGCTCTGACATTGGAGTGTTGGGTGAGCTCCTTTGGACCGTTCCTCTATTGCCTAATGGGTTTGCATGAGAAAGACCCCTTGAGAATTCCCTGCCCTTTTCACAGGAATCTGCTCCCAAGTGAGGTTTTCCCACCTATCCTGGGGCTGGACAATTCCTTTTGTAGAGAAGATCCCCTTAGGTCTAACGTAAGAGCTCCCACTCCCATTCTATCTTTCTTCTTCAAGGATCCTTTCTGTCATTTTCTTAATGCCAGACAAAACTCAGAACATGATTCCAGGCCTGAATTTGCCATCGTGTGCTGGGGCGTGTCCAGGCCTGTCAGAGATGCCATTGATGGCTTCATTATGCTGTTGCTGAGCAAGTTGAGCCAGAAGGGGAGAGAGTGTGCTCCTTCCTTCACCCCAATTTGAGCCACTCCATTCCCTCAAGTCCGGCAAGATGGGAGGAGCACCTAAGCTCACCTGCTACAACGCAAACCCCTCAGCCAACTCCATGACCCTGGTGAGGTGGTCAGCTCCCTTGGGGAAGAGAGGAGTCAGGATGACCTGATCTTCCTCTGTAGTTCAGCATCTGAATATAGCTCAAGATGCATCGCCTCCCAGTTGCTTAAGCACTGACCTAGTTCACTCCCCATTCTTCTATTCTTTCCTTCAATAATTTGGGAAATATTTACTGAGACCCTCCTGTAGTCCTACTCTGGGATGGTGCCTGGACTCTCTGGAGTTTGTGGAATGGTCAGAAGAAGCCTGTAGCCTGGATTCAGCTGGACCTGGGTTCAAGTCCTGACTCTTGCACTTAACAAAGTGTAAGATTTAGGGGAGCTGCCTCCCTACTCCAATCTTCCATGCCCTTACTTATAAAACAGGCATATTAGGATCGACCTCCTACAGTGACTGGGAGGGGCCTGTCTGTTATCTATTTGGCGTCTGGCATGGGTTACATAACTGTTAGTTTCTTTTTTCTACACTCTCCACCCCTGCCTTCACCCTCAACTCTATATGTGTCGTGACTTTTGCAAGCATGTTTTCTACTCACAGGATCAGACAGACTCTTAGTGTACTCTCTTCTCTTCTAACAACACCCTGATGTGCTTTGGCTCTGTGTCCCCACCCAAATCTCATATTCAATTGTAATCCCCCCCAGTGTTCGGGGAGGGGCATGCTGGGAGATGATTGAATCAGGAGGGCTGACTTCCCTCTTGCTGTTCTTGTGATAGAGTTCTCATGAAATCTGGTTGTTTGAAAGCGTGGAGCACTTCCCCCTTCGCTCTCTCTCTCTCCTGCTTTGCCGTCTGAAGAGGGTACTGGCTTGCCCTTCACCCTTCTGTCATGACTGTAAGTTTCCTGAGGCCTCCCCAACCATGCTTCGTATACAATCTGAGGAATTGTGAGTCAATTAAACCTCTTTTCTTTGTAAATTACCCAGTCTCAGGTAGTTCTTTGTGGCAGTGTAAGAATGGACTAATACACCCCTCAAAGCAGGATCTGAGTTTTCCTTTCAGACTGGGAGCTCCCTGAGAGAAGGAGCTCCTTTTCCCATCATTCAGCTGATGATCCCGGGAGTACCAAACTGGCTAAGCCCACAGTAAGGAATGGATCAGGTGCTAACCAGGGTGCTGACTTGTTCTAGCCACTCTCATTCAAGAGGAAGGAAATTGTACTTCACAAATGTCTTCACACTCTTGTGTAGATCCTCTGACTTCTCTCGTCACAAACATTTCCCCAAGTGTGAAAAGCTCTTTCAGACTCAGCTTGTAGGAATAGTCCTAGAGAGGTGAATGAATTAAGGTGACAGATCAAACCAAGGGCATCGACTCCTCCGGCCCCCATTTCTCAGGTGATGGAGGATGGGGGATGATGTGAGTGGAAAACTGCAAAATGCACAAAAAGACAACCATGAGATGATCTTCTGTCTGGTCTCCTTGTCTGTTGTTACATGTCATTCTTTCAGCATAGGCTGGATACTGCAGTCAGATTCGTTTTCTATTAGGTTAGTGCACAGAAATAATCGCATCATTTATTCTTGTGCAAAGAAATAATAATTGTGCAAAGAAATAATTGCACAATTATTTTTAATGGCAAAAATGCAATTACTTTTGCACCAACACAATAGAAATCTTCCTATTGTCTGAGGAAGATTCACAGAACACAAAGAGCTAGAAGAGGCTTTTGAGAACACAGAGTTTCCCTCTTTCATTTGATAGATCAAAGAATTGAGGCTCAGGGCGGCTAAGCCATTTGTCCATGGCCCAAGATCCAGTGAGGGTCAGAGATGAGACCAAGACCCAGTAATCCTAAACACGTGTCTTTCTTTTGTATCGGGCACAGCAATTTTCCAATTTTTGAATTGCTCTCTAGTGCCTTTATTTCCCTGGTGCCTGGAGCAGAGTCTGGCACAGATATTTACAAAGGAAGGCTTGTGATGTTACCAACTTCTCACAATTATGTTAAATAGGCAGAGGTTATGTTCCTGTGAGGCGTTGGGCCTGCTGGTGGTGGTTTGTCTAACATTACCTGTAGAATAAGTGACATTATCGGCAATACTTTTTCCAGATGCCACTCCTTCCTCAGTGTTCTACCATGGCTTCCACTGACTGCTGAACAAGAATGAGACTCCTTGGTGTGGCAACTCAAGGGCTTGGGAATGTGGTCCTCAGGTTTCATCACTTCACACTGGATCAGAAATCTCTGATCTAGCCAGACCTCTTTCCTCATCACCCTATGCCCATGCCTTAAACATTCTTGAGTCCTGTGTGACCCACATTCTTTCTGTACACACAGGTCAGCGCAATGCTGCTAATATGTGAGCTCACAATAAGCATCTGGGGAATGAATGCTCACTCCATCCTCCCCATTTGTGCCCTCTCCTCCTTCCTTTTCTGTTCAGATACTACCCATCCTTCTAGGCCTCAGTCAAATCTCACCTCTTCCTGGAAGCTCTCCATGACTACCCTCATCCCCGGAAGTCTCTCCTTCTAAATTCCTATATCTTGTCCATACTCATTTGACAATTAATCACCTACTCTGGGGCATTCTTTTATTGTTTTCCTCTGTCTCCCCAATGTGTCCATAAGCTCCCAGCCAATAAGACACTTGTGTACCTTGACTTCACCCCCAGCTTGGAACTGAGAAACATCCCAGGTTTGATCAGTATCTGTGGAACAATAACAGTAAGGACTCTGGTACCCAGACAAAGGGGATGCCTTACAGAATGTCCCTCAGCCAGCCAGAAGCAGCGCTTAACTCTAATACCTGTTTTCTGGACCCACAGTCTGCACCCTTCCTGCCAGACTGAACCATGCTGGCCCCAAGCTTGCTTCCTTGCCTGTTTACCATTGTTGCCGCCTCAGTCTCACTCCAGGCTGGGTTTTGTCATCTTACAGGTAACTTCAAGGGGAGAGTCCCTTGCCTGGGAGTCAAGAGGGCAGAGTTCTGATGTTGGCCTTATAGAAAAGGATACCTATCATGAGGATCATAGATGCGGTTGCCTGTATAAGGAAATATTTGGTGGCTGCTTCTGTAGAACTGGCTCAGGGTGACACCAGGTGAATCTCCTTCCCTTTCCAGATCTCAGCCTCCTCATCTGTAAAATGTGAATGGCTGATCTCTTCGGTCCTACGTATTCCCTCCTAAGAGAAGCTAATGAGATAAGGAAGCAGCAGACACCCTGAAGGATGCAACTCCTGCAACTGCTCTAAAACTGTTCTTGCCTCCAGACTGGCTTCTTTCCCATCAGTTCCCTGCTCAGGAGCTAAAGGGACCTTTCTATGGTGCCGATGTGTCCAGATCAGCTCCTAGCCTCAAACTCTTCCATTCTTTCCACTGCCTTCAGGTGAGATCTAGTCTCCTTGCTGTGGTTTGCAAAGCCTCCACAGGCTCCCTGCCAGTCTCTTCAGTCTCAGTTCTCCCTCAGTGCCCTCTGCTCTCAGGCACCACCCACAAATGGATTTCTCCATGCTTCTCTTTCCCATTGAGCTCACCCACATCTTTGAGGAGCTTGACCATGATCTTCCCCACCTTACACAGATGGCTTCATGCCACTCCCTCCAGGAAGCCGTCCATGATCACCAAGATGAGGTTGGCCCTGTGCTCTCTAGCCCCCACAGAGAGCTGCTCTCACACTGCTTCTCCCATTTAGCTGCTTCTCCCATTTAGAGGTGGAGCCGATTCCTCACCCTTTGAATATGGGCTGGCCCTAGTCACTTGCTCAACCAATGGAATGCTGTGGCAGTGATGCTCTGGGACCTCCATGGCCAGGTCATAAGAAGCTTTACAACTTCCGCCTGGGTTTCTGAGAACGCTTACTCAGGGGAAGCCAGCTGCCATGTACCAAGTCTCACTGCCCCAAGTCCGCCATGCTAGGAAGGTCAATTTGGCCAGGTTGGGAGAAACAGAGAGAGAGACACCTGGCTATCATCAGCTGATCTGGCCAGCCCAGCTGCGGTGTTACACATGCGAGTGAAGAAACATCTTGAACTCTCAGCAGTCGTGGGACTCCCACAGTGAATACTGCCCAGCTGAGCCCAGTTAACCTGTAGAGCTGTGGGAGATCATCGTAAATTTATATTTTAATCCACTAAGTTGCGAGGGTGGTTTCTTACACAAGAGCACATCCTCAAAACAGGTCCCCTGCTGTGTGCACCCACAGGACCCTGAGCTTCTCCTCTTAAGCATCCATCATGCGTTGTTGTGATTACTTATATTGGCAGAAAGGTTGACTATTCAACCAAGACTCTGCTTCCCTTCCTAGGTAGTGTAGTTGTTGCAAAGTGGCCACCCAGCCAGAGGCTACCTTTTCCAGCCCCCTTTGCAGCTTGGCAGGTCCTGAGTTCTAGCCAATGGATTGTGAGCAAAGGTGATGTGCACCACTTCCGGTCCTGGCATACAAGCACGTCCTATGCGGCTTCCATACTTCCTGTTTTCCTCTGTCTATCAGTTGGATGTGACTTTGGGAACCGTACAGTGAAGATGAAGGTGCTTCCATCAGCCTGCGTCCCAGAAAAATTCCTTCCTCATGCACAGATGGACTTTTAGGCAGGAGAGAAACAGACTTTTACTTTAAGCCACTGAGATTGGAGGGTGGTGGTGGTTCTACTACACATCACCTTAACAATACACTTGTTCACTGCCAATTAATCACGTACTCCAGGGCATTCTTTTGCTGTTTTCCTCTGTCTCCTCAATGTGTCCTTAAGCTCCCAATCAAGAAGACCCTTGTGTGCCTCGACCTCAACCCCTAGCTTGGAATTGGGAAACATCCCCGGCTTGATCAGTATGTGTCGAACAATAACAGTAAGAACTCTAGTACCCAGACAAAGGGAATGCCTTAGCAATGTCCCTCAGCCAGCCAGGACATGAGACACAGTTTAATTATCTTGTCACCAGCTAGACTGTAAGCACCATGGTGGCAGAGACAGCCTCTGCCTTGTTCTCCATCGTACCGATGCACTAACCCAAAGCCTGGCACAGAGTGGACGTTCAGTAAACACCTGGTGAGGGCATGCTCTCTTTATTTACTTTCCTGCCTGGGTTTTCTGAATCACACTTTACCTCCAGGCTAAGCTTTGATGGCTCGGCTCTCATGCCCAGCCAGGTGGCGAACCTGAATGCAAAAATTCCTTGTAGAAAGGTGGGAAATCCAGCTTTCAATTCCTCCCATTGCTTTGGCCTGATTTTAATGACTGATTTTTTTTTAAGGTAGGGGAGGGTTAGGCGGTGGCAGCTTCATTCTAATCAGAAGCTAAAAGGCTCATTGGTTTTTCTGATATCCTTTGAATGGGCTCCTTCTCCACAGACAGCTCCTCACAGCTGTTAGGACTTCAAATTCCTCATGCATTGATGGGGGCAGAGAAAAGATATGAAAAGCTTTTCGGTTGACACAAAAGAGGGGAAAAAACGTAGAATAAAAACGACAATGTGGTTAATATATAAAATGGTGAAATTTCTGGCACTCGCTGTATCATTAATCTGTCTAAAGTGGCTTTGATCTCCTCTGCTTTAATTAACTTGTAATTATAACACGATTTTTGCAGCGGGCAGAATCTGGGAGCTGAGCCCTGAAAGAGACTTCAGCCTCCTAGAGGCAGCCTAAGGCAGTATGTGTGGCATCTGCCTGTCAAAGAGAGTGCTTCCCACATCTGCCCTTGCACACATGCACACACATGCACACTCAGACCCCAGGCTTCCCCTGTCATGGGAATGTAGGTATGTGTTCAACCAGCTGCTCAGATGCTACGTCTGAGTTGGGGGTTATCTGGGCAGCATCTAATAGGTGAAGTTGGTAGAGAAGCAGGAGATATCATCTCTGAATGCCATTTCATTCTCATGACCACCTCAGCAGGTGGCTATGATTACTCCCACTTCCTGGATGAGGACACCAAGGCACAGTTTAGTTCTCTTGTCTAAAGCTTCCCACTGAAAAGGTGGCTGCAGTAAATTGATGTGTGGACCTCGACTCCTCACCCCACCCTAGCCTTGGCCTCACTGTGAGTGGAATGTTCTTCTCCACTCCTGACAGTGAGTTTGGCCATGAAACGTGTTTCAGTGGCTGGCACATTGGTGAAGGTGCCAATGGGTGCAGTTCTGAGGCTTTGGCCTTCCACCCTTGTGTGTGTTTCCATGGGGTTTCTTGTGCTGCAACCTTAGCTATGAGAACGTGCCCAGTTTTGCCTTCAGGTCCCCAAGGGGAGGGTGAGAGACAGGTGGAACACAGTTGCCCATGGAGATCAGCTAGGATCAGCCACCCCCTACAGACCTGCAGGGGCATGAGTGGGAAGAAGTAATTGCTGTTGGAAGTCGCTGAGTTTTGAGGCAGCAAGAGCTGACCAATAGATTGATGGGATTGGAATTCAAACCCTGGCCCCTGGCTCCATCTGTCTCTAAGGCCCATTTTCTTTCCTTAATGCCATGTGTCCTCAGCTCTGAGGGCATTCTAGGGGACCAGTTCCAGTGTTTTGCAGACTGGTGAGGGTGTGGAGGAGAAGAACTGAGCTCCTGAACTCTGCCCCCATCACCCCCACAGCAACCAGAGTTACTCTGCTTTGCTCTGCCTTGCACTGGCCTTCTCTGTAATACTTCACTGAGAGGATGTGCTCTGCTGCTTAAAAATGTTTGAAAACCACAGCCGGGTGTGGTGGCTCACGCCTGTAATCCCAGCACTTTAGGAGGCCAAGGCAAATAGATCACAAGGTTAGGAGTTCAAGACCAGCCTGGCCAAGATGGTGAAACCCCGTCTCTACTAAAAATACCAAAAATTAGCTGGGCATGGTGGCGGACACCTGTAATCCCAGCTACCCGGGAAGCTGAGGCTGAGAATTGCTTGAACCTGGCAGGTGGAGGTTGCAGTGAGCCAAGATCGCGCCACTGCACCACTCCAGCCTGGGTGACAGAGCGAGACTCTAACAACAACAACAAAAGTTTGAAAACCACCAATCTACTCTAACTTCCTCATTGTACAAGTGAGGAAACAGAGGCCTAGGGAAAGGCAGTGACTTGGCAAAGACCACAGCTGTTTAGTGTGGTCCTGGTGGAGCCAAGATTACAAGCTTTCCCAAGCCCCTTCGAAAATGATTTCATGAGGCTGGGCGTGGTGGCTCATGCCTGTAATTCCAGCGTTTTGGGAGGCTGAGGTGGGTGGATCACTTAGACCAGGAGTTTGAGACCAGACTGGCCAACATGGCAAAAACCCATCTCTACTAAAAGTACAAAAATTTGCTGGGTGTGGTCGCGAGTGCCTGTAATTCCAGCTGCTCAGGAGGCAGAGGCACAAGAATCACTTGAACCCAGTAGGCGGAGGTTGCAGTGAGCCAAGATCGCACCACTGGCCTCCAGCCTGGGCAACAGAGAAGACTCTGTCTCAAAAAAAAAAAAAAAAAAAAAAAAACTAAACTTAAAATAAGAAACTAAAATGACATCATGATACATGTCATGGGTCTTCAAGATAGAAGGACCGGGCAGGGATAGCAGTGAGGCAGCAGATTACAAAACTAAGGCTCTGAGTGGTGAAGCCCCTGAGTGTGAAGGCCTCTGCCTTCTGAGACTTTCCCAGAGCTTGTGGGATCCAAGCTCAAATGTGAGGGAGATGAGATTACCTTTCCAAGAAGGAAGCCAACAGAAGATAAATCCAGCTAAAGAGGGAAGAGAGAGAAATCCAGCTTTGCAGACACAGTCCGAGCCCCTGGATCAGGCTGTGCCTGAAGTCCATCCTGTCCTAGACTTAGGAGTTGATTGAGCAAAAAAAAATCTCCCTGGCCTAGGCCAGTCTGGAGTTGGGTTTTTCATCATGAGATTTCACTGCCTCTAGGCTCCCTGGCAAACAAATGCATATTTCTCCAAAGAGGTTAAAATTAAAAGGGAATAATTCAAATAGTGATTTTTTCCCCAGCAATTTCTTCTTGGGGTCACTTTTGGTCATATGTTTAAAAATAAGATGGGCTTAGGTCTGAGAGGAACCTGTGGTCTGTATTCTGTTATCCCACCCTCATTGGTTTCTTTGATACTCTCTGCTTCCAGTGCTCTGGGCCATTAATCAGGAACCAGAGACCAACGTTCTGCTGTTGAAACGCTGTGTGACATTGAAAAAGTCACTTACCCTCTCTGGAGTTCAGTCTAATTTATGCTTGTGGCTTCAAAAGGGGTCTCAGGTCCCTTCCAGCTCCCAGGCCCCTTGCCTCCAAGCCTGCTGCAGTCCATCTTGCCTCTGAGCCCCTGCAGGTGGTTCTCGCTCTGCCTGAAACACCGTTTCTCCCCAGCTAGCTGGAATCATCTTTCCAAATTCAGCACAGCTCACCTTCCTCAGGGGAGCCTTGCTGACTTGGTTCCTGCCCCATCTAGTGTGGGCATCCCCTGTCTGGGCTCCCATTGGTTGCTGTTGAGCTAGGTGGTGGTTTCCTCTGTGCAACGCTGACGGGACCATTCAGAGATACCACTGGAGACTCTGGCACCCTCAGTACATGCAGATCTGCCCTGATGCTGGGGAAATGGGCCTCTGTTCAGCGAACAGCTCTCGTGGTGGCACAGTTTGGAGCCAGAGGTTGTGGAGGTGGCCCACGGCAATGTGCACCTGTTACTGGCATCTTTCTTCCCCAGCCCTGCTTTCCTCTGCTTTCTGTCCAACCTTTATGTGTATTTCCACCTTCACTCCTTTGTCCTTGCTCTCCTCCCCTCTCCTTGTCATCCTTCCCCTTCAAATAACCTCACAGACCCAGGGCCATGGCGAGCTCAGTTCCTTCAAGAAACCTGACTCCCTGGCGTTGCACCCGGCGGGCTCCAGCCCCCCCTGCATGTCTCTTATTTCTTGCGAGAGTCAGCCTTGTTCTCCCAGCCTGACCATTAAGCACCCCTGGGCAGGACTTTTGAGTCTCAGCTCTGGTTCTCCAGCATCTGGCTCAGGGCCGGGCACAAAACTGGCTCCTGGTAAACTGTTGAATGACACATATTTGTGTTTCTAGTTGTGGTCAGTGAAAGGCTGGGGACACATATGCAACATCTTGCTAATCTGTTCAGCAATTCCATGAGGTTGTCATTCACCGATTCATTCATTCATTCACCTATCTAACATATTTCGTGAGCACCTTCTGTGAATCAGGCACTGCACTGGGTGCTGGGATGTGGTGGGGTCCATGGCTTCCTTTGAGAAACTGAGACACACAGTGATGAAAGGGCTTGCTCGAGGTCACACACCTGGTTTGAGGTATTTAGGATTCAGACCCAGACCTGTCTCACTCCTAACATTGAGCTCTAACTGCTGTGCAAACTGCATCTGCAGACCCCGCTTCCCTGAGCATGCTCTTCCTTCCAGGCTCCCTCTCTCTCCTTTTGCCATGCTGTCATTTCTCTCCCACCCACTCACTGGCTATCACTAACTCAATCACCCATTTACTCAGGCATGCGTGTATTTATTCACTCTTTCTTTCATTCTTTCATTCAGGCTCTTCCTAAACTCCTGGCCTGCCCAGACAATGTGCTGGGCATTGGGCACAGCCAACATCAATCCTAGAATCCAAGTTGGGATTTCCAAGGGCAAGATCCCAGCAGCATTGTGGGAGGAAGAGAGGGAGAGGGGCCCATCCCCACCAGACCTGGGTCAGCCAGGTGTTTCTCCTGGTGTGGTCAGCCCCAGATGAGGTGGGCAGGTGAGATGACAGGGCTGCAGAGGACAATGTTGGGAGCTCTAGAGAGTCAGGAGCAAAACTGTGGGTGAATGTCAGTATTTTTGGACAGGGAATAAGTGCTATGCAAATGGCATGCAAAACTATGCAAATCATGAACATTCGATTTCAGTCCAAAGCTACTTTTGGTAATAAGTCTGTGGCAGGGCTGGTAATTGGCAGGGAGGGTGCATTACATGTCCCGCCTTTGAGGGGAAGGCAGAGCTGTGCTGGGGGTTGTACTCTGAGGCAGTCTGTGATAGCTGCTGATATGGGGGGTCATTATGGGGCTGAGCAGTGTGGGGTGCAAAGGAAAATAAAAGCAGTCATGATTGGGGTGAGGCGGGATTTCTGGGAAGAGGCAGGGTTTGAGAGGAAGATACAAGTCTGAAGCGAATGCCAACCACTGATTAGGGAGGCACCACTTGGGCAGGGGTGCGAGGGCAAGGAAGCAAAGTGAGTGGTCACCTGGGCGTGGGATTTGGAGCACATGGACATGGGGTAAAGAGAAGCCAGGATGATGGGCAGGACCACGGTCTGAAGGAGTTTGGCCTAGAGCCAGGGTGAAAAGCCCAGATGCCTCCAGAGGCCGGTATTAATGGGAGGAATCAACTGTTGTCTGCATTTTAAATGCGTGGAAATATCCATCACTTCCATAAAGAAACATGCTGTCTTTATTTTCTTTGAATTCATAGGCCCTCAAGGTCTATCTTTTGTTTGCCAACTTTTGACAGAGACACATACAAGGAGCTTTCTCTAAAACCACAAAGCCAAGAGCAGAAGATCCATGGTGACTGTGCTCGGACTTCTCATGGGGAACGGGAGTTAGTGACGAGGACAGGGTCAGAATGTGGGGATGGTGCATATCTTAGTCTAGTGGGGCAACTGCTCCCCAGGCCCAGATGTGCAGGAAGGTGGGGGACAAGATCTGATTTCTCATTTTTATTTTTGTTTTATTTTATTTTATTTTATTTTATTTTATTTTTTGAGACAGGATTAAACTCTGTCACCCAGGCTTGAGTTCTGTGGCATGATCTCAGCTCACTGTAGCCTTGACCTCCCAGGTTCGAGCGATCCTCCCACCCAGCCTTCCCAACAGCTGGGACTACAGGCACAAACCACCATACCTGGCTAACTTTTGTATTTTTCGTAGAGACAGTTTCACCATGTTGGCCAGGCTGGTCTTGAACTCTTGGGTTCAAGCGATCCACCTGCCTCAGCCTTCCAAAGTGCTGGGATTACAGGCATGAGCCCCTGTGCCTGGCCAAGATCTGATTTTTCAAAAGGAAGATTCTATGTGATCATCCAATATTTAAATGTTGGGACAAACTCTGTTTTAAATTTTTAGTACACTGTATGTACAAAAAGAAAAAAAAAAAGAAAGGAAATGGAAAGATGGGAAATCTGAAGGCAAGGAACCACCAGTTGAGGCCTTTCTGATTGAAGCTGGGTTCAGGAAGGAGAGAAGGCTGGAGGTGGGAAGGGCCGGTATCAGGCAGGGCCCACACTTATGTCCATTGGCTGCAGGTCAACGAAGTAGCTTTGGTAATCTTGGCTAGGTTCTCTCAGGTATGGAACATGACTAGGATGACTGAACTGATTGAACTCTCATCAGTTCCTCACCAGGAATGTTCTCATCAGAGGTAGAAAGGCAAAGCAGAGGACAAAACCCCTATAACTCTTGAGATACAGGTTGGAAACTAGCATATAGGCATGACTATTGATCAAACAAGCTTCATGGCCAAGCCCAGATTCAAGCGCTAAGGTTGTAGGTTCCTACTCTTGATGGGTAGAGCTGCAAAGTCTCATTGCAATGGGTGTGGATGCAAGGATAGATGGAGAACTGGGGCCATTTTTGCAGTTCATATACAACAGCAGAGCTTTGGGTAAGTCGCTCGCTCTGTCTGGCCCTGTTTTGTCATCTGTAAAACAAAGAGGTTGCATAGGATGATCCTCCTAGCTCAGATGACCTGTGGATCCACTTCAACCCAGGCTTCCAGGGCCCATCTGGATTCTAGCTGGCCACAGTGAGGAGGAGGCTCTTGCCTCCACCTCTTCTCTGCTGGGCCCAGCAAGTGCCTGCTCTGGGATCCTGGGCATCTTTCATCTGAAATCAATAACTCTCCTTGTTTCTTAATGGGCTTCCTGATGGTCAGCAGCTGTGGTAGAGTCATGGGGAGAGATGCATTAGTCCCTCTTATGCCCCTGAGGGGCATTCATTCTAAATGGAGGAGGGGATGTGGTTGATTTGGTCTCCTCATTGTTTGAGACATTAATGAGGTTTTTATGGATGCCACCTTGAAGGGGAGGGTGACGTAAAAGAGAGAACTATCTTACAGACCCAGTTTCTACATGCTGAAGCCTGTATGAAACTGCATATAAGGGATTTATTTCATGCATGCATGCATCCATCCATCCACCCATGCATCCATCCAAAATCATCCATCCATCTATCCAGGCATCCAAGCACCCATCCATCCATCCATCCATCCATCCATCCAAGCCTCCATTCGTCAGTCTTAATTTTTTTTTTTTTTTTTTTGAGATGGAGTCTCGCTCTGTTGCCCAGGCTGGAGTGCAGTGGTGCGATCTCAGCTCACTGCCAGCTCTGCCTCCCAGGTTCACGCCATTCTCCTGCCTCAGCCTCCTGAGTAGCTGGGACTACAGGTGCCTACCACCATGCCCGGCTAATTTTTTGTATTTTTAGTAGAGACAGGGTTTCACTGTGTTAACCAGGATGGTCTCAATCTCCTGACCTTGTGATCTGCCCGCCTTGGCCTCCCAAAGCGTGAGCCACGACGCCCAGCCCATCAGTCTTCTTAAGGCCTTGTATGTGTTAATCCAGCTACAGACAGTATAGAGATGAGTAAAACATAGTCCTAGAACTGTAGAGGGGGGGACACACAAGTAATCAGTCAATGCACCATTCTGGGTGTTGGGTGCAGCCAAGCATGGAGAAAGGAACCAGGCAGAGTAAATTCTGCCCCAGGTCTGAGAGGGAACTATACCCAGGCTGAAACCTAGAGATAGATGTGACTAGCTTTCTGCAGGCTCGAACTGCTGTCCTATTGATGGGTCCCACACTGCCTTCCAACATGTAAAGGATGAAGGGTCACCTCAGGATGGAATATGAGGATCAGAACCTTGCCCATCACAGACCTGCATTTAAGATGCTGAACCATGAGGGTCTTCATGGACGAACACCATGGTGATGGGATGTGTACCTCTGGGACCCTTGGTACTAAGCTTCTGTCACCACCCTGTGGCCTGGGCCCCAAGGAATGGCCACTCCCTCCTGCCCCTGCTGCACTCGATCAGGTGTGAATAAACATCTCAAGCCCCTTGCTTTGTGGCCACCTGTGGGAAGGGCTACTGAGTAGCCAAGTTCAGGTAAGAAGTTGTATAGGTGGAGTGATAGCCCTGGGCTCCATCCACCACAAAACTCTCCCTACAAGAGTGGGTGGAGGTGGGGGCCAGGAAGTGAAGGAGACCCTTTACTTCAGTAAGACAGAGCCCCACCCAGACTCCTAAATAGATGTGGTTACCTTCTTTTGCAGCCACAGAAAAATGTCTTTGACCTCAAAATTATGCAAATAATTTTAGAAAAACCCCTAAAGTCCACTTTGAACCTCAGGATAAGAACTCCAACCTAAGAAGATTAGTTCAACTAATTAGAGTTCCAACTCAGACCAATAAAACTTTCTCGTACCATTAGAGAAAGAGAAAGCTGGCACCCAAGGTGGGAAGGAAAAGGCTTTTGTCTGTAATTTTCAACTGCTGGCTTCCTGCTCCTGGGAGATGCAACTGGCCAGGAAGACCAAGGAAAGCAGCCATTTCTCTCTGTAGCTAGAGCCGGGACATGCCAGGCAAGAAGGAAATTTCACATCCAACGTGAGCCTTTTTGCCATGGAAAACCTCAGTATCGATTCATCACTTATTACCTCTCTAGTTCCAAAGATGGATTGTGTAGATATGTAAAATAAGTGTAACAAATAAAGGAAATACATTTAAAATGTACAAGAATTGGCCAATTTTGCAATATTTCACCTCAATTTTATATGCTGTCAAATACACTTGAAATACATGTGCGCTAAGCATGACAAATATATAGAAACTAAAGCTCTATTATTTTGCTGTAATGGGCTGGGGGAATAGCTCTGAAATAATATTCTTCTGTCTGCAATAAAGGCTTTTCTCTGAAGCTGTCTTAATGCTGTGAACAAAACCTAGAGATCTCTCAAGGGCTCCTTCTCTTGAATTACTGCCCCTCTCACGGCCTTCTGCCATGATAAGTTTGGCAACCACCTGGCGGGTGGATAGGGACCGAGCCCATGAGCAGCGGGGTTGAGGGAGCATGAGCTGCCGGGCACAGGCTGGTAGTGGTGGAGAGGATGGGTGAGTGTGAGAAGGCACTCCCAGAACCAACAGTGTCTGGAGTGTCTGGGTGGCAGGTATGCCATGCTCAGTGCCCACACCCTGGAGACACACCTTATCTGTCAACATCTGCCCTTAGGCAGCAGCCCTCAGGAACACCGGAGGTCGATTCAGCTTGAGAGCTGGACTCCTCTGAAGTGACCTTGTGGCATGGACAGCCCACTACCCAGCAGGAGGCGGGGGAAGAGTCTAAAGGTCTCAGGGAATTACCGACTCTGCAGCCAGCCGGTGTCAGAGCTGCACTCTGCTGTTCACGGACTGTGCTCTGGGTCAGATCTCATAACTTCTCAGACTCACTTTTTTTTTTTTTTTTTTGAGATGGAGTCTCACTCTGCTGCCCCGGCTGGAGTGCAGTTGGTCCATCATCGCTCACTGCAGCCTCCACCTCCTGGGTTCAAGTGATCCTCTGCCTCATTCTCTCCACTAGCTGGGCCTGCAGATGTGTGCCACTACCCCCTGCTAATTTTATTATTATTATTATTATTATTTTGTAGAGACAGGGTCTCGCTATGTTGCCCAGGGTAGCCTGGAACTCCTGGGCTCAAGTGATCCTCCCACCTCAACCTCCCAAAGTACTAGGATTACAAGTTTGATCACTGTGCCGGGCCGAAACTCATTTTTTTTTTTTTTTTTTTTTTTATCTGTAAAGTAGTCATAACAATTCCAGCCTTATTGGATTGTGGTCACCTTACCCTCCATCTCCAAGGGATGTTATTTACTTTGTACTCTAAGTAGATGATACTCCCTGAAGTTGTGCAGTGTGCTACCTGTGCAGCAGTGCATGGCAGCTGTGTATGATGTAAAGACCCCAGCATACAGTAGGTATGTAACAGGTAATAGCTGTTATTATCATCGTGATTCTTATTCCTAAGTACAACTAGCTCCAGAATTTTGGATTTGGAAGGGGCCCAGAGGGGGCTGTTTCCCAGAGTGATTAAAAGAGAGGACACTGGGATCAAACAGGTCTAGATTTGAATCCCTGCTCTGCCCCTTCCTAGCTCAGTTATTTGTGAAAGTTGCTTAATCTCTCTTTGCCTTAGTTGCCTCCTCCATCAAATGAGGATAATAAGCGAGCCTATGGCAGGGGTTGCTGTAAGGATTAAGTCTGATAATTCAAAATTGAGCCTTTGTTGGGCAGTGTCTGCCACAAGGCAGATGTTGAAAATGTTACTTTCCACGGAGTATCTGGATAATAGAGGGAGAGCGTGTCCGTCACGAGGCTGAGAGCAGTCAGCAGCACCACACCAGATGCACCCACAGCCATGTGGATCAACTGCAAAAATCCAGTGCCAGAACAGAAATGCCATTTAGTATCCTGAAAATGCACAGACAAAACAGCAATGTGCATTTCATAAAAGGACGTGCAAAGAGAACACATAAAACACATCAGACGGGTTGCCTACTGAAGGGAGTGGAAATTGAGGATAAGGGGGGAACACGTAGTTGAATAAGGATGGGGTGTGACAAAACCATAATTAGCTGGTGTCAGTCTCTGGGCAGGGCTCTTTCTTGGAGCCACAGGTGGCAGATCACTTTCGGGTGCTTAGCCGTTCCTTCCTGGGGTGCAGAAGCTCTGTCAGCCCTGGTGGAATTTTTTGTTTTCTTTTTTCTTTTTTTTTTTTTTGAGACGGAGTCTCGCTCTGTCGCCCAGGCTGGAGTGCAGTGGCCAGATCTCGGCTCACTGCAAGCTCCGCCTCCCGGGTTCACGCCATTCTCCTGCCTCAGCCTCCCGAGTAGCTGGGACTACAGGCGCCCGCCACCTCGCCCGGCTAGTTTTTTGTATTTTTTAGTAGAGACAGGGTTTCACCGTGTTAGCCAGGATGGTCTTGATCTGACCTTGTGATCCGCCCGTCTCAGCCTCCCAAAGTGCTGGGATTACAGGCTTGAGCCACCGCGCCCGGCCAGCTAATCAGTTTGGGAAGGTGTTCCTCTGCCCATTTAAATTCAATCTTTTCTTTCTACCTGCATGGCTTTTGTGGACTTTCTGAGCTCTGAAATTCGAGCCCCATCGAAAGTCCACAGAAGCCATCCAGTCCACTCACCTTCCAGACAAGGGGAAGCAAGAGAAAGATAGTGGAGTGGACAGCGTGGCCCATGGGAACAGTGACTGTGAAGAAGTTTTAATATGAACAATGCTGAATGCTTCACGGTAACCTCGCCTTGGGGGCGGTAACCTTCCCACCAGCACTCCACGTGTGGAGTTGAGCCTGCTACGTGCAATGCCTCCTGTAATGGTTTTGGAGAAAATCAGGAAAATGGGACAGGGTTCTGTAGCTGGACCAGTGCAGCAGCAGAGGATGACAGAGTCTGATGGGGAGAAGAACTCGGTGCCGGAGGTGACCACATGCACCTGCTCCCCTAAGAGAGCTCAGAAAACTTGAGGAGGAGGGCATCAGGCTTGCCACAGAATGTCTGATAAGAGGCTTGAATCAATTACATTTTTATATTAAAGGCCAGGGGTCCTTGTCTTATACTGAGCCATAAGAGGAAGGTGAAAGCATCACCAACCAGCTCGTCCCTGGGGGTCTCCTAGCATTTTGTGGGCAAGTCACCAACATTGCAAAGGAGGCGGAATGAAAACTGCTGGACTGGGCGATGTCAGGCAGAGATATGAACATTTTCTCGTTGAAAAATGAATGAATGAGCGTTGGATGTTCTGTGCAGCACCTGTTACCTAATTTTGTGGAATTTTTCAATCTTTCAACTAATCTGTTCAGGGATGTGTTCCGTGTTCCTCAGCCCATTTTTATTCAATTGGTTACTTTTCTTTCTACCTGTTTCTCATCCTTCTCTCCATCCTCTCTTTCTCCCTGCATGTGTACTATCTCCTGTCTTCTCCATCCTCCTCACCTCCTCCTCAGCATGGAGACACTGCTCTGTGAGCCAGCCATGACCCCAGTCTTTGAAGATGCTTCACCATGTAGGAAAAAAATCAAATCTCCCAGAATTTCCATTTTTAAAATTTATTTATTTATTTATTGTTTACCTTTGAGACAGGGTCTCACTCTGTCACCAGGCTGGAGTGCAGTGGCACAGTCTTGGCTCACTGAAATCTCTGCCTCCTGGGTTCAAGTGATTCTGGTGCCTCAGCCTTCCAAGTAACTGAGATTACAGGCGTGTGCCACCACGCCAGGCTATTTTTTTTTTTTTGTATTTTTAGTAGAGACAGGGTTGCGCCATATTGCCTAGGGTGGTCTCAAACTCCTGGGCTCAAGTGATCCACCTGCTTTGGCCTCCAAAATTGCTGGGATTGCAGGCGTGAGCCACTGCACCTGGCCTCTAGAAGATCCATCTGCTTCAGTTGTCCACTCAGCCTCCTGCCTCCCAAAGGGGACAGAGGGCCTTTTGTGTCACCAATGAGCTGGCAAGGGTCCTGCATTCCAGGAGGGAAGGGCTAAACACCTGAAAGTGTGTACACATATGCACATTCTTGCATTCCTATGGAGTCAGAGGCATAGATGCACACACAGCAACACAAACATGAGCACACACACAAAGGCACGCCTTAGAGGCACCATGTGCATATATGCCCCTGAATATAGATGTACACCCAGACATGTATGCACTCAGTGACCCACATGTAGATATGTGCATGTATATGCATATGCACCTAAGCATACAAGTGGCAATAACTAGACATCTATGTGCAACTAGACATATAGAGCCAGGTGAACCAGGAAATGGAAGAGGAAAGGTCTTGTCCACCCACCCACTTCATACAAGTACACAAACCAACATGCACCACACTGAAAGCACCACACAGGTGCTAAGCATGTACACAGCCAGTGGTCCTCTCCCTGTCCCTCTTCCCTTCCTGGCATTAGGGGGGCATGCCTGTAGTGAGTCAGGGCTACAAGAAACCAAAGCAGAAAGATACATCGTGGGACCCCCATGGAAGCTGTGATATGTTTGATCACATGAGCTCTACCCCTCTCTGCCTGATCTAAAATCGCATCCCACCACAGTTTTGATCTCTTTCCCTTGCTTCATTTTTTCTCCATAACACTTCCCACCGCCTAACATATGATGCATTTTACTTGTCTTTCTTGTCTGCTTCCTGTCTCCTCACTATAACATAAGCTCCATGAGAGTGGGAGTTGGACTTGCTCTGTTTATTGCTTTATTCATCCTCAGTACATTGCAGGTGCTTAATATATATTTGCTGAATGAATGAACAATCCTGTGAGGCAGGTGTTTCAACTAAATTTTACAGATGAGAAAGCTGAGGATCCTAAAAGTGCAGTGATTTGCCCGAACTCACAAGGCTGGGAGCTTGAATTTGAATCCAGGTTGATCTGGCTCAGAAGTCAAACATTGTATTTACCTCACCTGGTTACCACTTGGCTGCAGGTGACCATGTTCCAGGCACCTTGCAAAAATTCCAAACATTTGCTTGCCAAACTTCACCCAAATCAGGGCAGATTCCTGGGCTCCCCATAGCCCTAATTAAGTCAAATGGATGCTGTGGAACAGCTGGATACTATTTTCTCAAAAGACCCAAAGACCCAGGATGTTACTTGCTAAACCCTCCCACCATGTTCCTGAAATCACTACCAGCAACACTGTCTTTTTGAAACTTACCTGTTTGGGCAGTGGTAGCTACAGTCTATTTTTTTTTAAATCTTTGAGCATGATTTTAGGAACATCACCTGTGTCGAGGAGGCAGCCCGTTGTTATAGCTGTGTGCATGGACTCTGAACTCAGACTGCTAGGTTTGGGGTCTGGTTCTGTCACTTTTGCTAACTTTGGTGACTTATTTAACTTCTCTGCGCTTCCACTCTCCTACCTGTGGAATGCTGACTTTGGTGTAGAAGATTGTCTCTCATATTTCTTTCTTTCTTTTTCTTTTAGTAATAGAAATGCTGGATTTCAGCTGGGCACATGGTCCCCTGGTAAAGACTACATTTCCCATACTCCTGTGTTGCCAGATATGGCCGTGTGATTATGTGCTGACCAATATGATTTCAGAGGAAGTTTCAGGAGCAACTTCCAGGCCATGCCCTTAAAATAAAACGGAATATCCTCCACTTCCCCTCGCTCCTCTGCCTGCTGGTGAGAATGCTGGACCGTGAGATGGAAGCCATATGTTTTCAACAGCAGGGAATACATTTGGAGACCTTGTCCCTGACATTGGAAACTACCTTATCAGCCCTAGATCGGTTGTTAGACAAGGGAGAAACTTGTGTCTTATTTAAAGCACCCCTGTTTGGGATTTTGTTACAGCAACTGTCTGTATTTTGACTCAAACTCACTCATTCCAGAGTGGGTGCAGCCATAATGAGACTTAAACCATAAGGCTGTGGTTCAGTGATCAAGGAGCAGGTGGTGAAGATGGAGATATCGCAGGATAGGAAGATGGCCCTTGTTATGATCAGGCAAAAACATCTGGTGTTGCCTGCGAAACCTCGGAAGCAGATCTTGTACCAATAGTGTGGGTCCCTCTCAGGTGTCTGTTGGAAATCCCAGAATGAAGTATGTATTGACTTATTCTTTCGTGCTTAGCAAAGTCCCACAGGAGGGATGATGTCAGGCTCATTAGAAAGGGATTCGGAAGAGGAAGCCTGAACAGGGGCAGGAGAGAAGAAGACTGAAGCTCAGGCTTTTCTTGGGCACCTCAAGCCAGACCATCGGATAAAATATGGCTGCAAAGGTCCCATTAGGGTGATCTCTTCCCACCCGAGCCCACTGTCCCACATGGCCCCAGGAGGCCGCCTTCAGGTTGGGGGCTAGGCAGGACGGAGATACTAGGAAATTAAAGACAAACATTTTCTTTTTTTTTTTTTTTTGAGATGGAGTCTCGCTCTGTCGCCCAGGCTGGAGTGCAGTGGCCAGATCTCAGCTCACTGCAAGCTCCGCCTCCCAGGTTTATGCCATTCTCCTGCCTCAGCCTCCTGAGTAGCTGGGACTACAGGCGCCCGCCACCTCGCCCGGCTAGTTTTTTGTATTTTTTAGTAGAGACGGGGTTTCACCGGGTTAGCCAGGATGGTCTCGATCTCCTGACCTCGTGATCCACCCGTCTCAGCCTCCCAAAGTGCTGGGATTACAGGCTTGAGCCACCGCGCCCGGCCAACAAACGTTTTCAAACATAAAAACTGTATCTGGAAGATATCTTGGTTGTTGTTATTTGTATATGGAACTGAGAAGAAGTAAACTGAATGAAACTCTACACAATTCTTGAGGGAATTATATTGCCAAAGAAATTGTGCATTTCTCTGGGAGAAGGTGACTGCCCTAGACAAAAGCCTGCTGCTTTCTGACATGAGGCTGACAATGTATCCAGGCACCTCTAGTCAAGCCCACTCACTCTCGGAAATGCACATTCCTGCCCTGGCAGGCTAGAGCTGGGCCTCAGAGTTCCTCTGGCTCACTGCCCTCTCTCATTTTGCATATAGGGAAATGGAGGGAGAGAGACAGTGGCCAGCTACAGAACACATAGCTTTACAGTGGTTGCGTTAGGTAGCAATGGCCCCCATTACAGGGTCACCACAGGTTTCTACCTGTCATCCATTCCTTTTTGCATAACTTCCAGGACCACATGTGATGGAAAGAAATGATGCTTGTGAAAATAAAGAGTATGGGCTGGGCACAGTGGCTCACGCCTGTAATCCCAGCACTTTGGGAGGCCGAGGTGGGTGGATCACCTGAGGTCAGAAGTTTGAGACCAGCCTAACCAACATAGTGAAACTATCTTATGAAAAACACAAAATTAGTCAGGCATGGTGGCATATGCATGTAATCCCAGCTACTTGGGAGATTGAGGCAGGAGAATTGTTTGAACCTGGGAGATGGAGATTGCTGTGAGCTGAGATCACACCATTGCACTCCAGTCTTCCAGCCTGGGCAACAAAAGCAAAACTCTCAAAAAAAAAAAAGTATGCAAAAGTGAGGGACTATGAACCAAGCTAGTAGTGGTATCTGCAGAATTGCCACCCCTTTCCTGACCCCTACTCACTCTGCTTCCTTCCAGGGCCATGAAGGATGTTCTGGCGAAGAGAAAGGAGCACCCAGGCGTGAGCACCACTGCCTGGGTATGAGTCCTGATCGTGTCACCTACTACCCATGTGACCTTGAGCAGGTAATTGACTTCCACAGGCCCCAACCTGTGATAGTAGCACCTATCTCATAGGGTTGTTGTAAGGCTTAGACAAGGAAATAATACAAAATGCCTAGTATGGTGTCTGGCATGTAGTAAATGCTCAATGAATGTCAGGTATTGTGTTAGGGTGATTAATGTGAGCTGCGAACTCTAACACTAAGTGGCTTCATGCAGTTGTTTATTCCTCACTCATATCAACCTGACATGACAGTGGCTCTTTATCTTCTAGCTAGTTAATTAACACCACTCAAGTCTTCAAGCAGGGAAGAGAGGGATGGAAGATGTTTCTAAGGGCCAGGCCTGGAAGTGACACACATCACCTCTGCCCACATCCCAGTGGCCAGAAGTTGTCAAAGGCACCACTAAACTACAAGAGATTCATTCACCACGTGCCCCGGGGGGAGAACAGCATTGTGGCCACCAAGGCTCCTGCGACAGCTGGGCTGTAGCACTGACTCTGCTCCTTGTATACTGTGTGGAGCTTGACATGTTCAACCTTCTGAGCTTCCGTTTTCTTGTAAATAGAGCTGATGACACCAGTGTTATTATTGTGAGGTTCACATGAGGAAAGGTAAGTTCAAGGTGCCTGGTGCTTGGAAGATGCTTGGTGAATGTTTCTTTCCTTCCTTTCTTTCCCCAACAAGCCTCCTCTTCCTCTCGCCTCCAACTTCCCTCCTTCCCACCCCTTCCGTCTTCTCCCCTTCTTTCCCCTGCAGTGAGCCAGGTGACAGCTTGCACGGCCTCTGGTCTGCAGCCACCAAACCTGCCCATGTCCAACTAAAGGGACAAAATGGCCAAAGAAAATCCTGAGAGCAAAGGTGGTGGCACGGAGTGGGTGGCTGGAGCCACGTCCTCTGCTTCCCAATGTAAATCTTTTGGAAAACCATTAGTGCTGGGCCCTGCAGCTCAGAGAGAAATTACAGGGCAGCAGAATCAATGTTATTTTTTCCACAAGCTAAATTCATAACGGTTTATGGCAAAATCAATGCAAATCTTCATGAATAAAGTGATGGCAGGTGCACATTAGAGAATAATAAGGGAGGAGGGGGAGGAGAAACCTCAGCCAATCAGCAGTGGAGGTGGGGCTCCAGAGGGAGGTGAAAGCAGGTACTCTGGAGCCACATGCACAGCTGCCAGGGGATCTGGTTCTCTCTGTGATGCAATGAGGCCCCTCCCAGGCTGGCCCCAGCCTGGCCTGAGCACCCTGGGAGGGAAGGGGCTCAGGGATGGGAGGAAGTTAAGAGTTGGCATATTTCTTGAGAGCTGATTCCAGACTTCATGCTTGACCTCCACGGTCCTATTGGATCCTCAGAATAGCTCTTGGAGGTAGATGCTGTCATTACCCCCATTTCACAGTTCAGGAAACAGAGGCTCAGAGAGGTGAAGCCACTTGCCTGGCATGACACAGTTAATAAGTAGAAATTCCTGGAATGGAATGCAGGTCCTCCCTATTCCAGAGGCCCAGAGGCACTTGTTTAAACAAGATTTGCCTCTCTGTCCCAGTCTTTTCTGCCTCAGGGGCCTCTGCACATGCTGTATCCTCTGTCCTGGTGCCTGAGTCTTCTCTCCTCCACCTGGGAAACTCCAGAGTGGCTGTCACCACCTGGCTGCAATGTTGCAGGGAAGGCGGGGCCTGAGGGGAGGCTCTGTGATATCTTCAGCTGGCATTGTCATGCCTTTCCCAGGTGCCCCATGGGAATTTGCATTTGTGTCTAGTGTGGACTCTAGGATAGTGTCTAGGGAGTGTTTGTCCTCATGGTGCCTTACCTAGGCTGTGAGCCACTGCAGGGTTTGACTGTATCCTAACTTACTATCTCATTTTTCAATCAACTCACTGGAATACTGGCATGGACATTCATCACTCCACCTGTTTAACCATTTATTTGTATGTCTCTCCACCCACCCACCCCCCGTCCATCCATTCATCCAACCATCCATCCATCCCTCCATCCTTTTATCCATCCATCCATTCATCCATCCATCCATCCATCCACCCACTATCCATTCATCCAACCATCCATTCATTCATCCATCCATCCATTCATCCATCCATCCATCCATCCACCCATTATCCATTCATCCAACCATCCATTCATTCATCCATCCATCCATCCATCCATCCACCCACCCATTATCCATTCATCCAACCATCCATCCATCCATTCATCTCTCCATTTTAAGGTAGTTCTCAAGACTTAAACAATTATCAGACTTTATCCTAACACATGCTACAACATGGATGACATTTGAAGACATTATGCTAAGTGAAATGAGCCAGTCATAAAAAGAAAAATACTGTATGATTTCACTTATATGACAGTCAAATTCTTAGAGACAGAAAGTAGAGTGGTGGCTGCCAGGGGCTGAAGGGAGAGGAGAATGGGCAGTTTTTGTTTAATGGGGATAGATTTCAGTTTGGCAAGATGCAAACATTTTGGAGATGGATGGTGGTGATAGCAGCAGAACCATGGGAATGTACTTAATGCCCCTGAACTAAAAAGGGCTTAGAGTGGTAAATTTTTTGCTATCGATACTTTGCCACAATTAGAAAAACATTTTTAAAGTATCAGTTTCACAAAGAGGCTACAATATTCCCTGCACAGAATTCCACTCCCTCTCTTCCCACCTGCTCCAGTTAGGCCATACCTTAAGTCTTGCCTCCTGGTGCAGCACCAGCAGACTGCCCCAGCCCTCTCCAGGTCTCCTGTCTCCAAATACTCCAGGTGCTTATGGTTTTTATATAATAATCATGACCTTGTTAATAACAGTTGCTAACACTTGGTGGAGGTGTCCTGGGGCAAGTTGTAAGTGTTTTGCCTGGATCATGGCATGCCCAGTCTGGGAACTAGAAACTGTTGTTAGTACCATTTTAAAGATGAGGAAACTGAGGCCCAGGGAAGTTAGGTAACTTACCCAAGCTTCCTCAGCTAGTAAGTTGTAGGGGCAGGATTCAGGCCCAGGCACTCTGACATGAGCACGTCTGCTCTTAAAGCTACTACGTGTGCTTCCCGCAAGCCAGTGCTTGCTTTTCTACTCCCCTAGGTACTGAGTTTACAGAGGTTTTATTTCCCTAAGACTTTGTGAATTCCCTAAAGACAGGGGCTGGGTACTTACACTCCTCATTACCCACCTTGACCTTGATCCAAGTTGAACACCAAATAGAGGCTCTTTAACTCAGGGTCAGGGATAGAGCAAGGGGAGTCTCCTCAGGGGCAAAACTTGAGGGAGGCTTCCAAAGCTCAGTAATTAAGGTAAATAATATTTTAATGCAATATTTAAAAATATTGATTTAGTGTGAAAAAAATCCATGATGAACAAAATATTAAAATTTTAAATAAAGACAAGATCTGATCTTACATGACCCCACCTCATTGGCCTTACTTTAATCTTGGCCCTGTGGGACTTGCTTTTAGGATGGAGTGGTGGTCTAGCATGCTATTATGAGATCACTGAAACCACTTGCTTGAATAAATAACCACCCCCCTGGCCCATTTGGCAGGAATTCCGTGCTGTGGGGCAATAGCACACAGACCCTGAAGTCAATCTTGTCTTAGAAGACCTTTTTTGTCCAGGCCTCCCTAGCTGTGTGACCTTGGGCAAATAGCTTAACCTCTCTGTGCCTCAATTTCCTCCCCTGTAAAGAGCTCTCTTAATAGTCCCAACTTAATCATGCAGCCTTGCAGATTAAATGAGATAAAGCATGTAGAGAGCGTAACGCAGTGTCTGCCCCTTGGCTAACTAAAAAATGTAAACTCTTGTAAAAACGATTCAACTCATAGACTGAGTCCACGAATGAAAAGAAGGTATAACACATGAAGTTACGTTAGCAGGCATCAAAAAACCCTCAGCTTTTATTTTTCCCCTGGCACAGAGGAGTTGGCAGAGACAGGGATGAGACAGCGAAGAACGGGCGAGGGGCTGGGAGAGGGGAGACGGTGAGTGGTTCATGGTTTATCAGTGTAAGGCAGATGGCTGCTTCTGTTCCGCACAGTTCAGGTTCTGCATGTTTATTCATTGGCTTCAACAGGAGAGGCTGTTTCTGGTTCTCCAGATGTGTGCTCTGTATAGACTGCCACACATCTGGATGAAAAAGTGCTAGGGAAAATGAACTGTTTTATCCCTCCATGCTGCCAGGAGTGTTCAGATAGCCAGCTGTCCAGCGGCCGATGGTCACATCTGGAAGGCAAGCTGAATCTTTTCAACCAGATGTTAGGGTGACCCAGGGACACTCAAGGACCCTGGTCATGGGGAACAGCAGAGGAACAGTCCATCAGATTCTCCATGGCCTCTCCAAACCAAGGGTAGCTGTTGTCTCCACCTCTTTCTAGTGTAGACTTTGAGTGAGATGCCCTCTCTCTACTTTCCATTGCCGCGACCCCCAGCCCCCTGGAGCTGAGGGCTCTGTCTTGACTTTTCTGTTCATGAAGTCACTGGCAGAGGTGTCCCCTGAGCAGTCAAAGGGACAGAACCCAGGCCTGCGGTGGCAGAAGGAAGAGGGCAGACTTAGCCCAGGCAGGCTAGATTATCCCAGGTTGGTTAGGGAGGTGCTGGCCCTTCAGCCATCTCATACATTTGCCAGTCTTCAAAAGAACCTTGGGAGGGAGAAAGGTGGCAGTGACTTTCCTCATATAAGATGGGGAAACTGAGGCTTGGAAAGGTTCAGAGATTGTGTTGGGCCACCCAGTAATAGTGGGCAATACTAGAATGGGCACCATGGTTTGTTGAACTTCCAATATGCCAGGCTGATGACCTGGCCAAGATGGCGTGACTCTGCCTTTCAGAGACCTTGATCTGCCCCTCTTTCCTGCTGCATCAGAGGAAGTGGAGAGAGGTGGAGGAAATCCCCACCACCCAACCAGGGTGGGTGGGAGAGTGTCAGGGTCAGGCTCGGTTCTTCACAGCAGCCTCAGAATCATCCTCATTCACAAGGCGTCTTGGCATCTCGGGGCGTCAGGGCTGGAAGGGACCCTGCTCCTTCAGTTCTGCTTCCATCCATGTTCTAATTGGAGACTCCAGGGCCAGAGACAGGAAGCAGCCTGTCAAGGAGAGGCAGATGTTTAATGGATGAGCCATCATGATTACCCAAGCCTTCTGACCTTTGTGATCAATATTCCTGCTTGCACCTGGCACAGCCTCCCTGGGTGAGGCCAGACCCTCACTAGCTCACTCTATGGCTCTGGGCAGGTCCCACTTCCTCTGATCTGTCATTTCCCCACATGGATGAATGAGGGTACAAGTCCTGGCCCCATCCAACTCAAAGGGCAGCTGGGAGTTTGGATGAGTCAGGTATAAACATAAGGGTAAAGACAGCTGACACCTCAATTCCTATGGCGTGTTGCACCCTGGGCTGGGCACTTGAAATATGAGGTCTCGATGACTCTGCAATCATACTCTCTGCCTGCCATACCTATGGACTCCCTTTCCTCTTCTGATCCTTCCTCCAATTACTTCATCTGGCTGACACCCAGTCATTACTGAGGTGTCATTAGATGTCACCTCGTCCAGGAAGCCCTCTCTAATAACCGATGGTCTGTCTTTGTGTTCCTGTGGTAGCTGTGCACCCTGACATAGCACTGATCGCAGACTGTAATCATTGGCTTTTTAAATGTCTGTATCCCCCAGTAGACAGTGGGATCTCATAGGGTAGGCAGGGTCTGGGTCTTTTGGGTTCACTGTGGTATCTCAATGCTCATCAAGGTGTCTGGTACATAATATGCATGCAATACATACCTGGTGAGTTTGACTGGTGAGGAATCTGGGGTAGTAGATATGAAAAACTGCAAATTATAAGGAGTTCTTCAAAAGAAAGGATAGGGTGGTATGTGTTGTTGCAATTCCACAGTCTACCTACAGAGGGCGACGCTGAGCCCAAGGGAGGGCTCCAGTGACTGTGTCCTTTCAGCAGAGTCGGGTGCTGTGATATTTAAGGGGAAGGGAGGTCTATGGCTCTTGTGTCACACTACACAGTGATGATGCAGAGCCTGCTCCAGTGATTCCCAAGACCCGTACGGGTTAATTCCGGCAAAGGAACGATTCCCTGGGTTTTAGCTCCTGGCCTGGGAGTCATGCCCAGCTTGTGGTCATGGGGTGATCAATCATAGCTAGACCCTATTTGTTATGTTGACTGCATGTTCTTTCTCTCTCCCTTCCCATCCCCCCAATTAGATTTAATTAGATATTGATAATAGATGCTGGTGGAATGAGTCTCTGTGGTCTCAGGCTGGAGCTGCAGCAGAGAAAGGGAACAGCCAGCCCCTGGGGAGGTTACCTGTGGAGTCCAGGACTTGGGAACTGAGTGCCACTTCCAGTTCCTTTGTCTTTATGACTCCCTCCCTATGAAAAAGGAAATGCTTCCAAGGCGTCTCCCATCAGTTTCTGTCCTCACCCCTTCCCTCTCTCTTTTCCTTTGGGATCCACAGCCCTGGCCATGCCTGTTGGAGCCGGCCCCTCCTTTCCAGCCTACAGTTTTATTTCCCCTAAGCCTCAGGTGTTTGGATGCGGGTCTTGCCTGGAGGGAGCAGGGACATTGAGATTACCAGTCAGCAGACATGCTTCCCTTCTCCTCTCAGCGTGGTACGTATCACTCCTTTCCATGGATGGGGAGCTTAGCCATGTGGCTTGCTCTGGACAATGGAAAGTCAGTGAACATAACCCAAGCAGAGGGCTTAAATAGGCATGTGTCAGTTGGCTTGATTTCTTGTGGTCTTGTGACCTAACAGGAGAAGAAGATACCCAAGGTGGCCACTGCCTCATCAGACTAGACTCAAGAATTAACACACAGGGATCAGACTGGAACCCAATCTACAGCCTACAGTGGAGCAGCCCAACCAGGTCCAGCCTAGATCAGCCAAACCACAGCCAGCCTGCAGCCCCATGAGCATGAGAATAAATGCTCATGGTTGTAAGCCACCGAGATTTTGTGCTATTTGTTTGCATCATTATCGCTGCGAAGGTCTGGCTGGCACAGAGGGTTGGGTGGGAGCTCAAATAATGATATAACAGAACTGATTATTCCAGATTACAAGGCAGGAGACCTGGGCTGTAGTCCAAAAACTGCTAACTTCCTCTGTACCTCCAGAGGAGAGGAAAGAAGCTACCATGTGTGGATCATCTGCTGTGGGCCCAGCACTGGGCTAAACACCATCCACACATCATGCTATTGTATCACTACCATGTCTATCTTATTTGGACCCTACTCTGTGCCAGGCATTGTGTTAAATGCTTATGATGTTAATTAGGGTTATGCTAAAAATGATACTGAAATGAATAATAACTTGAAAAACAGGCGTTGTTGAATACATAGGATGGGTCAGGCCTGTATCTGGTTATTTAAATGTATTGTTTCAATTTACCCTCAGCATGACCAACCCAGTAGACTGTAAACTCCATGAAGCAGACATCACATCTGTTTAGTTCACTGCTGTGGCCCCAGGGCCTAGTACATGCCTGGCACATCAATGCTCAATAAATTGTTGTTGAGATGGAAGTCCTGCAAGGTGGATGCTAGCATTACTTCCGCCACTGTCCGTCCCCTGCTGTCTTTCTGCAGCTGATGAAACGGAGGCAGATGGGCTGGCCTAAGCCATGGTTCTAACATCTCAACTGGGGGCAATTTGGTCTCCTCAGAGGACATTTGGCAATGTTTAGAGGCATTTTTGGTTGTCGCGACTTGGGGAGGGGGTGCTACTGGCATCCAGCGGGTAGTGTTCAGGAAAGCAGCTGTACATCCTACAAGGAAATCCCTCCACAAAGAATGATCTGGCCCAAAATGTAAACAGTGCCGCGGTCGGGAAACTCTGGGCTGACTATCAGGGGAGCCTGGCTATCATGGCCTGGCAGGAAATTAAAGTTAGATTTGTTTTGTCCCAAAGCACCTGTGTTGGTTTCCTGTGGCTGCCGTAACAAACTGCCACAAACTGGGTGGTGACAGCAGCAGAAGCGTGTTTGCTCACAATTCTGGAGGCTGGAAACCTGAAATCACGGTGTTGGCTGAGCTGTGCTCCCCTGGAGACTCCAGCAGACATCCTGTGCCTGGGGTCTTCCACTTCCCGGTGGTTGCTGGTGTTTCCTGGCATGAGGCTGTGTATTAGTCCGTTCTCAGGCTGCTGATAAAGACATACCTGAGACTGGGTAATTTATAAAGAAAAAGAGATTTAACAGACTCACAGTTCCACGTGGCTGGGGAGGCCTCACAATCATGGCAGAAGGCAAAAGGCACATCTTACACGGTGGCAGGCAAGACAGAATGTGAGCCAAGAGAAAGGGATTTCCCTGTATAAAACCACCAGATTTCATGAGACTTACTCACTATGATGAGAACAGTATGATGGAAACCACCCTCATGATTCGATTATCTTCCACTGGGTCTCTCCTACCACACATGGGAATTATGGGAGCTACAGTTCAAGATGAGATTTGGGTGGGGACACAGCCAAACCATATCAGGCAGCATTAGTCCAATCTCTGCCTCCATCTTCATGTCACCTTCTCCTCTTGTGCCCGTCTCAAATCTCTCTCTGTCTTCTAAGACCCCTTGTCATTGGATTTAGGGCGCACCTGGAGACTCCCAAATTATTTCCTCATCTCAAGATCCCTTAACTTGAATCTTATCTGCAAGACACTTTTTCCAAATAAGGTCATAGCCACAGGTTTCTGGGATTTGACATGGATATCTTTTGGGGGAGGGACATTTTTGGGCCTTCCCCCTGCACCCCTTCTTGAATGCAGACCTATCCTGCTCTCCCAGACATACTATGTAAATCCTCAAAAGAACCCTCTGAAGAGTTCATCTTACCTTGTTTCACCCACAAGGCACTGAGACTCAGAGAGGTTGTGTGATTCTCCTAGGAGAATCAGTGCTGGGGTCAAGATTTGCTCTCCAGCTCTGAAACTCTTGCTCTCATCCTTCAACTTTCTCCTCAAACCTCGCTGGGCTCAGAGATGCCCACACATTCTGTGGAGCACCTGGAGATGCCCCTTGGACCAGCCTGCAACTGGCAGTCAGTGGGGCACCCCTCTGGATGCAGGAGAAAGGACACAGGAGTCGCCCGCAGCCTTTCCAGGCAAGTGACTCTTTCAAGTGACTCAGGGGACATCGAGCAGAGGGAGACCCCAGGACCAGCAGCTCCCTGCTGGGGAAGGAGAGCAGGTGGCATTATCCTGGGGACTTTGCTCCTAGAGTCAGGTTTGGCTAAGCCCGTACTTTCGATCACTGCTGCTCTAAAGAGCTCCTCCTTCCTGCCTTTCTCTGAACTTTTGCCGGCAAATTTCAGGGTCTCCCAGATGGGACAGCTCTGGTCAGTGTTTGATGGTTTGGATGAAGCCAATCAAAGGCAGGAGAATCTCTACCCCTTTCCCACCCTTTGTAGTGAAATCCCACAAACACCATGGAGATGAAAGTGTCAGCCACTGTGTATCACATCATTTAATCACCTCATTAAACTTTGAATTTTCTCCCTTTTTTTTGTAGTAGCATCCCTGAAGCATAATTTGCACATTGGAAACTGCACATTTTTAAAGTAATAGGTTTGATATATTTTGATATAAATATATACATACACACACACACACACACACACCTGTAAAACCATCACAATCAAGATAGAGAATATATACACCACTCCCCAAAAGTTTTCTTGTGCCTTTTTGTAACCTTCTCTTTTTCCCCTCCCCACCATCCATCCCATTCCCAGGCAGTCACCGATCTGCTTGCTGTCACTATAGATTTGTTTGCATTTTTTAGAGTTCTGTATAAATGGAATCATTCAGTATTGACTGTTTTTGCACAGCTTATTTCTCCCATCATAATTATTTTGAGATTCCACATGTTGTGTTGTGTATCAGTGGTTCCTTCTTTTTATTGATGGCTAATATTCCAGCTTGTGACTGTGCTGCAGTTTGTATATCCATTTATCCATTGATAGACATTGGATCTTTTCCAGTTTTTGATGAGTATGAATAAAGCTGCTATGAACGTTTGTGTAAAAGACTTTTTGTGGATACACGCTTTCTTTTCTTTTGAGTAAATACCTAGGAATGGCTGGATCGTATAGTAGGCACATGTTTAATTTAAGGAAATGCCAGGAGTGGTGGCTCATGCCTGTAATCACAGTACTTTGAGAAGTCAAGACCAGCCTGGGCCATATAGTAAGATCCTATCTCTACAAAAAATTTTAAAAAGTAGCTGGGCATGGTGGTGTGGTGGTGCACACCTGTAGTTCTGCCTACTCAGGAGGCTGAGGCAGGAGGATCAGTTGAGCCCAGGAGCTCAAGGTTACAGTGAGCTATGATTGCACCACGCCACTATAGCCTGGGTGACAGAACAAGATTCCGTCTCTAAAAAAAAAAAAAAAGAGAGAGAGAGAGGAAACCACCAAACTGTCCTTCTGAAGTGCTGGTACCATTTTGCATTTCCACCAGCAACGTATGAGATTTCCAGTTGCTCCGCGTCTTCTCCAAGGCTTGGCGTGATCAGTCTTTTACTTTTAGCAACATAATAAGTATGTTAGCATCTCTTGATGGTTTTAATTGACATTTCCCTGATGACTAATCATGTTGAGTGTCTTTCTCTCTGCTGATTTGCCATCTGTGTATCTTCTTTGGTGAAATGTCTGTTCAAGTCTTTTATCCATTTAAAATTCAGTTGTTTGTTTTCCTGAGTCTTGAGAGTTCTACATATATCCCAGGTCCTTTAGCAGGTACTTGATGTGTGGATATTTTTTCTTAGTCTTTGTCTTATCATTTCGTTATCTGAACATGATTTCAAAGATCAGGAGATTTTCATTTTGATGAAGTGCAATTTATCAACTCATTCTTTAATGGATCATGTTATTGATGATATATGCAAGAAATTTTTGCCTAACTCAAAGTCTGGAAACTCTCTCAAGGTAGTAAGCTAGGGAAGCTGAGGGGCCTACGTCATGTATTTCTTGTCTCTTAGGGATCAAGCTCCTTCACTCTCTGATGCCCAGTGTCTTGAAAACTATTGTTTTAAATATTTTGTCTGTTTTTTGTTGTTTCATCCAGGAGGGTAAATCTGATTCCTGTTACTCCATCTCAGCCTGAAGTCCCAGTAAACTTTTAAGGTAGACATTATTTTACTCATACTACTTCCTATTTCTCCATTGAGGAAACAGAGCTCAGAGTGGTGAAGTGTCTTCTCCAGTGTCACACAACAAAAAATCGTACCATCAGGAGATACACTTGGGCCTGCCAGCTCTAAAGCTGGGTGCTACAGACTAGGCACCCTCAAAATTTTGGGATGGTGTCAAGTTCCACTTGGTGCTTGAAGTTTCAGAGTCTGGAATGCATCTAGGATCTGGGATTGGCTAGGCAGGGGACTCTCATTCAGTCTTGCTGGCTTGGCCCTCTAAGATCCTGGAGCAAAGGTAACTTCTCTGAGTTTCAGTTGTCTGATCTGCTACCAAAAATGTTAATTTGGACTCGACTTGCTTTTAAGTGGTGCAATAAAATGCAATCACAAAACCACAGGATTTCTGAGACCTTGTAGAATATAGGGTCTAACCTTCTACCCAATGCCACTTCCACAGCAGGATTAAGAAATCTAAGAGGCACCTCACCTTTCACTCAATACCCCTTCTGTGCCCACTGCAGGCATTACTAATCAGTGATGGAACTCTTGATCACAAAATCCAACCTTTCTTTAATACTCAACATGCCCACCATCAATTTACCAGATTGGCACATGAGATGAAGCCCATTGTGTTCCTATTCTTTGGTGTTCTGGTCAGATGACCATCTGGCCTCACACTCACACCTCCCTTAACCAAGCCTTCACCATCTCCTAAGGTAATCTGTTTCATTACTGTCCAGCTGCGGTGCCTGGAACTTTCTGGCATGTGACAACAAACCCACTGTCCAGTCAGCATTATCCATTACATTAAATTGTACCTGCTGGGGACTCAGAGATCAGACATCTTTAACTTTTAGAAAGTCCTTCAACTATAACGTGATAGTAAAGGTCATGTCCTCTCTTCATCAAGGGAAATATCTCCAGTCCTTGACATGTGATGTGGGGTACTTTAGAGTCCTGCTTTCCCTTATTTTTCCCTTTGCCTTCATCTTCCTTAAAATGTAAAATCCAAGTTTGAAAAAATATCCAATGTATGATCCTATTAGAATGCAATAGAGAAAAAGTATTATACTTTGGTCTTGACATTTTCCTTTTATTAACATAGCCTAGGATTTTATTAGCTTTTAAAATGATCACCTTATACCATTAGCTCATGTGAGAAAATGTGAGATAATTTTTACATGAACTGAGCCAGGCCAGATGGCCCCTCCCTTATAGCTGTGCAGTTCAACCTGTAAGCCAGTGTATTACCTGACACTTTCTCCCTGGTTCGTCCCTTCAGTCTAATCAATGAACATGTGAAAAGGAGCTGTACCTCTAGGCCAAGCCCAGTGCTACTACATGCAGAATAATAATAGTAACAATATTAGCTAACATGTACATAGCTCTTACTGGATGCCCAACATCATTCTAAACATATTACATATTTTTACTGATTTGATCCTTACAACATCCTGGGGTAAGTGTTATCTTACTCCCATTTTACAGAGGAAATGGAAGCAGAGAAGTTAAGCAAACTTGTAAGTGGCTGAGCTGGGATTTGAAGCCAGTTTTGAAGTTTGTGTCCCGAGTCATTACATTATACTGTTCCGAAGGGCCTGAACACGTGCATGTTCTATTAATATTTATGCTCTTATACGTAGTTCTTGGGGGAAGCTTCCTGGGAGTGGCAGGAGACAGCTGAGATGTGAAGGGTGCATTTCCTGGGCAGGCCTCCCTGCTTTGGTCCAGGCCTGTCTCTGTAGAAGTTCTGCTGATGCTGCAGACTGCAAGCAGGTGAGGGCAGATCAAAACTTAAACTTGATTTTCACACAACCTGGGTAGGTCCAGCCCACCTGTCCTGGACACCTGCAGGGCAGAGCCACGGCCTTTGAGACGCTGTAACTCGGAGCTCTACTCTGGAGGGTGCCCTGTGTGTTCCCTTTGAGAGATGACGTCACAGGATGGAGGGCACAAAAGGACAGTCCAGGCTTGAGATGAAGACTCAAGTTCAACATCAGCAAAGCCACCTTCTTCCCTGCCCAGCATCCAGGGGAGCCATTTCTCCTCCCTCTGAGGCCCTGTGGTCTGGGTGGGGCTGACCTTGCCCCCGGTAGACTTGTGATCTAGATTGAACCAATCCATGCGCACTCTCTCCCCTGTCTCTCATGTTGGTTCAGTTTCAGGCACATGGACCCAGCCTGAGCCCATGAGAGGCAGGCCTGGGATTTTGATGGAAACTGTTCTTTTCATGGATTTGAAACCAGGAGGAGGCAAGCCCTGAGCTTTCTTGGCAAGAGCCTGCCTATCTGTCACCTGTACAAAGGAAGGAAGGAGACCCGAGAGATACTGTTTGAGCCCCGAGTCCAGCTATGCTGGACGGCTCCGTTATTTGAGCCTATGAACTTGGCCTGTGTTTCCTAAGCTGGTTGAGTTGGCTTTTCTGTGACAAGCAAGCCGATGAGCTCTGACAAGGACTGGCTATGACTCCAGCTCCAGCTGAGATTTCCTTGTCTGCTGTGTACCAGCCCAGGGCCAGGGACTGTGAGGGAATTCACCTCCGCCATGAAGCCTGAGCCCCAGTGTCAGACCTTGGGGTACAGCAATAAATTGGACACAATCCTTGCCCTTGAGGGGTGCACAGCCTAGTTAGCCATTAACTGCCATAGGTTCCATTAATTTCCATGGTCTGGGGCACATTACAGATGTATATGCAAGGTACCTGGGAAATCAGGGGAAGGGACAGGCCACCCTTCCCAGAGCACAGGGAAGGAAAATGAAGCAGGTTCCCTGGGGCAGTGACATTTAAGGCAACGTCATGCAGGACCACTGTGATGAGTTGCTTGGGTCCTGCATTGTTGCATGCTTTAAATTCTGGTTTGACTTTTTGCTAGCTCTGTAACATTGAGCAAACGACTTACCATTTTGGAGCCTCAGTTTCCTCATCTGTAAAATGGACATCTACCTCATGGGTTTGTTGAGAGAATTAAATGTGATGACGTAAGTGTATCACATGTAATGTGGCTAGTGTATCACACTAGGCTAGAACAGTGACAAGCGTAGAGTTACTGTTCAGTAAATTAACTCAGTCTTTTATTATTATTAATTTTTTTTTTTTTTTTTTTTTTTGAGACGGAGTCTCGCTCTGTCGCCCAGGCTGGAGTGCAGTGGTCGGATCTCAGCTCACTGCAAGCTCCGCCTCCCGGGTTTATGCCATTCTCCTGCCTCAGCCTCCCGAGTAGCTGGGACTACAGGCGCCTGCCACCTCGCCCGGCTAATTTTTTGTATTTTTTTTTTAGTAGAGATGGGGTTTCACCGTGTTAGCCAGGATGGTCTCGATCTCCTGACCTCGTGATCCACCCGTCTCGGCCTCCCAAAGTGCTGGGATTATAGGCTTGAGCCACCGCGCCCGGCCTGTTATTATTAATTTAATGACGACAGGAACACTGCAGGTGGAGGAAAGAAAGCATGCTAACCATTACACATTCACAAAGTGGGTGGGTGTGTAGGGTCCAGGTCTGTGGACGAAATGAAGGTATTCCAGGTGGTGGGGCCAGTGTGGGCAATAGTGCCAGGGTGGGGAATAGCAGGGGTGGCACTCCGCACTACCACCTGGTAGCAGGAAGCCTTTAAGGGAGGAGGCAGGAGGACAGTGGAGAGTCTGGATTGGCATCAGATTGTAAAACCCTAGCTTGTTGCTATAAACAGAAATGCCCTGTCCTTTTTTCAGAAGAAGAATTTGCAGCTACTTAACCCAGAAGTAACATCCTCAATTCAGTTTGCTCAGTTCATTTATGTTACTGGTCAATTTCATTAGGGAAAAAAAATCCAGTGGGGCTGTTTTGCCAAAGCAGGTGCCCATTGGGCACTAGAGTGCATGTTAGGATGTGCCATTATGTCAGCATCTAAGCAGGGCTCCCTGAGCACAGAGGGACCTCAGGAGCCCAGCCTCCAGGAGAAAAGAGAGAAAATGGCATCAGACAATGTCACATTTACTTTTGCTTGTTGTCATGTGGGAAAGACTAGTGTTAACTTATTGAAGCTCCTGCAACAATGGGAATAAGTGGGCCTGGTGAGGCCAGCACCCGCTCCCACCCTGTGTCTTACACCCCCACCCAGCCTAGCTGTGAAGGAAATGGGCAATTATCTGGCAGATTGGCTATTAAGTCAGGCGTCCATTCAAATCCCCCAGCTCCCCAACTTCCTGGATGGCCTGAGATGACATTGATCAATCTGGACAAGGCTGCCACTGCTGTTTCAGGGAGAGACCACCTCTTGACCCAACCACCACCCCACTCCCCAGTTCATTCACTCACTCACTCACCGGCTGACATCCTCACTCACTCATTTGTTCATGAATCCCGCATTTCAGTCATTCACTTTTTCCCTCATGCATCCTCATTGTACATTCACAAACACTCTTGCGTCACCTGGGCACTGGGCCTGGTGACCGAGGTGCAGGTGGCAGGAGCAGCCGTGGGGGCAAGGTCACTGTGAGCTGCCTGGGCTGGATGCCCAGGGCTTTACAACCATGGAAATGACATGAGCCAACCCGGGGGCTGCTCCAGCAGGAAGCTGGGCAAGAGACCCAGGACTAGGGGCAGGCGGACGTGCAGGCTGGGGGAGGTGCATCAACTGAGTCAAGTGCAGGAAAACTTTAAGCAATGTTGGGGAAGATTCTGGGCTCTGGACCCCTAAGCATCAGTGGTCTGGAGTTGTAGCTGCTCCAGACTATATCATCGTCCTCTGTTCCACTATTTCTTGATATTTGAATACTAGTCTCCTTCCCCTAGAGAGTATGCTGGACTTTATGGGGACAGAGAACAAATAGGTGGTGCAGGGAGGAGGGTGAAGTCTGATCATATGGTCTGGCTCTGTGTCCCTACTCAGATCTCATTTTGAACTGTAATCCCTATGTGTTGAGGGAGGGACCCGTAATCCCCACATGTCCAGGGAGGGCGGTTTCCCTCATGCTGTTTTCATGATAACAAGGGAGTTCTCACAAGATCTAATGGTTTTATAAGTGTTTGACAGTTCCTCCTTCATGCACTCTCTCTCGCCTGCCATGTAAGACATTACTGCTTCCGCTTCCACCATGACTGTAAGTCTCCTGAGGCCTCCCCAGTCCTACAGAATTGTGAGTCAACTAAACCTCTTTCTTTTATAAATTATGTGGTCTCGAGCAGTTCTTTTGTTGTTGTTGTCGTCGTTGAGACAGGGTCTCACTCTGTCTCCCACGCTGGAGTGCAGTGACACGATCTCAGCTCACTGCAACCTCAGCCTCCCAGGTTCTCCCACCTCAGCCTCCTGAGTCACTGGGACTACAGGTGCACACCACCACACCCAACTAATTTTTGACAGAGATGGGGTTTCACCATGTTGGCTAGGCTCGTCTTGAACTCCTGACCTCAAGTAACCTGCCTGTCTCGGCCTCCCAAAATGCTGAGATTACAGGCGTGAGCCACCACGTCTGGCCTTGAGAAGTCCTTTATAGCATCTGACAAAGAGAAGATTGGTAAACATAAACTGAGAAGGGCTTCTTAGAAATTGCAAACATCTTGGTCAGAAACATGCTTTGAGAGAAGTTTGGGCAGTCTCATTGCCTGTCTCTGTGGTTCATGGGTCTCATGAGAATACTGCAAACCAGATATATCTTTGATTTATTTTAGGTTGCCCCCAGGACCTTAAAGGGCCACATCTATGGGAAACGGGGTCCTAGTACCCATAAGATGAAGTTTGGGAAAGAAGAACAATACCTTCTCCATATCAAGCACCTAGCGTAGTTTGGCAATGAAGACATCCATTCATTCATTTATTTATTCAAAGAATACATATACTTACTATTTTCCTGGGGCTGCCATAAGAAAGTGCCACGACCTGGGTGGCTTAAAACAACAGAGAGTATTTTCTCACAGTTCTGGAGGCCAGAGTCCAAGATCAAAGTGTCCAAGGCTGTGTTAGATCTGAAACTCTAGGTAGAGTCCTTCCTTGCCTCTTCCTACCTTCTAGTGGTGACCACCAGTCCCTGGAGTTCCTTGGTGTCCCTTGGCTCCAATCTCTGCCTCTGTCATCATACAGCCCTCTCCCTATGTGTGTCTGTCCAGATATCCCTCTTCTTATAAGGATTCCAGTCATATTGGATTAGAGTCTACCCTAGTGACCTCATTTTAAACTTCATTATGTTCGCAAAGACCCCGTTTCCAATGAAGGTCACTTTCACAGGTACTAGGGGTTATGACTTCAACACACCTTTTTGGGGGGAACACAGTTCAATTCACAACACCTTCTATGTGCCAGGTCAGCTGATAGGCATTGGAGGAAAATACCTGTTGAATAGACAGCTTCACTCTTCCGTCCTACTACACTCCTTCAAATGAAACACTTCATTCCTTCACCCCACCATGATCCTATTGGAAAAATGCTGGTAAGGGGCTGAGGACCCAGCTCAGTTGAAACACTCCTGCATCTCAGGCTCACTGGGAAGCCCCACCTCACCTCTGTCTCTATGAGCCCAAGCCTTACCTACCTGGTTCAGCCCCTAGCAGAGCTCTGCAGCTCATCAGTAACCATAAGAGGAGCAGCGAACAGAATAAATCTCACTCCACAATTAATGTAGCTCAGGAAAAAAAGTACATTTACTCATTTCAACTTCTTGTTGCAAGACTCGTAAGTGAATAAATCCAAAATAAATGTAACCGGGACGAAGGGAGAAGCCACGATAAATGCAGTCCCATCGCCCTAAATGAAGACAAAAGCTTCGAGACAATATTAAATTCCATCCCCAAAGGCTCATTTCATTTCAGACCCAGATTTCCACAAAATCGAGTTTTCCAGCCAAGCTAAGCCCACTTCTGCTCCCGTCCTCCACTTCCCACACTCCCTCCCCTGATAAACAAGCCTTTGCTCCCCCTTCCCACCAGGCTGCTGGTGGTCTCAGCTGTGTAGGTTGCCTGCTCTCATGCCAGCAGGTCCCCTGTTTTAGTCGGTTCTCATGCTGCTAATGAAGACATACCTGAGACTGGGTAATTTATAAAAGAAAGAGGTTTAATTGACTCAGTTCAGCATGGCTAGGGAGGCCTCAGGAAACTTGCAATCATGGTGGAAGGGGAAGGAAACACATACTTCTTCATATGGCGGCAGGAAGAGAAGTGCCAAGCAGAAGGGAGAAAAGCCCCTTATAAAACCATCAGATCTTGTGAAAACTCACTCGCTATCATGAGAACAGCATGAGGGTAACTGCCCCAGTGATTAAATTACCTCCCACCAGGTCCCTCCCATGACACGGGATTATGGGAACTACAATTCAAGAAGAGATTTGGATGAGGACACATCCAAATCATATCCAAACTCCAAAGACATGGTGACTGCCTCAGATCCCAGCTGGACAGCTTCAGCCACATTCCGGGGATGCACAATATCTGCTTGGGCTTCCAGGATTTGCATATTCTTCTCTGTATCCCATGGACAATGAGCAGGGATGTATGCACCTGTGTGTCTCAACATATGCAGGTTGGGTGTTCAGTCCTGAAGGTGGAAAACTGGATGCTCAACTCTGATGAGTCTTCTGGCCAAACTGGTTAAACCTGGGATGCTGGGGCCAGAGGCAGGGCCATGCTTCGTTTGATACTCTGATACACTGAATTATACTGATACACTTGATACACTGAATTTCGTGGCAATTCGGTGACTAGAGAGCTCATCTTTGCCCTCCTACAGAGCTAGCATGTCGGTATCCTTCGGGTAAGAGACCCTAGAGTGGGGAATACAGAGAGAGGAGAAGTTGGAATCTCTCTTCTCAGGGGGGTTCCCAGCTGCTGTGGGAAGACTTGTCTCCTCTGCAAAGTAAGTTGATCCAGGCATTTTCCACAGAGGGTGAGCTCCAACGGCAGGAGCTGCATCCACCTGTTCCTAGTGGACCCCATCCCATATGTCTGGCATGAAACCAGGCACATTCGGGACATCAAAATACACTTGTTGATTTAAGTGGCTCTAAATCAACTGGGCATGGTGGCTCATGCCTGTAATCCCAGAATTTTGGGAGGCCAAGGCAGGTGGGTCACTTGAGGCCACGAGTTTGAGACCAGCTAGGTCAACATGGGGGAAATTCCATCTCTATCAAAAAATACAAAAATTATCCAGGTATGGTGGTGCATGCCTGTAGTCCCAGCTACTCAGGAGGTTGAAGCAGAAGAATCACTTGAACCCTGGAGGTGGAGGTTGCAGTGAGCCGAGATCTCACCCCTGCGCTCCAGCCAAGGTGACAGAGCGAGACTCCATCTCAAAAATAAAATAAAATAAAAAATAAAAATAAAAATAAAAATAGATGGCTCTCACTGACTGGTTCTCCACCCTCAGTGATGTCACCAGCCAGGTGATCTTGGGTAAATTGTCTATTGAACTTTACACACTGGGCTGAGTATCTCACTGTCAGAATGACTAAACTGAATTGACTGAGCTCTGAGTACGTGGTGAAAGGTTTTCAGGGACTCCAATGAGATTCCTGATGGAGCTGACAGATATCTGTCACCTATGCCTATAGTTATGTCTTTGTGTCAGAATTATGCCAATGTCAAGAATTTTGTTACCTGTACCTACTCTTACCTGCCTTCTCCCAAGTCTAGGCTGTGGACACTGAACTTGCTGTTGTTGTTAAGGGTAGGTTTCCTTTTTTTTTTTTTTTTTTGAGACAGGGTCTCACTGTTGCCCAGGCTGGAGTGCAGTAGCATGATTATGGCACACTGCAGCCTCAATCCCCTAGGCTCAGGCGATCCTCCCACCTCAGCCTCCTGAATAACTGGGACTTCAGGCACATGCCACCACGCCCAGCTAATTTTTTGTAGAGACAGGGTTTTGTCATGTTGCCCAGGCTGGCAGGTTTACTTTTAACAACAGTGAGCAAAAACAGTAACAATAGCAATGCTGGCCATGTCTTAGCACCCGCCCTGTGCCCTCTCCTTTCTGCAGGCTTATGCTGCGATCCATTCAATAAATCTTGTTTGGATGCCTCCCATTTGCTAGTTGCTGCTTTAGTGTTGTTGGCATGGCTCTGGTTTCATGAAGTTTGCATGCTGGCATGGGTAGTATATTCTGTTTTATTCTATTATGCTGTAGTGGAGGTAGTTGTATTATTTATGTTATGTTATATAAAATTTATATCATATTATATGAAATTTATCTTGTTTTATCATGTTATATTATATCATGGTGTATTATTTCTGTTTAACCTTCATAATGGCCCTGCTGGGAAGGCATTATCGTCTTCATTTTAAAGCCAAGAAGACAAGTTCACACACATAAGTTACCTGCTAAGTGCCCCCTGCCCGTGAGTGAGCAGGTGGTGCTGCTGGTGAGCACAGTGTAGGGAGAATGGGTTTGGGTGTGAGATGGGCCAGGATTTGAATCTGAGAGTGTGTGCTCCCCGGCTCCAAACCTCAGGATTTTCACCTGTAATGTGGAAATGATAGAGTTTCCCTCTCAGATGGCTGGAAGAATCACGTGGGATGACGTGTGTGCCTAGCTCAGCTCCTGCCTCATTGTTAGTGCCTGGTAAGAGCCATGTCTGCTGTGGCAATGGTCATGGTCATTCCAAGGGAGACCATGGAGCTGCTCCATGGCAGGACCCAGGGTTCTGGTCTCCTGCCCTGGAGCTGTTGCTGTTACCCCATGGTTCAAAGACTGAGGAAGAATCCATAGCCCCCTACTCCTCACTTGTACTCCAGCTGTGTGGTGGTGGTCTGGTGGAGGGTCTGCCCCTCCAGCTCATTGGCTGTCATTTATTCCCAGGCTTACAGGGGCCTCAAGGTGTCAGGTTAAGAGCACAGCCCTGGGCCCAGACTGAGGGTTCTAATCCTGGCTCTGCCACTTCCTCACCATGTGAACTGGGGCAAATTACATTTGCTGTGGCTCATCTGTAAAATGAAGTTTTACGTCCCATGGTTATAGGGTGGGTGAAGTACCTGCCAAGCACCCAGGACAGAGCTTGTCCTGTGGAGAGTGCTGTGTAGGGGACAGTCGTCATCAGCTTGTGGATGCTGCAAGCCAGGTGGTGCTGAAACAGGCCTTTCCCTGCTGCTGAGAAGCTGGGTGAGAAGCCACTTGGCCAAGACAGGAGGCACATTCTCCACCAAAGGGAATTGCAAATTAGTCTTAAAAATGAAGCACCAGGGAGAGATGGTGGCTTTCTCAAGAAAGTCAGGAGTCGGACAGATACTTCTGCCTGGTCCCGTGCCAAATTCTGTGGAAGCAGCATGTCCAGGAGCCTCACCCGTGACCCTGACTCCCCTCTTGCCTCCAAGGGACCTGAAGGGGCTCACATAGATGACATGGGTGGCTTCCTGTAGTGTAGTTTCCAGGATCACAGCCCTAACCACCCATTTTTCAGTTCCTTAAATCATACTTAGTTTTTAATTGATTTTTTTATTTTTAATTTTTTTACAACTCAATGGTTTTTAATATATCCACAAAGTTGTGAAACCATTACCACAATCAATTTTAGAACATTTTATCACTCCAAAAAGAATGCCATTTAGCTATCACTCCCTCTCCGCGATCCCTCCACCCCCCCAGGCCCTGGCAACCACTAATCTACTTTCTGTCTCCATAGAATCGCCTATTCTAGACATTTCACATAAACGGAATCATATACTATGTGGTTGTGACTGGCTTCTTCGGATTTATTGCATAGACTCCCACATGGACCGAGATGGGGGAGGCTCCCTTAGATCACTGAACCATATCCTTCATGTTTCAGATGTGAAAGTGAAGCCCAAAGAGGGGCAGTCACTTGAGCACCCTCAGGCTCAGGATTAGAACTTGAGTCTCCAGATATCCAGTCTGACTTTCTCTTCCTCCCTTCCCCCAGCCAACCCGGGTCAGGAGCTGTTTAAAGATATGATCCTGAGAAGAGAATGAGTTCCTTTGGTGGAACAGTAGTTAAACAGTTTCCTTCCTTCCTTCCTCCCTCCCTCCCTCCCTCCCTCCCTCCCTCCCTCCTTCCCTTCCTTCCTCCTCCCTCCCTCCCTCCCTCCCTCCCTCCCTTCCTTCCTTCCTTCCTTCCTTCCTTCCTTCCTTCCTCCCTACCTCCCTACCTCCCGTCCTTCCTTCCTTCATCCATTCCTTCACCTGCAAGCAGTAACATGGCAGGCTCTGTTTGAGGCAATGGAAAGATGGAGGAGAACAAGACAGAGAGGCCTGGCCTGTGACGCTTACATAGAAACAGACACACACAAAAGGAGCTGTCAGGTTGCAACTAGTGCTGTACACAGAGCAACAGAGGGAAGCTGGGGAGAGTGACTGGCCTGGGGAAGCTACTACTTCAGCTTGCGGGGGTCAGAGAAGGCTCTTGGAAAAGAGGGTATTTGGTGTGAAGAAGGAAGCTGTGCCAAGGTCTTGGGGAAAAGCATTAAGAAGTAGGAGCTGAGTTTAGGGGCTGAATTTGGAGTGGCATGGGGTGGTTGCAAAACAGGCCAGTGTGGCTGGGGTGTCAGTCTGGGCACAGTGGCGGGAGGTAAGGTTTTCTGTCCCCTCCAGTATCCCAAGTCCATTTATACATAGTGTTGCAGTGTTTTGCTTAGGGTGTTATCTCCTCTGCCAGCCTGGAGGGCTGGGCCCAAATCATAGGGACCTCTTAGTGCCTGCTGCCTAGCATGGGGCATGGTGCCCACCAGGGGTCTAGTCTGTGTTTGAATTGATGCCTTCACAAGGATCCCCACCATTGGGCCAGGCACGGTGTCTGATGCCTGTAATCCTAGCAATTTGGGAATATGAGGTGGGCAGATCACTTGAGGTCAGGAGTTCAAGACCAGCCTGGCCAACATGGCAAAACCCCATCTCTACTAAAAATACAAAAATTAACCGGATGTGGCGGTGGGCCCCTGTAATCCCAGCTACTGGGGAGCCTGAGGCAAAAGACTCTCTCGAACCCGGGAGGCGGAAGTTGCAGTGAGCCGAGATCGTGCCACTGCACTCCAGCCTGGGTGACAGAGCGAGACTCTGTCTCAACAACAACAACAACAACAACAACAACAATTGTTGATCTTCCTGACAGTGGGTTTACATCAATGAAGGTCGGTGGGAGGTGGCTGCAGACCCCAGAGAGGTGTCAGGTGAGGGGTTCCGGGGAAAAGGAGTAGAACTGGGCCGCCAAAGAAACGCTCTACCCGGCGCACTTGCCTGCTTCCTGTGCCTCGGTTCTTTCCCGTGCCCTTGTCCCTTCTGTCGTTTCTCCTTGAGAATCAAGTTGTTTGGAAAAGAGAAAACCAGTTGCATAACTGTGTCCGTTGGCAGGCATGTTCTAATTTTAAAAAATGTGTCACTCTCCAAGCTGCGCATCCCTTAATCAGGCAATTACTTTATGATGTAGTAGAGTTAGGGAGGGGGGGAACCACCAACCCTTGAAATCTCAAACAATTTCTTAGGAGAATTAATTTGGTAAATGTTTGACTTGAGCTTGAGAATATCTTTTGTTTCCATTTCTAAATGACAAAAGGGACACAAAAGAAAAGTAATAATTTGGTATTAATCAATCCTCTTCATTCAAATTAGCTCCCCAAACCAGGGATGTCATGGAAACAGCAAGTGTCAGAAGAAGGGTTTGCAGCCTGGAAGGGGGGTGGGGAACAGGGTTATTAAGCGGGCATGGCTTGGGGACACTGGACAGGACAGAAAGGGTATTGATGGCACTGAAAATAGTAAGCATCAAGGACTGAACACTTCCCATGTTTGAGCCCTTGTGCTGAGCCTTTTCAAATGCCCAATGGTTTTGTATCTAGAGCAACCCCACGATGTAAGTACTGCTGTGCCCATTTCACAGTTGAAGAAACCGAGCCCAGGGGAGGCTAGAGAATCTGCCCAACACTCGCAGCTGGAAGTGGCAGAATCAGGACTTGAACCCAGGTCTCTTGACTCCAAGTGTCCTGCTCTATCATTGCTCCATTTTAGCATCCTGAAGTGCCCTTCGCCTCTGCTAAGGGGCAGGGCGGGGGAAATTCCAAACCTCAGTAGGGGCTGCTGAGAGGCCCTCAAAAGTATATAAGGAACTTTATTCAGCCAGTCAAGGTGGCTCATGCCTGTAATCCCAGCACTTTGGGAGGCCAAGGCGGGTGGATCTCTTGAGGTCAGGAGTTTGAGACCAGCCTGGGAAACAGTGAAACCCCATCTCTACTAACAATACAAAATTTAGTCAGGCATGGCGGCGCACGCCTGTAGTCCCAGTACGCCTGTAGTCCCAGCACGCCTGTAGTCCCAGCACGCCTGTAGTCCCTGTAGTCAGGAGGCTGAGGCAGGAGATTCGCTTGAACCCAGTAGGCAGAGCTTGCAGTGAGCAGAGATTCCAACACTGCACTCCAGTCTGGGTGACAGAGTGAGACTCCATCTCAAAAAAACAAAAAAAACAAAAAAACCCAACTTTCTCCTTTCTGCCAAGGATGCGGGGAGGAGTGGGGCTCGCTGCTAGCAGATTCAAGGCTCCTAAGAAGCTTATCTACAGCAGTGCCAGCCTTCCCGGGGGTCCCCATACTTCACCCAGAACTGCCTGTTCTCCTGTGAGGCCTGCATTCCAAATCTTCCCTGAGCTTCTCCCTTCATCAAAATACTTACCCAGGTCTTTCTGTCCTTCCCCTCAGCCTCCTGGGTCATGATGACTTAATACACCCTTGTTTACCGTGACCTTTGTGTTGTTAAACCCAAGAAATCACAGAAGCTCTCAAGTCCAGCATCTGCCTGGGTTGGTGGAGGAAACATTCTGAGCTGGAAAGGTTGGGGCAGGGGGCAGGGGGCAGGGCAGTTGCCAGTTTTCCATCATCTCTGACTCTATTACCCACGGCTAACGCTCTCTCTCTAAACCCAAGCATCGAAACTCTTTCTCCTTCCTCCACTGCGCCCCAGCTCTTTCTGACGTAGAACAATGTGTAAGTCATCCTGGCCCTATCTTTCTCCATTTGCTCCTTGTCTCTTAATCCAGTCTCCTACGTGGGCTGTGCACACCGGGCTGGCTGTTACGGAGGTGGAGGGGTGGGAGGGTCTCCTAGCTGGCAAACACAACACTTCCATTAGGGGAAGTTGAGGGTGGTAGGGAATCCTCACTTGTGAACATAACTTGTCCCTGTTGCAAGAGCATATATGTTACAATGACTCTGCCACCTGGATTTAAACAGCTCTTGTTATCTGCTAAGTTATAGGTGTGTCTGGAAACAGCATGAAGTCCAAGGGGCCCACCAGAGTATTCCCAGCAAGGGATGGTTTGTGGCTGGTTCCATGAAAGGCTCATGTGTGGGGGCAATGAGATGCCTTAACCTAGGAAGCCCCTGGAGAATCCCAAGGCCTCTGATAAGTCAAAATGGGAAGCCCTAGGCAAGCAATTGCTCCCTCTCAGGCTTCAGGCTTTGGAAAGAAAAGCAACCAATTATTAAGCCCCCAATGTATATATAATACTCAATTACCTGCAAGATAGATATTATTTTCCCCATTGTGCAGATGAAAAAAACTGAGTCTCAGAGAGGTTAATTCACTTGCTCGAAGCTGCACGGCTCGTAAGCAGCAGAACGAGAATTCAATCTAAGTCTGCCTGATGTTACAACCTGTTCCTCGAATGTTACGCCCCCCTGACTTCCCAACTATAGGATCTGTTTCCTGTCTACTGAAAGAGACACAACCTCATGACACCTTCCTGGATGACAGCATTGGGGGACAATGTTTGTGAGGTCTTTCTTTTGGGCATTTTGGGGATGCAGAACAGGCTGGGGCTTCTCCTTGGGTTACCATTTCAATATCTGTCTATCATTTGGTGATCGTGGTGAGAATCTGCAGGAGGCAGTATGTGGACTCATGCATTTGATCATTCAAAGTCATGCTTACCGTGCCCTGGCTGTGTGCTGGGAACTGTGACAGACGCCACAGCGGTGAACACAACTCATTTGGTCCCTGCCGGCAGACGTTTGCAGTCTTGTCAGGAATATGGCATTTGAACAAGTAATTAAAACGTGGTATCTGTGGGGGCACAGTGCTGTATTTTCAGGAGGAAGGGGATTATGTGTTTGTTAAACCACAAGAAGGTCTGAAAAGGCAGGGTTCAAGGCTAAGCTTCCAGGAATGGACGTCAGAACAAGTCAGGCCTGGACCATGAAGCAGCTGGGACCGCTGAGATTACGCCAATGCTCTGCTATCTGGATTTGAGCCGCTATCCTGATCCACAGCCCCCATATAGGAGGAGGTGATGGAGGGACCCTAACGCTGTGATTTAGTGATTAAGGCTCAAGAAGCTGTCCCCACCATCACTCCTTTATGACACCCAGGATGCTGGGGAATAAACCTGGAAATTGGCTGCAGGAAAATCACAGCTATTCTAACCAGCAGAGAGGGTCAGAAGTCCACCTCATGTTTGCCTCCCCAGTACCGTGGAAGTAGATCGGATTGGTGGAAACTTGGTTTTATCCTGAATCCAAGCCGCAGAGAAATCTGAGGGACAGGGATTTCAGCCTTCCAGACCATGAGATACAGGAGGAAACAGAGAAGGGGCTGGGCATGGAAGCTTGCACTGATGGACACCCATCCAGGGCAGCCCTGAGTGCTTCGAGAACAAAGGCCCACAAAATGCTGCAGGAGGATGAGGAGGAGGTGACTCCAGACTGTCTGGGCAGAGGCAGCTTCCCTGGGGAGGGTGCTGTCCAAGCTGCCATCGGAATGGTGCAGATGGAATGCTCCAGGCTGGGGGAACAGCGTGTGCGAAGGCCCTGAGACTGGGGTGGAGGGAAGTATAGACGCCTGTGCCCTATGGCAGTGTGGATTATTGTTCAGCCAGTGTTCATATCCCTCTCTGTTCCACGTGGGTGGTATGTACGTCCCTGCCCCACTGATGTTGGGCTTAGCCACGTGACTTGCTTTGGTCAGACAGGAAATTAACAGGGCTTGGTTTGGCTTGGTTTATTGCATTCTGGTCATCTGCCACGAGCAGAACCTCGTTAGACTCCAGGGGAAAAAACATGAAGTAGAAGTGAGACCATTCTGTAGCCTATATCAAACAAACCTCAGTCAACCTGCAGACACATGAGCATGAGGACAAATACTTGTCCTTGTCAGCCACTGACTTTGAGAAGACTTGTTACAAAGCACTTGGGCGGGGGACGGGGACTGTAGCTGACTGATGTAAGATCCGAGCTATTGGAAGAAAAATTCTGTCCTGATTGGAATCGAGAGAAGGCCAGGGAGAGGGTGCAAGGTGAGGCTGAAAAACTCGCAAGTGCAGATTTTGGCAGGGCCTTGTAGACCCTCTTAAAGATATTGGAAATGTTCTCGCTTTACACTGGGTTAAGCCAAGGCCAAGAGAGGCGGAGTGCCAGTGGCACATGGTAGGTTAGAGGCAGAGCCAGGACTGGACCCAGGCCTTTGAGGTCCCCATTATACACCTGTCCTTCTTTCCTTCTGGTGATGACAACAGCAACCATTCCACAGCAACATTCAGTATGATCCAGTCATGATCTATGTGTCCAGTACTACCTGATTCAATCTTGCTAAAATCTCTGTGTTTAGATGAAGAGACTGGGGATCAGAGAGGCTCCCCATTATGCTCAAGGAAGGCCACATGCTAGTTTGTTGGATCCAGTGCCCATGACCCTCACCAGTGGGCACCACTTCCCCTCACCAGCCTGGTCTCTGTGGGCTCCACTAAGCATGGGCTTCAGTGGGGCTGGGCTGAACTGAACTGTAGGCAGAGGGTGACATTGACCATGGGCTTCATCTTCTAACTCTGAGCCTCTCTGCATCTCCCCTCTGACTTGGGTGGGCTAAATTGACCCCTCAGGCAGGAGTGTGTGGGGACTGTTCATTGTAGGCGAGTGAGAGGTTCGGATCCCATCATGTGTTCCTGGTAATTACAGTCTCCTTGGTTGTCAGGCAATCACTGAGACTCTTGTGGTGAGATTCCTTCTCAGAAGGGGGCCCTTGAGTGGGCTTAGCCAGGTCTAATGGGAAGTGACAAGGGCAAGGGAGGCTGAGGGGGGAACAGAGGAAAGAAGGACATGGGCAACTGCTACTCTTGGGATGCTGGCAGAAGGAGTGGGGGAAAGAACTCCAGAAATCCAAGCGGTCTCCCACTGCCGCGGCCTGGAGCCTCCTTCCCCGGTTGGGCTCCGCAGAGCCACAGGGCCTGGGGAATGTCAGTGCCTGCTCTGCAGACCAGCAAGCCCCTGGGCATGGTGCTCCCCCACATTTCCTAGCTGTGTGCTTCCAGGGTGCATGGTAGCAGTGCTCTGGCTGACCCCTTTGTCCCCAAGCAAAGCCACGTGACCAGCTCTGGCCAATGTCTGCAAGATGACAGTCTCGTGCATCACTTTCTGACCAGGGCGTCTCGTGGGAGACTTTCGGGAATCCCTTTTCCCCTGCTGGGAAGCACCTGTTGGGAAGGGGTTGTGAGTGGCTATGAGGAGCAAACTCCCCTGTCACCCTGTAGTGGACACAGGGTGTAAGCAAGAAACACACCTTGGTTGTTATAAGCCAGGAACATTTTGGAGATTATTGTTACTGCAGCATAGCTGAGTCCAGCCTCACAGATAAAATGACTCACTGAGAATGGGAAATGCTGCAACCCCTATCTGTTTCTTGGGGGTTCACAAGACACGATCATAGTGAAGGATCTGAGAGAAAAGAACGAAGAAAGGAAGGAAAGAGAGAAAAGAAAGACAAGGAAGGAAAAAAAGAGGGAGAAAAAAGGAAGGAAAGAGAAAGAAAGAGAGAAAGAAAGAGGGAAAGAAAAGAAAGAGAAGGAAGGAGAGAGAGAGAAGGAAAGAAGGAAGAAAAGAGAAAGAAAGGAAAAAAGAAAAAAGAAAAAAGAAAAACATGTTTACTTTGTTTTACTTCAAGGTTTCCTGGACTTATAGACTAGCAAGCCATCCTTCCCATGAATATCCAGCGGAACATCTCTGGGAAAGGCTGGTCGGCAGTGAGTGCCCAGGACAGCAGGGTGGCAGCACAAACATTCCAGGGTGCTCTCCCAGAATCAAGGGGCACCGCGGGAAGATGTCTCATGTGAGACATGCTCACGGGCCGTGATGAGAAGGGCAGCATTGGGAGAGGATTTGAACACTCAGAGGGGGAGCTGGGAAATCTGCTTATAAACCTGGCTCTGTCACGGGCTTCCTGTCCTCCATGGAGAGTCCTCTATCCTCTCTAAACCACAGTGTCCTTTCTCAGCACCCAGGCTCATAGGGAGGGTGGAATAACTGCACAGTGGAGGTGCCATCCTTGGCCCATTGCAACTGTCCCAGATGTGCTGGCAGCTGTCTGATGGGTGGACCTCAGCCATGCAGTGAGCACAGAGCCAGGACAGGTCGAACCTGCCAGAGAGTGATGACAGGCTCTGGAGAGCAGGACCTGGCCGTCTGTAGGTGCATCGGTAACACAACAGTCCCACTAATTACCCCCGGGAGGCCGCCCCGCTCCCCTGTCAGCATGTTGAGTTCCACCAGAGTTTCCAGACTGAGATTCCTGAGCCAGCATGCTTTCCTGCAACCCACAACCCCAGGGATGTGGGGTTCTGCCGTAGGACTCTCTGCCTGGGACTTGCCATTGGCCAGAACCCACGGAAATGGATCTAATCTTCCCACTTTCATTTGGATCTCTAGGGGGCCCTCAGGGCTCAGCTGTCTCCCTGCGGGTCCCCAGGGCCTCCCATTTCCCCATTCCCATGGACTCCAGCTTCTTCCCGCAAAGGCTTTTCCCAGCCTCAGGCCCTGCAAGATGCCAAGCTGTGACAGATGCTCCTATGTCCTGTTGGAAGCTGAAAATATACTGGCTCAAAAATGTTGCTCTTTTCTCTGAGCCTCAGTTAAATAACTGCAGCAGGGGAACATGGACCATGTCAGGCATTTTCAAACCATTTTTTAAAAACCACGGAAGACAGGAAGCCTGTGGACTCTTTCCTTTGGATAAAACCTTACATGGGTCTCTGATATTACACCAGGTAAGAGCGGGCCCCACTCACCTCCTCTCTCACCTCCACGATCACCCACAGAGGTCCCCGGCTTCTCAGTGCACAGTTTGTCACTGGTTGGCTAGGCACAGTGGCTCAGGCCTGTAATTCCAGCACTTTGGGAGGCCAAGGCAGGTGGATCACTTGAGCCCAGAAGTTCGAGACCAGCCTGGGCAACATGGTGAAACCCCATCTCTACAAAAAAATAGAAAAATTAGCTGAGCATAGTGGCGCATCTGTAGTACTCCCAAGGCTACTGGCATGCACTACCATGCCCAGCCCAGGAGGCTGAGGAGGGAGGATTGCCTGAACCTGGGAAGATCAAGGCTGGAGTGAGCCAAGATTGCACCACTGCACTCCAGCCTGGGCAACAAAGTGAGACCCTGTCTCAAAAAAAAAAAAAAAAAAGAGAGAGAGAGAGAAAGTGAAAGAAGAAAGAAAAAGAAAGAAAAAGAAAGAAAGAAAGAAGAAAGAAAGAAAGAAAGAAAGGAAGAAAGAAAGAAAGAAAAGAAAGAAAGAAAGAAAGAAAAAGAGAAGAGAAGAGAAAAGAAAAGAGAAAAGAAAAGAAAAGAAAAGAAGAGTTCTGGTTAAACCCACTTGGAGATCCCCCAGCTCACAGGCAGGCCACAGCTCAATGAGATGGAACCCCTACTGCCTCATCCTCCTTCCCTCCTGAGGACCCCCACCCCACACTCCCCAGTGCCACAGGAGCAGGTCCCCTCCCCCTCCCTCCTATGAATCAGCCCCATGGCTCCACTTCAGTCAGACCCGGCCTCCCCTGCCTCTGATGGCCAGGTAGCTTCCCAGAGGCTGCTGTTGCTGTCCAGGGGTGCTAGGGCACTCACAGCGTGGCTGTGTAGGCTGGGCTTGGCCCCATCCCCTTTCAGACAAGCCCCCCCTGCCCCACCTCCACCCCTGCCCACTGCCTTCAGCCAACAGGGTCTGCAGTGGTTAGATGCCAGAGGTGGGGTCAGGACAATTTCCGTCCTGGTTGAGGCTCCCTGGTTTTTTCACCACCTCACCTAGCCAAGTCAGAACCTGAGCTGTGCCTCATCTCTGCAGCGTCTGGGGCAGGGGCTGGGTCACCTTCTCGGCTCTGGGAACCAGCATGGCAGCCTTCGAGCCTCAGGAGTCCCCCTGGCACCATCCCCTTTCTCACCTGCCCGCTGAAGAGGGAAGCTCATTAGTGACAAATTAGCATTATTATTCAACTCCACTGCCCTGTCAGGGGCTTACACAAGGGTACCATCAGGCGCCTGGTCTGTAGACCCACATGTCCTTGCTTGAGAGATTTTAATAATCTCCAAAGGTGTTTTTTTTAACGTAGTAATAATAATGATGATGATAATCAGAGGACACAGAGGCGTTCCCTCCCACAGGGCCTTTGCAACCTGACTCATGCTGCCTGGTGGGAAAGCCTGAGGTTGGGGGTGGGGTGCAAAAATCACTCCCTAAAATCACCACAAACCGGGGTGATAACAGACATGCTAATCTGCCACCTTCTTCTAGAGTCATGGCAGCATGGTTGGGGAATTCCCTGCCCAGTTTCAAATGTCTTAAGGAGCAGGAATATCTTCACGAGTTTCACACAATCCTCTTTGGGGAACTCCTTGAGATGTTAATGGATGCCCTCTTGTTCCTTTTAAAATGGTTTCCTTCCACTGGATCACCTGAGATTTGAGATTTCACAGGAGAGGGAGCAATCTTACACTTAACAGAGCCCCCTCCATCAGAGAAAACCCTTTTGGGAGCAAGTGACAAAAAAAAAAATTAATTCAAACTACCTCAAATTACCACCGAGAATGTGTAAGTTTGGGTGGTGCTTCAGGTCTGGCTGGATCCAGGTCACTCTAAAAATATTGTCCAGATAAAAATATACATATTTTATTTATATAAAATATAATCAGTCCTCAATATAAAAATACTGATCTTTCTCTCTCCATTGCTTGGCTCTGTGTTCCTCTGTGTTCTCTATTCCCAGGCTCTTCCTTCAGGGTGGCAAGATGGCTGCCAGCACCTCCAGGCTGTCATCCCATCCTCTAAGTGGGAAAGAGTCTTACTGTTGTCCAGCAATCCCCACTGAAGACCAGCACTGACTCCTTTGGGCTCCCATTGGCCCAGCTCGAGTCACATGCTCATCTCTGAACCAATCGAAGTGGCCAGAAGAAGGAGTGGTTCTGATTGGACAGGGCTGGAACACATGCCCATTCCTGGAGCAATAAATGGGAAGATCCCACTAAAGACCCCTGGGCTGAGAGGGAGGGGCTTAGCCATCCCAGGAAGCCAGGGTGATCTTATGGGAACTAAAGGGGATGCATTCTGGGCAGGCAATATCTAGATGGATATTTACGTATATTTATGCTTTAGATGGCACCACTACACTCCCACCCTTGACCACTACTCCATTGACAGCTCCAAAATTCAGAGCTGGCCAATGTTTCAGTCAACCCCAGACCAAGGCAAAGCATTTGTCAGCCAGACAGTTGACTCCAGCACAAGATCTTGGCAACAGTCAACTGAAATTCAGGGAATCACAGATGTTAAGTCACTCAGTCCAATCTTGCCACCACAGCCTCCCTGAAAGGCTGGCAGTACTTCTGGGGACTCGCTCCTCCCAGGCAGCTTTGTCCACTAGAAGGTGGGTTCCTTGAGGGCAAGGACTTTTTTCCTTCACCTTTTTTTAAATTTTCAGGACTAAGGACAGTGCCCAGTATGCATTGTTGCATGAATTTTCACAATTGGCTTTGACTTTTAAAAATATTCTCCTTATGTTGAGTTCATGTCCTTTGCAGGGACATGGATGAAACTGGAAACAATTATTCTAAGCAAACTATCGCAAGGACAGAAAACCAAACACCGCATGTTCTCACTCATAGGTGGCAATTGAACAATGAGAACATTTGGACACAGGGCAGGGAATATCACACACCGGGGCCTGTCTTGGGGTAGGGGAACTGGGGGAGGGATAGCATTAGGAGAAATACCTAATGTAAATGACGAGTTAATGGGTGCAGCAAACCAACATGGCACATGTATACCTATGTAACAAACGTCCACGTTGTGCACATGTACCCTAGAACTTAAAGCATAATAAAAAAATTCTCCTTATATGTATATTTAATCAAAATTAAACTTCTGGGGGTTTCCATCTTCTCAGAAACACTTTATGTTTTCCAGGGGACCACATGTCAGGCATTTGAAGACTACCAGAAATCTCTCACCTCTACCCATCTAGTCCCTCCCTAGATTACACAGGACTAGTTTATTCAGCTGCTCTCCATATGGTATGGTTTGGAGTCCCTCTCCCCTTTCTGAATGCTCACTCTAGACCCAATCCTGTTGGTCAATATATTGTCCAAAATGTGATGCCAGTTTTCCAGGGGTGGGAATTCTGTAGTACAGCAAAATGATCACCTCCCACATGCTACCTACTCTGCCTCTATTAATATGACCAAAAGCATCCCGTTGTTGTTTGGATCCCCATATTTCATTAAAGACCCACAATATACTTTCTATTTTCTAAAACCCTTGTGTTTTTCACATATCCTAACTATGGCTTTCCCATTCCTTACTTATATGGTTGACTTTTTATGTAGTTCCTGATACCCAAGAAGAATAGGGTCATAGTGTAGAAGCTGAGGATGGAGGAAATTAATTCTTTTTTTTTTGGGGGGGGGTGCTTCCTACGTGCCAGGCACACATTTACTTCTTACAACTATTTGCTGCTTCTTCTTCTTCTTCTTCTTCTTCTTCTTCTTCTTCTTCTTCTTCTTCTTCTTCTTCTTCTTCTTCTTCTTCTTCTTCTTTTCTTCTTCTTTTTTTGAGATGGATTTTCACTCTTGTTGCCCAGGCTGGAGTGCAATGTTGCGATCTTGGCTCACCGCAGCCTCCACCTTCCGGGTTCAAGTGATTCTCCTGCCTCAACCTCCCGAGTAGCTGGGATTACAGGCATGTGCCACCATGCCTGGCTAAGTTTTGTATTTTTAGTAGAGACGGGGTTTCTCCATGTTGGTCAGGCTGGTTTCAAACTCCTGACCTCAGGTGATCCGCCTGCCTCGGCCTCCCAAAGTGCTGGGATTACAGGTGTGAGCCACCATACCCGGCCTAACTATTTGCTTCTTACAATCCTATGAGGTAGGTACAATTGTCCCCAATTTGTGGATGTGGAAGCTGAGGCTCAGAGAAGTTCTTCACTTGTAAATGTCACACAACTGAAAGGAGGCACATTCAGGATTCAAATCCAGACTTGCCTGGTCCCCAAGCCCACATTTTTGTAGCAACACCATGGGTTCCTCCCGGGAACCAGGGTGTGAATCGAAGGTGAGGCAACCACCCCAATCCAGAGAGGATTTCATTGTGCATGTAAGTTCTCCTTGTCACCCTAGCCCTGCCCAAACTCATCCCATTGCACCCGCTCTGACCCTCCTTCTGGATCTTGCTTCCAGCATATGGCAGGACCCTATCATACTTGTAAAGTTCTTTGCATCCATCTGCCTGCTTGGCACAGCTGCATCTGTAGGGCACCATGGACAGCAGATGGGGGGGTCAGCGAGTCTGGGGCCTGTGAGCCATCTTGGAAAAGGTACGCAGAAGAGAAAAAGGCCAGCATGGCCAACTGCATTCCTGCCTCCACTTGCCAGCTGTCAAGGGGGTTCACCAATTAAGTGGCTGCTTAGGGCTTTCAAAACCACTAATCAAACCTGCCAAAACTTTTAAGAAGAGCTTTTAAAAAATTTTTCTCTTCGTTTATTTTTTTAAGTATGTTAAAAGGTTCATTAAAGATCCACAAAGGATGAAGAAGCCTTTTCCAGCTTTCCTCCTCCCCCACTCAATAATTAAGAATGTGGCTCCCCCAAACATTCCCTTTCATGCCTTCCTCATTGGCAGCAGAAAATGCAGATGGGAGTTCAGAAGCGTCTTGTTAGCGTGTCTGCCTTGCAAGGAATTGCTCGTTAATGGGAGATGCTGGGAGTTGGTAATTTGGTAAAAATGCGTTGGTATTGTCAGCAGACAGCTTCTCCAGCCCTTGCCTGGGCCCTGCCTGCTCTCTTTATTGTATTTGGAACTCAGCTGGTAAACAATCAAAGAAAAGATGCCCCCCACTGAGAATCCAGACAAAGTAGATCCCCTCAAGGAACTCTCCAGTATAAGTGGCATTTGGGAAGCTGCAGCAAGGGTCCCCCCAGAGAGAACGGTCTCCCACGGTGGAGGGAGCCAGGGCTGCACGGGGAACGGTGCTAGACCCAGAGTCAGGAAACCTAGACCAGTGATCCTGTCTCAGTCTCTGAGTTACCTGGGGCAGGTGACTTTATCTTCTGGCGTCAGTTTCCACATCTGTGAAGTGGAGATCACAATATCTTCCTTGCAATATTGCCATGAGGATTACATGGGAACAGGAGCAATTAGAATGACGGTTGTTATGAATAGAGCATTTGCCAAAGCAAGAAACTCTGTGAAGGCACTCAAACCATCTATTTCACAGGAAATAAAACAGGCTCAGAGAGGTGGAGTGGCTTGACGGTCACCACACAGCTAGGAAGTATAGTGGGATTTGAAGGCAGGCATTCCTCTTTCTAGAGCCCCGTATGTGCTGCCCATTCTTATTTCAATCAGATTTTATGTGCAATGGTGACCATAACCGCAATTTGTATGGAAGAGTTTCTGTGCCTGCCTGATTTTGCAGATGTGAGCTGTCAGCCTCCAGGACCGGGAAAAGTAGAAGGGACCATTATTGATTTTCAGAGTGCAGAAACAGAGGGCAAGAAGAGAGTGACTGGCCGAGGGCCCCATACTGCACAGAACAATGCACACTCCAGGTACTTAGAGGGACCAGATTTCACTGGGGTGCCAATGAAGGGACAGGCCTGGCACCTAGCTGAGCATCAAAATCCACATGCTAATGGGATAGAAAATCCAACATGAAGTAAAGGGAAAGGTATACATAACCAGCAGAACCTCACCTCATTTATTTGACAGATATTCTCTGAGGGCACCAGGTGTGCACACTAGGGATAAAGCGACGTTGTTTTAGACGTCTGCCTAAGGCACTTGCAAGTCATTTATTGTACAGAAGCAAAACCCACAGTCCTCCCTGAGCACCATCAGACCCTGCCACCCCCTGCAGCCTCATCCCCCAGGACTCCTCATCCTCCTCACACTCCACCATGAGCCTCGGGCCATTGCCTCAAATGATCCTCTACCCCCATTGTTTCCATGATGGGCTTCTCTTTATCCTTCAGGTTTCAGATCCAGTGGCACTGCCTTAAAGACATCCTCCTTGATCCATCCCTAGAATAGAGGTTCCTTCCCTCCCCTCATTAGTCTCTCTCTTCCCATCCTTTTTTGTTTTCTTTATAACAATGAGCATCCTTTGCAGTTCTTTATTCTTTGTGTACTTCTTTCACCTCTTTCTCTCCAGTTAGAAGTTACTTGAGGACAGTGACTGTATTAGTCTGTTCTCATGCTACTATTAAAGACATACCCAAGACTGGGTAGTTTATAAAGGAAAGATGTCTAACAGACTCACAGTTCCACAAGGCTGGGGAGGCCTCGCAAACGTGATGGAGGTGAAGAAAGGCACGTCTTACATGGCAACAGGCAAGACAGCATGAGCAGGGGAATTGTCCTTTATCAAACCATCAGATCTCATGAGACTTATTCATGATCACTAGAACGGCACAGAGAAAACCCACCCCCATGATTCAATTACCTCCCACCAGGTCCCTCCCACAACGCGCAGGAATTATGGGAGCTACAATTCAAGATGAGATTTGGGTGGGGACACAGCCAAACCACGTCAGTGACAAAGCAAGCCTCTCTTGTTTTCTGTCACATCTCTAGGCTCTGACACTCAGTAGGTGCTCAGGAAGTGTTGATTGAAATAACCACGCACGAGACATATCAATTGCCCCCTGCAGAGCTTAGGAGGTCATAGGTTGTATTGGCAGGTGGTAGAAAAAAGAGCTAATCCTGGGGAGGCTTCCTGGTGGGATGCTGCCTCCAGGGTTGAGAATGGCTGGGGCACAGTCTTGGCAGATGCAGAGGAGGGCTGAGAGCAAGGGGATCTTGGAGTTTGAGGGAATCACTGTATACAGCAGCAGTGCTCCCTGGGTTCTCAGAGGAGAGGGTCTAGCCCTGCTCTCCTGGCCTCCGGTGACAGGATAGTGGCCGTTAACACTTGGCCATATCATCGGCTGAGCTGAGTGAGCCCAGGGAGCAGGGAGCTCAGTGGCTGGGCTGCCCATAATCCCTGATCTCAATCTCCAGCCTGCTGTCGTAGCAGCTGCATCTCTGCCCCCAAGCCAGACAGAGAGGAGGAAAATAAAGAGAGAAAGAAAGAAACCCACACCAATTCCCTGGGAAGCATTTGAAAACAACATCTCATTGAACAAGGAATGCGTGCAAGGATCATGCGGGTGGCAGGCAGGCTGGTAAGCGACCTCATTTCTGTTGCTGATACAGGCCCACCTGCTGCCAGGCGTGGCAGAGCAAGCCACTGCACGGACCTCGCCAAGCGGGAGCTTCTGCCCAGCAAGATGTTTCTCCTGAAAGGAAGCGCTGAGGTCCAGCCAGACCTGCAGGGGTCTGAGGAGCAACGTTCTTTCCTGTTTTAACATCCCAGGTCAACAGCCATTCCCCAATGACTGCTAAGTCCGAGGCTCTGAGCTTTCAGCTGAGCGAGCAGATGAAAAATCCACAGACCTGCCTTGAGAGGCTGGTGGTCTGGAGAGAGGACAGAGGACATAGAAAACAGACAAAGGAATCAGTGCAGGAGTGATGAGGGACAAAGGAAGGACCGCCTGAGGCTGACAAGCCCTAGAAACCCACCCCTCCATTTATTGAGAAGTGCCTGAAGATTGTGGGTGGCATCCTGGGTGGCGAAGCACCTGTTACCTGGTATTAGTACCTACTACTAATGCTCCATGGTCATCCCCACCTTGCCAAGTCCTGCTCCTCCCAGGCCCATGGTTGGATCTGCATGTCCCAGGTAAGACAGAGGATCTGCACAGATGTCATCCAGGGTTCCCTGGCCCCAGAGACCAGGCAGACAGTAAAAATAAAGAGGCCTGGAAGGTTTTCTGTAAGGTTGGCATAGATTGTTAATTTAGGGGTATAGAGTGGTGATGGGAGGCTGGTAATGAGTTGTGGTGCAGAAGTTTTGGTGATGGTGATGATGGAATCAGTTGTCACAGTGGCTGTGGTCATGATACTCAAAGAAATAAGGAAGGTGCTGGCAGCGATGCAGAATCGTGATAACAGTGGTGATTGTGGCCGTAGAAGAAAGGTGATGGTGATGCAGGCAGTGGTAGTGGTGATGCAGCAGGTGATGATGGGAGGAGAGAGTTTGTGATGACAATGGTGACAGTGGTGACGTTGATGGTGCTGAAGATTGGGATGATATCCAGACTCATCTTGCACAGGCCCATCCTTCAGAACTGGAAGCGCAGACAGCTGCAGACATCACTTGTCTCCGTCCTCAGGCAAGACTTGCTAAAATCTCTTTGTAGCAGGCTAGCTAACAGTAGAGCTTTTTTCAGGGAAGACATGTTTTTCGATCCATAGTACACAACCAATTGTCTCCACTGGTCTTTAGCCAGTGCCTGACATCCAGGCAGAGGAGAATTTCCAATGCCCCCAAAGACTTCACAGTGGCCTTCTAGAGGCATAGACATGACCTGGCCATCTGGGGAGGGTCCCAAGAAGGGGGATTATCCTGGAAGGATTATTCACAGAGAAAACAATGTCCATCAGTGGAAGAAGGGGTGGTTTTGCACATTGGGAGACAGTCCAGCTTAGGGAGTAGTGGTTAATATTAAAGATCAGGACAGGCTCTCCAAGCAACTCAACCATCAAGTTCCAGCTCGAAAGTCACCTCCTCAAAGAAGACCTCCCTGATTTTCCCTGGCCTGAGGAGGGCCCTGCTGGCCTCCTGAGTACTCCCCTAGCACCTTCTTAGTCCATGATTACGTGGACAAAGTTTTATAATAATTGATCACGTGTCTGTTTTCTGCATAGACTGTGCCTTCTTTAAAGGCAGGGACCAGGTCTGCTTGTTGGTAGAACCTGGGGTCTGGTACACACCAGGCAGCTGATAAATGATGGCAGGCATTGACACAGTGGGCTCTCCCTCTGTCCATCTCCTCCTGGTCTGGGTCAGTTCGGCTGCTATAACAAAATATCGTAGGTTGGGTGTCTCACGCAATAGACATTTATTTCTCACAGTTCTGGAGGCTGGAAGTCCAAGACCAAATTGCCAACTGATTCCGTTCCTGGTGAGGGCCCCTTTCTTGGCCTTCATAAGGCTGTCTTCTCACTGTGTCCTCACGTGGCAGATAAAAAGACAGAGGAGAGCACATTCTTTGACCTCTTCTTATAAGGCCACTGGTCCCATTCTGGGGATTCCTCATGAACTCATCTCACCCTAATTACCTCCGAAAAGGCCCCACCTTCAAATGCCATCATATGTGGGTTAGGACTTCAACATAAGAATTCAGGAGTGGGGACACACACATTCAGTCCACAAAACTGATTGTATCTCTGGAGAGTCATACAGCAGCTCTTCCAAAAGGGCAGGATTAGACAAACCCAGGCCTGGTACCCAGCTGGAGAAACTGAGGCTAATGCAGGATGATGCAGAGAACCTAGGTGAGGACATCCCTGGGACTCTCCGTCTTGTCCTGGGCTACCTGTCAACTGATCTTCTCACTGGCATGAACTTTCTGGGCCCTTAAGAAGTTCCAAACTGTCTTAATTAATGACCAGGGACAGTTCAGAGCCTGGGGAGGGAGCTTCAGTTTCCAGGCAGGCAGAGAGAAGGTGACCACAGGGACAGCTCCCAGCAAGAGCCATCCTCTGGGATGCCTCGGGGAAGAACTGCTTCCCTGGAGGAATTTAGGGAAAGTAAGTTGGATTATTACCTGCTGCCTTCTTGCTGGGATCGGCCTTGGGCTTCTTGAGTGGGGGATTTTTCTTCTTCCCCTCACTTCCTTCCACATACAGTTACTGTGGGCTTTCTATATGCCAGGACCCTGGGGCAACACCAGGCACTCACTCACCCACCCATCAATATTTACTGAGCACTCACTGTATGCCAGGCACTGTTCTCAGTGAGGGAGATGCAGTGGTGGCTAAGACGGCCACTGACCCCACCCTGTAGAACGCACAGTCTAGTAGACATGCAGAGAAAATCTTCCCGAATGAGAATGGAAGTCCCAGAATCTTCCCGAATGAGAGGGAGATAGGGCGTACCCACAAATAGCTGAAGCACGAGGAAGAGAGGGACCAGGGACACGTGGCACAGTGGAAAGAGCACAGGCTTTGGAGGGAGACTGGTGTGGTCCAGATCAGGTGTGCATCTCACCTCTCCGAGTCTCAGCTTCCTCATATGTAAAATGGAGATGATGCCTGCTTACTAGAGCTATTAAGAGCATTCTTAAAAGGCAACTCCAAGGCCAGGCACGGTGGCTCATGCCTGTAATCCCAGCACTTTGGGAGGCTGAGATGGGCAGATCACTTGAGGTCAGGAGTTCGAGACCAACCTGGCCAATATGGTGAAACCCCATCTCTACTAAAAATACAAAAAAATTAGCTGAGTGTGTTGGCATGTAACTGTAATCCCAGCCACCTGGGAGGCTGAGGCAGGAGAATCGCTTGAACCCCAGAAGCGGAGGTTGCAGTGAGCCGAGATCACGCCACTGCACTCCAGCCTGGATGACAGAGTGCAACCCTGTCTCAAAAAACAAAGAACAAACAAACAAACAAAAAGCAACTTCAAAATCTGGAAGAGAGGTGAAATTCAAGGCAGGCAGGTCACTTTTGGCAGGCAGGATCAGAGGGTCCTTTCTTGGGGAGGTAAGTTTCTGGTGAAACCCTGATGGTGGTCCACCAGGGTTTCAGTGTGGGCTTAGCAGAGCGCCTGGTAATGAGCGCACGGTGGTACAGGTCAGTGAAGCAGGCAGCCACGCACCACTGCAGCCGCCTGTTGCTGTTCATTGCCCGCATAGGTACTTGAAATTGTTGTGATTATTTGCACTCTTGCTGATTGTCCATCTCCCCTAACTAGGCCACAAGCTCCAGGAGGGCAGCCACGTCCCCAGTGTTCAAAGCAGCACTAGTGCAGAGAGAGTGGGCATGCGACTCGCTGGCCGAATGAATGGGCATGTAGACGGTGCCCTTCTGTGGGTCCTGGGGCAGCCTGGGGAGGAGGGCATCCATCTATTTGCTCATGACCTTCCACAGATTGAGTTGCTGGGTTTTTAGGGACAGCTGGACCCATTGAGACAAAAGTATGTTGAACTAGTGAAGTTGCAAAGAGGTACCACCCCTATTGCTTCCCTTGAGGTATTCGTGGTTACTTTCAATATTAGCTTTACTATCTCATTTATCCTGGCAGACAGAAATAGCAAGCCCCATTACCTAGTTCATGCAGCAAAGGAAGCAGAGGCTCGAGAAGGCAAAGTCCCTCTCGGGTTCACACGAATGGAGCTGGGCAGTGTCCCTCCACAAACTCAGAGCCTGTCTTCAAGCTCAGGGCTTGTTCCAGGAGCCCCACTCAGCACTCAGGTCCTAGACACAGATCAGCTATGCCCACAGAGGGGCTGCTTTATTTCCGGGCTTTCACTTCCATCCGTGCACTCCATGGGAAGTTGTGTAAATCACTCTCCTCCCTCAGTTTCCTCACCGTGCTGTGTGCATGAAAGTTTCCACTTGCCTGCTTCACAGGAGGGTGACCACATGGGTACATAATCCGACACGGGGCCATGCAAACAGCAGGCGCTCACACCTGAGTTGCTGCTTCCTCTTTCCTATCTGGGCTGCTGATGTGCAGAGTGTTACAGAGAGAAGAGGTGGCCCAAGGAGCTACCCTGACGTTGGGTGCAGAGGGCAGGCAGGGAGACCCACTGGTGGGAGTGACGCAGATGTGGGGCAGCAGGAAGGAGGCCCGAGGGCAGGAGGTAAGAATGAAAGAAGTGAGTGAGGCCACCTAGAGCTAAGCAGGGCCACTCTGCAGCACGAGTGAGAACGGCACAGACTTGCCATGTCATACAAATGATAAACAATAATAATAACAGGAGTTTGCGTGTAATGAGAAGGACTACAGAGACTGAATTACCTTGGTAATAGCTTGAGGATGTCAGGGGCTCATCTGTTTCTTGACGGAGGAGCTGAGGATTGCATTCTCTCTCTCTCTTTCTCTCTCCCTCTCCCCCTCTTTTTCCTCTCTCTCTTTCCCTCCCTCTCTCTCTCCCCCCTCTCCCTCTGTTTATCCCTCTCCCTCTCTCTCTCCCTCTCCATCCCTGTCTTTGTCCTTTTCCCTCTCCCTTTCTTTCTCCCTCTCCCTCTGTCACTCCTTCTCCCTCTATCTCCCTCTCCCCCCTCTCTTTCTCTCACTCCCTCTCTTCCTCCCTCTTTTTCTCTCTCTCCATCTCTCTCTCTCTTCTTCCTTCTCTGTCTCCCTCTCCCTCCCTCTCTCTCTCCATCTCCCTCTCTCTCTGTGTGTGTCTCTCTCTCTGATACACACACACACACACACACATACTGGATGTTGCTCAAGGTAGGGAGAGGGAGGATGAAGCCCTGGCAGAGAGCAAAGCCCAAGCCTGTGCTGGTAGATGTCGAAGACACAGTCCTGTGGGGCTCAGAAGGGGAGCATGGTGGTCAACATTGCAGCTCATCAAACATTCCGGCTCTCACCTTAGGGACATCAGGTGGGTTTGCATTTCCTGGCCCCCTTATAGTTGCTGGACCGTCGAGTTTTGGGGGGAAGTGATGCATGTCACCTTTGGGCTGCAGCTCTTCATGGCTGGTGCAAGATCCTGTAGAATTCCCTGCTCTTTGCTGCAGTGACTGTGGAAGTACATGTAGACTTCACAGGTCCATCAGCCTGGGTCCTGCAAGATGATGAGGCAGCTGAGACCCGTATTGTGATGGCCGCACAGCCGGAGAAAGAAATGTTTGTTGATGTAAGCCACGGCTGGAGAAAGAAATGTTTGTTGATGTAAGCCACTGAAGTCGGGGATCATTGTCACTGCAACATGACTCATCCCACCCTGACTAACACGGGTCCCCGCTTTGGGGCCAGCTCTAAGAAGGTGAGCCCCAGGTCAAGGACTTGCACAGTTGTTCAGAACCACAGCTCCTAAACACAGATTTCCTGGTCAGATGGAAACTCCCCAAACCTCCAAGGTGGAAGAGGGATCCCTCAGCCTTGAACCATCTGCTGGACTGGTCCTGGCATTGCTTTGTTTTGCTGGCCATGACGTTGCTCCAGGGGTTACAAGTCACTGCTCAGCTCAGGAAATAAAAGTCAGACAGAATGTCCAGGATCATGGAGACAGAAGGTGATCTGTCAGCTGAACTTGACTTTTTCAATTACTTTTTAGGTCATCAGATATCAGAGCACTGTGATTTTGGGAGACAGAGCCTGGAACATTATTCAGATTGGTCCAAAAAGTGGCAATTGTCATTAACTATGGTCTCATCTCAGCCCCTTACGATGAGGTGGGAAACTGAGGCTCATGTTTTCAAGGTCATACAGACACATTATGGTGTTCTGAATGTCCCTGGAACCTCCCTAAGGCCTCTCTCCATTTTCCCCAGCTCTGAGGTCTCCAAGAACCTGAGGATTACCTTCATATCTTATTTAGGGTGGTACAAAGGGTGAAGTGAACTTTGTGAGATAAAAACTCATACCTGGGGCTTGAGTCTCAGGGGCTGGATCACGCTGCATACCCTCCTGCCAGGCGGGTAAAGATCTGGCTGGCTCTCTGCCTCTCTCTTCATCATCTGGAAGCTCAGCTGGAATCTCACCCCTAAAGTTTCTCGCTGTTTGGGGTGAGCTGGCATCTGGGAATTCTTTTCTGTTACCTCTCCACCTCTGCTCTCATAAATAATCCACTCCTGGCCTTTCTTCCTGGGAGGTGTTACACTTCAGGCCTTGAATCATGCCCTCAGCTCATCTCTGGACCCCTTCCAGGTGCCACATCGCTCGGCAGCTCTGCATAGACTGTGCCTTCACTGCTTCCCCTGGTCCATATATTATACACTTATGTAGTCACCTTAATAGCCCTCACCGCCTAAAAACATAAATCACGCTGAAAAAAGAAGCAAAGTGCTTGAGCATCTTAAGCTGGAATAATAATAACAGTAGCGAATGCCGAGGCAGAGTTTGCTCTGTGCCAAGGGCTGCTGAAAATGCTCCAGACACGTCGACTTATTTCCTCCACGTGACAACCCCAAGGGCTGGTGTGATAATTTTTCTGTTCAGGAAATTGAGGCTCAGAGCAGTTAAGCAACTTGCCCAGAGTCACACAGGGATCAGCATCAGAGACAGTACGTAAAGCCTGCGTACTGTGCCTTGAGTCTCCCTCCTTCCCTGCTACACTACGTGCCTTTCTGGAAGGAACCAGCGGGTTCTCAAATTCAATTCTATTTGGGGATAAAGCACAGAAAGACAAAATGACTTTCTTTCACTCCCACAGAAAGTTAGTGGCAGACTCAGGAACAGATCCACTCCCCATCAGTTCCATTCCACAGGCCCCACATCCCCCCCGTGGGGCATCCTTTGATCTGTGCCAGGCTGCATGGCTCTGTCTTCTCTCTTCCCTGCTCCACCTCCAGGGCTTCCTCCTTATCCCCAAAGACCCAGCCCCCAGTGGAAGAAATGGCCCGCTCCTCGCTCCTCCTTCCAGGGAACCATACTAAGCAATCTGCTTTTCTCCAGGCACATCTGGAAGTAATTCAGAAATGGCACAGAACAGCAAGAGAGATGCATCCCCAACCACGATCCTCAGTGCTGGAGCTGCCAGTCATGGAGGACTTGCTAACAAGAGGGAGGGGATTACCACCAGGCCAGGACCTGGTATAGCCGCTAAAAATTCTTCACAAGAGACTAGGGCTGTACTCTGCTTGGTTGCACCTGGTTTCTTGCCCTACCTAAGCCAAGACTCCTGTAGCCTTCCCCTTAAACACCTCTGCTTGCCGATTAGGCAATACTGGTCCTGAGACAGAAATTCCTACTTACCAAGGAATCCTAGAGTGGAAAAATAAAATAAAATAAAATTGGGAGTTAAGCTATTTGGACACAAAGGCATAAGAATGCTACAGTGGGCTGAGCGTGGTGGCTCACACCTACAATCCCAGCACTTTGGGAGGCTGAGGCGGGTGGATCACAAGGTCAGGAGTTCCAGACCAGCTTGGCCAACATGGTGAAACCCCGTCTCTACTAAAAATACAAAAATTAGTCAGGTGTGGTGGCGCATGCCTGTAATCCCAGCTACTCAGGAGGCTGAGGCTTGAACCCAGGAGGCGGAGGTTGACATGAGCCGAGATCTCACCACTGCACTCCAGCCTTGGTGACAGAGAAAACAAAAAGGATGATACAATGGACTTTAGGAACTTGGGGGATAAGGTGGGAGGCAGGTGAGGGATAAAAGACTATACTTTGGGTATAGTGTACACTGCTTGAGTGATGGAGGCACCAACATTTCCGAAATCACCACTACAGAACTTATTCATGTAATGAAACACCACCTGTTCCCCAAAAACCTATTGAAATAAAAAATAAAATAAAATAAAATGGGGTGGGGGTCTGAGGCAAAAACAGGTTCCAACTAGGGGATGGGTAAGTCTCAAGGGTCTTTTGGAAAACAGGTGAGAAGTAGAATTAAGAAGAAAACCCCCAGAGCTCTGAATTTACCTCCTCAATGACATACCATGGAACATTAAAACTAATCAGCTATGCAATGATTTTTATTATATAAGCCAATAAAATGGGAAAATTACATTTTCACTGTTAACTGTTAGGCTGAGTTTTTTGAACCTTATATTTTATAGCCTCATGGTTCCTCAATATTTTTTTAATATGCTCTTTCAGATTGGGAAAAGTCCCTTTTAAACATTCTGCAGACAGCATACAATAGATAGCATTATCGTTCACAAGTTTTCACTGACCTGCATTCCCCTTTGCCATATAATGTGCAGTAGAGAAGGCGCTGCACAGCTTTCTGCACCATTGACTTTGGGAGTGTGTATTAGGTTGTTCTTGCACTGCTGTAAAGAAATACTTGAGACTGGGTAATTTCTAAGAAAAAAGATTTAATTGGCTTATGGTTCTGCAGGCTGTACAGGAAGCATAGCAGCATCTGTTTCTAGGGAGACTTCAGGAAGCTTCCAATCATGGCAGAAGGTAAAGAGGGAACAGGCATGTCACACGGCAAAAGCAGAAGCAAGTGAGAGGGAGCTGGGGTGGAGGTGCCATACACTTTTAAATGACCAGATCTCACGAGAACTCACCATCATGAAAACAGCACCAAGTCATGAAGGATCCACCCCATGACTGAAACACCTCCCTCCAGGCCCCACCTTCAGTAGTGGGGATTGCAATTCAACATGACATTTGGGCAGGGACAAATATCCAAACTCTATCAGTGTGGTGCTGTGACTTGCTTGGGTGACTTGCAGTATGCAGTGTGTGTTTCTACTTGTCCTTTGCAAAATTTCTGTCTTCAGTCATGAACAGGGCATGCCTCAGATTTCCTGGTTCTGGGATGAGAGAAATGTGGAATAGACCTAAACCTAACCCACAGCTGGAGACTGGAGCCTGGAGCCCCATCGTGCCAAGTTGCAGCTGGTCCACAGACCCATGAGCACAGAGTAGGTGCGTGGTTGTTAGCCATTGTGATTTGGAGTTGATATGCAGCTTTATTGCAACAAAACCTGACTAGTTTGACACATACACTTATGGACACAGAGAATCTTAGAATCTCAAGTTTGGAAGAACCAACTTTTTATTAATAGTAATGACCATCATTGATCGATGGCTTATTAAGTGCCAGGCTCTGTACTAGATCATTTAAATGCAGCATCATTTTCTGTTGGGTAAATGGAAACTCAGAAGGGTCAGGTAGCTTGCCCAAGGTCACTTAACTAATTAGTGGTAGAATCAGAATGTCAAACTCAGGTCTAGCTGGCTCCAAAAGCCCCACTCATCCACGCTGACCTCACTTCTTGGGGTTGGCCCACCTCAACCTTCCCTGCTCCAGGCCTCTCTGACATTGACTCATCCTCCAAGATCCTTGCCAAGGTTTCCATCAGTGCGCTTTTGAGTCCTTTCATTAAATAAAAAGGAGCTTATCTCCTCCCCCACAAAGGGCACTTCATCTTTGAACATTTCTGGTTATTGGAAATTCTTCCTTGTATTGAACCAAAATCTTTCACTCTGAAACATCTGTTCTTTGGTTCTGAATTTTTCCCCTGCCTGGGACTATGTAGAAAAATGGTGATGTCTTTTCCATATCCCAGCTTTTCAAATATTGTAAGAAAGGTTTTACATTCACCCCATGTTTTCCCTTCTCTGGACTAAACACCCCTACTTCCTCTAGCTGTCCTCAAGAAAGCACATTTTTATTGTGAAATACAGCATGCAGAAAAATGCATAAAATACAAAAGCACAGTTTCATAAACAACTCTAAAGTGAGTCCCATGTAAGTCCTTCCAGGCCAGGAGATGGAATTTTGTCACCTTCCAAAGACCCCGTGTGTCCTTTCTTTGTTGTTATTTGTGCCCCTCAACCCGCTGTGACCACTGTGTTGACATGTATGACAATAATTTCCTGGCTTTTCTTTATAGATTTTTTACTTGTTTATCCACACCTAAATATTATAGTTTAGTTCTGCCTGTCTGTGAGCCTTATGTAAATGGAATCATACTGTAGTACTCTTTCGTGCCTTGCTTCTTTAAATTTACATGATAAGGCTCATATTGTAGCTCGTAGTTATATTTCATTTATTTTTCTAGTTGTATGGTATTCCTTCCACTGTATGAATATATTACAATTTGCATGTCCATCCTATTGTTGATGGACAGTCAGGATGTGTCAAAATTTGTGTTTTGATACCCAGTGGTGCTATGAATGTTCTGATACAGGTACTTAGATCATATGTCTAACAGTTTCTTTTGAATCACGGGATATGGACATCTTTATTAGATAATTCCAAGCTGCTTTCTAAAGTGATGGAAACTAGTTCATACACCCACCAGCAGATTTTGTGAATTTCCATTCCTCTTCTAGCATAACATGGCTTAGTTCCAAGTGGCCTTCTTTTTTCTTTTCTTTTCTTTCTTTCTGGTTTTTTTTTTTTTTTTTTTTTTTGATGGAGTTTTGCTCTTGTTGCCTAGGCTGGAGTGCAATGGTGCAATCTCGGCTCACTGCAACCTCCTTCCCCCTGGTTCAAGCGATTCTCCTGCCTCAACTTCCCAAGTAGCTGGGATTACAGGTGCCCACCACCACACCTGGCTAATTTTTGTGTGTGTCTATTTTTAGTAGAGATGGGGTTTCACCATGTTGGCCAGCCTGGTCTTGAACTCCTGACCTCAGGTGGTCCACCCGCCCCGTCCTCCCAAAGTGCTGGGATTACAGGCATGAGCCACCACACCCGGCCCCAAGTGGCCTTCTTATCCTGGCTATGTGATCTTCAGATAGCCTCCACACATGCATACACAATGCATTCATATTCACAAGGTGTGCACAGATGCCCACACATACATACTTGCCTAACAATACGCGAGTTATATGGACAGATAAGAAATCCCATTTGACTAGGTTTTAGAAGACACACAATCTACCAGGAGAAATCACTGTGACAAAGAAGAAGCTGGTTCCACTTCATCACCATCCTAATTGTGCACTTATATGAGTGGGTAAAACATAAAAGTGAGTCAACCTGAGTTGCTCATTGTGGAAGACTGGATTACGGGTCTGCCTCTTGACTTCCTGGCATGTATGATAGGATTATACCTCCACACTCTTGGGCATGCTTCTTTGCAATGCCCTCCCACCGTGGCGTGACTGCACATCTCCATCTCTTGAGCTGGGGTTCAGTCATGTGTCTTGCTTTGGCCAACTGGAAACCAGCAGATGTGGCTCAAGCCGTCTTGAGATGCACTTGTGCCTTTCAGCCTGTGCTCTCTCCTTCTGTCAAACCTGGGAAAAGAATGGGGGCTCACATGGAGCAGCACAACCTTGGCCGAGCCCAGCCTCGGTCAGCAATCCACAGCCACCATGAAAAATGCTGTCATTGTAGGCCATGGAGATTCTGCAGTTGTCTGATATGAAGCCATAGTTAACCAAAACCCTCATCATTGTCATCATCACCATCACTCTCTTAACAATAGCTACCACGTATGTAGCATTTCACCATCTCTCTGTAGTAGCCAGCTTTATTATCTCCATTTTGCAGTGGGAATCTGAGGCTCGGAGAGGTGAAGAGACTCTCCCAAGTCCACACAATTAGCAAGAGGAGTGATCATAGTTTATACTTAGGTCTCTCTGACTCAAGAGCTCATGCCCAGCTTGGGGAGTGGTGGGGGGAGCCTTTTAAAGCACGTTTTAAAATCACTGTGTTCGATCGGTATTTGTTAAAGCTGTGATGAAAAACATCAGAGGACACAGATGTCACACTCACAACAGGGGAACAGCCAAAGGGTGGGGCCTTTTAGTGTGCTCACTCCTGTGTGGTCAGCTCAGGCTGGCCAGTGGATTTTCTCCCTGGTGTTAGAATCTGACAATGAAACCACTGTCTTGTGTTCATGGGGCTAGAAACCATCAGAGATTCGGAACAGGTCAAAGCTGGGTTGGAGCTGTGGCTGGACCTCTTACCACGGACGTGTCATTGAATCACCCAAGGCTCCCTCATCTGTAAAATGGAGGGAGAAAACCCCTCCATGCTAGTCCCCAGTTTGCTGTTAGGAACAGAGGGAACGAGGGATGCAAAGAGTTTGTAAATAATGAAACCCTCCACAGACGTTGGTGGTTGTCACTTTTCTTGTTATGATGACAGCGTGGGTCCCTCTTGCAGCCAAGCAAAGATGCAAACGGCTCCAAACCAGCAGCACAGATCTCCCGGCTGATCCTGTACCAAGAGGATGGGCAGGAAGGAGGCAGAGCGTGAGAACCTGGGATGTGAATAGCAGTAAGAAGGATCAAGGTCTCTCGGGTCTTGGGACCACCCTTCAGGTTGGCTGAGCCCATGATGGGTTCTCGCAGGAGCTCGTGTTGTTTCCTTGCCTTCCCACCCCAGCCTGGGAAGACTTGCATTTGGGAGAGGAATGTTCCCATCTCACCACTCAGAGAGAGAAGCCTGAATTGCAGAGACCACGAGGATGGCTGAGTAGACTCTGAGGCTCCAGGAGAGCCTAGTCAAATTCCTCTTCTGAGGGCCAGAGTATGCTGCGGCCCCGAGAGCGGGAACATAGGGTGGGGAGGCCATCGTGAATGTCCCACGCGCTGCAGAACAGCAGGAAGGAGGCCTCTGCCTTGACCTTCAGCTTTTATGTGCTTTCGCTTCTGTGAAAGCTCTTTCATTTCTCCCCAGAACGGCATCTGACAGCTCTCCTCACTCCTCTGTATGCGAGGGTTTCTTTGTTTGGCTGAATAAAGAAGCTTGTTACCGGAGAAAATGCCTTGGCAAGTGTCAGTGAAGATATCTGTTTCCTTGAAGAAACTCCCATAAAACCTTTCAAGCCGCTGCTTTTGAGTCCCAGAGCCCCTTGGATCCAAAGACCTCTCTGTTTTCCACTTTCTCTAGCTGTTGCTTGGTGATTTTCCAAGTCTCTCTCCTGCCGCAGGAAAGGTGAGCCCTGCTTCTAGAATCCCTGGGCACACTTGGCAAGTACCTTGTCTCCATCAGTTTGCTTTCCTCATGGTTGACCTGAAGGCCAGGCCCCAGTGCTGGGGCAGGGAGGAGAGTGAATTTGCATCAGGCAGGGTCAGCAGAAGGCATTCACCTGTGGTCAGCCCAGGGGTTCAGGTTTCCCAAGATCCGACTGGGTGTTCGTGAAGTTTCTAGCACCCAGGCTTTGTGTGGCTCAAGAGAAGGCAACACCAGCATGTCTGCCTGTGGGCTGAGGTGCCTGCTTCTCAGCAAAGATGTTTTCATCCACCCTCATCTTCCCTTCTGGTTTCTGTGTCCCTCAATCCCCACGTTCTTTGCAGCCCTGGGACCTATCTCTCTCTCTCTCACCTCTCAGTGCCTTTACACACAGGACTGCCCTTCTGGGATGCTCCCTTTCTCTCATGGACCCAGCTCCAACATCACCTTCCCATGGAACCTTCCTTGACTGCCCAGGGACCGCCAGTCCCCTGTCTCTCTCCTCTGTGCCTGCTTTGATTTTAGCACCTGCCGCATGATACCATGTGACCTACTCTCACGTCCGTCTCCTGCTAGGCAGGAGTTTCTTGGTGTTCAGGAGCTGGTCTTAGTGGCTGGTGCTCCACAGGGGCTGTATCAATCTGGCTTTCTAAGATTCATCTTCAAGGATGAATCTGTCCATGTTGCCTTTGGTGAGGGGAAGGAGAGTCACTGGGAGGATGGAAAGGACAGAGAGCTAGTATAGCCATACAAACATGCTAGGTTCCAGAATGTACTAGGTTCATGAAAAACAGAAACAAATGCTCAGCGGTAGTCCAGAAATACCTAGGATGACCCGACCCACCTTCTGTGTGACCCTCAGCATCTAGACCACATGAAAGAGAGAATCTGAGGATCCTGTTTGCCTCCATCTGGAACAAAGCATCACGGTCCCCCCAGGTCTCCTTAGAGGTCGTAGGCTTCCCTTACAGACGTGGCTTGCCTGGTGTGCTGAGGATAGCAGGGTCACGACACAGGCCAAAGCCAATCTGTAGAAGGATACACCCAGGGGCTGGGTGCGGTGCCTCACGCCTGTAATCCCAGCACTTTGGGAGGCCAAGGTGGGCAGATCACAAGGTCAGGAGTTCGAGACCAGCCTGGCCAACATGGTGAAACACTGTCTCTTCTAGAAATACAAATATTAGCCAGGCGTGGTAGTGGGTGCCTGTAATCCCAGCTACTCGGGAGTCTGAGGCAGGAGAATCACTTGAACCCGGGAGGCAGAGGTTGCAGTGAGCCGAGATCACACCATTGCACTACAGCTTGGACAACAAGAGTGAAACTCCATCTCAAAAAAAGAAAAAAAAAAAAAAGAAGGATACACCTAGGGATGTGTTTCCTCCAAGGGGACAGGGGACAGTAGGAGCGCAGGCCCCTGGAGACTCCTGGTCCCCTCTCATGCAGCACACTCCTTTCAGAGTGGAAGGAAGGCTGTCGGAAGGGGGCCTCACTTTGAGATGGGAAAGCATCTGGCCTCACCAAGGGAACTGAGAAAGGCAGCAGGAAGGATGTTGAGTGAAAGAAATGTGGAGTCCCCGTGGCATTCCAGAACCTGCAGGGGACCCATAGAATTCTTTTCTTGGAGTCCCAGTTCAGGGTTTCCATGGATGAAGTCTTAGTATCCAGAGTGCCCTGATCCCCAAGCAATAAAAATAACTATGGTGTGTTAAGCTTGCCATGTGTATGTAAGCATGCCATGTGTATGGGCATGCATGATTCCATTGAATCCTCCTTGCAACCTGATGAAGTTAGGTCTTAGTCTTGTCCTATTTCATAGGTGTGCAAATGGGAGTTGGGTTGGCGAAGTGACCTGCTTCAGGACATAGAAGGACCAGGCCTCGAGCCCAGGTAGACTCCAAAGCATGTGCTCTTGATCTCTGTCTTACACTGCCCACATGGCATGTCCCAGCAGCCCTGGTTCCCAGACTCACCACTCCCCAGTCCCTGCCTCTGCCTGCCCCAGCTCCCTGAAAGCTGCCTCTTGTCTCTGGGTCATCTGAGGGGGCTGCCCCACTTCATCTGCCTGGTGGTGTCCAGAGATGAGCCCCACTGTCAGCAGCAGGAATTGCCAGCCATTCCATAGTTCTTTGCTGCCCAGGAGACCTGGGACCACTCAGGGACATCTCAAGGACATGGAAAGGACGTGGTCAAGTCTGAACACAATCTGCCTAAGGCTCACTGGCCCCTGGGTGAGCTTTGGCCTTAGCTGTCCTTTGGAGGTGTTTTTGTTCCTTCTGTGGGTCCTGAACTATGCCCACCCCCCGCCGAATGGGCTGGGGTCTGATACACCACCTCCCTCCGCAGTGACTCTTGCCCATACCCTAGACAGCCCCCTTGACTCCCAGACACCGACTGCCACAAACTGCTGGGCCCTGCCCTCCACCAAGTACTTCTGAGAGCAGAGACGCGATCATAACACAAGCTGCTTTTCGTGGAGGCAGGAATATGTGCCAGGCATAAGCTTGGTGGCTTCATGGTCTTATTGCTTCTAATCCTCACTGGATCTCACTGTACAGATGAGAAAACTGAGGCTTAGAGTGAGGGAATGACACCCTCAAGGTGGCAAGGCTGACATTCTGGGCTCTCTGACCTCAAAGCCCAGGCTCCCCTTATTCCCTGGACACTGTGAGTGGATGGACCACCCCCTCAAAGGTCATATTTGTCCTAGGCTTGGTGCTCCAGAGTGGGACTCAACTGCACTCCAATCTGGCGTTTTTTTCTTAGTATGTGCCCTGCATTGACAAGAACTCAGAGTAAAACCACCAAGGACTCCAGCAATAGAGCCAGGATTTTGCTCGTGAAGTGCTGTGCTTTGGCGTGGCTCCACCCTTCTCGTATGTGGGTAGACCAGCTGATAGCCATGTGAAGCGTAACAATCATAGTCATCAAAATGCAGACCAACATCTAATGAGCATTTCTTGGGTGCCCAGCACTATGCCAAGCCCTTTTCATACCGTAGGGTTACAGAGAGGGGCATCCTCTATTGCCCGGCATCAAGGATCCAGGAGACAGAGGGTCTCCTCGCTTTGCCCAGAAGCCTGGACATCCGATCTGTCACCAGGTCCACCCGGCCCAACACAGCCCTGTCTTCCCCCTTGCCTTTTCCAGATGACATAATGAGATTTTTGCTTTGCTGCAAAAGCGAGGAGGGGGGGGAAAAACACCCTCAACAACCAACAAGAAATAATTAGCGCACATTGTGTCATTAAACACTAGACTTTAATTAAATCGCATGGAGATAAATACCTCTAACGACTGGAAATCTGGGGACCGTAGACAGCAAAGCACTCAGCATAATGGAGTAATAGACTCCGCAAATAGCGTCAAGTCAGGGATTCTGACTTGATTAAGAATCTGCCTAAATTGGGTTGTCACCTCGCATGCTGCACCTACTACCTGAAAATTGCTCATTATCTTCCCCATTTGATCTTCTTGGAGCTAACAAGCCTTTGTGGAAATCGGTCCAATGATCAAAGGACCCATTTATTTGGAACTCTTTCCCTTGTCGGGGTCCTCGCTGCTGGTGTCTCCTTCCTCCCTTTTTTATTTGTGATGAATCATCACCTGGCTGCAGCCTGTGTTGAGGTCGGGCTGGAGGTGACCTCTGTGATTTCCGAGACGACCGTCCCTTCTGTAATCCTTACTCCGGGAGCCTGGGCGCCGGGCTCCAGAGGGCAGCAAGGAGGTCTGTCTTTTGCCTTTTCCACCCCATCAGCAGTCAGCCGCCAAATCCAATCCCCAACACCCCCTTTGCATCTGACCTCTCTGCCTTATGTTTGCTGCCACTGCCCAAGGTCAGCATACCCTGTGTCAGCAGAGCATAAGAATATCCAACCACTTTCCTTATCTCTCTCCCACTCTGGCTGGAGTGACACTTCTAAAGCACTGTTCTGATTAAACAGCAAGTCTTCCTCATTTCCTACAAGATGACAAGCAAGTTCCTTAGTCGGCTTTCAGAATCTTCTCCATTCTGATCCCAACCTACCTCTCCAGTCCCCCGATGGATACATCTACAGTTTTTCCCAGAAAGCCTCCGTGCTCCGTCACACTGAGCTACTCACATTCCCTAATCCAACCCTACCTTTTCGTAAACCTCTTAGCCTTCGCTCATTCTGTTCCTCCCACTCACTATGCTTTTCCTCATTGGCTCAGCCTGTCAATGTTACATGCACTCCTCAGGTCCTGCCTAGAATATTCCTCAGCCATGAAGCCTTCTGTAAAAGCTGAACTCAGAAGTGTTTGCTTCAGAGTCAGCCGAAGTCTAAATTCTAGCATAATGTCCTAAGCTGAGAGGCCTGGGGTCTGAACCCGTTCATTTACCCGCACCTTGGAAAGTGTCCACTATGCACAGGGCACTGAAGCAGGCTCTGGGGATGGGACAATGAGCCAGAGAGCAGCCTCTCTGCCTGCATGGAGCCTAAGGGATTCTGGGGACAAGAGAACATTGAGCCAACGTGGTAAAGTGTGTGGGGTGCAGGGGCCAGGGAGCTGGGATGTTAAGGAGCCTGGGGCAGGGCCAGAAAGGGAACATTACCCATGGGGCTGGAGGCCTTGGGGGACATCTTAGAGAGGAAGGATGGGTGGAGTTAACCAGGCATCTGGGCAGAGGGAAGTGCAGGTGAGCCCCTCTCACAGACCTAAAGATAATCTGTGGGGTTGGAGCTTAAGAGTGAAGGGTGTGGGGTCAGAGGGCAGGAAAAGAGGTAAGTAAGTGAGCAGCAAAGCCAGAAATGTCAAGAGGTTCAGACCAAATCCTTTAGACTGGATAGGGAGCCACTGAAAAGCCTCTGAGCCTCAGTGTGTCCATCTGTAAAATGGAGAATTCTCACACACAGGTGACTGAGCAGGCCTGGGGCTGAAATACAACCCTGCATTGGTGGGTCTGCCATCCAGGTGGCCCTTAGGAAATCTGGTTCCCAAGGCTGTCCCCTCCCCAGGGCATCCCTCCCAAGGGTGAGCAGAGACCTATTGTTTATCCTCTTGGTCATAAGCTGCTTGAGGACAGGAACTGTCTGCATCTCCCTGAGCCTTGAGATGGAGGTAATGACAGGGCCTGCCTTACAAGCACGAGGAGGGGGTTGGGGGTTAATAATGGTGGCTAACAGGCATTCAGTGTCTACTGAACTATTGAGGACGTATTATTTTCTTTCATGCATTCATTTATTAAATAAATGTTGAATGAGTACCTACTACAGGCCAGGTACTTTCCTAGGTACCTGGGATATACCTATGAATAAAAGGCAGATCTCTAGCCTCATGGAGCTTATATTCCAGCAGGAGAAAGATGGACTATCTCTTGTCTATCTATCCATCTATTATCTATCTATCTCATCTATCCATCTATCTATTATCTATCTATCTATCTATCTATCTATCTATCTATCTATCTATCTATCTATCTGTCTGTCTATCTATTTATCTCCCTATCTATCTATCTATCTATCTATCTATCTATCTATCTATCTATCCATCCCTCTGTCTATCTAAAAAGCATGAGTAAAGTTTATAGTTTGTGAGAAGGTAATGAGTGCTATGAGAAAAGAAACCAAAGGAGGGCAGGGTAAGGAAGATGAAAGCCCAGGACTGCAATTCTTAAAAGGGTGATGAGGATAACCTTTTTATATTCACTCATTGCATCCTTTACAACAATCTTATAAAGGAGTGCTAGTATTATACCCAATTTACAAATGAGAAAAGTGAGGCACAGAGAGGATTAGTCAAGGAGTCAACCAAGTGGAAGTTCTGGTATTTAATTCATGTACATAGCAAGTCCTTAATAAATGGTAGTTTCTGATAATGATGATGACGTGATGATATTGGGGGGGGCGGTGGTTGCGTGCAGTCAGTGATCATTAAATGTTTCTATAGTTGAAATTAACTGAATTAACTCCCCCAAGGAAGACAGACAGATCTCAGACCTCCAACAGCCCCTCCCAGCTCTGGGTAGAGGAAAGCCTTGGCTACACAAATGCAATCGTGAGGAGGGAGCCCGGCCCCCCTGCATCCCCATCTCTTTCCCAGATGTCCCATTGCAAGGGCCCAGCCTCTCCAAAGGGAAGGCGAGGGAGGCAGATGCCTGGACTCGGGGAAAATGGGGAGCTGGAGCCGGATAACCACTGTGAGGCCAGGGAGTGACCAAAGAGAAGACCCCACTGCAGAGCAGAGTCAATAATTCACACGGCTCCTTTAAATATTTAGGTCTCCAGCTACTTAAGATGTAGAACTGTACTTTTGAATATATGTATGTATATTTTGCAGTTTGATCACAGAGACACGGACACCATAGACAGGATGACAGGGGTGGAAGGGCGTGGAGGGGTGCTGGAACCCTTGGGGACATGCAAAATAGTTTTGCAGGTAGGAGGAAGAAGTGTGATATTGAAATGCTAACCATCACCATCATATACCAAACACTTATGGCGTGCTGGCCATCGTGTGAAGTGCCTTATCTCTAACTCACTCATTCATTCACTCATTTAGCCTTGCTGGCTCTGGAGCCAAACAGCCTAAGTTTGAATCCTGGCTTCACCTCGTGTGGCTGACTGTGTAACCCTGGACATACAACTTCACCCTCCTTTGTCCCAGTCTCTTCTGTAAAACAGGGTAGTAAGAGAAATAAATAAGTTTATTCATGTAAAGTGCCTAGAACAGTGTCTGCCATAAGAGCTCAATCAATATTGTTATTTTTACTATTGTTACTGTTGTTACCATTGTTACTATTGTTATTTTTACTATTGTCAATATCATGATTCATTCTCTCATTCTTTCACGAAATATTTACTCTGCTCTAATTATGTGATAGGCGCCGTGGGAGTACAGTGGTGAACTTAAAAAGACAGTTTCTGCCTTCAAGGATCCTCCACTGGGGACACAGATAATAAGGTAATAAAAAATTAATCAACAAGATAAACTCGGATTGCCATAGGGCTGGGAAGAAAGTGAACAGGCTGGTGGGATTCGGGGCAACTAGAGAGGGGAGACTCTTTTAGCCAGGTGGTCGGGGGCTATCTGAGGAGATGGCTTTGCAGCTAAAATTTGAAATATGAAAGGGAACCCAGGAAAGGGAGTTCCAGGAAAGGGAGTTCCAGGCAAGGGAACCACTAGTGCAAAGGGCCCGAAGTAGAAAGTAGCTTGATGTGGTTGGAGAAAGGAAAGAAAGTTGCCGTGACTGGAGAGTAGCATAGCCCTCTTCAAAACTCTCCAGTCACGGCGAGTTCCCACGGAGTGGGAACATCTCAAGGACACAGAAAAGGAAGCCCAGAGAAGTATGCAGATTTGCCTTGGACTTCGCCACTGATAGTGGTAACAACAATACAGGAAAATAGGTCTGTCCAGCTCTACAGCCTGGGCCCCTAACAAATGCACTGACTACTCCTAAGTAGGAGCACAGGCCCCACAAATACAGCCCAACTTCGGTAAGTCCAGTGCTAACTGGTGGTGACTCTGAGTGTCCCAAGAGAGAAGCAGCCGGGCTATACCTGGGAGATCTGAGAGTGGCTCAAACCAGCCACCTACAAATGCTGCCAAGGAGAGGCCCTGCTGAACCCTCCTTCGTGAACACATCAAAGACCTTCCAATTAGCACCTCCCTGGGTACCAAACCAGCCACCCAAAGCAATGTGGAATTGTAGTATGGGCTCACACAGGCAGTGGGGAAAGGAAGCTGGGCCCTGGGATTGGCAGGATGGGGTGTTCATGGAGCCCCTTTGTGTACCAAGTTCTGAGCTGCTGTCTCTGCATCACTGAATCCTCACAGTTACTCAGAGCTGTAGGTATTGTCCTTCTTGTATTAGTAACACCGGGCTCAGAAATAGCAAGTAATTTGACTGCAATTACAGAGCCAGAAAGCAGGGTGGAGGAGGAAACTGGACTCCTCTATTGGCACCTATCGCTGGTACCAGCTGCCCAATGCCTAGGCTAAGAAGCTTGATGCCACCTCAATTGACCCATCTTTTGCAACAGTCACTAATTGGCCAGGTTCTTTCATGCCAGAGCCTTGTGAGAGGTGGTCACATTTATCCATAACCAAGGTGGCCATTGCCTCTGGGAATTAACAGCAAGCTTTTCCAAATTCTTAATGACACTCTAAGGGAATCCAGGAGAAGCTGGGGTAACAACTCTGAGACAAGACCAGTTAACTTTGGGGGCACTGAATTGTCTTAATGGAATGTGGCCAAATGTGACTGGGGTAGGGGAGGATTACCTCTCACCGGGGAGAGAACCGGAGTGTTTGTGGTCGTACCCGGCAGTCCATGCACTGGTTCAATTAGGCATCATTTGATTGGGGCTGTAAATTCTAGAAAGGCAGAACCCATGTTTGTCTTTTATAGTGTGAAATCTCCCAGGCCCAGGACCTAGTGCGTAGTAGGGGTTTCAATAAACAGGTACTGAATGATAACAATAACTCATGCTTATTAAGTGCTTACTAGATGCCAGACACTCTGCTAAGAACTTTACAAGGGTGGTACACAACCTCAGCTGCAAATGCAGCTGCATCAGGAGATCGAAAAGATCCTGACGCCTGAGTCCTGTTACCCAAATGTTTTGTTTTAATTGGTTTAGGGTGAAAACGGGACCCTGGCATTTTTGTTTTTTCATGCTCTCCAGGTAACTCTAATATACAGCCAAGGTGGCGAGTATCACTTTATATGCCTTGCCTTGTTTAATTCTTCCATTAACCCTAGGAAGTGGTTACTATGCTTGTGTCCATGTTGTAGATGAGAAGGCAAATGCTCAGAAAGGTTAAATAGTCTGTCCAAGGAAGTGGTAGAGTCAGAATTTGAACCAAGGCAGCTGAACTCTTGACACCTGGGGCTGAGCCATGAAACCACACAGAATGAACATAGGGAAGACAGGAAATCATTAGAGCTGCAGACACAGGAAAAAGGTGTGGCAGGTGCACCTGCCTTGACCACCAGGTCCTCCTGAGGGAAGTGACTCCACCCACAGATGGGTCCCATGCTTGGCTGTTTCTGAAGTAAAAGTGACACTTTTCTGTGCCTGGTAACCTGTACCTTGGGACAGATATCTTCCTGATATGCAAAAACTTTCCCTTCTGGCATAATCCCAGTTTACACAAGTTAAATAAGCACTTGTGAAATTAATTGCTTAATATTGCATTTTACAAATCGATGAATAAATCGAAGGACTGTCCACATGTCCCTCTTTAATCCTGAATATCCACTTTCCTTATTGGACCCCCTAAGCAGCTTATGCTCGGTCCTCCGGTTGTAATGATCAGAGCCTCAGAGCAAACCGTTCATTCATTCACTCATTCATTCATTCGTTCATTCGGTATCTTCTCTGCACCAGGCTGTCTCCTGAATGCTGGAGCATTTTCTCGTGGGTAACCATGCATCAAACAGCAATGAGAGAAGGACCTGAATTCATGTTGATTTTCACTTGCCTTAATGTAAAACAGGATTGCCTGCATTTCAGATTTTGCTAGTTTATCTTGCACGGCCAAAGCCCCAGTTATCTCTGCTTCACTAAGTCTTGAGATTGGTTTGGAACTTGAACATATATTCTTCGAAACCATTAAAAGTGGTTTAATTGGCTGTTCAGGGATGTCTTCCACTCTCCTCTTCAAATGGATCATCCCTCTCTGTCTTTCCCCAGAACTGGGAACTAGAAGCCCCTCGCCTGGATGATCCACTTCCCTGGATTTATTTATCTTGCTCTGGGCCCCAGAAGCATTAGGCTTCGCATAGCAGATCCAGCCTCTGTTAGCAGCTGCACATCCAAATCCTACTTCAGACACCCACTGTAGCAAAACTACAGCCCTAGATGAAGGAGCAATGCCAGTCAGCATCATCCAAGGAGAAGTTCTGCTCGTTTTAAAAATTCAAACTATATCTTGATAAAACATGGTGATGGAGGCAGTCAAGGGAGGACATCAAGGAAGAAAGACAGAGACAGCCACCTGGGTTTATGCAACACAGCAGAAAGACAATGACCTCAGGCGTCTGTGAGTCCTGATATGCTGGTCAGTTGCCAGGCATTTGTTGGGTGCCCATTATGTTCCGGACCCAGAACCTGGTTCATATTCAGGCTCTTCTATCTCCTAGAAGTGTGACCTTAAGCAAGTGACACAGCTCCTTTGAGTCTGTCTCACTGTTTAGTTCAGGGTCTCTGAAAATTGAGTGAGGTCATATATGTGAATGCATGTGATGATCTGCAGGTAACAGAGAAGTGCTGGTGCAATGGCTGGTTTAGAACACCAGGGCCAGCCATTTGGAACTGGGCACCCCATGCCACCCATCCCTAACGAGCTCCATGATGCATCATGTACATATTTGGATACCTATGCAAGTATACACGCACATATAATAAATGCATAAATAAGTGCATATTTTGCAAAGGTAAATAGAGAGAGATGGAGCTGCACAACAGAAATACAGACAAAGACAAGGCTTTTTCCAGATATTCTCTTGAAGTCATTTCTAGACTATTTCCAGTTCTTGGTACATAATAGATACTTGACACATATTTGTTGAATGACCAGATATAAGAATCCATGATTTATATGTGTGTGTGTGAGAGAGAGAGAGACTAAGAGAGACAGAAAGAGAGAGAAATAGGGAGAGAGAGAGCATATGTGTGTTCCTTAGCCTGAAGGCCACCCCTGCTGCCTTGGGAGGTTTGGACATCCCTGGACTAGAATACACTTGAAGGAGGAGCAGGACTTGGAGAAAGCAGAGAAGGGGGCTGCTAGGAAAGATGGAGGGATGGGATGGCTGGATATAGTTATAACAATAATTCAAGAGGCAATATCATGTTTAATGTAAATTCCAAAAAAGTAAATGAAATTAATAAAATACTGAATAAAATACCAAACAAAAAAAAAACCCAAAACAAAACTTTTTTGTTTTGTTTTTATATACTTTTTTTTTGAGACAGAGTTTTGCTCTGCCTTTTTTTGAGACAGTCTTGTTCCCAAGCTGGAGTGCAGTGGCATGATCTTGGCTCACTGCAACCTCTGGCTCCAGGGTTCAAGCGATTCTCATGCTTCAGCCACCCAAGTAGCTGGGATTATAGGCGTGCACCACCATGGCCAGCTAAGTTTTGTATTTTTAATAGAGACGGGGTTTCGCCATGTTGGCCAGGCTGGTCTCGAACTACTGGTCTCAAGAGATCCGTCCACCTTGGCCTCCCAAAGTGCTGGGATTATAGGCGTCAGCCCCCTTGCCCAGCCAAAAAACATAAACTTTCTAATTCCCCATTCTCTGTCTTCTTTTTTCCTTTCTAGTTAGAATTGTCAGATAAACAAACAAACAGGATGCCCAATTAGATTTGAATTTCAGATTAAACGGTAAATAATTTTATAAGCATGTTGCAAATATTGCATGCACAAATATCACATGCTACAGAACATGTACTAAAAAATTATTCATCCTGAACTTTTATTTGCTCAATCTGGCAACCTTATCCAGTCATTCTAGTAAAAGTTCCTACATTCTACTTTTTAAAAACGCCCCATAAGTGTGCAAAGACCTTTGATGGTTGTTCATTGTCTATGGGATTCATAACATTCCTTTAACCAGGCCTCTGGTCTCTGAGCCACAGGTCCCCTCTCTCCAGCTCCAGTCCACGTGGAAGCCTGGCCACTGATTGGTGCAGTGTCCCCTCCACTCGTGCCTGGCCTGGTCCTGTAAATACCTGTAAACAGCTGTGGGCAGGGGCAGGTAGCTTTGGATCACGTTTGGCTTATAGTTCACATTACCTTCATCCCCCACAAAAAGGTAAGTGTCAGTTGGCCATGGAGCTCCTGCTGTCTTTTACACAGAATCAAACCTCACACCTAAAAGAGAGAGGCCAAGCAGATTTTTCTTTACCTTTTCAGGACACCAAAAAGGTAATTCCCTTTTCCCTGGTCATAGAGGAGCTCAGAAAGAGCCTTATCAGAGATAAAGCCTCTGCAGCGGGTCTTCAACCATCACTCACAGACACTGCAGGCCCCAGCTTCGGGTGATGGTGGAGCCCTACCTGGTTTTTGTTGGGCTCTTTCAGCATTCCCACATTCCTCAGCCTGAACACCCGCCCTGCTGCCTTTGGAGGTTTGAACAACTCGAGGCTAGAATACACTTGAAGGAGGGGCAGGACTTGGAGAAGGCAGAGAAGGGGGCTGGTAGGAAAGATGGAGGGGCAGGTGGTTGGAGCTCCCATTGTATCTTGGGAACCATCTCTTGAGCCTGGGTCACCTCATCTAGAAAAACAGGGACCACAAGGCCTGCCTGCCTCTCGGGATAATGATGAGGGTGCAGTGAGATGGGACATGGTAAGCCTCCCCCTGTACCGTCTGTCCTCGTAAAGTTTCACTTCCTTTTCCTAGTGCATAGCCTGCAGCGGGGCATCTAGCCTCCTAGGGTTGGCTCTAGTCAAGTTGGTATTGAGTTGAATGGTCTTCCGGGGCTGAGCTGAGCCGAGCCAAAGACCCCAAGCCCGGTGTCTGAACCCCTCACTACGAGCCCATCTTGGAGATAAGTCAGGGCCTCATGCCTCTGATTAGGCTATCCCTCCCTATCCTGGGGAATCAAGGTGACACCAGGAAACCCTTGCTCAGCTTGCATTCTCCAAAAATAGCCAATCACTCACCAAACTCTTCCCAGCTGTCATCCCAGTGAATTCCCCCAACAACCTGAGGTTGGGCACCATTACTAGTCACATTTTAAACAGCTAGCCACCAGGGCTCTTGGCTGTTGGACTTCATGGCCTGTGATCTTAACCCAGGGCCCTTAAGAAATTGGAGGTGAATTTTGGCTCCAAGGGCAGTCTCTGCTGCAAGCTTGGAATTTCCATCCTTCCCTGCCCTTTCATCTGGGGAATAGAGAGGGGCCCGGACACCTCCACCCTCTGGTGCACTGAATGTACCCAGGCTTGCTTCAAAACCAGCCCCCTGGCTCCCACTCTCAGCAGTAAGTCCCCCCTCACTCACAACTGCAATCTTTTTCCTGGGTGTCTTTTTTCTTGCTTTCTTTCTTCTTCTTTGTTTTTCTTTCTGTGGCTCTGGCCCTCTCTCCCTGAAAATACAGTTTGCCGATATTAAAAAAACACACACACAATCCCTAAACACATTTTATACAGTCTTTGAAGTCTAATGGCCTCAGGCTCCTGGACTGATAAGTATGCAGATAGAGTGCAGACCAGAGTTGGGAAGATAGTACCCTGTGCAGGCCGAGGCAGGGGCCCCCGCGGGGGTGGGAGGGGATGGAGACGCCTATGGGTCCCAGAGGCAGGGAGTCCCACCCTGTTCATCTAAGCCTGAAAGAGAAAATCGGATCAGGTCAGGGAAGTGGGGATGAAGCCCCTCAGGGCTGCTGTTCCTGGGCTCTCCAAAAGGTCTGCTGTCTCAGAGGCTGGTCCGTCAGGGGTTCCCTCTTTTTTTTTTTTTTTTTTAGACAGAGTCTTGCTCTATCACCCGGGCTGGAGTGCAGTGGTGCAATCTCAGCTCACTGCAACCTCCGCCTACCGGGTTCACGCCATTCTCCTGCCTCAGCCTCCTGAGTAGCTGGGACTACAGGTGCCTGCCACCACGCCCTGCTAATTTTTTTTTTTTTTGTATTTTCATTAGAAACGGGGTTTCACTGTGTTAGCCAGGATGGTCTCAATCTCCTGACCTCATGATCCACCTGCCTCAGCCTCCCAAAGCGCTGGGATTACAGGCGTGAGCCACCGCGCCTGGCTCATCAGGGATTCCCTCTCAAAACAGGGGGCGGAAAAGGATGTTTCACGCACCCCAAGGCCTCAGAGGGCATCTTCGTGTCCAGGAAAAAGATTGAGATGGTGAATTGTTGAGGTTCTGTGTTCAATGTAGTTCTAGAACACAGGCACGTTTGTAAGATGGGGCAGGCAGGGTAAAGAGGAGGGTACGGAATGGTAACCTCTGTCAGCCCCTTCAGAGCTGCTACAAAGCTGCCTGGATAAGGACGCCACCCACCAGATACTCAGCAGAATCACTGGGGTGGAGATACCCTCCTGGCACAGCAGCAGACGCCCAGCTCTTTGCAAACCCAGGCGAGGAAGGTGCCACCTAAAGGGAACTCCCAGGTTGATGAGCACAGGGCTGCAGGGAGAACCCAAACATTAGGACCTCCTGGCCTGATGGGGTGGTGGAGGACAGAGCCCCTGACCTCCTAGGTACTGAGAGCTCCCAGGCTGGGGAGGAAGCTCCAGCCCTTGTTTCACAGGGAAGTCCCCGGTGAAGTAGGGGAAGGAGGACCCACGTAAGCACAGGAAGCTCAGACGCAGAAGTCCTCCTCACTGTCAACTCTGCAGCCACCAAACCTGGCACCTATGGCCCACCCGCGGACTTGTGCCAAGGGGCCTCGCAGAGGAGCCTTCCCTACTTTCAGTGCTTACTGTGTTGCTTTCAAGGCTTGGTCCCTGCATCTAGTCTGAATTCTCTGGCTGCCTTGGGTCCCTCAGAAAGAGGCATCTGGCCTCGCTTCACTTCCACTTAACCTGCACTGTCCCATTTATCCCCATCACCCCCTCCCCAATTCTACCCCACCCATCTGCACCACCCATCCCTGCAGCTTCTCAGCTCCCTAGCGGTCCTCACCTTTGCACGTGGCTTCCAGCAATGGAACCCCTGTTTGTGAGCTCATCACTTGTCCAGGGCTGGGCTCCTGAGCTCATCAGCTTCATCTCTCAGCTCCCAACACAGTACCCAGCCACTGTGTTTATCTCACATTTATTAGCTACACGGCCCATGTATGTTATCTCATCAATACATAGGAGACCAAGGCGCTGAGAAGCCTGACAACTTGCTCCCCTGTCACCCGGGGAATTCTTGTCATCCCTTAGGTCACAGCCTAAATGTCCCTTCCTTGGGGAAATTCTCTCAGACATCCCCCACCACACCCCATCCTCCCCACTCCAGCACAGCATCTTGTGCATCTCTGTAGCACTAATCACAGTGGAATTGAATGAATTGTTTCTGCAATGGTTTGACCTCTCCCCCTCATGCACAAGCTCCTCCAGGGATGGAAATCTATCTCTATTGTTTACCACCCTGTCCTGAATGCAGGGGCCCTGACTCAGAGAAGACCCCGGGTAAATATTTACCATTTGAAAAATGAATGGCTTCCTAAGTTTGTGCACCTAGAGCTCTCTGGCCTTCAGCTGCTTCACCTGTAAGTAAGTAGAGCCTTAGGTCCCCAGGACTAGCTCACCCTTAAGATGACTTCTCATTCTTAGGTCCTAGAAAATGCTTTTTAAAATTCCATCTTCCTTTCCCAAATTGAAACAACAATGTCATACCAATCAGGCTGGAAAAAAAAGAGAAATTTGGATAACACCATGTGCTGAGTACCACTGTCCTGGAAGAAACCCGTCAGTATTAAGGGCAATGAAGCACTGCACGCCTTCTGACCCCACCATCCCACCCCTGGGGGGACTCCAAGGAAGCCCTCACGTGGTCCCAGTGGGTCACTCACACGGTGGGACATTGGAGGCAATCTAGTGTCCACCCCTGGAACAGCGGACATCTCTCAGGAAATTCTGCAGCAGTCAGAAGCATCGAATGAGCTTTATGCACAGCAACTCAGGTAGATCTTAAAAACCTGGTGTTAAGTGAAAAAATTAAGCAACAGAATGAGATCTATAGCCCAATACAATTTATGTAAATTAAAACACATTCGCACGATGAACAACACCATATATTTTATAGGAACCATCCATATCTGAGGACATATATTAGAGATTTTAGAGTGGAGCTGCGGAGGGGGCAGTCAGGAGGGGCCAGACAATAGCATCACGGAGAAGGAGAAAAATCGAACAAAGCAAAACAAGAGTGAGGCTGTGTGAGACCAGGATGTTAATGGATGGTGAGTTGAATGTTGTGTTGGACTTGGACTAATCCAACTCTCTTTTCAAGGTGAATATAATGATTGATTAACGAACGAAGATTCCACCTTCCCTTCCTCTCGTGGATCCCAGCAAGCTTCCAGGGCGTGGGTTAGCATAGGTTTGAAGGTTTCTCGGCCTCTGCACTATCTACATTTTGGGCCCACTAAGTCTTTGTGGTGGGGGCTGTCCTGTATATTGTAGGATGTTTAGCAGTTTCCCTGGTCTCCACCTACCAGATGCGAGTTGCACCCACCAAATTCTGACACCCAAAATGTCTTCAGATATCGCCAAATGTCCCCTGGGGGACAAAATCACCCCTGGTTGAGAACCACTGGGTTGGAATAAAAGCCTGAAAAACCACTCCAAGCCTGCCAGTTAAGTGACCCACACTTGCTTTACAAAACCCCATGCACAGAGCAACAGAACCTTGGGACCTGGGACTAGGCTTGTATCTCCATGTTGAAAGCCTGCAGCGTCACTTGCATGTTTAAATCAAGGCTCGGTGGAGATTCCAGTTACAGCCTGCAACTGCGTCTGCCTTGGGCTTCCTACTAATTTTAACCAGCAGCTGGATTTGCATAGGACATTTGCATCTGAAATTACCCATAATTCTGTGGGAGCCACAGTCTACAGCAGATGATGGCAAAAAATATATATAATTCCATTTCAGCTTGCAAAGTAGGGGGGAGGAAGGAGATGAAGACTTCAGGGAGGGAGAGTACTTTAAGAAAATTTCAGTGCTTTATATAATTGGTGAGAGAGGTTGGAAGTAGATGCCCTGCTGGTCACTGGCAGAGAGAACTGTTCTGGCAATTCGCATGTGAATTAATGACTCCAAGAGTGAATGCACGAGGTCCCCTGAGACTCCCCCAGGAGTGGCCTACTGGCCCAAGTGGAGGCAGGCAGAGGAGAGGGAAGGATGGTGCAGACCTGTGTACAGAACTGCACACAGCCCAGTCCCAGGCCTCCAGGAACCCAGCCACCCGCTAGCACTGGCCTGCCGGGAGCCTGCCGCATGCCCGAGAGTACTCACTAAGTGCCTTCCCCACGTGGGCCATTTCATCACACAGCCTCACCTCTCTTGATGAAGCCATCATTCCCCACACTTGGAAGAGGAGGAGATGGAGATTCGCAAGTCTCACTCTTAGTAAAGAACAGAGCCTGAATTGGAAGGAAAGTCTGCCAGACTCTAAAACCAGTGCTCCTTCCTCTAAGACCCTCAGCGGGCCATTTGCTGACTTACAAAGTTAATGCACAGGCAAAAGCATGGCAGGTCATGCCGAGAGGGGCAGAAGACCGCTCCTTTGCAGCTCAGCAGTTTCTGCTCAGCCTGAGATTTGGCCAGGCCTGGGTTCCAGAATGTAAAGGTAGACATCTGCAAGCCATGCCCTAAATGCCAGGTGAGGTGTGTCTGTGCCACATGGGCTAAGGCTTAACTGGCACCTTCCTGGTCACCATCTGCAGACACCAAGGTTAACCACACCCTCCACTGGCTGCCCCAGGGCCTTGCAGTCCTCTGTGATTGCATTACTTACTCTTTCTACATCTCTCTCCCCTACTAGCCCATAACATCTTGGGGGCAGAGATCATGACTGGCTCATCTATCTCTCTATCCCAGAGCTCCAGAAATATATGTGCTATAAACTGAGCTAATTTGGGACTGGGAACAGGAGATTAACCAATCTATGTCATTCCAATTGAAATGCTATCTTGTCCAGGAATAGTTTCTTGATTTTCCCAGGAGGAAGAACATCTTAGGTGAGATCTTCCCTTAAGCTATGGGTAACAGGAGCACTTTCCACCTTGTACACTTGATCCCCTTGAATATGCTGAAGACTCCTCAAAGGAAGGGGTCTAGCCCAATTGTTTTTGCATTTTCAGTGTCTAGAACAGGGTTTTGCATAGAGGAAATAGAACATGGATGGATGGATGGATGGATGGATGGATGGATAGATGGAAGGATGGATGGATAAACAGTTGATGAAAAGTAAGAAGGCAGACAGATGATTGGATAGGCATTTGGTTGAGTGGTGATTTAGTAGTTAAGTGGACAGACAGATAGATGGATTTATAGATGAGTTGGAAGATAGAGAGATGAATGGATGGAACAAGGGTTTGATGGCTGCGTGTTTGGATATGAAGAGTGAGCAGGCCAAAGATGAGCGGATGGGTGGGTGCAAGGTTGAGTGGGTAGGTCGATGGGTTGGATGTTGAGTTAAGTATATACGGGTGGGTGGTGAAGATCTGGATGGGTAGATCCACGTGGTGTGATAGAGTGGCTGGCTGATGGGGTAATGGTTGCATAAAGACACAAAGTGTCTTTTCACCTTCCAATGTTATGCTCAGACTTCTAAGTAAAACAGCTCCTTTGTACTCCTTTTTTTCCAGATCCTACTTTTAAGTCCTCCTTCCTCTCCCACTCTCTTCCATCCTAGAGCAGGAGTTCTGGGATGCCAGATGGAAGCTTCCCAGGAAGTTCAACTCCAGTCCCTGCCTGTGTGCTGAGCACTCCACATTGTGCAGAGATTCAATACTTAACTCCAGCCTCTCCCCGCTCCTTACCTGCCTGAGGAGGTAGAGGCAGCGATTTGCATATTTATTAAATATCTCTTAGCAGGATCCACAAGCCGCATTGCTACATCCCGCTCCCGGAGCCGTCCTGCTGACAGACAAGACCGTGTGCGATCAGCGCTGCATCACAGCCGGTTAAATAGCTGTTCCAGGGCCCAGGAAGCTAGGAGGGAGCCAGGGGCCATGGGGAGGGTGGGGAAGGCAGAGGCCACGCAGCAAAAGAGGGCCTAGAGGCCTGGCATGTGGCTGTCTCACACTTGCTTAACAGTGGGGGCTTCTGTCCATGACCCAGGCAGAAAGCGCTCTGGGGGCATCTGTTTCAGACCCCTGCCTCCACGTGGGCACCCTGGAAATCAGCCCTTCCCTTAGAAAATTCCAAGAGGAGGACATTTTGAAGCATCTTTATTTTGTGTTTCTTCTGCTGCTTGGCTTATTTGGAAATTCTTCCTAGTGTCTGAACAGAAGTGTGCCTGCCTTTGCACAAGCCCCATTCTGATAGGCTGTCTTCGGTCAAAAGACAGAACAGACATTCATAAGCATGGCCGGGGTGTCCTCCCCAAGGCAGTTATCCTATAAGGTCTGGCCCTAGATCTAAATTTCCAGGGCCTTGGGCATCAGTCCCTCTTCTGTCTGGAAGGGTGCTCTTGAGGGTAGAAACTGGCTGTCTTTCTGGGAACCAGGAGCTCCCTGCTCTAAACTGGGATGAACCTGCCCTCTTCAACTGGGCTCCCTGACTCTTCTTCCTGTCTCCTGTCACAGTTCCTAGATCAGGGTTCAAATCCAATAATGTAGTTTCTGGAGTCAAACTATCCAGATGCTAATCTCTTCCCCACCTCTTACTAACTGGGTGGCCTTAGATAAGCGATAGAACCTTTCAGCCTCAGTTTTATCAACTGTAAAATGGAGATGATGACAGCACCCACTTCCTGAGGTTATTATGCAGAGTAAGTACAATGAAGGGCTTTCCGGCTTAGCATAGTACCTGGTTCTGATGTAGACATTGAGAAGATGTTGGTTATTATTGCTACAGAATCCCAGAAAGTTCTAAGTGCAAAGTGAGGTTCGTGGCCCACCTGCCTTTCCTAGGGTGAGAGAAAGAGTGGAGGGGTTCCTACCTACTCTGTCTGCTGACTGTGCTGAGCATGTCTCCTCACAACAACCCTGCACACTAATTACTTCAAACACTCCCTATTTTACACATGCAGAAACTGAGTCCCAGGGGGAGAAGGGAAATGCATGAGACCACATGAGTTGGGAACCCACATCTCTCTTGATCTCTTCCCAGACAGGTTATGAGGGATTCCCCCACCCCAGGAACAGCCTAAGATCTCAAGGAGAGGAAGAGGAAACCCACAAACAAACAGCTTTTCCAGTTTCATCTGCCCCCACCTCCCCGAGTCCTGGACTGGTGGGATCCAGAAGGAAGGGCCCAAACTGCAGCCTCATAAACCTTCCCGAAAGCCCTCATAAGCACCAGGCCCGGCTGGTGCCATGTCTGGTGCTGCAAAAAGCAAACGCTCTAGTTGTAAAGTAATCCTCATAAAACAAGGAGAGAAAAGAAGAAAAATCTATGTGATAAACACAGTAATGGCCTCTAGGAAACAAGGAAAAGGAGCCCAAGTTCCTATGACTGCAAAGGGAAGCAGGGGCTTCAGATCCAGCAGGCACCAACTGAAAGGCACCAAGCTCAGGGAGCCTGGTGGCCCAAGCCAGGACAATGGCTGGGGGTGGATGGGAGTGGAAAATGGCTGGGAGTGGATGGGAGCTGCAGCTGCTGCTGCTGCTGGTGGTGTTGGAGATGGTGATGGTGATGGTAATGGTGATCCTGGTGCTGCTGATAATGATGTTGATGCTGGTGATAGTGATGGTGGTGGTGATGGTGATGGTAATTGCGATGCTGCTGGGCTGGTGGCGATGGTGATGGTGCTGGTGATGGTGATGCTAGTGATAGTGATGGTGCTGGTGATGATGATGCTGGTGATGGTGCTGGTGGTGATGCTGGTGATGGTGGTGATGATGCTGGTGATGGTGATGGTGCTGGTAGTGTGGTGGTGGTGATGGTGGTGGTGGTGGTGATGCTGGTGATGGTGGTGATAATGCTGGTGATGGTGATGGTGCTGGTGGTGTGGTGGTGGTGATGGTGGTGATGCTGGTGATAGTGATGGTGATGGTGCTGGTGGTGGTGGTGATGTTGGTGATGGTGCTGATGGTGATAGTGATGGTGATAGTGATGCTGGTGATGGTGATGGTGCTAGTGGTGATGGTGCTGGTGCTGGTGATAGTGATGCTGGTGATAGTGAGGGTGATGGTGCTGGTGGTGGTGATGCTGGTGACAATGATGGTGATGATGCTGGTGATGGTGATGGTGCTGGTGGTGGTGATGCTGCTGGTGGTAGTGATGCTGGTGCTGGTGATGGTGCTAGTGGTGATGCTGGTGCTGGTGGTAATGGTGATGGTGGTGATGATGCTGGTGATGATGGTGCTGGTGGTGTGGTGGTGATGTTGGTGATAGTGATGGTGCTGGTGGTGGTGGTGATGATGCTGGTGGTGGGGAAGTTGGTGATAGTGATGGTGATGGTGCTGGTGGTGGTGATACTGGTGATGGTGCTAGTGGTGCTGCTGGTGCTGCTGGTGATGGTGATGGTGCTGGTGGTGGTGACGCTGGTGATGGTGCTGGTGGTGATGGTGATGGTGGTGATGGTTCTGTTGCTGGTGGTTATTGTGCTGCTGCTGGTGGTGGTGATGGTGGTGGTGATAATGATGATGGTGATGGTGCTAGTGGTGATGGTGATGGTGCTGGTGATGGTGATGCTGGTGATGGTGATGGTGATGGTACTGGTGGTGATAGTGATGGTGATGGTGCTGGGTGGTGATGGTGATGGTGCTGGTGGTGGTGATGGTACTGATGGTGGTGGTGATGGTAATGGTGATACTGATGATGGTGATGGTGATGCTGGTGATGGTGATGGTACTGGTGGTGATGGCGTGGTGTTGATGGTGATACTACTGGTGCATGTGCTGGTGATGGTGATGCTGGTGATGGTGATGCTGGTGATAGTGACGATGGTGGTGGTGATGGCACTGCTGCTGATACTGGTGGTGATGATGATGGTGCTTGTGGTGGTGATGCTAGTGATAGTGACGGTGGTGGTGATGGTAATGGTGATGATGATGGTAATGGTGATGATGATGGTAATGGTGATGCTGTGGCGTTGATGGTGATGCTGCTGGTGCATGTACTGGTGATGGTGTTGCTGGTGATACTGATGATGGTGGTGGTGATGGTGCTTCTGCTAGTACTGGTGGTGATGGTGATGGTGCTGCTGGTGGTGATGCTGGTGATAGTGAAGATGATGGTGATGGTAATGGTGATGGTGATGGTGATAGTGCTGGTGGTGATGGTGATGGTGATGACAGCACTAAAGTAGCTTCTGTGAGACCTACATTCATGCCCACCCCCTTGAAGGCACCTCTTAACAGTCTCCAGGTTTCCAGGTTAGGAATCCTATTGTATAGATGTAGAAACTGAGGTCAAGGACAGCAGGAACTCTCATCCGGAGTTCAGGCCTGCTGCCTGCTCTGTGACCCCACATTGCTGCTCTTGTGAGCCTGAGGAGAGATAGGGGCAGCCAGGCCCCCATGCTAAGGAATTGCCAAGGCTTGGGAGGTAGGCATGGCTATGGGATCTTAGGTGGGGGCCTGCACATCCTAGAGTCTCTGTTTGTCATCTGTACATTGGGGATGTTCACTCTTACCTCACCTGGGGAGGAGGAAATGAGCTAAGAGATGGACGGGGCCTGAGGGTCTGGTGTGAGCTAGGGGGTCTGTAAATGGGACCTATGGAAACCCAGGGTGGGACACTTAGAATCAGGATGCAGTGAGGCTCCCAGGCCCAGGGGACAGGAGAATGTTTTTGGGTGGGGACAGATGTCGCCAACTTAGCGCTGGCATAAACCACCTTTGCAATCTTCAGCCCTTGAGCAAGGCAGCCTTGCTCAGCAGCGAGTCTCCCAACCCTGACAACTCACCGCCTTCCTTCCCTTCTTCAATCTTTCCATTCCCAGGCTTATCTCTTCCCTCAGTGCCTCTCCTTCTCCCTCTGCCGCCCCCTCGGCTTTTGTCTCCCAGGCTCTGGCTTCTCCATCTTTCCTCAGTGCTAACAATCTCCTTTGCTCTCTCTCCCCAGGTATGGGAGACTATTGTCCCTCCTGCTCTCAGAGGCTGTCTCTGCCTTTCCCCCATTTAAGACAACACTGCCCCTGCCTCTCCTTGCTCTCTCTGGGGCCCTGTGGAGGACTTGGACTCTGCCCCATCCTTAGCTGCTTGGGGAAGCCTTCCTTTGGTCTCCAGCCCAAAGCCCTAGGAGGCTCCCTTTAAGTGAAGAGGGACTCCTGCCTCCCACACACCCCTTCATAGAGCCCTACCCCATCTCCAGGGAGGGTTCAGCATGGAACCATCCCTGCTGCAGCACATCCACCGAGCTTTTTACACATCTGTCCCCGCTCCAGCAGGACAGGGCCAAGGGACCACACCTTGCTATCTTCTTCTCTACCCAGTACAGGCACTTAGGAAGGCATGTTTGCATGCATGAGCCTCTCCAGGAAATGAGCCCCTGACACAGGGGTTTCCGAGGTGGAGACCGTGCCAGCTCTGCTTTTGTTTTATCACGTGTAACATGGAATCATAGAACTTACTCACAGGGCTGCTGGGAGGCCCAAATGAGTTCATAAATATAAAGCATTTGCAGCAGTTCTTGGCACATTGTAAATAAGCATAAGAGTGTAATACAAGTGTTTGCTACTGTCTTTTCTGGTAGTGGTGGTGGTGTTACTGGTGGTGGTGGTGGTGTTACTGGCAGTGGTGGCAGTTGTTACTGGTGGTGGTGGTGGTGTTACTGGCGGTGATGGCAGCTGTTATTGGTGGTGGTGGTATTATTGGTAGTGGTGGCAGGTGTTATTGGTGGTGGTGTTATTGATAGTAGTGGTAGTGGTGTTATTGGTGGTGGTGGTGGTGTTATTGGTAGTGGTGGTGATGTTATTGGTGGTGATGGTGGTAGTGGTGTTAGTGGTAGTGGTGTTATTGGTGGTGGTGATGGTGTTATTGGTAGTGGTGGTGATGTTANTGGTGGTGGTGTTATTGGTAGTGGTGATGGTGTTATTGGTGGTGGTGGTAGTGGTGTTATTGGTAGTAGTGTTGTTGGTGGTGTTACTGGTGGTGATGGTGGTGGTGTTATTGGTAGTGGTAGTGGTGTTATTGGTGGCGGTGGTCATGTTATTGGTGGTGGTGGTGTTATGGGGGCAGTGGTAGTGGTGTTATTGGTGGTGGTGGTTATGTTATTGGTGGTTGTGGTGGTAGTGGTGTTATTGGGAAAGTGGTAGTGGTGTTATTGGTGGTGGTGATGGTGTTATTGGTGGTGGTGGTCTTACTGGTAGTGGTGATGGTGTTATTGTTGGTGGTAGTGGTGTAATTGGTGGCGATGGTGGTGGTGTTATTGGTAGTGGTGATGGTGTTATTCGTGGTGGTGATGGTGTTATTGGTAGTGGTGATGGTGTTATTGGTGGCGGTGGTGATGTTATTGTTGGTGGTAGTGGTGTAATTGGTGGCAATGGTGGTGGCATTATTGGTGGTGGTGGTGGTGGTGTTATTGGTGGTATTATTCCAGCCTTCTTTCTGTCCCCAGCTTCACTTCCAATCTTAACTTCTTCTCTCCAACCCTGAAAATGCAGGATCTTCCACAAATGCAGAATTTTCACAGTGGGCTGATTTCTTTAAGGAACTGGGATAAAAATAACAACATGAGTAACCATAGTGTGAGTAGGTGCTGTTTATTGAGTGGTTACTGCATGCCTGATGCTGCACCAGTGTCCCTCTCAAATGGTCTCATGTCATCCAACCAGGAGCCACCACCATCCCCTCCCATTCCCAGGTAAAGACAGACCCAGAGAGGCGCAGCGACTTTCCTGAGCCCACAGAGGAGCAGGGCTCTGGCTGAACAGCATGTTCTGTCTGAACTCACGGGAGGATTCTGCTGCCTCGAGTCATCGGGTAGTGTTGGGCAAATCACTTTCCCTTTATGGGCCTCAGTTTCCTCATCTGTAAGATGAAGTGCCGGTGCCTGCAGGTCCTGGGATATGACAAAGGCCATGCTCCAGTTAAGCTTTGATGACTGGGGTGAGGTTGAGGGCTCAAGTGTGACCTGCCTGGAGAGGGTTAGGTGCAGAAGCCCTGAGGGCTTCATGGACTGGCCTAAGGGGCTGGGTCCTCTCCTCACAGGGGCCTGTATTCATGCGAGGACCTACGTGATATGCAGGGATGCTCATGTGGGTGCACAGATGTAGAATGTACATCCATCCCAGCACTTGGAGGTGCAGAGATAATCGGCTTCAGTGTCGCTCCATTGTGGAGAGAACAAGGGGTTAGCGAGGCTGACCAGAAAGCTCCTGAGACCTGGGTGGCATTGCCACCAGCTGGGTCCCTGAGCTCCTCAAGGGGTCTGAGGAGGGCAGAGGCAGATCGATGACAGAACCAGGGGCTCAGAGCCCAGCAAATGCAGCCCCAGACTCTGCAGATGGAGCAACTGAGGTCAAGAGCAGAGCGGGGCCTCTGACTTCCAGCCCAGTCCTGCCAGCCCCCCCCACCCTCTCAGCAGCTCTAGTAATAGTAGTAATAAAAATCATACTACCCCTAATCATTATGGTAATAATAGCTACCCTGATTGAGCCCTTTCTCTGTGCCAGACACCTGCTTGATGTCTTACAAATATGATCTCATTCACCCCCATGACAGCGCCCTGGAGAGGGAATCATTTCACCAGCCTCCCTGTAAAGGCGGGAAACGCAGGCTCCAAGATTTGCCCCAGCTCACCCGGCTGTGGGTGGCAGGGCTGGTTTCGCACCTGGGTCTGACTCCAGTCCATACTCTTTTTAAGACACTGGACGAACTCATACAGGACCTGTTCTGACTGATTCTCTGATGATTCTGTGTCCCTCTCAAGCTTGGCACAGATCTGGGCACATTTCAGCGGGGGTCACTCTGTGAACTGGAGTTGGACAGGCCTGGGCTCAAATCCTGATGCCCTGTAAATGACAGGGTGCCTGTATACATGCGAGGACTTACCTGACATGCGGGGATGAAGCTCGTGTGGGTGCATGGATATAGTATGTGGTTATTTGGTTGATTAAGAGGTTGGTGTATTGCCCCCACCCATCCCCCATGAGGGTAAACATTGACTAATTTCTCCAAGCCTGGAGATCCCTCACATTTAGCCATAAACCCATTTGTATTTCAGAGCCTTCCTGCCTGCATGCCTGGAATCTCCATTTCCTCTGCCTAGAATCTCTGCTATTTTCCCACCTGGTTGTTTTCTGCTCATTCTCTCAGACAGTTCTCCAGGAAGCCTCGCCTGATTCCCTAGGCTGAGTTAGACATGCCCCCCTTCCTTTGCTGGCCCCGTAGCACCTTTAACATCTCTCTCTTCCTGGTAATTGCCAATTACACGTCTGTCTAGAGTACTGTGAGGTCCCTGAGGGCAGGGAGAGTGTCATACTTGTCTCATGTCCCCAGCACTGTGCTGCACTTAGAAGGTACTCTGAAATGGCTGCAGAGTGAATGAGCTAATAAGCAAATGAATGAATCAACAAATGAATGAGTGATGGGAGAACCAGTGCAAGGTGCCCTCCTATCCTGCCTTATTCTGGGTCACAGACATGGATGACAAGATCCCTCTCCCATCCCTACTCCTTTCCCTAACGTCCCCATCAACCACCATAACCCACCTCTTCTCAGCATTTAAATTTGCCTGTTGTCTTTGCAGATGATGCTGCCAAATCTACCTCCAACCCACCCACGCCCTCTTTCCTCTTCTTTGTTTTGGTCTTGCATCTAGAAGGTCAAGACAACAGTGACCTCTGGACTCCAGCCCCTGGCTAAGGATGCAATCTACCTGCCCACGGGCCAGTGTGACTCAAGATGTCAAGGGATGGTGATCACTGAGAGACCAAAGAGTTCCTCCGAATTTGCCTGGATTTTCATACCACTTGTTTGTTCACTGTAAAAGGGAAGAACATGTGTACCTACAGCAACCCGGCTGCAGAAATCGACATTATCCTTATTCTGAGAAACCCCCCAAAATACTACCACCAAAGTAAAAACCAAATTTATCCCGAATTGACATATACCCCCTAACCCCAGCCCAACTCCATACTCCTCTCTGTCAAGGAAGCCAAATCTATTTCCTTTGCTTTAGATTCCAGCATGTAGGCTTGTGGACTTCCAAATGCTGTCTTCCAAGAACTTGGAGTTTAAACACGATCCCTTGGGTGATATGTCCAAAGAAGTTCTCACTGAAATTCCCCGCATCGTAAAATGTCAGGATGTCTGCGGTCTTTATTTATAGACAGATTGCTTTTCAACTTTTCTCACTCCAACATTTCAATGTGTTATTCCTGAAGATAAATGCACATTATGATTTCATAATAGAAATTGCATTTCTCCCTTGTGTCACCTCTAAGCATGTATATACATAAATATGGCACATTGCCTCCGACAGTAATTTAAAAGGCACTTTGGAGAACATATTGATCATGACCAGAGTACGGAGCTGGCATGGTCTAGATTTCATCGAATCTGCCTCCTCCCCACCCCCGCTCTCTTTCCTCTTCTTTGTTTGGACTCCGAGGCTCGGGAACTTATGATTTCCATTTATGTTTGTATATCAGGGATGTTTGTTTATAAGCATCATGGGGTTTAGGAGAGAGGGAAAAAGTGAAATTTTATAACTCCAAAGTGTAAACAAGGAAGGAAAATGCAACTCCCCACCAGAGTGGGTTCCCTGGAGACAGGAATTCTCCATGTCACTCCCAGACAAACTTGAGATCTTGTGTGGTGGATGCTGTGCACAGCTGCCCAAGCCACTTGGGGATGTGGCTGTCTTTCAGCTCAGCATCATGTGCTCCGAGCATCCCCCTGGGCTGGCCCAGTATCCTCCTCTCGACTCCTTCATCTGCCTCCTGGAGACCTCAGGCTCACCTTGGAACTTACACCTCCTCTGAGCCGTTTGAGCCACTTGTCATCATTTGTGGAAACTGCTAGAAGCTCATCTCTTCTAGGAAGTTTCCATGACTACTCAGAGCTACATCCAAGTATCCCACTTTCTCCCTGGTACCATCTACCCTCTGCCCATGTTAATGATGATTTATCTCTGGGCTGCTTTTAAAGATGAGATTATTCTGGGTCAGGTACCTTGATGTGTTGGAGGAAACCAAACTGAAATCAATTAAGCATCTGCAACACACCAGGCAAGTTCCTTTAATCCATCTCATTTAGTCACGGCAACAGTCTTGAAGGGCAGTGTTTTATTCCCCCATTTTATAGAAGACCAAATGAGGCACACAAATGGTGAGTTACCCATCCCTTTAGAAGATCTTGAGCCACTAAGTGAAAGAGCCTTGATTAAAATCTTCAAATCCCACTCCCTCTGACATTTCCTAAAGGTGATGGGGCTAGGGTTTAGGGTTGGAGGTCAGGTTTTCAAAATATCAATTATTTTTCCAATCAAGATGGATAGTCCCATGGCTGTGCACTGATGGCAACCATGGCAAGTGTCCTGCAATGTTCACCTCTGGTCGTAAGAGACCCAAGCTGGAGTGAGCTTAGTTAGTTAGTTTTTTTTTTTTTTAGACAGAGTATCGCTCTATTGCCCAGGCTGAAGTGCCCACTGCAACCTCCGCCTCCTAGGTTCAAGCAATTCTTGTGTCTCAGCCTCCCAAGTAGCTGGAATTACAGGTGCCTGCCACCACACCCAGCTAATTTTTGTATTGTTAGTAAAGACAGGGTTGGGTTTTATCGTGTTGGCCAGGCTGGTCTCAAACTCTTGGTCCCAAGTGGTCTGCCCACCTCAGCTTCCCAAAGTGCTAAGATTACAGGCGGGAGCCACCACACCCGGTCCTTGGAGTGAGCTTAGCTCTGTTGGTACTCACACTGTTTGTCTTTTCTACTCTCTCTTCCTCGCTGTCAGCCTTTTCTCTGCCCACTCCTTAAACATCACTATTCTCTACATTTGGTCTTGGGCCCCCTGTCTTTGTTCTCTTTCCACTCTTCCTCAGCTCTCCCCCATCTCCTACCAGTTACAAGGACCATTTTTCTCTTGGCAACTTTGCAACATTCACCACAGCTCAGATCTCTCTCCTGCCTAACTGCCTACTGGACATCTCTGTTGGGATGTCTTGTAGGCCTCTGAAATGTAATATGGCAACTATTGAACAAAACATTCCACCCTCTCAGTGAGAGTACTGTCACCCACCCAGGTCACTAAAGCCAGAGACCCCAGCCATCATACTCCTCCTCTTTGTTCTCCCATCCATTGATTGATTCATGCTAGGTCCTGCATCCTCTGCATCCTTCACACCTCCCTTCTCTCTGTGTGTCCTCTTTTTCTGTGTTAGTTCAGACCAACACTCGTTCAGACCTGAGTCTCATGGCTGTAGCCGCCTGACTCATCTTCTAGGCCCCACTCTTGCCCCTTTCAGCCCATTTTGCATATGACAGCCAGAGCGGGGCTTTTATCAAGCAGAAAGCAGAACATGTCATGCTCTTGTTTAGAACCCATCATGGCGCCCATTCATGGCCAGTCGGGGCATCGGCATTGTGTTTCCCCACTCACGTCAGGCCTATGTAATAGGCATTCAGTAAATCATTGCCAAAAGATTTTTCTCCCCATTCTCCTTGGGTCTGTTCTCAAGGCTTGGTGCCTGCTAAGTTTTCCTTCCAGAGCTTCCATGACCCATTCCGCTTCAGCGTCTCAGTCCTGCCTTGGAGCCAAGACCTGGGGGCTGAGTTGGCCTTTGCCTCTGCCATTAGTTGTCTTCCCCTCTCAATTACATGGTAATCCCTGTTAAAATTACAAATTTATTTATAGTTTTTTTTTTTCATTCTTTTTTTTTCCCCACCCGGCAATTTTTACGGCTCATCGACCGTAACAAATTCTACTTCATAAAGCAAAGGCGCGTCTTATTATTACCTTATGGAAATAGACGGCAGCAGCTGGCTCCTATTCCCGGCCGGCGTGTTGTCTCCGCGAATCCGTAATGGTTTCAATCAATACCCCTGTGGGATTTGTTCCGCTCTTTGAGGACGAGAACATTTAGACCTGAGAGTGGTGTTTCTGCCTCCGAGCCAGTTGGCAGTGATGCCCCACCCAGAGGCCTTGGATTTTGGGGGTTGCCCAGTGAGAAGATTCCTGCAGGGAAATCCTGGTGTTTCTATTTTGTCCACTAATAAAGAGGTCACTCTTGTGCACAATATGTATGGAAGACACTCAGTAAATACTATTATGGTAACCATATGAGGTGGGTGCTAACTGTGATCCCATTTTCGGAGTGGGGAAAGTGGGACTTAGAGAGAGCTTGGGCATCTCTAAGGGGCTTGCTCCTCCAGGCCCAAGCAAGAGGGCAGGAGGCTCTGAGGGTGCCCTGGGCTCCCTTTCCCACTGCAAACTTTTCCTAGACTCTACTGTGAGGACCATTAAGTCATTCCCTCATTCATTAGTTCGTTCATTCATTCATTCATTCAATACAAATGGACTAGCATTTACTGAGTACTGTCACTGTAGCAGATGTTTGGATCCTGAGATAATTCAGCCGTGGATGAAAGGGGTGGACGTTATCTCCTTCCCCATCAGATCAGAGGGCATCTTTTTTAATTATAATGATACTACTAATAATCTGGAGGAAAAGAATTCTGAGAAGTCAAAGATGAAGACAAAGGGGAAGAGAAAGAGCGCTAAGACCAGGCACTCTGGCAATTGATCCCAGTGTGTGATCTTGTGTTATCTTCTTGACCCCACAGATGCCAGGGTCAAGGGGCTTAGGAACACAGACTCCAAGTGCCTGAGTGTGAACCCCAGCCCCTCCCACCCAGCTCTGTGACCTTGCTCAGGTAGTAACGCTCACTACACCTCGTTACTTCAAGGACAAAATGGGGGTGATACTAATACCCATCTTTATCTTAGCACGAGGAATAAAAGAAAAATCATATAATTTGTGCACAGTACTTATTAAAAGCTCTCTGTAAATAGTATTCGTAACCACACATGGTAAGTACTATTTATTATCCCATTTTACAGGTGAGGAAAGTATGGCTCAGAGCATTCGTAACTTTGCCTAAGAGAACGAAGCCAGCAGGGGCAGAGGTGAGATTCTGGAGTCAGCCCCAAGGTGTGCCTTCTCACCCATCACCTCCCGAGACCCTGCATTGCCACCATCCCAAGCATCAGTTTAGTAATTAGCTTTGCCAGGGCAGGGCAGGCCTCACAGTCAGGAATTCCCACAGGGTAGAGGTATCCGCCCTAGAGGAGTTACAGTCTCCTAGAGTACAGGGCTATTAACAAGAGTTAATTCACTTTCAGCACAGCCTTGTGAACCTGTGAGCAAACCATAGTGGGTGGGCACAAAAGAGGAGGGAGCATTCCCTAGGCCAGGATTAGGAGGGAGGGCCACAAGGAGATGAAAATCCTTGCATTTGAGATATGGGAAAGGAGGATCCAAGAAACTGGTCCAACTGAACTCTTGTCATCATCAGCATCTCCGTGCTGCTGACCAGAGCGCACCCTACACATCAGTCAGGACTCCGCTCTGGAATCAGCTCCCCTAGAAATTTCCTGACCAGCTCAGACCCTGCTGGGCCCTGCACTCACCCTGGAACGTGCCTCCTCTGACGCTCATCCTTATCCTCAGGTCTCCAGGATGAGCATCACCCTCGACGTGACCTTCCTCTTTGGGGCATAAAATTCCTCATACTCACTTTTAAAAACCCTTATACGTGTATGGTCTTCCTGTAGTGTGAACAGAAGTGTTATTAGAACAAAAGCAACTCAAGTGTGAATTATTAGATTGTTTCATAATAAAAGATGTGATTTTTGTGCGAAGGTCTTTGCTCCAAGTTGGCCCCATTAACAGGTCCATTATTGACCTTTCTAGGACTTGCAACTGATGGTCAACACAAGGTAGTCTGGGGCTTCTGTGAGTGGGAACACGGGCCACCTCCTCCCATCAGACTGGGTATAGGAGGCACGAGGGGTTAGGGTAAGAACTGCAAATCATCACTGGTGGGGACTCCACTGCTCTGTTGTTTCTCCCTGCCTCTGACCGCAGACCTGATTATATTTGGAAAGAAAAATCATGATCATCAGAGAATGGCAAGTCATCCTATTGGTTGGGCACAGACATGGAAAGGACTAGCAGGGCACACCTCTTCCAGCCTTACTGAGATGCCTCTGAAGACAGGGAACTCACTACCCGCAGAGCAAGTCCATTCTTGAGCAGCGCCAGTTTTCCTTTGATGGAGTCTCAAGACGGCAACCCTGTATCTTCAGCTCAGACATCGCAGTTCAGCTGTTGGAGGCTTGAGAGTAAGTGGAATCCTTCCTATCCACATCACTTGCTTGCCTATCTCAGTATGACCTTCTAGATGCAGGACCAAAACAAAGAAGAGGAAAGAGGGCAGGGGTGGGTTGGAGGCAGATTTAGCAGCATCATCTGCAAAGACAACAGGCAAATTTAAATGCTGAGAAGAGGTGGGTAAACATGGAGAAGACACACACTCAGGGCAAACACCACATAAAGGCAAAGGCAGGCAGGATGGTGCCTTTATGAGTCAAGCCATGCCAAAGAGTGCTGGCAAATCACCCAGTGAGAGACGTAGAACAGATTCTTCCTGTAGCACTCAGAAAGACCCAACCCTGCAGACATCTCAATCTCAGACTTCAAGCCTCCAGCACTGAGTCAATACATTTCTGACTGCTTAAGCTTCCCATCTGTAGGACCCTGTTACAGCAGCTTTGGCCGGTAAGACAGCTGCTAAGTGCAGAGCCAGGATTACACAGAGCTGGATGCTCTGATTTCAGTTCGGTGTGCTGAGATGTCCTTTCACTCATACCCAACCTTTCACTGAGGCCCAGCCAAAGGGAGGTGGAGTGAGGATGTGCTCAGCAAATGCTTGGAGGAGGCGGGGCGTGGAAGGATGGCGAACCGAATACCACCGCGACCCCCACCAGCCTTTCTAATTAGAGAGCAAAGCAGATCCAGGCAGGAGCCAGAGTCAGGGGTGCAGCAGGACCGAGCTTCCACTCATGCAGGAGGACATGAGCCAGCTGAGAAAAGACCCTTATGCCCACTGAGTCCTGAACCTCTTTAAACCTCCAAGTGGTTAGGGATCAGCTCCAGGAGGAAGAACCGGCTGTGTCTGACAAAATTGACCGCCTTGGCAGCTGCCAGGGCTGGGCTGGGCTGGGTTGAGCTAGGCGCAGGGGCAGAGAGGGATGGGGCTGGGTGAGCAGGGACAAGGAGCCCCCGCTGCCTGTGGGTTGCCATGGTAACCGTGATCTTCCTAGTATGAGCCAGAGGGGGCTGAGGTCTGAGGGGATTTAGTGAAGACAAGGGTGCACGTGCCGGGGGCTAGGATGGGGAAAGCCAGGGTTTACCGAGAGTTGAGCGTGTGCTGGACACAAAGCCAAACACCATCCTTAGCTTCCCTTGTTTAAAAAAACCCCACAATAGCCCTTTGGGATGGGATTTTTTTTTCTCTCTCTCTTCTGCAGATGAGGAAACTGAGACCAAGGGAAGGGGAAAGTTCTGAGTCAGGTCAGACATCTGTTACGAGAAGAAGCCAGAATTTGAATCTGATCTCTCTGTCTCCAGAGTCCCTGCTCTTTCTTTCCACCCACCAGGCTGCCTCTGGGACTCAGCGAGTCTGTACTTTGAGGCAAGGAAAGGGACATTTATTTGAGCTTCCAGCCAGGCTTTAGGAGACAGGTACCTGGTAGTCGTCAAGCCCCTTCCACATTTTGGAGTAAACCAAAAAGTTTACCGGACGGTAGAGCCTCCTTGCCTCCGAAGGCTGCTACCCTCCATCAGCCATATTAGTCAGATGGAAGAGGATAAAGACATGGTGGAAACAAAGCACTAGACATTCCACACGGGCCAAGCCGGGGCTGCACTGTACGTGCCCAGGCAAACTGGAAGATTATGGGGAACAGGCAGAACTGGCGTCAGACCAATCCTGACCAACTCTACTTTCTGCAAATGGTGATGATCCAAGAAGCCAAGGAGCAGGCTGGAGCTGGGATCTAGCCCCAGCTCTGGGGTCAAGTCACAGACGAACACCACATAGGCCAGATCCTGCTGCACAGATGAGGAAAGTAAAGCACAGACAACTTGTCCAGGGATGCAATGACCACAGCCCCATCGCACAACAGGCAGAGGGGTGCATTCTGAGGTCCTTTCCAGCTCTCATTTTCTTTATGTGGTGTTTGCCCTGAGTGTGTGTCTTCTCCATGTTTACGTTTCTCCATTTTATGAGGGTCATGTCTGATTAGGCTTTACTTTGATGACCTCCTTTTAACTTGATTATCTCCGTAAAGACCCTATTTCCAAATAAGTTCACATTTCTGAGGCACTGGGGGGTTAGGACTTGAACACGTGAATTTTAAGGGGATGGGATCGAATCTATAACACAAGGTGTGGCCCTGGGCAAGTCACTTCACCTGTTGGGTCCTAAGAAAGGGTCGCCTTGAAAGTGGGGGTAAAAATTGCCACATCCTCAGGGGATTGTAAGGACTGAATGAGACAATGTGTATAGGTTGGTTAGCCCAAAGCTAGCTGTAGTGGGGCTGGTAATCATAACTGCTGTGAATTTCTGCTTGAGGGAGGGGACCATGACCATTGACGCATTTACTCTCAATGGACGAAGTGAAAGGAAGGGTGGAAAGCGAACTCTCAGGCCTCTTAGGGTTTGTTGTTGTATGACCTGCCTCCTAGCAACCCCAATAGGGCTACACTTTCGCCATTCATTCACCAACTCCATCAATCTATTTGACAAGTGCTGTGTGCATTTTATATCATTTAATCGTTACAAAAGTATTAGGTTGGTGCAAAAGAAATCACAGTGTTGCCATAAAAATCATGGCCAAAACTGCCATTAGTTTTGCACCAACCTAATATTAATATTATTATTGCCAATTAACAGATGAGGAAATTGGGGCTTTGGGAGGTGGCATGGCCTGCTCTTAGTTCTACGGCACAAGGAATGGTGGGGGCTGGGCTCACCGGTTTGGCTGCATGGATGTACACTCGACTGCAGGGGTATGTGCCTGGGGCAGCTTGGACTTTTCTGGCCTTTTCTGTCCACATGGGCTCCACAGATCCTTTGAGCCAGAGCTCCCTGACCCCCTTTGCATCCCATCCCTGGAAGGAATTCACAGTAGTTATGATTACCAACCCCACTATAGCTAGCCTTGGGCTAACCAACCTATACACATTGTCTATTCAGTCCTTACAACAATCCCCATGGGAACTCACACTCCCATGTTGTTGGCACTGGGTGCTGGAAGCCATTGGATTGCACCCCAGCACCCAGCCCTGGGTTATAATTTTTTGTATTTGTGTCTTTCCTTTGCCTGTCATCAGGCTGTTTATCGGCACGCGGCGACGCATCACTCGTACGTGTTAAATATATATACGTCTCTGTGTATGTGTGTGTATGCCTTCCCAGTTCTATTTATGCAGTTCCTCGGAGGATTAATTTAGCCAAATAACTGAAGTTATTTAGGTAGCTGACATTCACACTGGAAAGAGAATGTGGGAGCGAAGTCAGCGAGGCACTGGCTCCACTCCCAGACCCCCCGAGACTCAGTTTCCTTCAAATTAAGGCCTTGCGTGGTAGAAAGTGCAGGAGCTCAGCTAGTCAAAGGTTCTAACCCAGGCCCTATAATGGTGAGCTGTGGATGCTGGAAAAAGTCCAAAGCTGAGCCTCAGTTTGTTCAGCTAAAAAGAGGCCTTTTTTTCTTACAGAGAACATGCAAGCTTTGATTGATTTAATGAATTTAAAGCTTTTTGTTCATTGTAGGCATTTATATGTTAGTGGCACTCTCTCCTCTTTATCTGTTTATGTCTGTGCCAAGTGATGCATAAGATGAAATGGAAATTCCCGGCCGGGCGGAGTGGCTTATGCCTTTAATCTGAGCACTTTGGGAGGCCGAGGCAGGTGGATCACGAAGTCATGAGTTTGAGACCAGCCTGGCCAATATGATGAAATACAAAAAATAGCCGGGTGTGGTGGGGCGTGCCTGTAGTCCCAGCTACTCAGGAGGCTGAGGCAGGAGAATCACTTGAATCCGGAAGGCAGAGGTTGCAGTGAGCCAAGATCGCACCACTGCACTCCAACCTGGGTGACAGAGTGAGACTCCACTTCAAAAAAAAAAAGAAAAAAAAAGATTCCCTGGGTTGGCACCTGAGGTCCTTGGCATTCTGATCCTTATTGATCTTCCTTTCTCTGGAATTGTTACTCTCACGTACCTGGACATCATATAATTCAGTTGGGATGGTTGATGCTGTTGGTGCCCTTTTAAGTCTCTTCCTGGCACTCATCTTTCCTGTGTATGGTGACTCTACGGCTTCCATCAGCCAGCATACTGGAGGGCTTTCTCTGGTGGTCAGTTTCCAGTTCACATGCCAAAGGGCAGGCTGGAGGTGGGAGCAGCTTCCAAACAAAGCAGCCCCGAACCACCAAAGTAGGGAAATGGTACATACACACCCCAGTCATTCATTCATCGAATAACTCACAGGCCTGTTCTGTGCTCTCACCTACTGCTTCCCAGCAGGCTGGAACCCTGGTTGCCCCCTGCAGAAACCTGCTCCATAGCACTCTTAGTTGGCTTCCTTCTCTTCTCTTCCCTGTCTCACTCCCTCATTCTCCTACAGGCGTGTCTGGAAGTCACTTCAAAATAAACTCTATGCACTCAAATCCTTGTCTTAGGGTGTCCTTTTGGAAAAGCCCAACCTAAGGCCACATAGGATGGTGAGCATTAATGGTCTGAACTCTGGGGTACACCCACCTGTCTTTGAAATCTGTTTCAAGAGTCAGCGAGAAATTATTTAGCCTTTCTGAGCCTCAGTTTCTTCATGTGTAAAGTAGGGGCAGTAATGACAGTACCTGCCCCAACAGAGGCATGAGATGACCCACAGAGATAGACAGGGTCCTGTCCCTCTTTGGCTACTTACCCTACTTCGGTTTGTTCCAAAACTCCCTTCACCCAGTTCACCTTGGGGATTCCATTATTTGTTGATTTGCACATGGTCTTTCTTCACATAGACTGTCCCCACCTCATTTAGATGATCAATGTTGTGAATGGGGGTCTCTGTCACTCTTGTTCACTGCTGTTTCTCAGAACCATGGACAGCGCCAAGCCCACTCTACTTTCCGAGCATGATCAGATCTCTCATTGCTCTCTCAGTGGCCCCCACGGGTGCGTTACCCATTCTTGGCTCTAATTTTGCTCTAGCACTTCCTAGCACCTTGGATTCCTGTTCTATCCAACTCTATTCATTATTTATAGCTCAGGAAGTGATCCCACGCTTGGTCATGGCTGACTGGATCTGGGATCAAGGCCTAAACCAAAAGCATCTGCCTGTAGGCTAATGGGAAGCCTGTGAGTTGGCCTGGGGTGGAGGCTTAACCCCAACCTAGCAACAATAAATCATTGGTATTGAGCACATTCTGCACACCAGGCACGGCACTGAGCACTCCACCACACAACCTCCCTAACTCACAGCTGTCCTTTAAGGCTGGTGCTGTTATTATCATACCTCATTTCATAGATGCGAAAACAGACTTGGGGAGGTTACACAACTTGCCTGATGTTAGGATTTGAATCAGATCTGTCTGACTCCAGAGCAGGCACTAGGAATGCCTCCCTGTCTTCTCCTTTGGGGTGGTAAATAACTAAAGCTCTCCAATCCTCCTTCTTGAACCATGAAGTTCTTAGTGCCCCTGCCCACAAATGTGTGTGGTGTGTGTGTGTGTGTGTGTGTGCATGAAAGAGAGAGAGAGAGAGACTTAGGGAATGGGGAAGGGCAGATGTGGCCAAAACGTGTGGTGAGAAGGCTGGAAACTGAAGCCAGAGGTGAATAGATGTCTTAAGAGCAGAGACCAAGAGCTGAGAAAAGAGGAGCAGCAGAAAGGAAAGACCTGAGCTATGGGGATGGTGCCTGGGGGGATGATCCAAGCCTTGCCCCATGACTGTGACCTTTTGATCTCTCACTGGGCACCCAGTGAGTGCCAGACACCAACACTGAGCAAAGCTCCCATTCTCCATGAGGCCTGGCCCGGCAGTAGCTGGGATGGTTTCCCATCCCCTGAGGAACCCCAGAGCATATATTCTCTGCTATCTGAGTAGCCAGCCATGTGGCTACTCCCAATATCACCATCACACTGCACTCTTCCCTGACATCATCCCAACATTGGGTACCTCCATCCCCCTGACCTTGTGACATCATTTCATAGATGTCTTCTCCATACCACTCATATCACCTGCATCAGCACCATCTTTCATTTCTTCCTTCATCTGGCAAATATGTATGGAGCCTCTATTATGTGCCAGGTACTCTTCTAGCCACTGGGGACACAGCAGTGAACAAAATCAAGTGTCGGCTCTCGGAGTCTTCCATTCATCCCATTTATCATCCTCACCACTCCCTCCATGACCTTGGCTGCCAGCACTGTTACCGTCACTCTAATATCATCAACCATTGTTTCCTGAGCACTTCGCTTGGAGCTGAGCACATAAAAAAGTTACCCCATCCTTGCAGCCCATGTTCTGCTTCCTATCTTATCATCAGCACAGAGGGAAATCCCTCCTTACAGAGACATGCCTCCAGTTTTCCCTCAGAGTGTAGCCCCCCAAAGCCCAATGGGTGGAGGAGGGCTGTCTCGCCTGCTTGGAAATTTTCTTTTAGTGTAAAAAGGAGCTGATGCTTCATCCCAGAGACAGCTGCATTTCCCCAGAGCAGGAAATGAAATAACACAAAGACTGTGGTTCTCCCAAATGAAAAAAAGTGCCCATGAGATGCCAGAAAGGGACTCAGGAGAACACTGTGGCTTGTGCTGGGCTCTGGCTGCCTCTGCCCACAAGAAGCATCTCAGCAAGATCCTCTTTTTTTTTTTTTTGAGACGGAGTCTTGCTCTGTCGCCCAGGCTGGAGTGCAGTGGCGCGATCTCGGCTCACTGCAAGCTCCGCCTCCCGGGTTCACGCCATTCTCCTGCCTCAGCCTCCTGAGTAGCTGGGACTACAGGCGCCCGCCACCGCGCCCGGCTAATTTTTTTTTGTATTTTTAGTAGAGACGGGGTTTCACCGTGGTCTCGATCTCCTGACCTTGTGATCCGCCCGCCTCGGCCTCCCAAAGTGCTGGGATTACAGGCGTGAGCCACCGCGCCCGGCCAAGATCCTCTTAAAGAGTAACTGACAGGGCAATAAGGGAGCATGGGTTGGGGGGAACAGATCATCTTTAATTCTCTGGCTGCAAATGAGCTCATCTATTCACCCACGTGGCTCGTTTCCCCTCCTCCCACTTCCCAGCATCTGGCTTCCTTCTAACCTGGCACTCCGTATTACAGAGGGCTCCATTAGCCCCCAGGGCTGGGATTTATTTAAATGGTGAGTGAGCTGTGTGGCCAAAGCCGGTGTTAAGCAATGTTTATTACAATCAATAAATCATGGTCTCGTATCTGATCCAGAGACGGAAATAGCTCGCAAGCCCAGGATGCAAGGGAGAGTGAGGTGAGCACAGCCCGAGATAAGACAGACTCAGTTGAGGTCAGTCTCTCCACCCTGGGGCTCGGTGCTCTAGAGCTCTGGTCTCTTCTCTTGACATTTCCTCTCCCAACTACCCCTTTGAGAAACCTCCCCCAGGGTTTGCCTTGTCTCCACATGAGAGAAGGCTGACCTGGGAGCAGAGGCATGGCTTGGAGAGCCAAGTGGGCTCCTCAAGAGGAGCAGGATCTGGGTGAGAAAATTGCTGGGTCTCCTTTGGTGACTTCTTTCCTGGTGAGTGGAAGGGTAGCTCCATATCCTGCCACTCTGGAAAGCAAGCAGGGTAGTTAGGAGACAACCTGAAATGCCCAAATCTGCAAGTCTGCAGCTTGGAAGGAGAGGAGCACTAAAGAGATGTAGATTCATTTAGTTTTAAGAGCACAGTTTTGGTATCACCAAGAGCCAGCCGGGTTCAAATCCCAGCTTCACCACTTCCTTCCATTAGTTACCTAACCTCTCTGTGTAAACTGGAGGAAAGAATATGGCCTTCTTTATAGGGTTATTTAGGAGAAATGCAAGGAGTTAATGTGGATAGGAGTACTTCACACCAGGGCTGGCATATGGTTTCTGCTTAATAAATGGCACTTGCTGTGGTAGGCTGAATATGGCCCCCCCAATGTCCTTGTCCTAACTCCCGGAACCTGCAAATGTCACTTTTATGGCAAAGGGGACTCTGCAGAATCATGAAGGATCTTGGGATGGGGACATTATCCTGGATTATTCCAGTGGGCTCTGTGTAGTCACAATGGGCCCTGGAAGAGAACACAAGATAATAGAGAATTCAGTGTGAGAAGAAGGCCATGCAACAAGAGGGGCAGAGGCAGGGAGAGAAGATGCCATGCTGATGGCTTCGAAAATGGAAATGGGGTCCTGAATCAAAGAATACAAGTGGATTCTAGGAGATAGGAAAGTCAGGAAACAGGCTCTGCTCTGGAGCCTCCAGCAAAAACCAGCCCTGTGAACACTGTGGTGTTAGCACGTAAGCCCCACGTCAAACGTTTGGCTTCTAGAACTGCAGGAAAAGCAATTTGTGTTGATTTAGCCAGTGAGTTTGTGATAATTTTAAAAGGATCAAGATGGAAAGTAATATATCTAGGAAGACCATGGTGCTGATGATGCCAGAGCCAGCTTCTCAGATGTCTCCCAGAGTCCCTCAGGTCATACATGGAACCCCATCCATCTTCTTGGAAGGAGGAAACCAGGCTAGAGAACGTTTTACATGTGCCTACTTGGCATTACCAGCTCAGAGAAGTGGGAATGTGGAACTTCACACAGATTTCTGATGTCCATGTAGGTGGTGGTCAAACCCTTTGTGGTCCCAGTCTTGTGGGTCACCACAAGCTCATCAAGCAGAGCTTACTTCATGGAGTTTGTTTAGTCAACAGATGCCTTTGCACTGGCTGAGAGTTGGCCACTTGATGCATAGAGAGGGAGGAAAGGCAAGAGCAAGTTCTGGGGAACCTAAATGTTGTGCAGGTGATTAGGAGTGAGGACTTGGCAGAACCAATTGTCAATATGGAGAACTGGACAACGGCTTGATAACAGGGTGAGGTAGTAGATCCCTTACCTGGGTCGAAGATCAGGGCAAGCCTTCCTTGGTGAAGAGACATCCGAGCTGGTCCAGGGCCCCTTACAATGCCCCTGGCTAGGAGTAGGATTAGCCCTAGGCCTGAAAGTCTGGGGCAACCTACAACAGCATCTGTGAGCAAAAACCACCCAGGGAGATGGACTAAGGGACGGTGACAGTGGGAAGTTTCTCTTCCTTCAAATAATGTTCTTCTTTGGACAGAAGCATGGGCTCGATCTCAGGATCTACTCTGATAAGGGAGGGGCTCCTACTCCCAAGTGAGACAGATGAGCCACCCCCAGCAGTGACTCAGGCTGCTTGAAGCAGTAGGTGGCAGTTTCCTTTTCCTTTGTCTTTTTCCTAGGCAGGGCTGCCAGCTCTCCCGGAGGCTCCTTGCCTGTCCCAGAAAGACTGATGGGAGGAGTGGGAGATGGCAAGTGATGTTGAAGATGGGTGCTGGAACTGCCTCAGGGGAGATGCTGGGGAAGACAGGGATGAGGTGTCGCCAGCATGGATGATTCTGGGGTCTCCCCTGGTGGTTCTCTAATGCCGATGCCTGAACTAGATATAGCAGAATCACCTGGGGAGCTTGTCTACAGAGCACACTCCGGAGACCCACTGCAACAGATTCCCGCTCAGTGGTCTGGGATGGGGCTTGACATTTGCATTTTTAAGGGGTAGGTTTGGGAGCCACCAGTTTGCATGGGTTTCAGACAAGCAATGTCCACAAGGCTCCAACAGACTTGGAGAATAGAGAGAGGGGGGAATAGGAAAAGCAGGATGAGGACAAAGAGAGAGAGGGCAAAGCCAGAGCAGAGAAGAAGAAAAGGCAATGAGTTGAGCACCCACTATTCATGGAGGGCTCTCCAGGCACCAGGCTCATTTGTTCCTCCCTGGAATCCTTCGAGTTCAGTATCAGAATTTCCATTATTCTGTTGAGGATAATGAGGTCCAGGGAGGTTATGTGACTTGTCTAAGGTCACATGGACAATGGGTTGGAATTTGACCACTGCATACTGTCCACATTTGTGATCATTGTGCTTACAGAACAGCCCCTTGAGGACTTGCGTCCCCTAAGTTGAATGACAGGGAAGAAACAAAAACGATTGTGTTCTTGGGTCTCTGGAGAAGAAGCAACTTCCCAACTGGAAAGCGGAGGCTTCTGTGGTGGCCCCTGGTCCTCATCCTAACCCTAGGTTTTAGTGACTTAACCAGGAGTGAGTTCTTATGGTCCAAAACAGCACCTCAGGGACCTGACAGAGCCTGTCCCTCTCCCCAACCTCCCAGGCCCACCCTGTCTCTAGCAGGCACCCAGCCCCTGCCTAGGGCAATCCCCTCTGGCCTTCCCATGAGCCCCTGGCCAGCTCCTGCTCCAGCTTCCTCTTGGTTCAGATCACAGCTGCATCTCTTACAATGGCCCTGGACCTCTGGATTTGGCTTCGTGAGTGGCTCTTCCCCAAGTGTTTCTGGCCCTTTCCCCCAAAATTTGCTTTCAACTCACCCAACAGGTTTGTTCTATTTCAAATGGTGAGCCCATCAGCAACCCCAACTGCATATCACTGCAGAACAGCGGTGCAGACAGACCCTGTACTTAAGGCATCATGTGGGAACTGGGAAGGGAAAGAAGCTTGTCTTATCCTATTAGTTTTTATCTTGTGTTTGTACTGGGAGGGTTGATCACATTGTCTCTATCCTGGGATCCCCAGACAGGGCCCATCCTAAAGAGCTGTGGGTATCACACTACTTTAGGGGTGATCATCATCATCAGAGGAGGAAGGAAGTTGAGAAGGAGGAGGAGGAAGGGGCACGAGGAGGAGGTAAAGAAATAATGGCCTGCTTCTCTCTTCCTTCCACCCCCTTATGGGCCACTTTCAGCACAGCAGCCAGAAACACAACTATGATGCATATGTTTAAAGATCTCTCTATTGGTTTCTCTGGCATTTTCGATCAGATAATGCTTTGTGTGGAGGGCTGTTCTGTGCATTGTAAGATGTTTAGCAGCGTCCCTGGCCTCTACACACTTGATTCCAGCAACACCTGCCCCCAGTCTTAACAGCCAAACATCTCTCCAGATATTGCCAAATTGCCCCCTGTTGAGAACCTCTGCTGAATTGCTGAAAGCCCTGCAACGACTTCTCCAGTGGGCTGCACTGTTGCTCTTAATCCTTCCACACCCAGAGCTATATGCCTCTGTACCCGCTTCCAGTAGAGGCAGAGTCTGTTTCCTCATCCCAGTGATACTGGGTTTAGCCATCGACTTACTTTAGCCAGTGGCATGGGAATGGAAGGGACAGTGGGTCAGTTCTGATGGGCCTTAAGAGTCATCACCTATTACCATCTTCTGCTTCTGCCATTCCCTCAAGAAGGACATTCCTGGGGCAGTTCGCTGGCCCCAGGAAGAGGATGGGTACATGTGGTGTATACCTGGACCTCATCTAGAGTTCAAGCCACTCCCAGCCAAGCTCCAGCAAAAGTAGACAACCCCGATCCAAGCTGAAGATGAGGGAGGACAAGTGATTGTCACTTTAAGCCATTGAGTGGCTTGCTAGGCAGCATTATGTGGAGATAGCTGATGAACACAGCTTCCTGTTGAAACTCAGAGAGACTCTAAACTCCTTCTCCAACCTCTAAGGCCCTGCATGATTCAACCTCTGCCAAACTCTTTCAGGGATGGGAGGAGCATACGTGGCAGAGGGAAGAGCAAGGAAAAAGACCCTGAGATGTTTCCAAGTCAGGGTTCAGAAGACAGAAATATGGCCAGTGTTAGGCAAGGAGCAGATTGTAGCTGCAGGCCCTGCTTTCTAGAGAAGCCAGGCTAGGACAGGTACAACTAGCGTAAAAGTCCAGGAGATTCCAATTCTAGATTTCATGCCCTTAACTCCCACACTGTAGATTAAAAAAAATAATGATTATTAGAAGTAACAGTCATAGACTGGGTGTGGTGGCTCATGCCTATAATCCCGACATTTTGAGAGGCTGAGGTGGGAAGATTGCTTGAGCCCAGGAGTTTGAGAACAGCCTGGGCAACATGGCGAAATCCTGTTTCTACAAAAAAAAAAAAAAAAAAAAAAAATACAAAAATTAGTCAGGTGTGGCGACATCTGCCTATAGTCCCAGCTACTCAGGATGCTGGGACGGGAGAATCTCTTGAGCCCAGGAGGTCAAGGCTGCAGTGAGCTGTGATTGCGCCACTGCACTCCAGCCTGGGAAACAGAGTGAGATCCTGTCTCAATAAAAGAAAAAAAAAAAGAAAAAGAAGTAATAGTAATAATATTGCTATTAAGCTTTCTCTACGGGCCAGGCACTAGCCTAAGCACTTAACCTGCAGCATCAAATTCAGTCTTTCCATGCGAATGAGGGAAGTTCATTATTGTAGCCATTTTACAGATGGGGAAATCAAATCATAACTTACCAGAGCTCACACAAGTCATGGTGACAGATTGAGAATTCAAACCCAGGTCCATCTGACCATAGAACTCAAGCTCTCAAGCCACCCCTTTGTCTCTCCCCTGACTAGCTGTGAATATCCAGACATTTTCTAGAACAAGTTTCTTTTCAGAGAGCAGGAGAGATGTGCTGCTTTTGAAGTGCATGACACCTTCCAGAGACAAGTGTCACTGTGGGGCCATCAAAGCCTTCAGTTACTTTCAAAGGCTGGCTGCTTGCTCTCCAGAATCACATCGCCATGTGCCCTCCCCTTGCAGGGAGGGGTTGGCTTGTGTATTTCTTTGGGGACAGGCTTTAGGGTACACAGCCTCCATTATAGGACAGACTCCAGGATTTTCAGTCTCTGGAATTTGATCTCATGGCTGAAAGACAACTGGGAGAGGGGCAGATAGACTAGGCTAAATAAGAGGTTGGTTTTGCAGAAGACTGGTCAGGGTGGAGGGTCTTGAGGAGGCCTTCAAAGCTTAGGAGAACTTTTAAGAGTACAGAAGGCTGGGCTCCACTCCTAGCCTCTGATTTGAAGGTCAAAACTGTACATTTTTTTTTTTTTTTTTTTGAGATGGGGTCTAGCTCTGTTACCCAGGCTAGAGTGCAGTGGCATAATTTCAGCTTACTGCAACCTCTGCCTCCCAGGCTCAAACAATCCTCTCACCTCACTCTTCCGAGTAGCTGGGACCACAGGCACACACCACTGTGCTTGGCTAATTTTTTGTATTTTTGGCAGAGATGGGGTGTCACCATGTTTCCCAGGCTGGTCTTACTCCTGAGCTCAAGCAATCTGCCTACATCAGCCTACCAAAGTGCTGGGATTACAGGCTTAAGCCACCGCACCTGGCCCAGAGCTGTACTTGTTTTAAGCCTTCCTCCATCCCCAAGTGATTCCAATTTGCACTCCTGTTAAAAATATCTGCCCTGGGGAACCCGGGAGGTGGAGCTTGCAGTGAGCTGAGATCCAGCCACTGCAATCCAGCCTGGGCGACAGAGTGAGACTCCGTCTCAAAAAAACAAAAAAAAACCAAAAAAAAAACAAAAAAAAATCTGCCCTGGAGGCTGTGTCCATATGGAATGCTGTCTGCTTGTCCCATCTCCTTCCTTATTATGTTTCATGGCCAGGGATTTTGGTATCACCTCTTTCTGCATGATGCCTTCCTGGGTTCATTAGTCAAAGGCAAACGTCTTTTCTAGGCTTTTCCCATACCTGAACATTTGACTCTTAGAAGATGCTTCAAAACCAACATACCCTCCAAAAACTCACCTTTGGCCCTAATCTACTCCCTCTTCTGGGGTTTTCTGTCTCAATAAATGGCACCTCCATCCTTCCAAAAGCCAGAAAGGGAAGGTACAACTGATTAAGGACTCAGGTCCTGGGCTGTGCAGTCAGCCTCCTGGGTTGACAGCTTGGTTCCACCACCAATGGCTGTGTGACCATGAGCAAGTCACTTCCTCTCTCTGAGCCTCAGTTTCCCAACCTAGGAGATGGGATGAATTACTTCTGTGTCCCGGGGTTGTGGTTAGGAGTCGGTGAGATGCGATATGTAAAATGCTTAGAACAGCACTTGGCCCACAGTGTGTGCTCAATCAGTGCTCACTGTAATCATCCTGACATCTCCCTCTCCTTCCTTCCTCATATCCAGTCCATCACCAAGCTCACCAGTCCCTCACCACTTCTGTCTCCTAAACATCAATTCCATCCTCTTCTCTCCATCTCCACCTCAATGGCCACCTGCAGCACACAGTCTCTGCAGGACAACTACACCTGCTTCCTTATCGGCCTCTCTGCTCCCGCTTCCCTTCTGCTTCCAATCTATTCTCAACACAGCAACAGCAGCGGCCTGGACGATCTTTTAAAAACACAAATGCAATGATGGGATCGTGCCCCTCCAATGCTTAAAACCTCCAGTGACTCCTCAGTGCTCTCAGGATGAAATTTAAATTCCCAAACGTGCATGAACAGTGTTCTCGACCTGGTCTTAGACTTTCCAGCCTCCTGCCTTGACATAGTCTCTCTGTCTCAGTCTCTGTCTCCTTCTCATCCTCTCTCCCCAGGCTGTCACCATGCAGATTCTTTTGCCTAATCCACTCTACCCCCCTTCTGTCTTCCTCTGTCTTCCTCTGTCTTCCTCTGTCTCCCTCCTACTCATCCTTGCAGCCGCAGCCGAGATGTTGCCAGCTCAGGGGGAGTCTGATTCTAGGCCAGATCCCTGGCTCTGTGCCCCACAGCCCACCCTTTGCATCCCCCACTCCAGCACCTGTCATGCACACACCACATTATGATGATCTCTGGTCCAGTCTGCAAACATGTTGTTGCCTGGCACAAAGTAAACAGTTGATGGATGCTGCTGTGATCGTCATCGTCAAGTCGTCACTATCATCATTTGCTCTGGCCAACTCCTGGTGTTTGCTGTCCTCTTAGAAGCTGCGGTATGAATTGCATGGATTGCATTCATGCGTCACCCTTCCCTGTGTCTAAATCCCATGCCTGTTGCTTTGCAGTTCTCCTCTCTAAAGAGGCCCAGTCTGTTTCCCACCCCTTGAGTCTGGGCTGACTGTCACCCATAGAATGTGACGGAAGTAACAGAGACCAGTCTGGAGTCTACGCCTCGAGAGGCCTTGTGTGTTTCTGCTTTGTCTTTGGCTTCTTGGTCTTCACTGTGGGAACGTGCCTGGAGAGAGTGAGATGTGTGGAGCAGAGCTGAGCTGCTGAGACCATCCGAGACAGTAGTCGGCACCCAGCCAACCCCCAGACTGTGATCAGTAGAGCCACTCGGCTGACCTGCAGACGAGAACAGACACACAAGCAGGCCTTTCCCAGATGAGCTGAACCTCACAGGCTCACAAGCTGAATAAATGCTTATCGTTGTGCGCTGCTGAGGTTTTGTGGATATTTGTTAGGCAGCCTTATAGCAGCAATCGATAACTGATACAGAAGCCACCGAAAGGAGCAAACTAAGTCCTAGGGAAAAATGTTGCCACGCGTTCGGTCTTCTCAGAGTGATAGCTGCCCATTAGAAAGAAGCCAACTTTGACTGTCACCTTCTCTGCCATTGCACTCTGTTAAACCCAGAGACCAGCAGACGCTTTTCAGCACAGCCGCACTCTGTCTCCCCTCCCTTCCTCCCAGACTCCTGTCTGAGACAGAACAGTATCTTTGAGAACCCAAGGGCAAAATCCTCTGCAGGAGTAGGAGGCGGCTCTTAAACAGCCCCAGGCGATGTGAAAGGTGGGCGGAGGCTGAGCTATTACACTACTCCCCAAATCCCAGGGCCTGGCTGCATCTCCACACCTGAAGTCTGCCTACCCCGGTTTAAAGACCTCCCAGCCTTCCTGGTGAAGATCCCTCATGGATTCTTGCTACTCTCAGGATTTTACAGTAAACGCTTCTCCTTCCTGCTGAGTAGACACGACGAGAAAGTCTATTTCTGGCCTGACTGTATCGCATCTTAGTTGACACCTCTGCTCAGGTGGCATTCAGGTGGGCACTACCTGTTCATGGAAAGTCCAGGAGAAAAGGGAAGAGAAGACATTTTTAGGAATCAACAAGTAATTCAACGTCTTTCTTTCTTTCCTTCTTTGAAAGAGAGAGAGAGAGAGCAGTGGACAAGTCAATTTCACAGAGGCTGAGTGTTTACACTAGTGTGAACCTGGGCTGGAAAACTCTGTTCACCCCAAGCATCATGGTGAGTGGAGACGGAGGAGGCAGCTGCTGCCTTGAAATCACCAATATAGCTTTATTTCATTGGCCGTGAGTCAGCCAAAACATCAGAAGTTCCAAACATTAGACAACCTTCCAGGCCGATGTTAGCCCCAAAGCACAACCAAAAACCAAAGAGAAGCGTCTTTCAAATGTTCCTGAACGTTTTAAAATGTCTTGGACAACTACTCTGCTCTGAGGGAATGTGAGAAGAGCTGTCTGCTCCAGGGAGGCCCCAGAGAAAATCATTTCCCATGCCAAGGCTGGAGCTGGTGTCTGTTTCCCTGTAGGGAACGGGGTGGGCTCCATCACCCTCAGACAAGCTATAAAACAGGCATTCAAAAAGCGTATACTCTGTGAGAGCAATTCCACTTCTGGAGATACATTTTTAAAAAATCAAAAGCAGGATCTTGAAGAGGTGTGTGCATACTCATGTTTGTAGCAACATCATACACAATAGCCAAGAGGAAGAAGCACCCAGACATTCAGTAACGTATGCATGGATGAACAAAATGTGGGACATCCATCCAATGGAACATCCAACCTTCAAGAGGAAAGGAATTCTGACAAGGATGCTGCAGCATGGATGAGGCTTGAGGACAGTATGCCAAGTAAAATAAACCAATCTCCAAAAAGACAAACATCACATGATTCCACTTATATGAGGTACCTAGAGAAGTCAGATTCACAGAGACAGAAAGTAGAAAGGTGGTTACCAGGGGCTGCAGGGAGGAGGGAATGGGGAGTTGTTTATTGGGTACGGAGTTTGAGTTTTGCAAGATGAAAAAGTTCTGGAGATTGTACAACTATGCGAATATACTTAACACTACTGAAATATACACTCAGAAATGGTTAAGATGCTATATTTTATGTAATATACTTTGTGCCACAATTTAAAATAAGTTTAAGGTCAGGCGCGGTGGCTCACGCCTGTAATCCCAGCACTTTGGGAGGCCGAGGTGGGTGGATCACCTGAGGTCAGGAGTTCGAGACCAGCCCGGCTAACATGGTGAAACCCTGTCTCTACTAAAAATACAAAAAAATTAGTCAGGCATGGTGACATGTGCCTGTAATCCCAGCTACTCGGCAGACTGAGACAGGAGAATGACTTGAACCTGGGAGGTGGAGGTTGCAGTGAGCTGAGATCACGCCATTGCACTCCAGCCTGGGTGACAGAATGAGACTCCATCTCAAATAATAATAATAATAATAATAAAAGTTTACACTGTTAGCCAGGTGTGGTGGTGTGTGCCTGCAGTCCCAGCTACTCAGAAGGCTGAAGCAGGAGGATCGCTTGAGCTCAGGAGTTTGAGGTTTCAGTGAGCCATGATCATGCCACGGCACTCCAGCCTGGATGACAGAATGAGACCCCATATGCCAAAAAACAGTGAATGTTATACATGTGTTAAATGTTTTAATACACAAAAATATAAAGAAGAAAGCAAAAAAGAGGCCCTTAATTCTCATAGCCATGGCACTCTTTTGACATTTACATATTTTTAAAAACCCTGATATACACACATGGTCAGAATACTTAGAATTATAGAGAAACATAACTTATATCAACTTTTAAAATTTATACAGAAAGAATCTTACACCATTCTGGATCTTACCTTGTTCGCTTAAAATATATTAGAGACCTTTCTAAGTCAGCATTATCCAGCTACCTCATTCTTTTCAACAGTTTCACATTCCTAGTAAGAGTTTCCGGCCCAGCACAGTGGCTCATGCCTGTAATCCCAGCACTTTGGGAGGCCAGGGCGGGTGGATCACCTGAGGTCAGGAGTTTGAGACCAGCCTGGCCAACACGGTGAAACCTCGTCTCTGCTAAAAAAAAAAATACAAAAATTAGCTGGGCATGGTAACGGGTTCCTATAATCCCAGCTACTCAAGAAGCTGAGGCAGGAGAATCGCTTGAACCCAGGAGGCGGAAGTTGCAGTGAGCTGAAATCGTGCCATTGCACTCTAGCCTGGGCAAGAAGAACAAGACTCCATATTAACAACAACAACAACAACAAACAAACAAACAAACAAAGGATCTCCATGTTTGAGCCCGTATTCTATTCTTATTTCCAAATGATCAACGTGATAACTCATTAAACCTTCCCAGCAACCTCTGAAGCAGATCCTGGCATCATCCTCATTTTACAGGGAGAGAAACAAGTCCACAGAGATTAGTGACTTGCCCAGGAGCATGTAGCTGGTAGTGGTAGAGCAAGGATTCAAACCCAGACCTTTGGGCTCCAGAACTGTGCTCATAGTTTGCCACTTAAACCAGGGGGCTTTTTATTATATGAATAAACTGTACTCAATGGAACCAGTCTCTTGCTCATGGCCACCAAGATTGTTTTTGCTCTTTTGCTACTGTAAATAATGCCGAATATTTGTGTGTGTGAGTGTATCTTGCATGTAAATACAAGAATGAGTCTATAGGGTATGTTCCTAGCTACGGAATAGATGGGTTAAAGGGGTTGTGCATTTCAAATTTTGATATTATTGTCAAATCGCCCTCCAAAGAAGTAGCATCGATTTACACTCTCACCATTAATGGATGAGAAGCCAGCAAGAGTATCTTTTGAAGTACACACCCGAGGATATTACAGGAATACAGGGGAGGGCTTGCAATCCTCCTTTTAAAAGCTGACTTCTCACGCTTCAGCAGTGTACTAGCCACCTTGAACGAGCTTCTTAGGGAAGATTGGGGCCTGGATCTGGCATTGGCATAGGCGCCCGCCCAAACCCAGAGTGGTGCAGACATAGTCTGAACCACAGTAATGTCACGGCTCGAGGTCACTGAATGCTCAGGTGTGTTCAGCAAGCAGCATGCTGCTGCTGGGCTTTCCTGGGTGAAAGCAAAGCAGGTAGCCACACCTGGAGGATTGTGGCAAGACCTCTCAAGGTTGCAGTCAGACTAGATGAGAGAGCACCTGGGTTTGAGTCCCAGCTCTCCCAAAACTTGCTCTGTGACCTTGGTCAAGTGCCTCTCCTTCCTGGGCCTCAGACTTCCCCTCTAAAATGAGAGAATGGGACCAGGTGCTGCAGAACCCCTTTCTAGCCCCACTATTCTGTGATCCTGTGGCTCTCAATATAAGCAAGGATTTTCCATAGGCCTCTGTCACCCGCAGGTATTAATATTTCCATGCAGCATGATAGAATACTGAAATGTGTGGGCCCTGAAGCCAGTATGCTGGGGCTCAAAGTCCAGCTCAGGGTCATATTAGCTGTGCATCCTCAAGCAAACCACCTAACCTCTCTGATCCCCCGGCCTTTTATCTGAAGGTAGGAATAAAAAGAGTTTGTGAGAGTTATTTTGAGAATTATAGAAGAGATAATGCATCTATTGTGTCTCACTGTTAGCAAGCACTCAGCAAATATTAGCGACAAGTGCTGCTGCTACTACTGTTGTTCATTTCTTTCCATTGATATCTGGAGCAAGGAGGATGCTGGGGATGGATGTCTCCTTCCTGGACTCCAGTTGCCTGGCTGGCCTTTAAACAGAGCTCTCTCAGGCAACTTGTGCCTTGAAATGCCTTGAAGCTTCATTTCCAAATGAAGCTTCAGTGTCATGTGCTCCGGGCATCTTGGAGAGGTGGAGAGACATGTTTGTTGTTGCAATTAATGTTGGCAAAGGGTTTGGGTCAACCAGGAGAGGATGCTCCAGAAATGTAATGAAATAAACACACCTTTCCCTGCATCAGCGTCTTCGGTCCCAGCCAGCCCCAGGGAGGCAGTGCGAGGGGAGTGGTGAGAGGACACTGTGGGGAGGGGGCTGCTTCTTGCTCTGCTTTGGTGGGAAAGGCAGGGTTTAGGGAACCGACAGGCATGGGGTCAAGGCTGCCTCTGATATCTAGTAACAGCCCATGTCCTTGGGCAAACAGTCATGCTCACGGAGCCTCTGTTTCTTCATCGCTTAGAATGGGGATGGGAGTTGCTTTGAGACTCCAGTATTGAAGGTCATAGCATAGTGCCTGACACAGAGCAGGGGCTCAATAACTGTCAGCTTTCTCTCCTGCCCTTTTCAAAATTGAGGCAGCCCTGGGTGCAGAGCCTTGGCTTGGGCACCATGGGTTGTCCGTGGGAAACAGCAGGTGTGAGTCTCTACTCCCAGGGAGCTCCCAGTCCAAGCGGCGTGCTGGGCCCTGCCCTTGGTGAGCTTAAAAGCTTTGGCCACCACAGGTGTCATTTGTTTGTTCTTCCTGGAGAGGGACATGGGGTCCTGCTCCTCAGAGAGCAGCACATGTCCCAGCAGCACCAACATCCCCAGAGACCTTGTTAGAAATGCAGACTCGCAGGCCCACTCCAGGCCTCCTGAATCAGCACCTGCACGTTGACAAGATCCCCAAGTGATTCATGTGTGTGGTCATTTAAGAAGCGCTGGTACAGGGCACTGAATGTTGTTCTCATTATTCCAGCCCAGGGTTGCCGTGGGCTGCCCTCTCCCGGGCCAAGAAGACAGTGAAGGATAGAAGAGCAGTGGCTACCCCAGACCACAGAAGAATTTGGAGATGCTCCCAAAGGGGGCCCTGCTCTGGGATCCAGATGTGCCTTCTGGGGTGGCAGCCTGCCCCGCTCCTCCTCCAGCCCTGGGTCCAGGTGGCCTGCAGAGACAACAGATGGTGTGCTACTACAGCAAAGCCATCTTCAGAGGTCAGGCCAGTGGGACAAAGCCTCTGCCCCCGCCAGGCATGTTTCCCATAAACTTCCTCCCACTCCCCTCTCCCCTGTCTCAGAGGGAGCAAGTGAGCTGGGGAGACCGAGGCAGCGGGGACCAGCGGGCTGATAATGGCACATCCACCAAACAGCTGCCACAGAAGGCGTATTAAAAATGCTTGCTTGATACCACTTTAATAACCTGCCAGTTTGCGCGGCCAAACGCAGCTAAGAAGTTGTGGAACAAGAGGGCCATTTCTTATTATTTTTAATACAGAGCTTTTTATAACTGATTTCATTGGTGCTATTAACATGCCGCATGTTTAATAAGACTACACGGTAACAAGGGGCCTGTCTCGTTACTCACAAGCCACAGAAGCAGCTGTGGGCACAACCGCCCTCACATACCCATGTGTACCCATGCAGGTGGAATCACACACACGCAAACACGCCAGACAGGCACACATGCAGCTTTACCCACATAGGCAAGGGATACCTGTGCACACGGGAGCACATACTTTGACACATGCATGCTGTCACACATGTGGACAAGTCACACACATGCAAACATGTGAGCCTGGGGATCATGTGAGCTGCACACACATATGCACATTTCACACACACACACGCGCATGCGCACACGCGCGCGCGCGCACACACACACACACACACACGGTTTTCCAATTGATGTCATGGAGGGGAAAGGCATATGAGAATTGTCTCCCACAGGCCCACATGAGTACTCTCCAGGTGCTCTTCAGGCAGCAGGACTGGGGCAGGGGTTCATGGAGCCCCCTTCACCCTGTGTGTGTCAAACAGGAGAAGGTGGGTGCAGCAGACCCAAGTTGGGTATGGCCAGAGAGGAGAGCGAGGCCCCAAAATCTGCCAGCAAAGGGAATTTTCAGAAACAGGAAGGCTGTAGAGTAGCAAGGAACTCCCTGATGGAGGAGAGGGGGAAGGAAGAGGAGGGCAGGGCAGGAGGGGAGTGGTTGGAGACGGCAATTCTGCCTCTTCTTTCCGGGATGCCCCTCCACTCCTCAGGGTCTGTTTCTGGATTCATCTTGAATCTGACACACACACACACATGCACACGCACATACACATAGTGGGGTAAAATAACAGCAATCGCAGACACTCACAGAGTATCCAGAGTGCACCTGGCTCTCTTCTAAGTGCTGCGTGGGTATTCGCTCATCTGCCTCTGTGTAGTGACTCCATGATTCTCTGGTCTTACAGTCAAGGAACTGGTACTTGAAGAAGGTAAGTCATTGGCCTAAGGTCACCCCTCCTGGAAGGGATGGGGACTCTGGCATCCCAAGTCCAGAGCCTTGACCCCGCTGTGCAAACATTCTCTTCTAGAATCAGAGAGGGCAGAAGAGGAAGTGAGAGGTAGGGTTGAGGATTCAGAATGAAAAGAAAAAGGACCAGGAAGAGGGGAAAAGACATATGCTTGGGCCTGGGGGACAAGGGTGACGTTGAGCCAGGAGGACAGGCCACAAGTACCTTCCTGCCCACCCTGGGAGGGAGGAATTGGTGGCCTTATTTCTCAGTGAAGGACGGGGAAGTTGTGTTGCATGCCCTTGGTGACACGGAGGAGAAGGCGCCCCACCTAGGTCTGCTGGTTTGGGGCCGACTTGCAATGTGGCGTAGTGGAGCTTCTTCCCACCACTCAGATCCCCAGCTCTCCTCCCGCTCCTTTGTCAGCAGAGGCAGCCGCAGAACAACGGGTCAGCATCTTCCTTAGAACAACCCCGTGCCGGGCGAGTGGTAACGAGACACCTGTCAGCCTTCTCATCCCCAGGCTTCTGTGCAGAGCAGATGAGAGGAGCTCTTTGCAGAGTCGCGCTGAGTAGGAATAAAGAGGAGGAGAAGGGCAGGAGTGCCAGGGGGCGGGAGGATGAGGAATAAAATCATCGACGTTTGCCGAAGAACAGATGCAGCGTTTTCTGCCTTCGGATCTGAAAGCCTCTGGAAATTGGGGGTCTGCGGGGGTCCCTCCGTGTGGCCATTTTAATTCTGGCCTCTCTGCTCCATGTGGCTTTCTGTAACTGTCATTGAACGGGCTCCCCAAAGGAGACATCGATACGCCCGGGAAAGACAAAACCATGAGTCCCCCTGCCTTCTCCGGGGGCTGGAAGGAGGCGGTGGGCAGTTGGGGAGCGATCGACGTTTTAATAGCTGCAGTCAGCGTGGCACCAGGCAGCCCAGGTCCAGACAAAGGCGCTGGATCCCGCACCTCCTGCACCCTGGCCTCCTCCCGGCTCGCTGCTTTCCTGGGCCCCTTCAGAGTTGGCCTCACACACACTGGGCCCTCATAAAGGTCAGAGGCTCCTGCCTGCCAGGCCTAACTTAGCCTTGAACTATAAAAGGAGGAGAGACTGTCAGGGGCTGGGTTTTGGGTCGATGGAGACTCAGGGAAGTGATTTGAATAATAAGGGCTGTGGTGCTTGGGGATGGGGAGGACCCCAGGGGCAGGGGCACGGGGTGGTCCAGGGCAGGTAGCACTGTAGTGGTCACCTCTGAAGTCAGGTGCAGCCACATCAGCCCCTCTGGCTTACACACTGTCCTACTTTCCCAGCTCTTCATCTCTGCACTGTTTCCTGGATCCAACCAGCACCCCCACCATACCTCTCTGTGCACTAAAGCCAGTGATAGTAATGGATGTGTCTTGGGTGCAGCTTCAGGATTCTCCATTATTGCCCACAGTCCTGACACGCAGCTCCAACCAAGCTCTGCCAGCCCAGCAGGTCTCAGACAAAGGAAATGAAACAATGGCCAGGAACATGCTTTGTAAATTGCAAAAGGGGCTGCATGAATATGGGCTGTTTGAGTTACTACTACGAGGGAAGGATTTTGGATGCACATGATCAGGACTACGGAGACAATAACTCCTGTGTTGAGCCAAGCATGGGGTTCAGAGGTTTGCATAAACAATTGTATTTGGTCTACACGTGACCCTAAAAGGTATGCATTAGGACCTTTCTTTTACAGGTGGGGAAACTGAGTCTCAGAGACATGAAATGGCTTGCCCACGATCACACAGGGTCAGAGGCTGAGTTTGGGTCAAAACCCAGGCTTCCTGACTTCAGATTTCACACTGTTCTGCTTTCTCCAGTTATGGGGGGCCTGGGAAGCCTTGCGGCTCCCCCTTGCCATCTGGCTTCCCCTTCCCCCTTGGAGGATATCCTCTCTGCCCGTCATCTGTCCCCATCCCCGACTGGCCCAGTTACCTCCAAGTGTCCCTGGACTTACTGTCACTTGCCCTGGCACCTCTTTTCCCAGAGGCTCCGAAATTTCTCCCCAGTGGAAGTGGAATGATCACAGTGAATTTGTCTGAGCAGGCCTCAGATAGGGTGACCCCACCCCTAGACCCTGCCAGGAACAGTGAGTATGGTTTTTGAGCTCAGCAGCTGTCCATGGCAACACACTAAGATACTAGCCCAGGGGACTTGTTGGGGTAGGGGGTGGAGAGAGGATGGGGTCTTGTCCTGGGAGTTTGAGGCCAGCAGGAACAAGGGTCTGTCCCATAAGCACCATAAAGTGGAGGATCCCAAGTTGGAGCAGGTGCCTGATTTCTTGCTCTGCTGCCAGCCCATGGCATGGAAAGTGCATATCCCTCCAGCCACCAGCCATATGTAGAATCAACCTCCCACATCCATCTCTGGAGGTTGAGGGACAAAAATGGGAGACCACTTGGAGTCCACACTTGGGAATCAACCAGACATGGGTTAACCCTAGTTTTATCTCATATTAGTGATGTGATTTGGGCAAGTAATTTCACCATACTGGGTCTATTTTGGGACTCAGTTTTCCCATCTGTAAAATGGGGATAATAAGACACTCTACAGATACTGCAAAGATTAAATGTACCTGATATAGCACAGACATTAAGTGAATGATATCTACTAATATGGGTGGAGAATTAGGTTCAAGCTAGGCCCCCTGACACTGCCTCCTGGAATTCTCCACTACATTTTTGGAGAACAGGACGAGGAGCAAGGAGTGAACATTGGGAGCCATCAACAATGCATCGGGGGTCATGAGGAGTGGGCAATCAGTGGGCAGAGGCCGGTTGACTACTTGGTAGGAATGCTTTGGAAGACTTCTCCCATGGGCAGCGAGGTAAAACTGGATGGCTCCTGAAATCCCATTCTATCTGTACAACTTCATGCAATCAGAATAGTTCTATTCTTCCCTCTTAGCTAGATGGGGAAAAAAAGTAGCCTTTGAATGTCAATGTCTAATTCAAATGACTCAGGTTGGATCAACCTGAGAACTGGGACCACCAGCTGAGGCTCTGAAATGCAGTTGTATCTTCACCAGGGCTTCTTCAAAAACCTCAGATAATGATGATGAGGACAGATGGACAGAACAGACCATGGGTCTGGATGAGCTGAAAAGGAAAGACAGGGATAGGAAACAATTCTTCCAAGACAATGGAAAAATGATTTATTGAACCTTGCTATTCCCCCAGGACTGGACCAGGCCTGGGGGCCCCATGGTGAGGACAGCAAAGCCCTTGCCATGGATGAGTGGGAGACAGACATTTTGGGCACCTTCAAGGCGGTAAGGCTAAGTCAGAAGTAGAAGCAGGATGCTGTGGGAGCTAGTGAACAGACATCTATCTCAGCCTGGAGAAGACAATCTCCGATCAAGTCCCAAAGGGCAAATAAGCTAGAGAGAGTGATGGCAGAGAAACATAAATAAGAGATTCCTTTTAGAGAGAAGAAAAAGACAAAAAGCAAAAAAAGAAACAAAAAAGAAATCAAAAGCATGGTCTATAATCTATGTGTTGTTCACCATAATACTCTAGGACTTTGCACAATGCCTGGCAATAGTAGGCATTCAATAGACATTTACTGAGTGAATAATAAAGTTAGAACTTGCACATTGCTTATTAGTTTAATCTATTTGACAATCCTACGAGGCAGACGTTAGTAATACCTTCATTTGATAGATGGGAAATAGAGACATGGAGAGACCAAATAACTTGCTCAAGGTCAAGTAACTTGAATAAACTAGAAAGTGGCAGAGCTGGGATTCAAACAGAAGGATCCTAGCTCCAAAGCCTACATCTGAGTCTCTGTGCTCCAGTGTGGCCCTCTTCCATTCTCCTGATGCTGAGCAGTACACTGCATCCACAATCCATGAGCAGGAGTGCTTGAGCTGGCCAGGGCTGCCGTGACAAAGGACCACAGACCGGGGGGCCTTAAACAACAGAAATTTATTTTCTCATGATTCTGGAGATCAGAAGTTCAAGATCAAGATGTTGACAGGGTTGGCTTCTTCGGAGGCCTCTCTCCTTGGCTTGCAGATAGCCGTCTTCTCTCTGAATCTTCACATCATCTTTGCTGTTGTGTGTTTGTGTCCAAATTTCCTCATCTTATAAGAAGACCAATCATACTAGATAAGGGCCCACTTGAATGATCTCATTTTAACTTTATTACCCCTTTAAAGATCCTATCTCCAAATGCTGTCACATTCCTAGATACTGGGGGTTAGGACTTCAAGACATAAATGCGGGGGCTGAGGGGACAATTCAGCCCGTGACAAGGGGGTTCAGGGAATGAGTGGCAGCTGAAGATAGAGGGGAAGGCAGGGAAATCCTGCTGGCTCTGTACATGGAAGGGATATAGCCAGACCACATCTGAAGGAAAGGATGAGGCCCTAAGCAGGATGGCGAGGCTGTAACAGACACTCTCAGATGTTTCTCTACACGGATTACATCAGTGGGACAAAAGGGTCCAACGTGTGCCCACTTTACACTTGAAAAAATAAAATTGGTGATAACAGCAAAACATTAACATCCATGCAATTGCACACATTTGCTTTAGCCAAGGATGCATGGATGATTCATTGTTAACTTCAACACATACACATTTTAAAATCTAATAGGGTTACCTGAACACTGTAAAATTAACCAAACCATCCCAACCTACTAAATTGAACTAAATTGATAGTGACGTCAAACTATCAGGCATTGCTAATTACAGAGCTAGAGGAACCGCAGCTGAAAACCACAGCTTACTCGTGACCACCCTGCTTATTTGCTGATAACAGGACGTCCCCTCCCCACCATGAATTGGGGGACTTGACACTCTCTGCGTGAGCACTGCACAATAGGAGCTCTGTGATATTGTCACACGTGTGAGGCAGCCAGACCTCTTAAAAGAAAGATAGATCCCTGACTTTATGAATACCACATTTTGGTCACTGGTAATAATTCACTGAGTAAGTTAGTAATCAATAGGTCTTTGATGTCAAAACAAAAGCTCATGAAAACAAGCAATTTACCTGGAAGAATGGAAGAAAAGTTCCAAATATGAATTAATTCATGGTCCAACAATGCCCTGCCTCCACCACCCATGATCTATGAAAGTATTTTGAAAGTTTCTGTAGTAGAGAAATATCTCATCTCTGTCACTACCAGCCTTGTGCCCTAGGGCCATCCACCATAGTACAGGTCCTGATACAAACAAAACACACATAAATACATTAAACACATTCTCGTTGAGAGATGCAAGCATTTTGTAAATCCATACTTAGAATCTAAAAGAAATAAAATGGCAACTTTTGACAAATTATGTTCTAGAAGAAAGAGTCCTGGACAGGCAGCCAGAAGGCCTTAGTTCTAGACCCACCTCAACCACGAATCAGCTATGTCAGAGATTGATCTTATTCTGGAATGTGCCCATGTATACAATAGGTGCCCAAGTTTCTTTTAGGTCTGTGTGCCTATGGAATATCTTCTGTTTCCTGCTCCCTTCCTGTATTAGTTATCTACTGCTGCATAACAAATGATCCCACAACTTAGATGTTTAAAACACAACAAGTTTATTATCTTACAGTTTCTGTGGGTCAGGAATCCAGGTGCCACTTGGCTAGGTCTTCTGGCTCTGGGTTTCTCCCCAGGGCTGCAGTCATCTGAAGGCTCAGCTGGGGATGGGTCTCTTTCTAAGCTCATTCCATTATCACTGGCCAGATTCAGTTGCTCATGGCCTTTTGGGCTGATGGCCTCAGTTCCTTATGAGCTGTTGTCTGGGGTCAGGAGAGGCTTCCTTGGATCCTTGCTACATGGGCTTTTCCACAGGGCAGTTCACAACATGGCGACTTGCTTCATCAAAGCTAGCAAGGGATGGGGCCACAGAGAGTGCTAGTGAAGCTGAAGTCACAGCCTTTTGTAACCTTATCTCAGAAGTGACATCCCATCACTTTTTCCCTGTTCTATTCATTAAAAGCGAGTCACTAGGTCCAGCCCACAGTCAGCAGGAAGAGATAACACACATGCAGGAGATGGGGATCATTGGGAACCATTGTAAAAGCAGCCCACCAGACTTCCCTCCTCATTGTTCTTGGCCTCATTGGGTCATCTGAGACCGTGGCTCTCCCGCTTAGACTTTTACAAGCTGCTCCATTAAAAAGGGGCTGAGAAGTGGGAAGTGGTGATTGGGAGAGTGTGAGGTAGGTCGCTAAGCAAACCCCTGGGGGGGGGGGGTTGGTGCACTGGGAAAATGCAGAGAGGGGAAATTGACAACAGATGTAGCCCTATTACAGTAATGGGAGTTGCTTCAGCCAATTACCCCATGGGTGCTGCATCCTACTAATGCAACTCAGGAGAAAAGGCAGTGTCTGAGGCACATCAGATCAGTCTTTCTTGTGCTCCAGGAGGCCTCCTGGCCTCAGTCCTCTACTTCCATGTTGTCAGAGCACTGGAGGGTGGCAAGACCACTGGAGCAAAGCATTGCATTTAATCTGTTCTGTTGAGCTCAGTAGATATTAACACCTTCAGGAAGAGAAAAACAAAAAGGCAAAGCTTCTTTAAGAAGGTTCATGGAGAATCCTCTCCGTTCTGAAGGAATGACTCTTTTTTGTTGTTGAGGTGAGTTAAGGATAAGTTAGAAGCTTTGCAATATGTGGAAGGAAAAAAAACTAGGCGTGTTTCAACGGTCTTGCCTTGACCAGTGGCAGGAAGGACCTGGGGACTTGGAGTGTAGACAGTAAAATGCCCTTGTTTGACAAATGCAAAGATTTCATTTGAACTCCAGCTGCAGATTTTGGCTGTGTGAATGAGGCCTTACCACTCTACAGTCCCAGATGGCAGGGCCTGGGTAGGCCATAGTGGAGATGAGAGTGAGACATAAAGGGTACACAATTTTAAGGAGACCTTCATTCTCAGAAGCACAGCAGGACCCTAGTCCTGGCCCTGGTGTAGATAAATTGGTTGTGTGGTTGTTTGTTCAATGTTAGCCTCTCCACCTACTCTGGGCATTCCATGTCTGTTTTTGTCCAGCTTCATGTTTCCCGTGTCTCCTGTGGGATCTGGTACTTATATGTGGGATGAATGAATGAATCAATCAATGAACCAATCAATAAACTCTCTCCTGGGTGAGATTCCATTTATCTATCAAGACACAGCTCAAAGGTTCTTTCTCCCTGAAACCTTGCCTACTGCCTGGGTAGCACTGAGGGCCACCTCTTGGGTTTCCATCAAACTCCATACCGACTCCCCACCGACTACCACCACCACCATAGTGTGCTCACTGAGGTGCTGTGGGATGGTGCGTAGGAGCTGGGGTTCCAGAGTTGTAGTGCTGGGATTTGCATCCTTATTCCATATCTTATTGGCTCTGTAATATGGTCTGGCTCTGTGTCCCCACCCAAACCTCATCTTGAATTGTAATCTGAATTGTTATCCCCACGTGTTGTGGGAGGGACCTCGTGGGACGTGATTAGATCATGGAGGCTGTTCCCCCAGGCTGTTCTCATGATAGTGAGTGAGTCTCAAAGATCTGATGGTTTTATAAGTGTCGGGTATTTCCCCTGCTTTCACTTCTCTCTCCTGCTGCCATGAGAAGAAGGACATGTTTGCTTCCCCTTCTGCCATGATTGTAAGTTTCCTGAGGCTTCCCCAGCCATGCAGAACTGTGAGTCAATTAAACCACTTTCCTTTATAAATTACCCAGTCTTGGGTATTTCTTAGCAGTGTGAAAATGGACTAATACAATTTGTGACCTTGGCCTCATGCTGGACTTCTTTATACCTCAGTTTCCTTATCTATAAATTGGGGCCACTAATAGTTGTGTTGTAAGGATTAAAGACATTAATGCATATTAAGCACTTAGGATTATGCCAAGCTTATAGTAGGTGCTCAATAGATACTTGCTATTCCCTGCACTCATTCACTCATCACCTTCTACTGTACTTATATACCTAGTTAGACAAGACTGTGATTTAATCATTTCAGTATCCTTTCTCTTGGCACACAATAGGTATATATACTGTATTTACTTAGGGAACCATTTTGTCTAAGGAGGATAGAACAGAGTCTTGACCTCTGAGAATATCCCTGCTATGTTTCATCTCCCCACCTCCATTCCCCAACACCCCTTCCTGGTACAGACCCCTTGGCCCCTGGAGACCTTCGAGCTCTGGGTCCCATGTTCCCCCTCCCTACCTCTTCATTAATCTTGATTAGGGAGTCCTTGCACTGGAGTTCATTTTCTTGCAGATGCATATCAGTCATGTAGCAGGGAATCTCTCCCGTGCTAATGAGGAATCATAGTCTTGCCATGTTATTACTTAGCTAATTAGTACACAGGCTTCTTTGGGGGGGAAAAGGTCAGGAAAGATATTGGCAGAAAGTTGTGATTTTCAAGGGGACTGGGCATGGTGGTGAGGTCCAGAAAAGGAGGAAAGGCGTTGAACTCCCAGCTTCTCCATCCTGCTGGACTCGTCCCAGGAAGTCAGGCCAGGGCAGAGAAGGTTTCAGGCATCCCTACCTTGAGCCAGTGTCTGCACACAACCTCAGCTCACTGGATCTAGGCCACAAGAGCCTCTGGCTTGTGAATCGGATTCAATGTCCTAATTAAGAAAGAGGCTGAGATGGGATAGGCAGTTCCTGAGGGCAGGAGGACTGTTTGGCTGCAGGCAGGGTTGGGAAGCATTGTCCAGGCCAGTCTGGAGACCAGGAAACCAAAGCCCTCCCGTCAACAGCTGAACTAGAGCAGAGGCGGTTACTGCTGTGGCATCTGCCTTCTCCAAGCTCTTTGTTCTGCCAAAAAGAAAAAAAAAAGAAAAAAAACCTCAGAGCTGGACAGTAGTTGAGGCTGTAAAAACAGATTTGATTCAGGACTGTTGTAATAGAGGAAAACAGACCAGCGTAGAACCAGGCTCATTTCTGAATACGCCCTGGGAAAGTGTGAATTTTTAGCCAAGGAGCAGGTTGGGGTATAGTCTGCCCTTTGTGTCTGCCAGTTCCTCATCTGCAGGTTCAACCAGCTATGGTCAAAAATATTTGCAAAGAATAAATACATAAAAACTAACAATACAACAACAACAAAAAATTAATAATAAAAACAACACAGTATAACAACTATTTACATAGCACTTATATTGGGTATTATAAATAATCTAGAAATGATTTGAAGTAAACAGGAAGATATACATAGGTTATATGAATATACCACATCATTTTATATGAGACTTGAGCATTCTCAATTTTTGGTCCTAGAACTAGTTTCCCAGACAATACCAAGGGATGAGAAACAACACCTGGGGGATGTGGAGGATGGGGCACCCTATCAGATATGGAGGATGGGGGATTCTGGTTAAATCGACTTAGCAGGATTCTTGCTAAAACTGGATTCCACAAGGAAGTGCATGAATGGACCTCAGAGGAAGTTCTGGAACCTGACTAAAGTTTGAACAAGCAAAGAATCTTTGTCAGTTCTTCTGCTAAAATTCCAGGGAGGGGGTCTGGATCACCTGCCAGCCCCTCGGTAACGGGAGGGTGTCACCACTGCACTGACACCTTATGGAAGGGTTAATCCTTCCAAAGGAAATCAGAGCCATGTTAGGAAGTGGGAATAGGTGCCAGACAGACAAGGTAAAAAGGGCTGCTCTGCCTCCCCCTTAAAGAAGTGTCCTTCTTTCATTCAACAAAGATATATTAGGTGCCTATTATGCGAATATAGCACCTTGAATATGGCACCTTGGGATGTGCTTAAGGAATTAACAGAGAGGTCCTTAGGGGACAGCATTAGAGAGACCCCCATGCATCCCTCAGGGGCACACGATGGAGGGCATGCTAGTCACAAGGTCCCACAAGGGATGGGGGCCTGGGAAGAGATCTGCAGTTTGAGGGTTGTAACATCCCAGGCAATTGCAAAGCAGAGTGGGGTCAGGACCAGGAAGGCAGCACAGCCTAGTAGGTCAGACAGATCTTGGCCACAGGCCATGAGACTTTAGGCAGTTCATGTCTCTGGGCCTCACCTTCCCCATCTGTAAAATGGGATGACATAAATAAAGGGTACAATAAAAGCCTGACACATGGTGGGTGCCCAGGACTTGTTGGGGAGGTGGGGGTAGGGTCCAGGGTTTGGTCCAAGGAGTAAATGTGTCTCTATCAGGGAACAGTTTAAAAGCTCAGGCTTCAAGAAGGAAATGCAATGAAAGACTGGGAAGCCCAGCTCAAGACAGAATGAGGTAAGACCGTCCAGGAAAGTCCTTTGGTTGGATTCTGCTAGAGGGTCTGGGGATGCATTGGCTAACTTAAAAATGGTTGCAAACTTGAGACAGCCATCTTCCCAACTAAACAACAATGCTCTCAACGTGGGGAGTGTGCTTCCTGCATCAGATCAGGCCTTCTTCTGGGAAGAGGTTGTGCCTCCCTCGTCAGTATAGTGTTTGACAGCACAGACTGCAGATAACTGCTTCTGTTCGAATCCTTTCTCTGCCACTTCTTAGCTGTGTGACCTTGTGTAAGTTACGTGGCCCCTTTGAGCCTCAGTTTCCATATCTATGAAATGGGGATATTAGTGGTTCTTACGTCATAAAATACATGCATGCAAAGCCCACATTAGGTGATTTTAAAAATTTTTCTTTATTTATCTTTTATAAAATGGGGTCTCACTATGTTGCCCAGGCTAGCATGCAGTGGCTACTCAAAGGAGCAATCATAGTGCACTACACCTGCAAACTCCTGGGTTCAAGAGAGCCTCCCACCTCAGCCTCTTGAGTAGTTGGGACTACATGCATCCTTCCCCACACCCAGCTGATATTAAGTGTTTAATAACTATTGACTTGTGTACTAGTCATCAACTACTGCATAACACATACCCCAAAATGCAGTCACGTAAAACAACATTGCTAAAGAATTGAGGGTCAGGAATCCAGCTGTGGCTTAGCTGGGTCCTCTGGCCAGGGATGTCCTGCAGTCTGATTGAAATATCAGCCCAGGCTGTGCTCACGTCAGGGTTTGACTGAGAACAGATCTGCCACCAAGCTCCCTCCACCCACGGTTGGCAAGATCAGTTCCCCACATGTTGCTGGGCCTTGGCCTGGGAAGCTGTTGTCTTCCCTCCTTTCCTTGCCACATGGGCCTCTGCACAGGGCAGCGCACAACATGGCGGCTTGTGCTATCAGAGCCAACAGGGGAGGGGCCTGGAGAGAGCGCAGGCAGGCCAAAGCCACAGTCTTTTGTAACCTAATCCCAGAAGGGACCTCCCATCACTTTCCCTGTTCTATTCATTAGAAGGGAGTCAGTCTGTCCAGCCTGCACTCAAGCAGAGGGGATTGCATAGACCCGTGAATAGCAGGAAGCCTCATCAGGGCCACATCGGAAGTTGCGTTTCAGACCTAGACTGGGGGCTGCCTGTGAGAAGGGATGAGGAGAACGGGCTTTGTCTTTTCCTTCACTGCTGTGTCTCCAGCACCTAGAAAAATGCCTGGCATGACACAGGAGCTCCACAAATGTTTGTCCAGTGTATCAGAATGAGGGTCCCTTGGGGCAGGGGCTGGATAAAGAGGAGTTTCCTCTCCCCTCTATCCCCCTCTGAGCACCCAGACAGAATACTGCAGCCCTGAGCCCCGAATAATCCCCCTGAGGAGAACCTTGCCTACTCAGAAAAGCCTCTGGTGGCATTGCAGTGTTTTGCTCCTGACCTCCCCCTCTGAGGGAAGGCAAATTCCATTCAGAAGGAGATGTGTGAAAATTGGATTTGCTGCCGGGTCAAACTTTGCTGTGTTTTATCCCGGCTGTCACCTGCCTTTGAAACACAGAATGTTTCTCCAAATGATGCCTCTCACTCGTGGCCCCTCCTTTCTGGAATCAGAGCCCATGAGCTTCCACTGGCTTCCTCTGGGCCATCTCTCTGGCTGCTGCCCGGCCCAGGCCACGTTCCTCTCTCTCCTTGTCCCTTGCTGTGGTCCCTTGACTGGTATCCTCATCTCCACCCAGTCCCCCTCCTTCCCATTTTTCACGCAGTCAGAGAGGCCTTCAAAAACACAAATCGGATCACATAATTCTTCTCCTTAAAGCCTTCTCCTAGCTTCCTATTGTTCTGGAGTAAAATCCCAACTCCCACCCTGCAGGCTTTGGCCCTGCCACCTCTCCCAGCTCATCTCCTAAAAAAGGTCCTAGGCCCTCCCTTGCCACAGGCGTGGTCTGCCAGTTCCTGAAACATGGAAGCTCTTCCTCCCCACAAGGCTTTGCTCTGTTCTGTCTGCCTGGGCTCTTCCCCTGGCTCTTTGCAGTGCTGGCTCCTTATCCTTCTTATCTAGCTTAGTTGTCACCTCTTCAGAGAAGCCTTCCCTGACTGCACTATGCTTCCATTATTACCATTCTCATCATCTTGTTTACCTATTTCCTGGTCCAGATTACAACTTGTAGTCATTTTGGTTTAATTAGTTCTATGAGGATGGAGGTGCCTAACAGGTCACAGCTATATCCCTTAGGTTCAGCACACGGTAGGACAAATGAATTTCCCCTTTCCTGCAGGGATTTCAGTAGCCTCTCCACTGCCTGCCCTGCCCATGACTCACCTCCTCCAACCCACTCAGGACATAGCTGCCAGGGAAAGCATAGCCCTGAACGTGTCCCTCCCGCCCTGGAAGCCCTCAGTGGCTTCCCACTACTCAGAAGCATCAGGGACGCTTGGGCTCAGCTTCCAGACTGCAGCCAGCCAACCATTTCTTAACATTCCCTTCCATCCACCCCATGCTCTGGTCAAACTGGAATATTTGCTACATTCCTGAGCACTCCTTGCTCTTTTGTATCTCAGGGCTTTGGCAGGGATGTTTTCCCTCCACCTGGAAAGCCTTTCTCTCCTCTGCAAGGCAAAAAATGCATCCTCATTTCAATTCGTCTCCTCCTCCAGGAAGCCTCTCTGGCTGCCTCTTTGGTGAAGAGGGAAGAACTTGGAAGTTGGTGTCAGGCCTGGGTCCATATCTCTGCTCTACCATTTGCAGAGAAAATGAGTATATGAATCCCTGTGTCTGAATCTGTTCAGTGGGAACAATTCTGACTCTCAGAGTCATTGAATGAAACACCTTATAAGAAAGCCTCATACACCATGGAATACTATGCAGCCATAAAAAAGGATGAGTTTGTGTCCTTTGTAGGGACATGGATGCCGCTGGAAACCATCATTCTCAGCAAACTATCACAAGAACAGAAAACCAAACACCGCATGTTCTCACTTACAGGTGGGAACTGAACAATGAGATCACTTGGACTCGGGAAGGGGAACATCACACACCGGGGCCTATCATGGGGAGGAGGGAGGGGGGAGGGATTGCATTGGGAGTTATACCTGATGTAAATGACGAGTTGATGGGTGCTGACGAGTTGATGGGTGCAGCACACCAACATGGCATAGGTATACATATGTAACAAACCTGCACGTTATGCTCATGTACCCTAGAACTTAAAGTATAATAATAAAATTAAAAAAAAAAAAAAGAAAGAAAGCCTCTGGCCCAGAGGAGATGGGCCTCAAGTAGACGTGAGGCCCTTTCCAGGTTTACTGGTAACTTGTGATACTCCTTCACACTTCGTCTTCTTATAATGCACTTGGGGTGAACCTGTTCTCCTCTGTCCCCACTGCCCCTTCTGGGCAGGACCATACCTTCTGCCTCTCCCTTCCCTTACCCTGCCTGCTAAGATATTTTCTTTATGCCAAGTCGGGTCTAGGGAGAGTCTGCTGAATGTCCTTGACCTTTCCTCTTCTCTGGATATTCTTTCTTTACAGAGAAAAGCAACTCAGTACAATTTTATGCTAATTCATGCATTCTTTTACCGAGCTTCTATCATGTGAACAAGAGCCTGGTGGAATTTTCATTTTAGGATGTTGGAACTGCCATCGTTCATTCGGTCAACAAACATCTGTCTACCACGGTTGTGAGTGTTCAGTTACCCCAGTAATGTCTCTAGCTCCCTGGTGGCAGTCATTAGCTATTGCCCAGGGCACTTGAGTCCCTCTTTCCTATAGTTCAATCTGTGCTTAAGGACCATTCTCCAAGCTTCTAGACATTGTTCTTCCGCACTGGATAGCTGTGGCCCTGCTCTGTGTCTATAGTGAGGCCTGCCAGATGCAGGGCCCTTGAAGGCAGACAGCTGTGAGATCCTCCCCGATCCGCTGTGGCCAGGGAGGGGAGTCTGGAATTCTCTGCCTCTCGGGCTCCTGTGTGCACTTCAGTCTCTCTGACCAGGCTCAGAGACGGCTTCAGAAGCAGCCAGGGGTGCAGGGCAGGTCTCCCTCCTTAAAGAGGAGCAACTGTCTGATCCAGCAGTTTCATGTCTGGGGATATATTCCAACAGAAAACAGGATTTCAAAGGGATGTTTGTACCCCCATGTGTAGAGCAAGATTATACACAAAAACCAAGCAACGCAAGCAACGCAAGGGTCCATCTGCTGAGGAGTGGATAAGCAAAATGTAGTCTATCCATACAACAGAATATTATTCAGCCTTCAAAAAGAAGGAAATTCCCACGCATGTGACAACGTGGATGAAACTTGAGGACATTATGCAAAGTGAATAAGGCAGTCACATAAAGACAAATACTATGTCGTACTACTTGCATGAGGTATCTAAAACAGGAAGTGGAAAGATGGTTGCCAGGGGGCGGGAGAGCGGGAGTCGGGAGTTATTTAATGTGCATGGAGTTTCCGTTTTGCAAGATAATATGGTTCTGGAGAGCTGTTTCCCAACAATGGAATCTACTTAACACTACTGAGCTGTCCTCTTAAACATTGTTAAGACAGTGAATTTTGTGGTTTGTGTATTTTACCACAATGAAACATGTAAGAGAAAAAGAGAGAGAGAGGTACAGAGAAGGCCTTCTGGGTAAGAGCACCTCATCAGGTAGGAATGGCCTTAAGGGATCTGACCTTGGCCTCTGAGCCCTACCTCCTCCCTAAGGGCCCTCAGCTTTTACTTCTTCTCCTGCCAGACTCAGCAACCCTCCCTGTTTATCAGTGGCCTGAGTGTGGATGCACCTTCTTTCCTCTTACAACGCTGATCACAGCTGACTTCAGCTGCTATGTCCAGCTTTTCTAAAAAAGAAATAAAGTAGAAAGGAAATAAACAGAGAACAACCAAATTGGAAAACCATGTTTCCACCATCCAACAACGGCCAACTTGTTTCTGTGGATTCCGAGCCCTGCTCTGTCCCAGAGGGGCTACCCTCTGATGGCCTCATTTAATTCGTCATTTAGAAACAAAGATGCTTTTCGTATAGGGAAGCTATGCCTGGTTGGTATGGAGTTTCCTTACGTCCCCACTGCCAGAGCCGCAGACCACCACCAGCATCACAGGCTCTGCCTCTGCCTTTGCCTTTGCAATTGTATTAGTCTGTTCTCATGCTGCTGATGAAGACTGGGTAATTTATCAAGAAAAAGAGATCTAATGGACTCACAGTTCCATGTGGCTGAGGAGGCCTTACAATCATGGCAGAAGGCAAAAGGCACATCTTACGTGGCAGCAGGCAAAGAGAGAGCGTGTGCGGGGAAACTCCCCTTTATAAAACCATCAGATCTCATGAGACTTATTCACTGTCATGAAAACAGCATGGAAAAGATCTGTTCCCATGATTCAATTACCTCCCACCAGGTCCCTCTCATGACATGTGGAAACTGTGGGAGCTACAATTCAAGATGAGACTTGAGTGGGGACACAGCCAACCCATATCAGCCATGTTATTTGGGGTTCTCACTTCTGGCATGCTGATGTCAGCAAGCCCCAGGCAATCTCCTTGTCCAGTCCATCCTGGTCACCGGCCCTTCAACTTGGCACCTGCTCTTACGGGCTGCACCTCCACTGGACCTTCAAGATATAGTTGGGGCCTCCTGACACAGGGCCTGGGGGCTGGGACAGCCCTTTGTGGATAGAAAGTCTGCCAGTTCTGAGTCCTGGGGCTCGGCTCTGGGCCATCCAGCTGGCCTCCTGGGATAACTAAGCCTTGCAGGAGGATCCCTGATTGATCTTCCACAGCCTGGGGTGTGGGTTAAAGAACTGAGAGACTGGAGCTCAGCATCCTCTAACCCCCATCCTTGGCCATCAGAGAGCTGTAATTGCTCTAAAATCCATCTTCTTCCCAGGCACATCCCTGCCAAAGCCCTTGGTTCCTCTCCCCTCCCCCCGCCCCACCCTCTCTCTATCTCTCTCTGACTCTGGGGACCTGGCAGATGAAAGCCATCCTTTCTCTGTTCCAGCCCAATCCTGATGAAAGCTGGACCTGGGTTGCTGGGATGCAGCTTTCAGAGGGGGTGTCGGCGTAATGAGCTTGCTTCCAGACCATATGTTTGCTCTTCAGCCAGCGTCACTGTGGGGCTGCTTTGGGGGACTCAGCACAGGACGGCGCAACCCCTGACTGGAATTCACAGACCATCCCTCGTGCAAAGCAGGCAGCTGAGACAGCAACTCTACAGGCCACCTAGAGAAGAGCGTCACCCTCACCTGTGGTCAAACCTGGGCTGGACCACTCCATAGCCTTGTGACCTGGCACTAAGTCCTTACCCTTCCTGAAATTCAGTTTTCCTCATCAGTAAACAGGAATAACATGCCTCCTCACACTGCCTTACTGTCATGTTCAAATGCGATTATCTATGTAAAGCCCCCAGCCCTGGAGCTGGAGGTCAATGAATGCTATTTCCTGTCCTCCTTTCTAAAACAGGTGAGGAAACCTGCAATGCCTGGAACAGCCATTGTTTGCATTACTAGATGCCGCCTTGTTCTGTCTCTCACCTGCTCCAAATGAATGACTGGGGAGGAATAACGATAGGCCTCTTGCAGTTGTATATTACTGTTCTCAGAGTAATATACAAATTCTTCGTCATACTTGTTCCTTAAGGGGAAAAAAAAAAAAAAAAACACCTGGGAGTCTTCCAGGGAAGGCACAATTAACTCCACTTTGTAGACAGAATTACCAAGGTCCAGCGAGGGCAACGACCTCATTCAAGGACCTCATTCAAGGACCTCATTCAAGGTCACAGAGCCAGGAAGTGGCTGAGTTAAGATGGGAACCCAGATCAGGGTGCTTTTGTTGGCTTTCGTTTTGTTTTTAAGCTTTGTTATGGAAAGTTTGCCAAGGCCTCACCCTGTTCTCAGGAGTGTATCAGGGTAGACATCATTCTCAGGAGATGGGGCCAGGGAAGCTGTCAGGCCAGGAGAGGTGCTTTCGTACCCAGCAGAGCCCACGCCCCGGATGAACTAATTACCATGCTCCCTCACACTCATACCGAGCCTTTCTTCCAGAGAGACCCTAAAGTGCTTCTGAGCTGCTCGTACATATTTATATGCCTGCGTGCACGATAAAAATAAAACCACTTCACCCACCGCTGAAATGCAGCCACTCGGGGTGTGAAATACGGGGCTTATGGAACAGCGGCGAGGAGCGGCTCTGAAGGAGAGGCGTGTGTCCCTCCTGACATTGCAAGGGGGCAGCTGGAGGGAGGTGGAATTTAATTATGTGGGTGAGTAAGCGCTGGACGTGGAAGTAGAAGCCAGGAAGACTGTGGGTCCCTGGGCACCTGGGACTCCCTTGGCCTCCCTGGGATGGAGAGCTTGTCCTGCCAGGGAGAATGGTACCAGCTAGAGGAGTGCATGGGCCCCTCAGCTTCCATCTGTTTACAGACCCCTGAACCCCACTCCCTGGGAGCTGCCTGCAGGTATGTGGGCTCCAGCCTTCTGCCCTCCAAAACCCAATGTGCCACCAAGCACTATTTCTTCCTTTAAAGGAAGGCCCCAGGAGGCGTTGGTTAGTTAAGACCTCGTGGAGTGAGGACCAGCAACTTTGCTGCTGTCCAGTCAAGGCAGTTGTAGGTAAGAAAGGTGCCATTCTCAGAAGAAGCTGAGCTTCTTTTCTGGCCATGGCAACCTTTCAATGGTTCTTTGACTTTGTTCTGATTTCTGGTGCTGAACCTTGCTGTACATTGAGACTTCTGCTCCTGCCTGCCCTCTTTTCCCTCCCTCCCTCCCTCCCTCTCTCCTTCTCTCCCTCTTTCTTTCCTTCCTTTCTTCCCTCTTTATTTCCTTTCTTTCTTCCTCCCTCCTTCTCTCTTTCCTTTCTACCTTCCTTCCTTTCTTCCTTCCTTCCTCCTCTCCCTCTTTCTTTCCTTCTTTTCTTCTTTCTTTCCTTCCTTTCTTCTTTCTTTCTTTCCTTTCTTCTTTCTTTCTTTCTTTTCCTTCCCTCCTTCCTTCCTCCCTCCCTTCTTTCCTCTCTTCCTGCCTCCCTCCCTTCCTCCCTCCCTCCTTCTCTCCCTCTTTCTTTCCTTCCTTTCTTCTTTCTTTCCTTCCTCTCTTCTTTCTTTCCTCCCTCCCTTCTTTCTTTCTTCCTTTCTTCCTTCTCTCCCTCCCTCCATCCATCCTTCCTTCCTTTTCTTCTTCCTTCCTTCCTTCCTCCGTTCTTTCCTCCCTTCCTTCCCCCCTTCCTTTCTTCCTTCCTCCCTCCTTGTCTCCCTCTTTCTTTCCTTCCTTTCTTCTTTCTTTCCTTCCTCTCTTTCTTTCCTTCCTCCCTCCCTTCTTGTTTGCTTGCTTTCTTGCTTGCTTTCTTCCTTTCCTCTCTCCCTTCCTCTCTTCTCCTTTCTTCCTCCCTGATGTATTTTGGATATTTTTCACTTCCAAATCTCATGTTGGAATTGATCTTCAGGGTTGGAAATGGGGCCTAATGGGAGATGTTTGGTGCCCTCCCTGATACTTCAGTGGTGAGTGAGGTCTACCTCTCTAGGTTACTGTGAGATCTGATTGTTAAGAAGAGCCTGACACCTCCTCCTCTTTCCCTTGCTCCCTCTCTTGCCATGTCACACTCCTGCTCCCCTCTACCTTCCACCATGAGTAAAAGCTTCCTGAGGCCTCATCAGAAGCTGAGCATATGCCAGTGCCATGCTTGTACAGTCCGCAGAACCACGAGCCAAATAAACCTTTCTTTATAAATTACCAGTCTCAGGTGTTCCCTTATAGCAACACAAAATGGACTAATACACCTGCCCTGTACTTTGCCCATCTGACCACTATAGTCTTAATCCCCTGGTGCAAGCACAGAGGCTGAAAAAGCCAAGAGAAGGCATCCAATGTACCAATGTAGGCTTCCTGAACTAGTGACAAAGAAAGTTGAGCTCTGGAGCAGGAGCAGAATTTAGCCAGCGTAAAGGATGTGTGTGGGGTGCATGGGACAGGGTAGGGGAGATGGGAGAGAGAGGGGAGCTTGGCTGGCTATCTCAGGCAGAGGGGGTAGCATGTAGAAAGGTCTGCAATCAGGAGAGAGAGCTTCATGAACTCTGAGAACTGAACATGTGAACAAAGCTGCAGAAGGGAGCCCAGGATGGAGCTGAAGACCCTCGTAAACCATTCCAGGAATGCTGGCTTTAGTGTGCAGGCCCTGGGGAGCCAGTGAAGGACTTTAAGGGAGGTGTCCTGATCAGCTTGTAACCCTGGGTGTACCCGGGTGACCTGGATGTGGATAGTTGAGGGTGGTGCTTTCTACAGAAGATGAGGTCTAAGGAATGGAGCAGATGTCAGATCTGGGGAGGCCCAACTGTCCTTCCTTTATGTGGAGGCCTGAGTGAGGTGATGACTGGGGACACAGCAGGAGGGCAGGAGCCTGAGAGAGGCAGCTGGGAAAGAGAAAGTAAGTGGACCAGGCAGTGGGTACAGCTCTGCTGGCAACGAGATCTGGTGAGCAGAGACAGGCTGTCTGCCCTGAGATGTTGGCGCTCAGGTGGTCTTGATTCTGTACCAACACTTGCCAACTGTGTGCTCCTCAGGGCACAAACCATGTCCTTTTGCTTCTGTGTCCCTGGTACCCAGCTCAGTGCCTGGGCCAGAGGAGCAGTCCAATAAACACGTGTGTTCTTCAAAGCCCTCAGCGGCAGCAGTGATCCATTAGAACCACTTGTTTAGGGAACCTGGTGTAATGCTGTTAAGGACTGGGGGCCCCTGAGCCCATGGCTCTCAGCTGCCATGCCCCCAGTACCGAGGCACCTTCCCTTGAAGACATTAAAAGTGTAAACAATGCCTCTGTGTTCCCAGGGCTAGCAGTCCATTAGCACTCCTTTCAGGAAAAGATAGCTTTGAAAGGTTAGTGATGCTCCCTGTGTGCCTCCCAATAGCCTTTCATTCCAGGGAAGTATTCCAATCTGATTCACCAACTGCCGCTTTGGAAGATCATCCTCTTGCCAGGGACAATGGAGAGCAGGACAGGAGGCTGAGCGTGGGTGGAAGTCAACACAAGGAAGCCAGGGAGGGGAGATAGCGTTAGGTGACCGGCTGGGGTATGGGATTGCTTCCGTCTTCAATCAGTAGTGGAGAGAGAAAGGAGGAAGAAAAAGAGCACCTTGGTGGAGATGTGAGGGCTCCAAGGATGATGAAGCATCTTCTGGGACTGAGAAGGAACTGGTCAATACAGGAAGAACTAATGTCGAGAGTCACCAAATCTCAAACTGGCATGTGCATCTCGTTCATTTGTTCAATGCAGTTTTCATTGCTCCTTTGCGATTCTTCAGCATTCACCGCCCTGTGTGGTCTACAATAACCCTGCCTAACCTCACAGCCTCCTCCCCCTACACCCACTGGTTCCTTGGACTACTTGCTGTCTCCCGGAAGGCAATGTCTGCTGCATGCTTTTGTAAGGCATCGCACATGCAGCTCTGCCCCCAAAGCTTTTCTTTCCCTGGCTAACTTGGGCATCCTTCAGAGCTTTAGGTCTCACCTCCTGCAGAAAGCCAGTCTCCCAAGTCCTAGCTCAGTGCCAGGTGCAGAGTAATCGCTTCCATAGTGGCAGAGGAAGGAAGAGATGAAGAGAAGGAAAGCGGAGGTGGACTTGTGCCCTGAAAAGCCATAGGTTGTTAGGGGCCTCGGAAAGCCAGCCCAGCCTTTGCCTCTTACAAATGAAAACTGTGAAGCCCAGAGAAATGAAATCACTTCCCTGTCCTATAAATCAAATGGGGATTTTCTCCAATGTTTCAGGGCCTAGAAACTCAAGAGGGAAAATAGGCTAAGGAAATTGTCAGGCTTCACTGGATGGCGTTTGTAATTAATCAGAGGACTTTTGTAACAAATGCCTCTTCATTCCCCAACTGAGTGACGAGCCTGGTTAGCTGGACCTTCTTTCTTTGCTCCAAGTTCCTCCAGAACCACGTGACCCAGGCTCGAGAGGGGTGGTGTGGAAGATAATAAAATAAGGAACAAAGTGAAATGGGCCCAGACTTCCCAAAGCATGGACTACTACCTGGGGAGGCAAGACACATGGGTGAACTGGCTGAAGAGAGCATTGCTGCGTTATGCAGGAGGGACAAAATGCCCCTCCAAGAGTGCAGGGAGCCGACAGTCTTGCTTTGGGTCTCATCTATAGTATTATGGACCCATTGCACAATTGTGGCTAATTAGGGAGCTTAAGTATTTGTGTTTTGTAATAGCCTTAGTCACTGCAAATATAATAAAGCCTAAAGAATTCATAAAACAGGAAGCTGGTTCGTTTTACAGAATATAGATAGGCCCTTGAACTTGAAAGGTTGTGAAAATGGAACAAATCATGTATTCGATGGTGCCACCTGTTGTCAATGTGTGATATTGCAGCTTGTCAAGGAAAGGAGGAAAGGGGCGGCTCCAAGGGTGACCTCAGAAGATCCCAGTGGCGGCTGGACAATGTGGAGACGAGAGTCCAGAGCCAGGAATAGACTGACTGACGCTGGAAAATGCCACAGAGGAAAAACGAATCACAGGTTCTGTTCTCATTGGCTTTTTCCTTTGATTTGGAGTCATGGCCAACATCTGACTCTCTTGAGATCTTGACCCTGGGAGTCTTTATCCACCCCTCTCCACTTAAGAATGTAGGAAGCTAAGGACAAAAAGAAGGAGCCACAGTGTGGGATGATTACAGCATCATATGGCTGCCTCAGCTTTCGGTAAAAGTTGTTACAGCTAATGTTTATTGGGTGCTTATGCCATTTGAAGCATTGTCTTAATAAATCAGCACAGCTTGATAGGTTGGTACTCTTAGCCGCATTCCCATTTTACAGATGGGGAAATGGAAACACAGGAAGGTTAAATAATTTTCACAAGTTCTTACAGAAGTTCCCTCCTTCTGTTCCTTCCTTCCTCCCTCCCTCCCTTCCTCCCTTCCTTCCTCCCTTCCCTCCCTCCCTCCTTCCTTCCTCCCTCCCTCCCTCCCTTCCTTCCCTCCCTCCTTCCATCCTTCCTTCCTTCCTCCCTCCTTCTTCTCCCTCTTTTCCCTCCCTCCTCCTCCCCTCTCTCCCTCCCTTCCTTCTTTCTTTCCTTCCCTCCTTCCTCCCTTCCTTCTTTCCTTCCTTCGTTTTTTCCTTCCTCCCTCCCTCCTTCTTCTCCCTCTCTTCCCTCCCTCCCTCTTCCTTCTCTTCCTCCCTTCCTTCCTTCTTTCCTTCCCTCCTTCCTCCCTTCCTTCTTTCCTTCCTTCGTTTTTTCCTTCCTCCCTCCCTCCTTCTTCTCCCTCTCTTCCCTTCCTCCCTCTTCCCCCTCTTCCTCCCTTCCTTCTTCCTTTCTTCCTTCCCTCCTTCCTAACTCCCTCCCTCCCTACTTCCTTTCTTTCCTTCCTTCCTTCCTTCCTTCCTTCCTTCCTTCCTTCCTTCCTTCCTTCCTTCCTTCCTTCCTTCCTCTCTTCCAACCATCATTTTTTTTTGAGTGCTGAAGCTGGGATTTGAGCCTAGGCAGTCCAACTCTGGAGCCCATGCTTTAAGCCGGTGCACTTGACTACATCTGTTGGCACCTTCTAACTATGACTAATATCTGTTGGTCTAGGTCTCTCACGCTTAGCAAATGCAGTGATACAGGAAAAAGTAAAAATCTTGCTGATGCTTTCTAACCTTGGTTCATCTATCCCCATGCTTCCATCCATGTCCTTATCCACCCAACAATCCTTTCTCTAATCCATCTGTCAACCCACCCACCCACCTACCATTACTCATCTGCCCACTCACCCATCCATCCATCCATTCATCCAAGGATTCCCATATCCATCCATACAATCATTGTCACATCCATCCACCCATCCATTCATCCACCGACCCAGTAATTCTCATAACCAACTTCCTTCCTTGCATTTATCCAACAGTCACTTTCTTGAGCACCTACCACCTGTCAGACACAGTCAACACAGAGATGAATCAGCTGTGGTTCCTACGCTTATGTTGGTCACATTCCCGGACATCCATAAAACAATGTTACAGGTGCTGGTCCTGTGATCAGAAAGGCGAGTTACGCCTGACCCTGAGGGAGGGGAAAGAAAGGCTTCTCAACAGACGTGACTATCAACCTTGGCCTTAATGGATGAGTGGGAATTGTTGGTTGGAGAAGGGGAGATGGCTATCAGGCAGGTAGAACAGGACCAGCAAAGGTAGAGAGGCAACAAAAGCCCCATAGTGTTGGAGGGACAGAGAATGATCCAGAGCATGAGGTGAGGGAGAGCAGGGGAAGGAGGGACAAAACCAGAGGGGGCTTAGGATGCAGCCAAGGGGGCATACTAAAGAGCTTGGGCCTTCGACAATACAGAGTGCTGTGAAAATAGAGAGCAGAGGAGTTGAGGTACAGACATGGTCAGAACCGTGTAGGAGAAAGGTCTCTCCAACGGTAGCAAGGAGGATGAACTGGGGAGGCTGGGTCTGGCAGCAGGGAACAGTTAGAAGAGATCATCTGGATTCAAATGACAGCTTCACCTCTTATTGACTCTATGCCCTTAGGCCAGGGCTTGCATTTCTATGTGTCTCAGTATTCTTGTTTATTCCATAGTCTAAACACAGAAACTACCCACAAGATTCTGGAAAGAATTCAACGAATAGTACAAGCAACGTATAGCACTTGGCACATAGTAAGCACTCAATAAATGGCATCAATTGGCAATGGTTGTTATTATTATTATTACTATTTCTACTGCTATGACATTGAGGAAGAGATCGGGAGGCTTGTTCAGGGCCAGAGTGGCATTTTCCACCCTGTGATTCACAGAGCTCTTGCTCACACGATGTTAATAGGTATTAATGGAAAGAGGGTTCTGAGGCCAAACAAGTGTGGACTTCAACCAAATAAAACTGGAAAACGAACACGGACAACCCAAACACAAAAAAACTGCAGGACTTCTCCTAACCTTTCATAGGCTCATGTGAACTATAAACTTCTGAGTGGAGAACAGATGAGTTTGTAGCATTTCTCGAATATATTTAGCCATGAAACCCTCTTGCAAGAAATGTTTATTACAAACGTGCAAAACAAATGGCCAGTGGGACCCATTTTGGGGAACAATGGTCCTCCCGGGTCTAGTCCTTTTCTCTGGTCCCATAATGCTGAGGCCCCTTCTCCAGCCCACAGCTCGAGGTTCCCACGCACACCTGCTGACATCTTCCACCGAGAATATGTGATGGAACTTGAGAGCCCAGGTGGGGCTGAGCTTCATTAAGGACGGAGCATTGGACTTCATTCCAAGTGGCTGACTCCATATCAATTTGGGTCACTGGTGTTAAGGTGTCACTTTCAGTTGCATTTAATTTAAACAAACAATAAAAAGCTCTGTCCTGACTGCGATGGAAGGTGGTGGAGGTTTAATTCCAGCACAGCGAGGCAGAGTGCAGGATAGGAAAGCCGGAGGCCTGCAGGACTCAGTGGGTTGATGAGAGAGGGAGAGAGGAGGATAGAGAGGGAGAGAAATGTGGATCTCTGGGCAGGGCCTGTCTGGGGAAGCCCACACTAGATCCTTGTCCCCAGAATACAGTATCCTCTACCCTGGCCACCTTGGGTAATTCTTTTCACTTCTCTGAGACTCAGTTTCCTTATCTGTAAACCAGACATAAACGAAGTTGGCACAGAGGACTTCTAGGAGGATTAAATGAGATAAGAGAAGTGGAACACACTGGATTCATGAGTTTTTATATCCAAATACTGGCTTCCAAGATGTGTGCCTGTGTATGTGTGTGTGGACACGTGTGTGTGTGTTTCTGTATGTGTGTGTATTCCTCTATGTGTGTGTGTACCCGCGTGTGTGTGTTCCTGTATGTGTGTGGACACGTGTGTGTGCACACTTGGGTGTGGACATATGTCTGTGTGTGTGCCTGGGTATGTGTGGACATTTGTGTGTGTGTGTGGACGTGTGTGTGTGCGCGCGCCTGTGTGTGTGTGTGGGCATTTGTATGTGTTCCTGTATGTGTGTGTGGACACGTGTGTGTGTGTACACACGTGTGCCTGTGTGCATGGACATTTGTGTGTGTGTGCCTGTGTGTGGGCATTTGTGGGTATGTGTGTGTGCCTGTGTGTATGTGTGTATGCTTGTGTGTGTCTGTGTTTGTGTGTGTACACTTGTGTGTGTCTGTGTTTGTGTGTGGACACTTATCATGTGTGTGCCTGTATGTGTGTACACTCGTGTGTGTCTGTGTACATTTGTGTGTGTTTCTCTGTGTGTGTGTACACTTGTGTGTGTGTGCCTGTGTGTGTGTGGTGTACTGTGTCTAGGTAAGGTGTTTGAGAACTCTGGTTCTGGAGTTCTTTCTGGGTTCGAATCTGGTCCTATTCCTTAGCTGTATTGTATTGAGAAAGTTGCTTAACTTCTCTGAGCCTCAGCTTTGCTATCTGTAAGACAGGACTAATGATGGGACCTACCTCATGCATTATTGCGCAGTGTCAATGAATTTACATACATTAAATACTTTCATAGCACACTGCACAAAGAGTCACTTTCATAAGTACTTAAGACTCTTATTATTGAACCTCACTGGGTGTCCTGCTGCAAACCATCAGAGCCCATGCCCTTGGGAGCCAGGTTTGGGGAGGCAGTCATGTGCTGCATCCCTTCGCTTTCCCGGCAGGGAGGGCCGGGACTAGAGGTCACAGAGGGGTCCTTTGACCTCTGGGACTATTCCCTGGGGTCCGCAGAGGAGAAATTTGCTTTGTGCTGTAGCGCCCTCTGTTGGGAGAGCCTAGCTCAGCACTATGGACAGAGGGAGGCTGGGGGCAAACAGGCAAGGACTCAGGCTCAGCCAGTGTCCGAGGAAGAGGCCTGTCCTGCCGTGACTCTTGGGTCTGAGTGCCAGGACTGCAAAGTGGAGGCCCTGCCAATCTATTAGGAGACAGGAGCCAAGGGACATTAAGCAAATTAAAAGCCCCAGGGCTGTCCCGGGTGACCTTTTCCTTTGGCTAAGTCACCCCACCCTGTGCCCTCTGCTAACTGTGCTTCTCAGTGCTCCAGAGATGTCTTTCTCTGGGACAAAAGAAAGGCTTCAAAGCTGTATCTCATGACACGGGAGCTGGAGGAGTGGGCTTCCCCGGAGAGGCTTGTGAAGGCAGCCGTATTGCTACTCTTGTTACCATATGGCCATAGACAAGCACACCACAGCCAGGCCCCTTTGGGCAAAACCAACCGTGCGCCTGGGCAGACACCTCCTCTCTGATGGGCCCAGTCAGAACACGTGATCCTGGCGCTCCGAGGAGGTTCACTGCCACAGGACGCCTACCAAGTCCCAGGCTTGTGCAAGGAGCTGAGGAACAGAGTGGATAAGACGGAATGACCTACCCTCATTCATTCATTCATTCATGCATCCATCCAACTGGTATTTGTTGAGGATCCACCATGTGCGAGGCACTGGCTAGGCATAATAATAATTATAATACAGGGTGATGTTAAAGAGAGTTGGGGTGATTCAGAAGTCCTGGGGCTGAAGGAGATCTCCAACACACCATCCCCAATCCTTGGTCCTAGGAAGCAGCCCTCCCTTGGCTGTTAGGCCTGCTTTCCTCTTCACTAGCGTATCCTCAGATGCCATTCTCTAGCTCCTTCTGTTGGCTCTCTTTTCTAGCTGGTGTGAACCATGGCTGGGAAGAAACATCACTAAGGGGCCCGGGAATCCCACCTGCTCCCTGGCCCTCATTTCCAAGGGCTGGACTGCAAGGAGTGCAGCCAGGAAGCCTCACCCATTCAGGGTTCACCTGAGGAGCTGATGTTGTCCACCTGCTTGGCTGCACGCTGATTTGCAGCTGGGGCCGGGGAGTAGGAATGCCCACACAGTGATGCTTGGCATTTCCCTGCACAACTCAGACCAGCACAAGGGACCCCCCAGCTTGATGCTGTTCCCCAGCCAGGGAGCGCCTTCCACAGAGGGCTTAGAACGTGGGATAGACTTTTGGGTTTGTTGACTTTTTCTTGGGTCAGAGTGGGGAGGGGAGGGCTGGGGAGGAGGCAGTTAGGGACTGTGCCCTGCAGCCTGAGAAGAAGGCGAGGGGGAGAGGTGACCTCAAGCTGACCCTCAGCAGCCTGGAGAAGGGGAGTCCTGGGTGGATGCGAGTGAGAGGGAGCAAAGAACAGCAGCCCAAGGGAGAAGAAAGGACCTAAGGCTCCAAGTGTTCAAGCCATATGCAGTCCAATCAACCTGGCAACCAATTAGTCTGATTCACAAAAAAAAAAAAAAAAAAAAAAAAAAAAAATCCCACGTAGGGACAAACTGTAATCAAACACCTATTTATAAGGGTTTATTATGATCATTGTTATTATTTTACTGAGAGGATCATTCTAAAGCCTGTCAGGTGAACGTATGCTTTCAGATCTTCATAAATGCAAATCGCTGCTTCTGGGGTGGGTGAGCAAGCTGAGCCACAGGGCTGCCTTGGGAGGCCATGGGGTGAGGTTCCAGAGGGCAGGCAGAGGGAGCAGTTTGGTTTCATGGACATCTCTGCACAAAGCTCACCGAGAGGCAGCCCAGCAACCACCCATTGCCCACCCTACTCCCCACACTCCTCTCAGAGGGCTGCTGGAGATGGAACTGGCTATGTATCCATTGCCCATGTAGGTAAACAATGCAACAGCCTGACTCGGAAACCTGCCAGAGCTAGGGAAGCTGGAGATTCTCCATAGAAGGCCTGGGTAAAGGGCCCTTCCTGAGTTCTGAGCCAGTTTTGCCCCTGGCTTTTCTGGTCCTTGCCAATCTCTTGGGTCCCTACCAATGGTGAAATTCTATCTCCTGAACTTCCTCATCTAACCACATCCCCAGCCCACCCCAAGGGCTAGAGTACCCCTCCCCTTCATCCTCACAGGAGGCCTCAAGGTCCACCGCCAGGGCTGAGGCTCAATGGTGTGTGCGTGTGTGTGTGTGTGTGTGTGTGTGTGTGTGTGTGTTGGTGGGAGAGTAATGGTAACATACAAGTCCCAAACCCATTCTTCTCAGACCTGGGGAAAACCGGTGTCAGGTCTGGCAAAAAGGTGGAAACTTGGTCTGTGCCAGGAGGAAACAACCAGTTCCTCACCCATTCCTGGCTGGATCCCAGCATGTGGAAAAAAGACAGAACACACGCATTTCCGTGGGTCCCTGGGGGAAGGAGCAGCCGTAATTGGGGAAGTTTCAGAACACGGAAACCCCTTAATCTTGCCCAACGAGGGCATTCATCGTTGGCAAGGCCAGAACTCCAGAGCCACACCCTGCCTGCCCTGCTCCCAGGATGGCATCTTTCCCTCTCGGGAGGGAGGCTGCCTCCTTTCATCAGACTGGGTAGTGGGGAGGGCGATGGTAATCCCGGGGATGCGGGGGTGCTAGGGGAAGGGGGATCCGACGGCAGGGCGGGGTGCTGGGTCACCTGGGTAAGGGTTAAGAAGCTGGAGGCAGCAAGCCAGTTTTGAGTGAGGGGAGAGGGGAGGTTAGGAAGGGGTGAACTCTCCTTCTCCCTGCAATAAATCGGCTTAGCGGACGAGAGCCGAACAGCCCAGAAAGGATTAAAGAAAAGTCTGTATAATACGCGGAGAGCGCGGCGAGGGGAGGGCGAGGAGGGCGGGGGGCGGGGAGAGGGGGAGGGACGGAGGGAGGGCGCGGGGAGCTGGGTGCTCTCGCCGCCGGGAGAGGCGAGCGCTAGGCAGAGAGAGCGCGATTCGGCTCCAAACTCCGGCGCTGCAGCCGATCCGACTCTGGGCCGCGGTGGGCACCGCGCGCAGCCGGGGAGCCGAGAACCGCGGCGCGCCCCGAAGACGCCCAGAGCTCGAGGGTTGCTACGCCTCGCAGAGCCGGAGCTGAGTCGAGCCGGGCGCCTGGGCGGCCCGGCCGCGGCGGCATGGGGGCGCCCCCGCGGCGCTCCGCTCTGCCCGCCACAGCCTCGGCCAGCGGCCGGAGGCAGGAGCGCGTCTGAGCCCATGGCGAGGGGACCCGCCGCCGCCGCCGCCACCGCCGCCGCCCCGCCACCGCAGCCAGCTCCCGGGCACCATGCGAGCCGTCCCGAGCCTCCGCCGCTGCGTCTGCCTGCTGCTCGCCGCGATCCTGGACCTGGCTTGCGGTGAGTGCGCGGGCGCCTGGCGGGTGCCGGGCGGGGAACGCGCGCGGGGATGGGGCACCAGGGGAGAGCGCGGGCTGGGGTCGCTCCGAGAGGCTTGGGCTACGAGCACCGGTCCTGCCTGGGGTCTGTGGAGCTGGTTGGCTTGATGAGGGAGGGAGGACACCTCTGGGGAGAGCGCTCATGGGTTTGTGCCAGGGTGTGTGTGTGTGTATACAATCGTGTGTCTTTGTTGTGTCTCTGGGTGAGGGTGTCCGGGAAGGAGCTATGTGGGGAGAAGGTGCGGGAGTGTATTTAGAGATGCAAGTGTGTGTGCGCCTGTGTGTGTGACGGTGTGGGGTCTGTGTGTGAGTGAGCGAGTGTCTGGAGGGGTGTTAGAGTGTCTGTGTCAGTTACATGGAGAAGGTGTATGTGTGAGAGTGTGAGAGAATGTTGGGGGGGTGTGAACATGTGCCAGCTTCCCGGTGAGGGTGTGAAGTGTGTGAGCTTGTGCCATTGTGGGTGTGAGGTGTTAGGGGGTGGGTATGTGAGGTTTGGCGTTTCACGCGTCTCCCGAGTGTGCAGGTCTCTAGGGGTGTACGACAGCGGATTACTATTTCTGTGTGCACAGGAGACGGGACTTGGGCAGGAGTGTGCTTATCTGGGATGGGTGGGGGTGGAGGTGCCTGGGGGTCGTGTGCTTTGTGGGCCTGGGAGTGTGTGTATGCGTGCCATGGAGCGTGTGGTTCTTGTGTGCAGGGAGGTATGTACGCGTCCGGGACTGGGGAGTTGTGAGCAGCTCAGAGTGTGTGTGTGTGTGTGTGTGTGTCCCGTGTGGACTTGCTCCCGGGTTAGGCTAAGCCAGCTGGAAGGAGGTTGAAGCTGAGCGGGTTCTCCGGAGCCAGCGAGAGGTGGCTCCGCAGCCCCAGGGTCCGCGGTTCGCGGCCGGCCTCCCGCCCAGCGCAGCCGCGTAGTGGGTCTTAAATGGTGACAGAGCCGAAACCTTTTCGCGCAGTGAGCGGAGAGCCAACGCGAGGCTAAAAGCCAGGCGGGAGGGAGGCGGGACCAGCGAAGAGCCGCGGGCACCGAGACTAGAGGGTCCGCGTTGGGATCCTCCTCCGAGCCTGGTGCCAACCTCAGCTTGGCTGGAGTCAGAGCCTGGCTCCGCCTCGGAGGGGGAGGGGGACGCGAGGTGCCAAAAAGTCGTCTTTATGATCAATAAGGTCTCGACCCTGAGCCCCACTGGGTGATAGAGGTGGGCATCACCTCTGCCCTATGCCATAGCCTTGTCCCAGCAGGAGGTGCCTGCCTAGGCTCCGAGAGTGCCTGCCAGGAAGGGGTGCCCCCTTAAAAATTACCCCAACTCCTTCTACCCCGAAGTCCTTGGGGAGTGCTTGGTCTGCTGACAGGAGAAGCTGCAGAATTTGAGCCTGGAAGGTAGTCCTGACAGCGAGGGGGGAGGGGTTGGTGTAACCCAGAAGGAATGCAAACCCTGTACTTTGTTCCCCTATCCTTGGAACAAGAGACTTTCCAAAGTGGATCAAAATCTACCCCCTCAACTTTGGGTTGAGGGTTCCTGGCTTCGGATGCCTCTAGAGGGAAAGGTTATATGGGGGAGGTCCCGGTTCCAGCGCCGCCGAGAGGGCACTGGGTTTGTTGAAAGGCACTGGAGCCCTCACCTGGACATTGCAGGGAGCGGGGGTTGAAGGTTGGGGACCGAAGGTAAGCACCCCTTTCCCTGGGAATGCGCATAACAGAGAGACGAGGCAGGGTGGTGGAGAGGACTGATGGGAAGGGCTTGGTGGGAAACCCTGGCTCCGTCAGGACCCCACCCTGCGAGCTCTCCCTGGAACCCGGGAGCAGCGTTCTTCTGGCTGCCGGGCTGCGGAGAGCTGACCCGGCATCCTGGCGTCTCCGATCCCTTTGCCCGCCTCTGCGGGCTGCGGGAGGCGGGGGTTGGCGTGGCTGAGGGTGAGCGCATCTGGGCCGGGGGAGCCAGCGAGGCCTCCGAGCTCAGCTGCACAGGATGAAGAAAGAGCGCAGACCCGGATCGCGAATGGGAAACTTTGCGCCTCTGGGGTGCAGAGGGAGGTCCGAGGCCGCCGGGAGCCCTCTCTTCTCCGCAGAGGAGAGCACAGGAGGGTGAGGTCCCTCCTTCCTCCTTCCAAGTCTGTGCCCAGAATGGGGGGCGGGGTGCGAGAAGAGTCCGTGAGAGACGCAAGAGGCGGGCCGTGCCGGAGGAGGGCGCCCTTCCTGGAGGTGGCCGAGAGAGGTGCACCTGGCAGCGGCTTTGCAGGGCCACCTGCCTCGGAGGGCGGGGAGAGGAGCAACCCGAGCCGGCCTTTACGAACGTACTGGCGGTCACTGCTCGGGGAGGGAAACGGCCAGAGCGCCCTTGCCGGTTCTGCCCCATTCGCATGGCAGAGCAAGGGTGCCCGACGCTGGAGAGTCGGGTCTGGCAGGAGGAAGGAGGCCGCTGCCCCTCGCACTGGCTGGGCCGGAAGTCCTTGCCCTGGCTCCCCACTTCCCAGAATCAGACCCTCCAGAGGAGAATCCCACATTTCTCGGGGCTCCCGGGAGTGTTATGGGGCGTTTTCAGCTCCTCCAGCCCCCGTGAACTGTGCCTGGGCACTTCTGGGAAGTCCTGCACTGGAGCCTGTGTAGTGGCGCCGGGCTGGGGGTGGAGGAGTGGTCCTCAGCCGCTGTTCAGCCCTGGGAAACGCTCCGCTGACAGCAGGGTGGGGGCGGCCCCAGTTAGGGGTAGCCCACGGCCCCAGCCGGGGGTCTCCGGGATTGCGCGGGCGGAGGTGGGCGGCCCGGCCGGTTCTCTGGTTCTCTGTCTCCGCAGCCGCGTGTCAGCAGGTGGGTGGGATGGAAGGGCTGTCTCCGCTGGGCCGCCGCAGCCGCAGCGCCGAGACTGCGGGGGCTGTGCGCGCGCGAGCGGGTGTGACGACTTTATATATTTATCCTCCCTTCACACGCCCCCTTCCCACCAGGCGGGGACTCTGGCGCGGTAGGGTTTCTTCTCCAGCCCCAACCGGGGGAATTAAGGCTCCTAATCCCTTGCAGGCTGCCCCGCCCATGCCCCTCCAGTGGGGCCCCGCCCCTAGTCATAAACTCCACCCCTCTTCCACCCCCCAACCACCCTGCAAATGGGAGTTTTTCGTTTTCGTGTTTTAAGTGCAGAGAATATTGGAGCTGGAGCGACCTCGGAGATCACTCACTTCGGTGGTGTTGAAACTTCTGTATTTTTCTTTTTCTTTAAAGTAGGAGAACCCGTTTGGAGGAAACATTATCACCCTCCTAAATTCCCCATACCTTGAGCAAGATGATAGGTCCGAAAGCAGAGCTGCCCTAGTGGATGCTAGGATGAGGCCCACATCGAGCGCTTCTTCCACACAAGTCTTTCACAGCCTTAGACTGCTCCCTTCCTCCGCAGCTAATATCGTAGCTGGGGTTTTGTTTTTTCAGTAGCCCCGATTATATGGATCAGCTGCGATGTGTCAAGCAGGATGCTGGCTGCTGCTTCGCAGTCCTCATTCATGCTGCAAGATGGATTTAAGACCTTCTTTTCACAGACTAGGAAACTGAGGTTCAGAGGTTTCAGACTTGTTAACGACAGAAGTGCAGGCTCCTTCCCTCTCCCTCCTAGTTCTGCCCCGGGCTCCTCTGTCCTCCACATCTCCCCTCTCTCTGGCCACAAAGACTCCCTTGGGCAGGGCATGTGAGCAGAGAAGGATCCAGGTCATCTGAGTGATGCCTCAGATTTGCCTGGCTACTCTGATATTTCAGAACATCAGTCACACACGTACTTGAACTTCACTACACTCTCCCAAGATGGGCAGAGAAGGGAGTAGGGGAAGGAGGTGGAGGAGTTTAGCGGACTTGCTTAGGTGCCTGGTTTATAGCAGTGTGTGACTTCAAAGGCAGAGACCAACAAAAAGGAGGCTGGTTAGTTCTATTAACTGGGTTTCCTGGGATCTGCAGAGGTATTTAACCTGGGCAGTTGACAGCCTGGCTTACCACCTTGCCTACCTCTGCTACAGTCCCAGGCCACCAGGAATTCATGTATTCATGCATCCAACAAATGCTTATTGTACACCATGTGCCAGACACGGTGCTGAGCATTGGGAAAGGCTCTGAGCTTGGTAGAGGAGTCCCCTGCCTCTATGGTGTTTAAGGTCAGTGGTAAATTGATGCTTCATTTAGAGGGAGGAAGGGGCTATTATCTCTCTCTGGCCCTAACCAAGCCAGGCATCATGCCATGTGGTTTATCATTCTTGTCTCATAGAATCCTTACAAGCACCCTGAGAAGTAAAATAAGGCCCATTTTGTAGATGAGGAAACTGAGGCTCAGAGAGGCTAGGTAACTTTGCCAAGGCTACCGAGTCGTTAAATGGCAAACAGGAATTCAGATACAGGGTTGTCTGACTCCCTGACCTGTGCTTCCTCCCTCCATGCTCTGCTATCTCCTGGTGATAATTTCCTGAGCCCCCGCCACATGGATGTGTCCAGTCTCCTGTCTGGATGCCTGACTCCTTCCCAAACCCACACTGAAATAGAATCATCCAGGGTGTTCATCTGCACAGATGGGAGAGGGAGTGTTCCTGAAAGCTATTGCCATCACCAAGAGAACGAATAGGCATCTGCTGTGGGCAGGGCACATCTGAAAAGAGCAAGGCCTATGAGTGTGATCCTCATCCCAGGGCAGCGAGAGGCTGGGCATGTTTCCGAAGAGATGAATGACAATCTGTTTTGTCCATCCTCCCTCTCCACCTCCTTTCCTCCCCCATCCACTCCTGTTCCCTTCCCCTCTTTTTTCTTTTCTTCTTCTTTTTTCTTTTTTAAATAAAAGGAGGTTCAGGATCTTTTGTATGTGGAGGAACTGGGAGTTTCAAAACCAGGTCTGAAGCAATCCAGAGACAGCTGCTTTTTCATCACTAGAAAGGGAGTACAGCAGCCCTTACTACTTGTAGGAGGGTGCAAAGCTGTTCATTTCGAATGATAAATGTCAGTGGTGGTAAAACACATGACATCACTTCCTAGGAGGTGTCCTTCTTTAGGATGAAATTCCAAGGAAGATTGGGGTGGTGAGATCCTGGAACCCACCTTTATGCTTTCAGTGAGCTCCAAGAGTGGAGGGGGCCCATGTTCACTAAGACCCCTGGCCAAGATTCCATGGACAGAGCAAATAAAGGTAGTGTGTATGAGGCTGGAGGTGTAGGCCCTGTTCAGCCACCTCTGCAGCCCAGAACAGCAGGAGAGACAGGTCGTGGGCAGGGGGTGGATTGGGGGTGAGGCCTTTCTGAGACTGAGATTTCAGTCCCCTCCCAGGAAAGGAACTTGGTGTTTGTCTTGTCCACCAGTCTTTGTTACATCTCCTGGCCACGTACTAGATTTGCTTTGGGAAATCACCCCCACCCACCCCCACCCCTCAAACACACAAATTGCATGACATCTTGGTGAGTGAGACTACTGGGTAAGGCATCCCCAAGGTAGGCCCTGGAATCTGAATATTGAGCAGACTGTCACAAAGACTGAGAATCACTAGAATGTCCCCCTTGCCATTGGGACCCCCTGGAAACCATCGTTTGTTGGTTTCCTGAGACTGATAATGATGGGACCTACCTCCCAGGGTGCTGAGAGGGTGGAATCAGGCATTACAAGCAGAGCTCTTGGTTAGTCCCGTGGTCTCTGATGCTTGTTACTATTGTTAACCATGGTAGCGATGAGTACCCGCTGAAGCAGCCCCAGTCCTTGTGGTCCTCGACTTTTCCACAGTGTTCTCATTGGTTACTTTTTTTTTGGCTTGAGTGTCCAGTGTCAATTTCTGCTGCTTGCAAGGAAAGGATCGCATGTGATAACCTCCCTAGGTGTGATGACCGGTGCCAGCCTTGGAGTTGCCAGTCTGTGCACTCTTGGTAATACACAGAGGATGGTTCATGGCCCTCTGGCTGGGGATGACCAATCCCACCGCCTGTCCTCTGTCTTTCCCTGGAGTCTTGAGGCCCATTGAGTGCAGTCTGAGACACAAGCTGTTCCCTGCTAGTAAAATGTACAGATGGAGCCAGTCTTATTGTGAACTTCCAATCCCCTGACCCACTAGACCCTGCTCCACACAGGCAGGGACCCCATCTGGTTCTGCTCACTGTTGAGTCTTCTCCACAAAACACATAGCAGGTGATCAGTCAGGTTGTTTGTTTGGATGATTAGGCTACCTCTGGCCTTAAGACATGTGCATCGGCCGGGCGCGGTGGCTCAAGCCTGTAATCCCAGCACTTTGGGAGGCCGAGATGGGCGGATCACGAGGTCAGGAGATCGAGACCATCCTGGCTAACACGGTGAAACCCCGTCTCTACTAAGAAATACAAAAAATAGCCGGGCGAGGTGGCGGGCGCCTGTAGTCCCAGCTACTCGGGAGGCTGAGGCCGGAGAATGGCGTGAACCCGGGAGGCGGAGCTTGCAGTGAGCTGAGATCCGGCCACTGCACTCCAGCCTGGGCTACAGAGCGAGACTCCGTCTCAAAAAAAAAACAAAAAAACAAAAAAACAAAAAAAAAAAAAAAAAAAAAGACATGTGCATCCTGGTTTTGAAGAGGGCTGAGCATGTGGCTTTTTATTTCTATGGAAAATTGTGTGAAAAGGCTTATAGCATGTGGAATTGAGGCTGGACTTGCAGGTGGACTTCCTGGCAGCAAAGATGTTCTGATCCTGGAACTACATTCTTTCTTTCTGAAGTTTCTCAGATAATCAAAGTAGCAGAGGCCCAGACTAGACATCTTAACCCTCTACCTGCTGGCAGTACTTGAAAATGGACAAAACACTTCCACACCCATTATTCCATTTAGATCTCACATCAGACATGGAGACAGCTAGTCTTGTACCCGTTGAACAGATGAGGGAAAATGAGGCCCAGGAAGATGAAAGGATGGCAGTAGGCAGTGGTTGGACTGGAACCCAGATTCTGTGGCTGCAAGCTCAGCCTTCCTCCCATCCTCAACCCATTGCTTGGCTTCATTCAGTCCGCAGGGGTGTGGCATGAGACAGGTCAGTTTCCCATGTGCTTACAGGCCAGTAAGCTTTGACCTGAAGTGTGCACTGTGAGCTGCGTGCTGCTGTAGCCACTTTGCAGATGTGACTTCCTCCATCCTCCACTACTGTCCAAGTGGGTGTTATATCCCCAGTCCACAGGTGAGAACACTGACATGCCCATGGTCACACAGTTTGAGACCAGAACTCACTGTCTCCCCTGTCCCTACAGTCTTGTCCTGCTCAGAGATTTCTGGCCTTAGCTTCTCCATCCTTTGCCTCCTCCTCCACTTCCGCCCTTTTTTGGCTCAGAGAGCAGACATCTGCCCTCAGCTAGCACAGCCCCTGGCTCCCTATAAGGCTTTCTCCAAGTCTCTGCTCACCCACATCCTCCCTTCACAACCCCCCCCACCACACACACACACAGACTCAGGTGTGCCCTAAGCATGTTGGCAGCAGCACTTTGGGCAACACTTTGAAAGCAGCCCTCCTCTGGGGCTAGAGATGGTTGAGGGTAGTCTCCCTCCTGAACAGAACTCTTGAGGGTGAGCATCCCTGCACCCCCGGCCCTGGCACCCAGCCTGGCTCTGAGCACATAGATCCTGAAGATGTGTTTGTTGAATGAATGAATGCTGTCTCCCCTGAGCCTGAGGTTTGGTTCAAACACCAGACCCAGGCTTGTTTCTTGGCCCTACTCAGTTGCCTCTGGAAGTACTTTCTGGTGTGAGAATGTGTCCATTGTCCTTCTCCATTCCATGGACCACTGTGGCATCACAGCTGGCATCTGGAGGAGGGGCCAACATTGCAAGGTGGTGGGAAGACCAAGGGGGCTTCGTGTCCCTTCTATGTTCTCCCTGGAGAGGGGACTGTCGTAGATGGCCAATGGTAGGGGGATTTGGGAAGGTAAAGAAAGAAGGAAGGAGGGAGGGAAGGAAGGAAGAAAGATGAGAAGGAAGGGAGGGAGGGAGGGGGAAGAGAGGAAGGAAAGAAGGAAAGAAGGAAGGGAGGGAGGGAAGGAGGGAGGGAGGAGCGAGCTTTCACTGAGCAGCTACTATGTGCCAAACCCTGTGCCAGACATGTTCACACATAACATCATACTCAACTATCCCAGAAATGCCCATTTGGAAGATAATATTCTCCACCTTTACAGATGAGGTAAAGAGGCTTGGAAAGATTGTGTGACTTGCCTGAGTGAGGGGCAGAGCCAGATTCACACCCAGGCACTGATTTGCACATCTCTTCCCAACTCTGAATTTTTCCCATTGGTAGCTTGAAATGGACCATTACTGGAGTATTCACACAATGAAAATCAGCAAACTATACACTGGGGCTTCCCTCACCCCAGAATTGGTTGTTACACATTTGCCAGCACACCCCTAGGTATGCCCATCCTTCCTAATCCCTGTCTCTGTGGGGGAGCCACCTGGGGTTAATGTGCTTTGGTTTCCGTCTGCACTGGGCTCATGTTGTCGACCACTTCCTAACAAAGTATCCTTGGGCAAGACACTCGCTGTCTGAGTCATAGTTTCCCTGTCTTTTAAAAATAGAGGGTAAGTGAGAGAGAGTAATAGCACATGAAAGCTTTTGGCATGAAACCGGCCTTTCCCTTCCTCCTGATGGGACCAGCAGGCCGTGGAGACTCCGAGATGAGAGTGGGGTCACTGTTTCTTCTCCCTCTGCTGGAGCTGCTTTGGCCGAGAAGTCCATGATCCAGTTACTTCCATTAATTAAGCAGCTGCCCCAGGCCTGATTCTGGACTGACAGAGACATCTCGGGAAGTTTCAGGTTGTGGGCAATCCCACGTTCACTGGGAACGATAAAAAATCACGTGTAATCAAATGGCCAATACAGGGCTTGAACCAAGCTTATGTCTTTGGGGATTAAAGGCAGTGGCGCAGGAAGGCTCTGAAGGATTGAAATAATCTTGACAGGTCAGGAGAGGGTTCCAGGCAGAAGAAACAGCACATGCAAAAGGCTGGGGGGAGAAGGGGGAATGCCATCTGGGCAGGTGAGGGTTGGCGCCATGAGGCACGTGGCCTTGCTTCAGCGCAGGTCCTGGCTGAGAAGCTGGGGAGGAGGTTGGAGGAGCTGGCAGAGACCTGCCTGCTAGGGAAGCGGTCTGGATTTGAGCCCATGGGCTGAGGGGAACGGTTGAAAAGAGTGGAGTGGCATTCCCAGAGCACGGCTCTAGGAAGATTAATTTGGCTTTTCTGGGCCACCTGAAGCTGGAAGCTCTTTCGAACCTCCACTGGGTTATAAATGGTTGCTCTGAGCTGCCCAAAGAGACAATGGACTCCAGAAAGAATGCCATCATTTGGAGATGGCCCACTTCTCCCAGCACATCCTGACTCGGCAAGAAGCGAAAGCCAGGGCCCTGCCCAGGCCCTACCAAGATTGCGCAGCCTGGAATGGGGCTGCCCCAGCCCAAGTGTGTAACTTGGGCCTGATCCAAGAGGCCCAAGGGAGGAGGAGTGTGGTCCTGGGGAGAAGCTTCTAGACCTCCAGTGGGCATGGGCTTTGTGGTCTAACCGGCCTTCAGATTCCACCTCCACCACTTGTTCAATATGTGGACTCAAGTAACCTCTTCATTGCTTTTATCCTTGGTTTCTTCAACTGTACTTGTAACTCTTCACGGTGTCCTCATGGGGTGGGGGCTGCTGGGAAGCGTGAATGGATAATACCAGGAGACCACAGGCACAGTGGCTAGCACACAGTAGGTGTTTGAAAAGTGGTTGCTTCCTTGATGATGTTTGGCTCCCGACCACATGGTAGGAGCACCCTCCAAGTTTTAAGGGGAAGAAGTGTTTATAACCCTCGATGCCCAGGAGGAGAGGATGCGTGGCAGGTTTCCCCACGTGGATCACTGGAAGAATCTTTGGGTTTGGAATTACAGAGCATCTGAGCCAGAAGGGCGCTGGGAAATTATCTGCACTATCTCCTCTCTCCCCATTTTAGAGATGAGAAAACTGAGGCCAGAGAGAGGAATGAGTCCTCCTTTGTTGCATGCACTGAGCATGATGTAGGGGGCAGGTCTTCTCCTTCAATGTCAGGGATCTGTCCCAGGGCTTGGCCAGGTGGACCCACCACCTGAACAGCCTGGCACGGGGAAGCCTCTGGGTCCCCTGAAATTGGGTGGGGACCTTGGCAGCGCTTCAGTAGGGAGCAACCCCCAGCCTCCTACATCACAGGACAGCTTGGGAGTCGCCAGGGAGAGAAGCAGCTGAGCCTTTGGGTTTTTTTTTTTTTTGTTCCTTTGCCAAGCTGTTCCCTTTGCCCTTTTGTTTCTCTTTCTGCAGAGGCGCTCAGCGCTCCTCTGATGGGCTTGTTTGTCAGCAGTCATTGGTGCTTCCTTTATCTCCCCAGCACCATCTCTTCCTCCTTTTATCCCTAACACCGCCCCAGAGGAAGGCGTCCATCACTGGCTGCCCTGGCATCATTCTGGGCTGGGCTGGGCTGGGGGAGGGGCAGCACAAGCCTCCGATACACTGGCAGAGGCTGGGGCGGCCAGAGGGTGGGTAGCTGTGGCATCCTGAGCTGGAGCTCACCGCCCGAGTGCTCTGGTTTTGTCCAGTGGGTGTTCAGGCCATACAACAGCCAAGAGCTGAAGGAAGGCCAGGTGTCTGGTTCCATAGAAGCAGGTGATGAGTTGCTCATTGTCGCCCAGCACCTAATGTCCCAGGCAGGGGTGGAAGGCGTGAGGTGGGGGGCGGCAAAGGCAGTCACCTCACAAAGACTTCTTTGTTCCTGTCTGCAGCAGAGAAGTGGATCTGATCTCGGCTTGGAAGGGAAGAGGCATCAGAAGGCCAATTCCTAGGGCCTGTTGCCTGGCTGGGGAGCTTTTGGGAAGGTGGGGGGAAGAAGGACAAGTTACCCCACGGAAAGCATAGGGGTTACCTCATGGGGAAGAGTTAGCCATTCCCAGGCCAGTCTGGCTTGCAGAAAGGAACTTCTTGTTTCAGGAAGCAGTATAGTCTCTCTCTTCCTTTCCTCACTCCTCCCTCCCTCCCTCCCTCCCTCCCTCCCTCCCTCCCTTCCTTCCTTCCTCCCTTCCTTCCTTCCTTCCTTCCTTCCTTCCTTCCTTCCTTCCTTCCTTCCCTCCCTCCCTTCCTTCCTTCCTTCTTTCCCTCCCTTCCTTTCTCCCTTCCTTCCTTTCTTTCTTCCTTCCTTTCTTTCTTCCTTCCTTCTTTCTTTGTGTGATTGAGGAACTGAACTTTGTTGAATTCAGTGAATAGAAGCCAAGACACTGCTCAGTTTTCATTTAAATGTCAGTAGTCACACATGGCTATGTATTGATTGGAACAGTGCAGCTCTAGACTGTAAGCCCTAAGAGGGCAAGAACTTACCTATTCCCTTCTTTCCTTCCTCTCTTCCTCCCGTCTTCCCTTCCCTCCTTCGTTCCTTCTCTGGCTCTTGTTCATTCGTGCAGCAGATATTCATTGGATGTTTCCTGGGAGTCAGGCACTGTGTTGGGTTCTAGAAATCCAGAGGAGGGTGAATAGGCAAGTTCTTGCCCCACTGGGGCTTACAGTCTAGGGCTACACTGTTTCAATACGTGGCCATGTGTGACTACGGACATTTAAATTAAAACTAAGCAAGTTTTCTCAGCTTCCATTTAGCTGAATTCAACAAAATTCAGTTCCTCAATCACATGAGTCACATTTTAAGTGCTCAACAGTGATTGGTGGCTAGTGATGACAGTATTGGGGTTGTGCACCTTCCAGAAGCTCTACTGGACAGTGCTGGTCTAGGACAATGTTCCTCTTTGGGTGTGGCATGCCCACTGACAGGAAGAAAGTCACAAGGAATCGTAGCTAGGGGGTGGCTTTCCCTTTGCTTTTCTCAGATTGTCTGATGCTCTCATGCTTTAACTCCCCTCTGTCACAGGCTGATTTCTTTCCAACCAAAAGATAATGGGTCTGGGGCAACCAGCCTCCAGCAAGCCAGAGGGGGCAAGGCTTTTAATAACAGTGTTTTGTTTTCATTGTAATTATTTTTCAGTCACTCTCTGTTTAAGGCAACTGATACCAATTTGCCATTTGGGACAGTGATTTAAATTCTCCCTCTTTTAAAAAAAATGGCTTTATTTAAGTAAAAAATGAGTCAAGTTAAAAATGTTAAGTACATAGTGAAGCAGGTGGCTGCAGATACGGCCAGTCTGTGAAGGTGGCCGACGTGAATGTCTGCAGTTAGAAACCTTGGTTCAGACGGAACCACACGGGCTTCTGGAGGCACCATCATTTCTATGTTCTGTGATCCGGGGAACAAGTTACTTCACTCCTTATCAATCAGGTTCTGGCAGGAAATGGCAGGCTCAGCCCGGAACGTCTGAGGAGGGCTTGTTCAAGGGACTATTTGCATAGGATTTCTGGAAAACTGCAGGGGATGGTGCAGCACCTTGGAGCTAGAAGAATCAGGCACTTTCTACCTGTTGCCTGGAGGAGAGATGTAACCAGAAAGCAGGCTGGGCTGTGCCAAGAGGACTGCCAGACAGTCAGGTGGCTCTGTGTAGAGGATTACAGCCAACTCTTGGGGGCCTGGCAGGAAGCTGGAGGGAGAAATACCCTAACTTTACCCTCTTCCTGCCTTTGGGTCCCTTGATGGTGCCATCCATTGATCAACCCTATTGGAAGCCCATACAGACCAGCCTCCAATGTGCAGAGCTGGTAGAAAGGGAAGAGAACAAGCTGGGGTCCAAGCAGCAGAGATCCAGCACAATCCCACTAAGTCTCAGTTTCCCCATTTATAAAACGCTCTATGATGCTCATTGTACCTGACGGGGTTGTGGCGATGATGCAATGAGACAACATATATATAACTAATGATCGGTAGCTATTTACATTTACAACAATAGCAGCAATATGGTGCTTACTCTTGTGTCCAGTCCCAGGTTCCATGGTAGATTTTTCCTGAGCTAGGAAGTAGCGTATGAGAATGGGGTTTTAGGGTCCACGGTGGAATTTGGCTTTTCAGCGGCACGTGGATTTGAAGGGGCAGACAACTTTGGAGGCACATTGCAGCTTGCAAAGCAGAAGCACTAGCGCTCTCCACCGGCTGGTATTGACCTTTGCAGTGTGTCCTTCCTACTCTGGTCTCTTCGACATTTCCACATCTCCCCTGTGCCCTAGTCCATCTTGCTGATTGATTACTTCACCCCAGGGCTCTCCGATTCGTCATTCCCCAGTCTATTTTCCACCCTATTTCCCATGGAGACATTCTTTCTCCTTAGATCCATTTAGGTCATCTTTCCACCATCCCCACTGGTTCCCATCATGTGCAGCCTGGTCCACGTCAGTTATGAAGAGGCTGAAAGCTGTCTTCTTCCAAATGGAAGGCAGGCACTCTCCAAGCCTCCGCTACTCCTGCCAGAGGCTGCTCTCACCCTTGTGGGAGGGGGAAAGGAGGATACTCTTAAGTAACTTAGCACTTTGGACCACTGGATCTTTATCCTTCACCTGAAAGCTGGAAGTGCCATTGCCACTTTTAGAGGGATCTAAAGGAGTAGCTGGAGCTCAGGGAGTAGCTGGCTTCTACGTGGAGATAAATATTCCTCAGGAAAACTTCCACCGGCAGTCCTCTTAGCTCCCAGCTTCCAAGTTGCCTGAGGTGGCTTTTCTCACGATCCTCTATTTTCCTTCGTCCAGTCCCTTTTCTCATCTACCTGACTGTTGAAATTGACTTTGATGAAGACTAATTTTGTCCGTTGAAATTCATGAGACACCCATTTCGTGCTTTGCTGAAATTGCCGTGACAAATACCAGTGGCAATTTCTTCCCTGGCTCATTCTCTAAAGTGCTCTGGGCAAGACAGAGTGCCCCTGCCCTCGCTGACATGCCATCTGTCGGCTCTGCCATCCTCCACCAGCCCTGCTGTTGGCCCTGCCCCGATGCAGATCCATCTCAGCCCTTCCTATGTGCTCGGTGGTGTGTGATCCTTTAGGAGGGGATGAGTTGCCTAAGGGAGACAAATATGCCTCAGGGGGAAAATTTCACCCACACCCCCACTGGGTCTCAATGTCCAAGTTGACTGAGGTGATATTCCTTTACCCAGCCCCTGTTCCATGTACCTGACGGTCCAAATTGACTTTGATGAGGACTCATTTTCCAGTTGAATATGGGGACGCGTTCTGTAGGCCAGTCCTCCATCACAGGCAGGTGCACCACTTCTGTCTCCTTGAGCCAGGTCCCGGGTCACCAGGATAGCTTTGGTCACCCACGAGTGACCAGCCTTGTGGCTGGTGAGCTCCGAACCAGTCCCTGGTCTGAGCCTGGACACACTGCAGAGATTGCCAAAGAAACCTCAGTCACTCGCTTCACAACTTTTGTCATGTCTGTCTCATCTGTGCTTTTTTAAAAAAAAAATTTTATTTTTTTGAGACAGAGCCTCACTCTGTCATCTAGGCTGGAGTGCAATGGCACAATCTCGGCTCACTGCAACCTCTGCCACCAGGGTTCAAGCGATTCTCATGCCTCAGCCTCACGAGTAGCTGGGATTACAAGTGCATGCCACCACACTCGGCTAATTTTTGTATTTTTTACAGAGATGGGGTTTTGCCATATTGGCCAGGCTGGTCTCAAACTCCTGACCTCAAGTGACCCACCTGCCTCGGCCTCTCAGAGTGCTGGGATTATAGGCGTGAGCCAACACGCCCAGCCACCCCATCTGTACTAATTTTTACACCATCATTTTCTTAAAATCAAAGTTCAATGGACTCCTTTTTTGGCTTATCTGGTTCCAGGGAACAATGTATGGGTTTGTAGTATTGACCTTAGATTTTTTTTTTTTTTTTTTTTTTTTTTTGGAGATGGAGTCTTGCTCCGTCACCTAGTCTGGAGTGCTATGGCATCTTGGCTCACTGCAACTTCCACCTCCCGGGTTCAAGCAATTCTCCTAACTCAGCCTTCCAAGTAGCTGGGACTACAGGTGCACGCCACCATGTCCAGCTAATTTTTTCTGTATTTTTAGTAGAGATGGGGTTTCACCATGTTGCCTAGGCTGGTTTCGAACTCCTGAGCTCAGGCAATCTTCCTGCCTCAGCCCCCAAAGTGCTAGGATTACCGGCGTGAGCCACCATACCCAGCCAGATTTTTCATTAATTCATATTAAAATAGTGAGTATTTGAAATTTTAAGAAGCTTCTTTCATACCACCTTAGCATCAGCCTGTCAGCTGCTTTGGAAAATACCAGTTTGGTAGGAAGGACACTAGCCTCGCAGTTCTGGACCCTAGGATCTGATTTTAACTTCTCCATTAACTTGCTGTGTGGCTCATCCTACTCTCCTGGGTCCGTAAAATGAAAGGGTGAGTCTGCATGATCCCATTCTAAGATTCTTCAATGGACAATAGGATTTAGAGGGAGCACCCCACTTATGCTCAAAATATTTTTTGAAGACTATTTTGATGCCTCTCCAGCTTCCTGCCTCTGGGATGAAGCATCTGCCTCTAGAGAACCCTGGCAAAGAATAGCTGTGCCAGTGACAAGGGATGCTCCATTTCCTGGAAGCATAGGACAAAGCCTTATTCCGGCTCCAGTCAGCAGCCCTGCACCAAGCATCTGCTCTTTCTCGGGCCTTCTACTAGGGCTGGGGCTGCAGAGACAAATAAGACCCAGTACCTGTCCTCAAGGAATTCCTAGTCTCTTGGGGCTGATAGGCAGGCGAACAAATAAATCACGGCATAATATTGGAAAATCTAAGGTTGAAATAGCTACCAAATCATAGGGGGAGTGCAGAAAAGGGAATGCTTAATCTGCTTGAGGTGTTGAGGAGAGTCACAGATCACTAGAAGGGGCGATGCATGATTGGGTCTTGAAGGATGCATAGGAGTTTGCCAAGTGAAGAAGGGAGTGGAGGGATCTGAGCAGGAAGCAGCAGCAAAGATAAAGGCTTATGGTCTGGAAGAGGCCTGGGGCACATGGGGGACTTGGGAGGCAGGGGTGAAGGATGTGTATTGCAGGTAAGAAGTGAGGCTGGAGGGGACACAGGGGACAGATGAAGTGCATTTGCTAGAGGTAAATCAGTCCCCCAATTAGACAGATTCCCTAGCTGTGGGCTCCCTGGCCCACTGGCACTCACAGAGGCCTGGACTCTGCTGCCCCCCCTTCCCCGCCGGGAAGCACGAAGCTCCTCTTTCCCACTGAAAATGCCACTGGTGCTGTTTGCCTCACGCAGACAGGAAAAGCACTGCAGGGGACAGGGCTTCAGAGCAAGAAGCAGAGGCTGGTCTTTTGACAAGATGCTGCCTCCTTCTAACCCAGGCCCTGCATCTGCGACAGCCACACTGGTTATAAAGCAGCCCCTCTCAGTCATGTGGATCCAGAGAAAGAGTGAAGTCAAAATAGGGGTGTGGCCAGGTCCAGGCTCTCTTCTTCCTGGGCCTCCTCGTCCTCACCTGCAAAGTGATAACAGTAGCAAATGCTTATTGAACTTTTGCTGCGCACCAAGCACTGTGACAAGCTCCTGCTTGTATTGCCTCACTCCTGAAATCTTCTCAACCCCCCAGGAGGTGCATGCCGCTAGTATCCGCATTTTACAGGAGAAAGAACTGTAGTGCAGAGAGGTTAAGCCACCGGCTCTGGGGTTGCACAGCTTGTGAGTGGCCATGCTGAGTTTTGAACCCATTTGGCCTGCTTCCTGTGCTCTCTGCCTTCTTGCTTCTCTGCAGAATTCCCTTCCAATTTGACCTTCTGTGATTCTGAGGCTGCTTGGACTTCCCATTCTGACCCTATGTGGCTCTTCGTGTCTCAGGGGCTCCAGCCACAGCTGGAGGTGGCCCCGGACCCTGTGGCTGGGCCACTGTGGAAGGTCACAGGGTTGTCCTTCCCTGCCTCGGCAGTCACTGGGTGGCAGCTTGGCTCTGCTGTGTTGTCTCTGGCCTCGTTATTATTATTATTTCTTTCCAGCATGCTGCTAAAAGCTTCCCACAGAGAGCACACAACCCAACTCTTTAAAATTTAAAGGGCTTTACTTAAACAATGCTATTTCCCTCAGAAAGGAGACAGAAGAGGCATATGCGATGGTTATATTTAGTGCGGCATGTGGGTCTGAGCAGATGAGTGTGGTGCTTGGTGGGCGTGCAAGTGACCAGGGAGATGTCATCCATGGCGATGGGGCCAGGGCAAGGGCACTTGAGGGGAAGAGTTGCGCCAGCGTCCCCTCCCTCTCCTTCCCCAGAAAGTGTGGCCTCAGATAGAACCTATTGTACAGTGCTCTGGGAAGAAGAGGAGGATGGTTGCCATCTGAGGGACTTGCTAGAGAGAACATAAAACTGGACAGGAGGCCCTGTCCCCCTGCACACAGGCTCTCAGCACTCCTAGCTGTCCCGGGGCCTTTGCACATGTGGTTCGGACTCTGCAGGAACCCACCTTCTTCTTTGGACTATATCTTCTTCATGATTCAGGTCTCATCTGGGACATCACTTCATTCAACACATATTTTCTGTGTACCTACTAGGTTCACAACACCATGGGGTACAGAGACCAGTTGTGACTCCTTTTCATGTCCCCTGCGCCTGGCACAGGTCCTGGTGCAGAGCAGGCATCAGTATGTGTTTAAGTAATTGATGAAGGCCTGTGAGGATGCTCTGGGGTCTGGAGAAAGGATATGGTTACCTCGTTGGAATTCACACCAGAAGCATCAAGAACTCTGAACGAGCTGATTAAGGCTGGCAGAGCCATACCTGCTCAGGGAAGGAAGGGAGAGTTCACGTCCTTTCTCCTTTAGCGCATCTATTGATTCATTCATTTATTCATTCAACTCATGTTTATTGGACTCCTGCTATGTTCCAGATAGTGTGCTGGGCACTGGCGATACAGTGGTGAATAAGCCAAAGATAAAACCTGCCCTCTAGGAGCTTACCTTCTAGCGTATACGACCAGCCAGCTAACACATACACGAACAGATAACGTGAGGAAGTAGTAACTGCTATGAAGAAGAATAAGACCTGGAAGAGTAATGGTGAAGTGTGGGGGTTCAGGATTGGGGAGGGGCGCTATTGATTGAACATCTATGTTCCAGACCCTGTGCAAGCCTTGGGGCTGCAAACAAGTCAAAAACAGTAATCACCAACTCCAGGAAATGTTCAGGAGAAAGGAGAAAGCCAGGATAACCCAGTTGGTAGGACCGAGGAAGGCTTGCTATCAGGGAGGACTTCAGTGAGGTCCTAAGAGCAGAGCAGGGCCTTGAAGGATGGGAGGCCATAGGCAGGACTTAGCAGTTGGCTTTTGGTTTTCAAACTGTGCTCCTTGGAACCCCAGCTTCCTATAGAGGTGGCCCAGGGGACCACTTTGGGAGGCGAGAATGTGGCTCAAGATGATGATTGAGGGGGTTCTCGTGCCCCAATCAAGCTGAGAGCTTTGCTTTGGCGCTTCCACAGATGGGGCTTCAGCTCCAGCTTCACTTTGAATGAAAATAAAATAGCCAAGAAAGGAATTTGAAAATGAGTGGGCTGGATGATGAGGAGGAAGTGCAGGCCATCTGGGCTGGGGGATGTTCTGGAGATTTTCTGCTTGGTTGCACCCTCCTTTCCTCCATGTGTGGGGAAACTGAGGCTCAGAGAGGCCTTTGGGTTGTCCCAGGTCATCAGCTTGAGGGGGCCAGATCTGGGATAAATGCCTCCGACTTCTGCCTCTTTCCAAGCTGGGAGGGAACCCCGTGAGAAAGCCCACCTTGACTCTGACCCTGGACCCGAGGCTGGCAGCTGCTGTTGGGGATCCTGACTGCGGCAGTGCCCCCCTACTTGTGGCTTCCCCACCCCAAGCCCAGCTGCAGGACACCCCCTCTAAACCTCTCGCCTCTGCCAGCCCAATTGGCCTGCCCCACCCTCATGGGACCCCTGAATTAAACGAAATATTTTATGATCCCACGCTTCGTTATGTTTTATTAAAAGAGCTGGTGCTGGCTTCCGCTGGCACAGCTGCCGGGCCCAGGCCTGAGGCTTCCTCCCCCCATCCCCTCCGGAGCTGACAGCTGCCACCCATCCCCCACCCCTCCCTCCAGAAACAGCCAGGGTGTCAGGTGTTGATGAGATGAAGGGGAATCCTGCAGGTGGGGACAGACTGGGGAATTTGGAACGATAATCCCGCCTGGTGTTCACACGTCCCATTAGATGCCCCTCACCCTGCATTTCTGACCCTCCCCTTGTACCCCATGCAGATACAAGCCCAGGCTGTTGTCCCTTCCCAGGCTGCTCATGTTCCGTCTACCAGCGACCACATGGAATGCCTTGCTCTCAGCCAAGCCACTGGCTAGATGGGCCGTCTTGAACAGGACACGTGACCACTCTGAGCCTCAGTTTCTTATCTGCAAAAGAGGAGTTGGCAAGGCCAGGCAAGAGTTTTGGCCTCACGGGCTGACATTCTGGTGGATGAGACAGAAATAAACATACAGATACATAACCTACCTCTGGCTGTGGACCTATGTGAGGGGAGTACAGCAGGGCTGTGGGATAGTGAGGGACCCTGGGGGCAGAGAAGCTTCTCTAGATTGGGTGGTCAAGGAGGGCTTCTTGGAGGAGGTGCCCTATAAGCTGTCAGTTTCAATGTGGAAGTCATGAGGAAAGAGTCCTGGCATCTAGATATTTCTGGTGGAGAAACAGCCCTCCCCTTCCCCTGCCCAGACGGTGCTGTAATGGTATCAGAGGCCAAGTGCAGAACTTAGGGTGGGGCCTACTTAGGTCTGAATGGGAGTTGAGCCACCAGCTAGATGGGTCATCTTGGACAGGGCACATGACCGCTCAGAGTCTCAGTTTTTCATCTGCAAAATAGGGGTTGGTTGGGCACTGTGGCTCTTGCCCATAATCCCAGCACTTTGGGGGGCTGAGGTGGGCAGATTACTTGAACCCAGGAGTTCAAGACCAGCCCGGGAAACATGGTGAAATCTTGTCTCTACCAAACAAACAAAGAATAGAATTAGCCGGGCATGGTGGCACACTCGTGTAGTCCCAGCTACTCAGGAGGCTGAAGTGGGAGGATCACTTGAACCAGGGAAGTCGAGGTTGCAGTGAGCCATAATCATGCCACTGCACTCCAGCCTGAGTGACAGAGTGAGACTCTGTCTCTTAAAAACAAATGAGAGTGAAGATATACATCTTTGCCCAAAGCATCTGACATCTATAGCTATTTAATTCACTGTGAGCTCCCTCACTAAAGGAGAGAGGGTATTTAATCAGGTCTTCATTCAAGGGAAGAGATTAGTGATACTCTTGGATATTATTATTATTGTTTTTGTTAGCTAATACTAATGGATAACTTACTACTGCTTTATCAAATATTTATTGATCTCCTACTGTGTGCCTGGGAGGTGGTTTTGAACAGGAGGCAAGAGCTTTGGCCGCGTGGGCTGACATTCTGGTGGATGAGACAAGAATAAACATATGGATTAATAACCTACCTCTGGCTGTGAACCTCTGTGAGGGGAGTAAAGCAGAGCTGTGGGATAGTGAGGGACTCAGGAGCAGAGCAGCTTCTGTAGATTGGGTGATCAAGGAAGGCTTCTGGGAGGAGGTGCCTTACGAGATGAATAGGGAAGAAAATAGCAAGAAAAGTCTGGCTCAGCCCTGGTGTTGGCATCTTCTGGCCATGGTGTAGGTTTGTAGCTGATTCCTTCCCCGGCAAGGGCCTTCTCTGGACTCTGACCCCATTACTGGGAATCTGTCACTGGCAATTCCCTGACACCAGTGATGCAAGCTCAGCTGGCCCATGACAGTGTCCCCTTTGGCCCTGGGGAGACCCGAGGAAAGAGCATTCCAGACCCCAAGAAGCAATTCTAGACCTGTTCTTATTTAATTCTTGCAGAACTCCACATGGCGAGTCCCACTGCACTCTCCATTTTGCAGATGAGGAGACTGAGACAAGAGATGAAACTCCCATAGTTGGTTTGTGGAGGAGCTGGGATTTGAACTAAGGTCTGTCTGACTCCATCACTGCTGAATTAGCCACTGCCTCCTGCTCGTTCACTGTGTGTGTCTCTGTGTCACATGGGAGGATGATGGAGGGAAAAAGCCCACCCCTCACCTCCTTTTATTTCAGCTTGAACCCCAGGATGCCTCTGGACAGGGTTGGAGCCTCCAGTGCTTGGGTGAATGGGCTGGGTGGCCTGGAGCCCACAGAGTATTGATGGCTCTCAAAGCTGGCAGGCTTTGGGAGGTAGAAAGGTATTAATTAGCAGTTATTCCCCGGCAGTGGGGAGATGGATAGAGATTAAGGTGGCGGTCCGCGCATCCGTTTTGTAGCAGCCGAGAAGCAACAGTAAATCAGTGCTATGAATCGATGCTGTAAGAGGGAGATATGTTTTAATCTTATTAGCAGTATAGCGTTACAGGGAGAGAGGCAGGAGAATTCCTCACTCAAGGTTCCTGGGTCAGGAAAAGGGGAGAGAGACTAACCGGGGCTTGGACCATCTGGGAAGGCACCAGGATGGCAAATTTTATTCAGGTTGGGAAAAGGCAGGGGGCAGGGAAATGAGAGGCGGGAGAGGAAGTGAGGGGCGGGAAAGGAGTGCTGGGTCAGCAGAGGGGGACCAATCCAGTCTTCTGAAGGGTGTCTGTCATGGATGCAGTCCTCCCGTGCGCCCCCTCTAGCTCCTCCCCGTGAATAAGGGCTCTGAGTTGGACATTGGTTCAACCACCCCACCTCGATGAGTCTCTGACTCTGGCACTGGCCCATCTGGGGTTACTGGCCTGGCTATACCACCAATAACTCAGAAGCTGAGAAGGCGGATGGTGGGTGGAGGCGTACAGGCCAGCACCCCAGGGCTGGTGAGGAGGGAGCCATCGTGGAAAGCAGCCTCAGCAGGTGCAGTCTCGTATTGACCCAGTGACCCCTCACAGTAGGTGTCTTGTCCCCATGCACAAAGGATGTTGTGATTTGAATGTCTGTCCCCTCCAAAACTCATGTTGAAATTTAATTGCCATTGTAGCAGTATTGAAAGGTGGGATGGTTAAGAGGTGATTAGGTCATGAGGGCTCCACACTCATGGGTCAGATTGGTGCTGTTATCACTGGGTAAGTCTGGTCCCTCTTGCCCTTCCGCCTTCCAACATGGGATGACACAGCAAGAGGGCCCTCGTCAGATGCCGGCCTCTCCATCTTTCCAGCCTCCAGAACCAAGGGCCAATACATTTCTGTTCATTATAAATTACCTATGTTGTGATAATTTTGTTAAAGCAGCACAAAACAGGCTAAGACAGAGGGGAAGAGGTGCAGGAGGTAAAAAGACTTGCTGAGTACAGGCAGCACCAGGACTTGGCCCTACCTCTGAGCGGCAAAAACCCAGTGTCCTTTCTGCTCTAAGCACTGGACACCACCCCCCAACCCCACCCCACAAAAGCCGTGGGAAACCCTATGAGATCTGGCCTTTGAGTGTGACAGGGGGCTTAGAAGTGAGACACCCTTTTTTTCTCTTTCTCCCTTGCTTTAGTTCACTTCTTCACACCAGGATAAGAAGTTCCTATGGGAAGAAGACTGGGAGGCAGAGAAAAGACAGAAACGGAGCAGTCGGGATGAACCATGAGCACCTGCTCTGTTCCACCCAGGGCAAGGGGCTGGCTCTCTGGGCCTCGTTTTCCTTACCAGACCTCTGAGGGCTCTTCTAGCTAGAACACTCTCTGATTCTGTGTCTCTTACTTCTTAAACCATCAGTTGCCCACTATATCATGTAATCTGAGTCTCAGTAGCCCCTGTGACATAAACATTATTAGCCCCGTTTTCAGGATAGGTAAACTGAGGAACTCAAAAAGGGTTAGTAACTCACCCAAGGTTACACAGCTAGTGAGTGTCAGAGCCTGGATTCAAATCCAGATCAGCTGGCTCTCAGGAGCTCAGAACTCTTCATTACACAGTACACCTCCCTGTGTGAATATCAGGACATTTGTGGAGGGAAAAAAAAGTTACCTGAGAAAAAAGATGACTCCAGACCACTCATGGAGAGCAGCAGTCGTCCTGCAGGTGTGCAGTGGGCCCTCCTGCCACTCACCCACCTCAGGATCTGTCCATGTCCGGCTGTCCCTGTTGGCCCCCCGGTCTGATGGCTGAGCCAGCCCTGGAGAATATGACTCTCACAGCCTGGATGGGGGGCCTGAGTGCCCCTCAGCTCTGGCAACCTTGGACTGGCTAATGGAGATGTCTTCGAGGTCTGCCTAGGCTGCTGAGGACAGAGCCAGGCCTGAGGCAGCCTAGTGTCTCGACATCCTCATTTCCTCTATCCGGGGAGGAGAGAATGGAGCTCCCTGTGGATTGAGAAAAACCCCTCCAGAAAGATGGCCACTGCTAGAGGAAAGGGGCCCAGCCTGGGGCTTCCTGTCCCTGCTTGGGGAGGGGGAGACCCGAGACAGATTTTTGTTTTTTTCTTCATGTGTCTCAGAAGCAGAAATCACACTGGTAGCTCAGAGATAAACTCCCAACCCTAGCTTCTGAACCCAGAGGTTGATGAAGACATCACACTTCCATCCCAGACTGATTTTCTCATCTATACCCCCAGCTAGGAGCACATTGTCATATAAAGTGAATGGATGAAGGATGTGGGAGTCGGGTTCAAATCCTCCCACATTGCCTACAAGCTGTGTGATGCTGGGCAAGTTACTTCACATCTCTGATGTTTGTGACAATTACTTGCCATGTGGAATTGTTATTAAGAATCAAATGACATTGTTTTATCTCTTTGTTCACTTACAGAAAGGTGCGTTATAAAATCTAATTATATTAGCCATGGTAGAACTTGTTTCTGTAACAAACCCCCACATTTCACTGGCACAAGTTCGATAGAAGTTTATTTTTAGCTCACATCACCGTTTACTGAAGGTATCTCTGTAGGTGGGTGGTTTTCCTCCATGTGGTGACTCAGGGATCCACACCCCCTTCTGCCTTGTGGCTCTGCCATCTTCTGGGGCACATAGTCCTTTCCAGACAGTGGAAGAGGAAAGGTTAAGGACTGTCTTCTACTTCTTATCAGGCTGGAAGTGGCACATGCCTTCTCCTTGTGGTTCATGTACAAATGTCACTGGCAACACTTGCATGCGGAAGAGACTGGGAAATGTATCAAGGTGGTAGGGGTGGGGGTTGAGGGGTGGTTTGCCTTCCAGAGACAACTCCGTATAATGCTGAGTAGGAGAGACATGAATTTTTGGTAGCCAGCTGCTGTCTCTACTTCAATAAATACCTCATTTACTTGCCTGCTTTACCCTCTGTGTGAAATCCATGAAGACAGTGTTTCTGTCTGTCTTATTGATCCTGGCTTATTAATTTCTGTAACCCCAGCACCTAACACTGTGCTGGACACAGAATATGTTTATCCAATATTTGGACGAATGGATGGATGGATGGATGGATGGATGGATGGAATGATAGTAAACCAAACCACACCGACCTATGACGAGGTCATATCTATGACCCATAGATTTCCTCTGGATTTATGGTCAGCCCTGTGGGCATAGGGCCCTGCCTGACTCATTGACTGTCAGATTCCCATCACTGAGCATGGTGCATGGCAAAAGGCAGCTTTTCAGTGTTTGTTGAATAGAAGCCTTACAGAAGACCTTTGGAAAGGTCAGTATTGGAATCTGGGCTGAGCCTCGGCAACCCCAGCCTGGAGGCAGAGGGATAGCCAAGATGACTGAGGTATGAGCCAATTCCCACACTGCAAAATGACTGCAGAGATTTGCCCCATGATTGCATTCTGGGTCCTGGCCACCTCTTGGGCTGTCAGGGAAGGAGGGAGGGAGGGAAGCCCCGGCAAAGACTGGGAATTGATACCCTCACTTCCAGGAGCCCCACGCAATCCATCCTGTGCTCATGGGTCCGTTGGTGGGCAAGGGGGTGGGGGACTGCTGCTGGGTTCAACAAGGTCTGCAAACTTCCCCAAGATGCCCTTAAAAGGTGTCCTGCCATCTCTTACGCGTCTGGCAAGCCTCCTAGCATCTCCCTGTTTTCTTCCACTGGGCGGGGTCTGGCCTGTGGGGCAGAAACAGAGGCTCTGAGCAGGTGGAGGCAGTGGGGGAGGGAGGGGACAGAGACAGGGTTGAGTGTGTTCCTTTCTTCTTGCCAGACCAGTGAGAATTTGGCTTTAAATTTTTAACCTAAATAGAGTTATATTCATTCTCTCTCCCTCTAGATGCAAAGCACTTTTTTGGAGCAATTAAGGAAAAGCATAAATCAGTCCGGTTTTAAAAGCTCAGGCTGACTTTGTGGCTGGCTAAAATTAGCATCTCCATAAAGGAAGTGGGAGGGGGAGGGAAAGCTGAATTTGGCTTCAAGACACCCATGCACTGAGGCTGGGGGTGAAGCCAGGCCTCTGGCCCCAGCCCCAACCTTCCTGAGGTCCCCAGAGCATGGGAGCCAGGGCTCTGGTTCCGTCTCGCCTCTGCTGAGCAGCACAGCCTTTCTGGTCTAACCCCCGTGTCACGGCTTCCCTGATTCCAATTTGGCGAAGATAGTGGGTTTGCAGAGTGACTGGGTCTGCACTCCGGCTTCACTACACAGCTGCTGTGTGGCCCTGGACAAGTTGTTTCACCTCTCTGAGCACCCCTGCTTCTCTGTCTGACAAATGGGGCTATAATTTACCCTTCATGGCATTGTCCAGTGGGATCATCTGAGCACATGTGCTTTGTAAATGGACAGGTGCTCCATGCTGCCGCTTAAAGGTAATCTACAGCCTCCTCCACCTGACTACACTGTCAGCCCCCTTGCACCACCACCACCTCCAGATCTTCCCCTACCAACTGGCTGCCCCACGGCACAGAGCTCAGAATACAAAATAACCACCTTTCCCTCCGTGACCTCTGCCTCGGTTTGTAATGATGAGTCTTCAGGTCAAATCCTTCACTATTGGACCACAGCAGATCCCCGTTATGGGGCTGGAAGCCTCCGGTGGGGGGTTTTGTTGGCTTGATCACTGCAGGCACATCGTAGGGGCTTGTGAATATTTACTTGTGGATGAATACATTCATGATGACCACATGGGTCAGTCACTTCACTCCTCAGCCTTCTAAGCATAAAATGAGAATCATAAGAATATTTACTTTGCAGCTAAATCCCTTATTTAAGAGATCTTTATCAAGTTTTGATAAAGCCAGGCTTTGGAGACAGCAGCGAGCAGCATGGGGAGGTTCTATACCTTCGGGTAGCTACAAACTAGAGGAAGGTAATGTGTGTTTTAGCACCTAGGAGAGTGGCTCACCAGTTACCCTTAGTAGAATCGTGAGTGAGTGAGTGAATGAATGAATGAATAAAAGGAAAACCATCTGCTGTGACCCCTCTTAAGCCTCCTCTGTGGCCTTCCCATTACCTGGGGAGCTGGCATCTGTGCTGTTTACAGGTCTGATTCTGCTCTCACCCTCTCTGAACTTTCCCCATCTGTAAGGGGTGCAGAGAGCCTGTCATCTCAAACCCTATTTGAATTGCCCGAGATGTTCTGATTCCTTGTGGACATAGCCTCAGAAGCTTCTGAAGCAGAAATCCTATAACCAGCCCTTTCCTCCTCTGGTTCTTCTCTGGGTCCAGCTTTGATGCCAGCTTATCTCCCCGGGGGAGGGCTAATTACTCGCAGGCACTATCCGCTCATCTCCCAGGCCTCTTATCTAAGACATAAGCGTTTAGGCAAACACATTAGGCCAAAGCAGGGCAGAGCCTTTGGACAAACATCTCTGGGCTTTTCCTGGGCTGTGGATGCACATGGGCCTTGGCCTGGCCTCCTCAGTGCCCCCCCACTGCTCCCCACCGCACCCACCACAAAGACCTGTCCAGCCCACGCCTTCAGGGTCGACCTCACAGGTCCTGAAAAATCCCAGGCACCCAAGCCCAGGTCCTCTGCCCCAGAGTCCATGGGCAGTGAGATTCCACTGTGGCTGGCTCCTCCCCCACTCAACCTGCTCAGACCTGGGCCTCAGTCAGTTATAGTGAGGCAGAGAAATCCTACATAGGGTTCCACAGCCATGCCTGGGAGATTAGAGGATTCTCTGTGATTTAGATTGAGCAACAGATTTTTCTGGAGGAAAAGGGCTGCTACTGAGCGTATGCTCGCTCCAGGCCCTGAGCTTCGAGCTTCCACACACACCAGCCCACGCCGTCCTCCTGCCAGCTTAGTGAGCTAGGGTATTGAGCTCCTGCTACAGATGAGGACTCCAAACCCCAAAAGTGAAATAGCTTCCTTCAGGAGGCTGGGGAGAGAAAGTTACCTTGACTGGGTGCTTCCTGGGGCAGGCTCTGTCCAAAATGCTTCACGGACCTGTTGTATTAGACAGCTCTTACGTTGCTGTAAAGAAACACCTGAGACTGGGAAATTTATAAGAAAAGAGGTTTAATTGGCTCATGGTTCTGCAGGCTGTACAGGAAGCATAGCACTGGCATCTGCTTCTAGGGAGGCCTCTAGAAGCTTCTAATCATGGCGGAAAGTGAAGGGGGAGCAGGTGTATTGCATGGCCAGAGCAGGAGCAAGAGAGCAAGACGGGGAGGTGCTGCACACTTTTCAATGACCAGATCACACACGAACTCCCTCGCTATGCAAAGACAGTACCAACTGGGGATGGTGCTAAATCTTTCATGAGAAATCTGCTCCCATGATCCAGTCACCTTCCACCAGACCCCACCTCCAACACTGGGGATTGCATTTCAATAGGAGATTTAGGCGGGGACACACATCCACCTGATCCACCTGATCCCCCTGTATCACCTGTCTTCTCTAATGCTCACCCCACTCTAAGAGATAAGAGCCATTGTTATTCTTTTTTCACAGATGGGGAAACTGAGGCTCTGAGACATGCAGTCACTTGCCCAAGATCCCATGGGTGGTGAGAGGCAGTGCCATATTTCGTAGCTGGGTGTGGGAAACTCCAGAGTCCCTTCTTTGTATACTACATGACAAAGCCCACTGAGGAAAGCCACTTTGTGGTGATGGAGACATAGAGAAAGTTCTTAACTCTAATATATTTGCATGGATTTCTACCACGTATGAAGGATTTTCATGTGTTTATCATCTGGTGATCCTACTACAACCTTTTGAGGTAAGCAAGATAGGTATTTATTTAACAAATATTTATGTAGTGCTTATTGTACGCTGAGCAGTCTTCTAAGAGCTTTATAAATATTAATATGTTTAATCTGCATTAAAAACTCCATGAGTTAGATTCTCTTATTTTCTCCATTTTATAAATGGAGAAAACTGAGGCACAGAGAGGTTACGTAGCTGACTCAAGGCCACACAGCGAGGGAGTGGCAGAGCTGGGATTCCGTTTCCAGCAGGTGTGACCTGGAGATAGAAGCCAGGGCCACCTCCTTTCTCTCCCTGCTTTTGGCCCACCATGTCTCCAGCACCGGGGGCACGTGACACATGCAGCTGCCCCAGGATTGGGCTGAAGATGATGGGTTTGTAAGTGACAGGCAGACTGAGCTGGGATTAACAGAGCCAGAGACGGTCTGTTCTGGAGCCTTACGCACGGGCTACAGAGCCAGTGAGCTTTAAGATCCTTATCTCACTGAGGAAATATAATAATCCCTCGCAGGACATGTGGCCTCACTTTTTTCATTCCCACAGCTTTGTCCAGCTGTTTATCTCAATCCATCCTTACGACGGCCTGAGAAGTAAGCAGGGATCAGCGGGGTGTTGCTTGGTCACTCGCTCCTTAGGGGTCTAGCACGGGGGAGCCCGTATTCCTACTACTGCTACTGTTATTGCTCGCTTTTGGGGTTCCCTTCAAAGCAGAGCCAGAGAGATGGATTTGGATGCAGGGGTTTATTTTGGGAATGACCCCAGGAGGTAGAAGCAGGGGAGGAGGGGATGCAGGCTGGGAAAAGAGAGGCACCTGATGCAGTTTTCACTTTGGCTGTCTCAGTGGGGGAGCCGCCGAGAGGCAGTGTGGGACATACTCTGAATTACCAGGCAAGGGGCGAGGAAGCTGGGGTACTGATCCTCCAGCCCCCACCCCTCAGTGACCTGCCCCACACATGGGCCAAGTGCTCTCACAGCAGAGGCTCCTTTTAGGTGAAGAAGTGCAAGATGCCAGCTTGGCATCTGTTCCCTCACCACCACCATTAACTGAGCACTTACTATGAGCCAGGATGCCCCCTAAGGCTCTTCCCTGAATTAGCAAAATGTCTTGTCAATGGACATTATTGTCCTCTTTTTACAGATGAGGAAACTGAGGCCCAGAGAGAGCCGCAAAGAGAGTCTGTGGGAGAGTTGGGATTCAGACCTTTTATTTTGCCTTTAAGCACTTAGTAAGCACCTGCTGAGTGCCAGCCAGTGTGCTTTGTCCTGGCTTTGACTTTAAAACCCACATGCTTACCCACTGAATTCAGTGCTGCTGGTGCAGGAGCTCTGGTCCCTCTTGGGTGCAGAGTCCATATTTTCTGGATTCTCTAGGATGGTCCCAATGGTGACTACTTTTTATTCTTTTCAATAAAGATAATTTGTGGTATATATAACCAAATGCACTCTAATGTTTAAATCTTGGTAACACTTTTTGCATGAATAAATTCACTCTTCACTTCCCACTGGGAGTGCTGTGTCTAATGAGAAATTCTCGTTTGGGCTGGGAAAATGTGGCCACTGAACCAGAGGAACGGGAGCCAGGGCATCTGACTCAGAGCTCAGGGTTCTGGGAGGCACTGTCCGGGTCGCACGATGATGGGGCTAGTCAGGTTCCTGAGCACCTCCCCCTGCTAGAACATCGTGGAGGCTCCCTGGGAGATCCATCTCACCCTGCCTCCTCCCAGTGTCTTCAGCCTCCCGGAGCTTCTTGCCCCCATTCCAGAGCCCAGGGCCTTCCCCTCTGTCTGCATTTTTCACCACCCCCTGAAGTGCTGTCCTTGGGTCAGGAATGGACCACGGTCAGGCAGTGTGGTTCAATGGTTATGGTCAAAGGCTCTGGAACAGGTCTTCGGGTTTGAAAGCCAGCCCCACAATGTGTTGGATGTATGACCTGGGCCTCGTTATCTGGATGCCCTAGGCTTCAATTTCCTCATCTGTGAGATGGGGTTAATACTGTGGCAGACACTGTCAGTGCCTGGCCATACTCTCTCTGTATTTCTCTCCACCCACCAAAGTCTGCTTACTATGAATGAAAGTCATTGCCTGAGGCAGCATCCCTGGCTAGTGCACAGGGCAGGCCGGAAGTGCAGAGAGCTAGGGCTCCTGGAAGCAGATCTCAACCGAGGACGGACAGCGAGTTTGATAATGAATATCCCAACTTCCTTTTTTTTTAAAAAAATTTTTTTTTATTTAGACAAGGTCTCGCTGTGTCGCTCAGGCTGAAGTGCAGCGGTACGATCACGGCTCACTGCAGCTTCAATCTCCCCAGCTCAAACAATCCTCTTGCCTCAGTCTCCTGAGTAGCTGAGCCTACAGGTGTGCACCACTGTGCCTGGCTAATTTTCAATTTTTTTTGTAGAGGCAGAGGTCCCATTATGTTGCCCAGGCTGGTCTCAAACTCATGGACTCAAGCGATTCTCCCTACTCGGCACCCCAGAGTGCTGGAATCACGCAACTTCCGTGCTATTGGTGTTGATACTTGGAGGTGTGGCTTCTACCCTGTCTCTCCTAGTTCCCCAGCAGGGTGGAGCTCCAGTTGCCTGCAGGAAAGCTGGCTTAATGCACCCAGCATCCTGCCCTGCCTTCCTGCTCCCTCACTGATGTTTCCTGGGTCACCTCCCGAATAAACTACCTGCACTTGAATTATTTTATCAGAGTCTGCATCTCAGGGAGCCCAAGCCAAGCCTCAATGTGCCTAGTGTGGGGGCAGCTGTGGGGATCATATGGGTGAGGGTCTGGAAAGCATCAGAACCGGCCGCACAGGCATGCTCCGTGGAAGCGGGCACTCCCACATCGTGGCTCTAGTTCCCCAGCCAGACCATGCTTCACAGTCACGTGTCTGCTCCTGCCACGCCCTCTGCCTGGTTGCCTTCCTCTTCCCCTTCACCTGGCTCATGCCAAGACATCCTTCTGGACTCAGCTCAGCGGTCACCTCTTCTCGGAAGTCTTCCCTGACTATGCCCGGTGCTTGGCTTGCAGGGGACTCCCTCCTCTGTCGTGGCATTTACACCCAGGATGACCATCCTCTGCAGGCTGCCCCTTCTTCCTACTTATTACTTGAGGCCTGGGACCACGTCTTTTTGCTGCCCAGCTCTCTGAGGGAGGAGGTAGCACAGGTGTGAATCTTGTACACCCCTTAGCCCTCTGCTCCCCATGGCCTTTGACCTGTGTCTGCACACAGGAACCCAGCAAACGTGGCACAATGAGGGCTTAGCGTCCACCTGGGGACATTGCAACCAGAGTGAAGGACCGCCTCGGGGGTCACCCAGCAGGAGAGGACGCTGGGACAAGTGGAACTGAAGGTTGGGCATCCAGGCTGATGGGAACTGGCTTTGAGAAGGAAGAATCTTAAGCTCAAGGTCTCATCTAGTCAGAAGGAAGACGGGAAGGAGGAGAGAGAGAGTTTAAAGCTCTGGGACCTTGCTCTGTCTTGTTTCTATTTATTATAATGACTATTATCATTATTATTTAATGAGGTGAATGGTGAACCAAAGTTTTCCCCACTGGTCAATGATGAAAAAGAGACAGGTGACTTTAAAGCAAGAGAAACTGCAGTCAGACACAAGAAGGAACTTCCCACTTTCTGGTTGAGCAGGGTTGGCTGTCATCACGTTCTCAGCAGGCAGAGAACTTGCTGGAACACGGGGATATAGGGCAGGGGGCTCAGGGAGAGGACAGGGAGGATGCTGTGGATCACCAGCAGCTGCTGGGGCAGGAAGAAGCATGTGACTGAGGGTGAGGGGCCTGAAGAGCTAACTCCCTGCTCTACTCTCAACTTGCTGGATGCCTTTAGGCATGTCACTTCACCTCTCTGGGCCTCCATTTCCTTATTTGTAAAAACGGGGACCATAATACATTCCTGGACAACTTCTCCAGCTGTTTCACAAGTTATTAGATGGACATGCACTTTATACAATTTAAAGCACAGTTCATGGCTGGGCATGGTGGGTCCCACCTATAATCCCAGCACTTTGGGAGGCCAAGGCGAGCAGACTGCTTGAGGCCAAGACTTTGAGACTAGCCTGGGCACCATAGCAAGACCCCCATTTCTACAAAAAATACAAAAATCAGCTGGGCTTGGTGGTGCACGCCTGTGATTCCAGCTACTTGGGAAGCTGAGGTGGGAGGATTACTTGAGCCCCGGAGGCCTAAGCTGAAGTGAGCCAAGATTGTGCCACTGCATTCTAGCCTGGGCAACAGAGCGATATTGTCTCAAAAAAAATTATATATATATATATATATATATATATATATATATAGCGCACAGTTCGGATGAAAAATAAGCAAAAACAAAACCAACAGGGTGAGGAGAGAAGGTAAGAACCAAGTATGCGCTTCTCTTTCTCTTGCAAGCCTTGTCAGGACAAGGAGACTCCATTTAATGAATAACTACTCTATGACTAGCACTTTACCTATAAAGGCCTTAATCCTCACAACAGCCTATGTAGGAGGCTCATCTCCATTTTTCAGATGAGAAGACTGAGGCCCAGAGTAGTCAATTAACTGGTCCAACTGGGATTAGAACTCAGGCCTCTCTGACTGAAAGCCCTGGTTTTTTCCTCCTTTGCTACATTACTGGAGCTGGGATGGTCAGATGTTCCACGCTTATCTGATCACCTGATGGTTCTTCTCCCTCTGCCCCAAACAAAGATTAGGAAACAAGACCCAGGAAGTCTTCCTAGGCCCTCGGGCCCTCCCTGCCCCTTCCCAGATGGCCTGGGCTCAATCTGGGACTTCAGCGTCCACCCAACCAGGCCTCAGCTGAGAAGGAGCCGGGCTCTGAGCCCAACAGATAAAATCCCGAGCCCCACAGCCAATCCTGGTGGCCCGGCCAAGCATTAGGCAATGCTAATTGCTCTGTCCACAGTGGAGCCTTGTTTGCATATATGCAAATTGGGGGGCTGCTTAGCGCTTCCCCCAGATGGGTCAGTTCAGGCCTCTGCCTGACCCCTGTACTGCCTGGTTTAAAGCACTAGCGAGTGGGACAAATGCCCATCCAGATGGGAGACGCAGCAGGCAGAGGCGGCCTGTGGCCTGGGCAGCCTTTGGTGGCTATTGCCTGGCAGCTGAAGGGTCCAATCATGACCTGAGTGTTTGGATGGGGCAACCAGAGGCTGTGGTCACATGGTCCCCAAGTCCCTACCCAAAGGGTCTGGCCTCTGCAATCTGGGGGACCCCAGGATGCCCAGGGCCTGCCCCGGGCCTTCTTCTCTCAGGGACAGGACTCACGAGCCTGACCTTGGCCCCACACAGGCCTAGTAACAGCAGATGTCTGCGGTTCAGCTTTCAAGGCTCCCGCAGATGAGTGGGCATCTGTAGAGGAGGACCCCAGGCCTGCGTCCTTGAGCTCAGCCAGGCAGCTGCTTGGAGTGCAGCCGTGATTTAATCTCACTGGGCCCTTCTGTCAGGCCTGGGCTCAGGATGTGATGCTTCAGGACTTCTGTGTGCCATCCCCCATCTGCTCGACTGTCCCCTTTCAGGCCACGTCCCTCATCTCTAGGCTGGATGACACAACAGCCTGACTGCTGCTCTCCTGCCTCCACTCTTCCTCTAGACAGTCCCGCTGAGCTGCTAAAATCACAAATCTGAACACTCTCCCTCCTGCCTAGAACTCTCCATGGCTCCCCAGTGCCCGGTCATAAAGTGCAAACTCCTGCACCGGCCCACGCCCATGGCATGGGTTTCCAATCCCCACTTTCCTTGTCAGTGTCCAGCTCCCCACACCACGGATACCTGGTGCGGGTGGATGAAGTCTTGCTGGCAAATGTGTCCTCAGAGCCTGGCAGAGCATGGCTGGACTTTCAAAGGCCAGAGGAATCACCTTCCCTGGGAGGCTTCCTGAACGCTGTTTGTGCAACCCCTGGATTTCGTGTCTTTGAGAAAGTCATCTGCACACAGGTGACCTGGTAGGCCTGTGCCTTCCCTTCTATGTCTCTCTGAAGGGTTCTAAAGTCCCTTCTCTGGGTGAGGTCTTGTCTTTCTGTGTAGGTGGGAGCTGTTAGGTGGTAGGGGGGTAGGTGGTGCCCATGAGACTTGGATTCTCTCCTCAGGGCAGGAGCTGTGATTCCCCCATCAGACTGGGACCTCACCGGGGCTGGAGCTATGGCTCTTTCATCAGATTTGGGACCTCCCCAGGGCTGGGGCTGTGTCTCCCCTGTCAGATTAAGGCTTCATGATGGCAGAAGACTGTGTCCCTGGATCAGAATGGGAGCCCCCTGAGGTCCGTGTCCCTAGACCTTGTCACATTTCCATCTTAGGGGAATGTCAGTGTCTACTCTGTTTGTTTTCTGTTCCTTGATGTTTCCACATGGTCCTCTCGGGGAGGAGGCATGCAGAGGAAGGAGGACAGGCCAGCAGGAGCCTCTGCTCCTCCCATCTTCTCCCTCCCTAGGCCTGGCCCACAGCCCCTTCCCAGGACAGAGCAGCCCCTTGGTAAGCCTGAGTCGAGTGGGAAGGACTGGGTCCACAGGCAGCTCACAGACCTCCATGCCCTGCTGCCCCGGACTAGGAGCCAAGAGCCCCATGTTCCCCTGGCACTCGGTTCCCCAGGTCCCGCCCAGAGGTGGGGCTGCCCCCAGTCACCTCCCTGCCCAAGCTGCCTGTGACTGAAGCAGCTGATTGGGCTCTGCCCCAGACCCTGAAGAAATCTGGCCCACCTTTCCTTCCATTTATTCCTCTACCCAATTCTGACCTAGCTTAGCCTAGGTCTGGAACCTTCTGGAAGCACCTAGAAGGTTCTAGGTCCAGTCCCCCAGTCCCCTGAAGATACCACTAGGTAGTACTAGGTGACCTGGCCTAACCAGAGAAGCCGCCAGTAAATAGAGCCACTTAGACCACCAAGAAAAGCTGCCCAGGACATCTTCAAAGCCAGAGCACGTCGCCAGTCTGAGAACGGTCAGCCAGGACCTCCCCCTTGGGTCAGCAGGGCCACTCGGACAGACAGGGGTGAGAGCCAGACCAGAAGGGCAGAGTGGGATTCCTGTTGGGGCCCTTGTTCTTGACCTTGAGTAAGACGTTTAACTTCTCCGTGCCTCAGTTTCCCCATTTGTCACAAGTTGACGACTGTGGTGAGAACAAAATGAGAGAGCAGAAGAGGAGCTTCCCTGATGAGTGATTATGATGGGTGAGTCCCGGGTGCCTCAAAAAGCCTTCCTCCCCGCTGTTTTGAATTATCTGACTCTAAAAGATAACTTTTTAAAATTATTATTCCCAAAGTAATACCCGAAAGCTGGAGATAATTTGGAGCGTTTAGAAAGGCACAAAAAAGAAACTAGCATGACTCAGAGATGACTGCTGCTCGTGGCATGGTGCTGACCCTGTCAGCCTTTTCTGTGCATGGGAACATGGAAGAGTGGAGGGAAACAGAGAGGAAGTTATGGGATATTTTTTAGAAAAGTTATCCTCGGAGTCATTTTTGTGGCGAGATGGCTCCTCCCCGCCTTTGTTCCCTGACCCTTGTGTGGGTATCTGAAAGCCGCCCATTACCCTATTCTTGCCACCAATTTCCTCAATTCACACTCCCTATAAACCACCATGGGGAACTTTATAGGCCCACAAAGGCATTCAAAGTTAATGGCAAAACCAGCCATGTGAAAACTCTGCAGTAAAATCCACCTCACTCTCTCCCCAGTGCCCGGGCGCCCCCAGCCCCTCCTGGTTCCCGTGAGGCAGCCTGATCCCCGCCGCCCCAACTGGCACTGGGCCCTGGGACAGAGGGACGGGCAGGCAGAGAGTCCTGGGGGTGACCTTCTTTCTGCCGAGGACACGAAGCACACACATCCTCTTGCCACAACACAGACACAATAAATACGGGGACCGTAATTTATGTAGATGTTTTGAAGTCCAAACAGAAGGGTGGGGAGGGACTAATAAAATGCCATCCCTCATGTCGGCTTCTCGGGACCGCAAATGTGGCAGGTTCATAAGGAATGCGCAGGGCACCTGCCGGCTGAGCATGGAGGTTAGGGAAGTCCAAATGATGCCCTTGGGCTCCCCTGCAGAGGTCGACGCTCTGCCAGGGGATGGAGCCCAGAACCAGGAGGCACTTTGTTGCTCCTTTATTCCGCCTTCCAAGAAGTGTTTCCGGGCTCCAGCTCAAACCCTCCCGGGCAGAAAGGGACAGGAGCCCAGCTTTTAGGGGAGAAATACGTGGCTTCTGCTGGGGCAGTGAACGAAGAGTGGGCTTGGCACTGACCCTGGCTCTGCTGTGTGACCTTTGGGCAAATCCCTCACCCTCTCTGATCCTGTTTACATATCCATCTAAAGGAGAGAAAAAGGAGGGTATTATGAGGATTGCGTGCCATACTGTAGGGAAACAGACAGAGAGGGAATATGTAATCAATGCCAGGTTCTCCCCACTCTCCATCGGTTTCCGAATTTCTTGCAAACTGCAAAGGACAGATCTCTTGCTATATTTGTGCCAGAACACCGAGTCCAAAGCACTGGGCCTAGTGGGGGTGAGCGTCCATCAGTTTGGGGATGGTCCTTTCCTCTGCTTTGGACCAAGAAGGGGATAGGAGGAGTGCGGTATGGAGGTGGGGCAACGTGAGTCTACTCTGGGCCATATCGTTGGCTCAGCAGGCTACCTTGACTGAGTCATTCCACTCTCAGGAGAGGCTGGAGCTGAGCCAGTGCCCCTTCTCCTGGGTCCTCCCGGGAACACTGCTCCAATGCAGAGAGGGATTGGGACAGTGAAGAGTCAGGCTGCTCCCCACACCAGCCCAACCACATGCCACCCACATCTCCATTCCCTTAGGGGAGAAGTGTCTCCTTTTGGTCAGGGTAGTAGGAGAGGAACTGAGCATTCAGCCTTGTTTGATATGTGAGCAAACTGGAATTGGTTTCTGGCCAAGGTTGTGGAGCCACTGAGGGTCCCAGGTGAGACCAGAATCAGGTCTGACGTGCCCCTGTCCCCAGCCTTTCTTCCACATTTCTCTCTTCATGATACTCTCCCATCTCTGTCTTCCTGTCTTATCTTAATTGATCCTCATAGCACCCCTGATATGTAGATGAGGAAAGCAAGGCTCAGAAGGGTTAAGGGACGTATTCGAGGTCACACAGCTGGTTAACGGTAGGGTAAGAAATAAAATACGTGCCTTGTAGCAAACACCAAAAGTAAAAACATGAAGTCAGCCTGATTCCTCCTCTGCCCTTGCTCTCTACGCCTGGTCCAGGAACGAGTTCTGGCGGCTCTTCCCCCAACACATCCTCCATCTGGATGATGCTTCCCTCTGACACCACTGCCACCCCAGCCTAGGCCACCACGCGTCCACGCCTGCCACAGCCTCCCTGCTGGTCTTGCGGCTGCCACCCTCATCCTCCAGCTCTCGGGGTGTCCAGAGATATATTATTAAAACGTAAATCAGATGCAATCGCTTCTGGGCTTGAACCCCTCCAAGGTCGGCCATCATGCTTGAAGTCAAATTCCACGCCTTACTCTGCTTCCTCTGGCGGTGCCTCCTCCCCCACCTCACCCTGTTTGATTCTCTGCTGTGCTCATGCCACTCCCGCCACTCTGGTCCGCATGCTTTCTCCCAGGTGTGCTTGTCCAGCCTATGGGCCTTTGAACTTGGAGCTTCCTCCTAGATCACCCTTGCTCGGATGTTCCTAAGGCTACAACCTTCCTGTCCTGCAGAGCTGAATTTAAATACAAAGAAATACCTTCCCTGACACCACCCCCATTGAAACGTCACCTCCTTCCCCTATTTTCCCTTTATATGAATACATCTGAGCCATCTGTCAGGGCACTGCTTGCTAGCATTAATAATTTTGTTGGTTTTTTTGCCCATCATCTGTTTCCCCACTAGAATATAATTTTTGTTGTGACTATGATGATGAAACATGGTGTACCTCCTACTTACCAGGATGGTTCTAGGTTTGCATACGCATAACTTATCTAGATTTGCAACAACTTTGTGAAAGGTACTATTATTATCTTCATTTTTACCAAGGACACTTGATATGGTTTGGCTCTGTCCCCACCCAAATCTCATCTTTACTTGTAGCTCCCACAATTCCCATGTGTCGTGGGAGGGACCTGGTGGGAGGTAATTGAATTGGGGGGCGGGTCTTTCCCGTGCTGTTCTCGTGATAATGAGTAAGTCTCATGAGATCTGATGGCTTTGTAAGGGGGTGTTTTCCTGCAGAAGTTCTGTCTTGCCTGCTGCCATATAAGACACCTTTTTGCTCTTCCTTCATCTTTTGCCATGATTGTGAGGCCTCCCAGCCATGTGGAACTGTGAGTCCATTAAATCACTTTCCTTTATAAATTACCCAGTCTCAAGTATGTCTTTATTAGCAGCGTGAAAACTGACTAATACAACAATGAAGCCCAGGGAAGCTAAGTAATTTGCCCAAGGCCACACAGCTGGCTAGTGGTAAAGCTGGGATTTGAACTCAGGCAGTCCAGCTTCAGCGTCCAGACTCTGGACCACAACACTAGGCTGTAAATTGCATCAAGGCAGCAGCCAGGTTTCTTTTGTTTCCTGCTGCATCCCCAGTGCCTAGTGCAAGGCCTGGCACCAGGGAGATGCACAGTAGATGTTTGTGGAGTGACAGGATGTATACCGCAGTGAGTAAGCATAGAACTTGCCCTCAGAGATCTCATATCATCGCTTATTTCATTGCTCAGAAGACACAGGGAAATAAAAATAAGAAGTGGAAAAAACAAGCCTGTATAATTCAAAGAATAAACATTTTATCACTGAATGAGTGAGATTGTTTGTAGTCAAGTACAGAGTAGCCCGCCTGCCCCTGCACAAACAAGTTAGTGTCTCATACTCATTAAAAAAGCCAGAGCATAAACCCAGTGCTTGAGCTAAGTGTGCATGAGTTCTTACGGTGTCAGCAAGGCGTGCCCACCAGAGTGTGTCTGGCGGCATCCTGGAGACTCTGCCAGGCTAAGTGCATACAGCAGGGTTCAGAGGTCTGCGTGCTCCGTAGTACGCCTGCGGCCCACCTTGCCTGGACAACAGCCAGGGCTGGCGTGTCACTGACATGTGTGCCTGAGCCCCTCTGTCCAGCCTGGCACAGCCCTTGCTGGCCAGTGCTGGGACATGGGCCAGCAGCCTGCAGAGGGTGCGTGTGGCCATGGTGGGTAATGATACGTGGAGAGACAAGAGGAGCGCTCGGTGTGCAGGGGAGACCATGGGGGCAGGGACAGTCTCCAAGGCTTCAGGGCAAGGGACAGATTTAAGTGAACCATGCACAGTGGGGATGACACACACAGAGGGAGGAGGGGATGGCCATCCCGGCACGGTTCAGAGGCTCAGACTCATGGCTGTGCTAATCATTAGTGTCAATACCGTGAATGCTGGCGAATCACAGAACTAATGGTGCTAATAATAAGGGGTGATATATCCTGACTCCTCAGTCCTGGCTGGGTGCCCAGCCAGCAAGACCTGCCTCCCCAGTACCGCTCAGCTAAATGGCTAAGCCGCTCATGCATGAGCTCTCGGTGGCAGGCCAGCCTAACAGCTTGGCCCAATAGGTCTTCGTAACATGGACAGATTGTGGAAATCCTCAGTGTCTTTCTGAGGCTTCCTTCGGGGCAGGATCAGCCTGGCTTCCCTGATCCATCTCCAGACCCTGGCTCCATCCTTTTTCAGCTTTGTGACCTTGGGGAGTCATTTCCTCTGCCATCATTTCTGCATCTGTAAAATGGGAATCATTAATGTCTACTATAAAAGGTGGTTCCGGGGAGCCTCTGGGATGATGTGGAACTCTGAGCAGAATACCAAGCGTTTCACCGTATGCTAATTATATATAATAATAATTCCATTTTCGTTTATTCAGTAGCAAGAATGTAGGCTTTGGGGCCGGGGAGTGGTGGCTTATGCCTATAATCCCAGCACTTTGGGAGGCCGAGGCAGGAGGATTGCTTGAGCCTAGGAGTTTGAGGCCATCCTGGGTAACAGAGGGAGGCCCTGTCTCTGCAAAACAAAAAATTAGCCAGGTGCAGTGGCTCATGCCTGTAATCCCAGCTACTCAGAAGGCTGAGGTGGGAGGATTGCTTCAGCCCAGGAACTCAAGGCTGCAGTGAGCTATGATCATGCCACTGCACTCCAGTCTGGGTGACAGAGCGAAAGAGAATTTAGGTTTTGGAACCAGGTTGAGCTGGGGTGGAATCCTCTGCTGCCACCTGCTCTAAGGCCTGGGCCTCTGGAAAATGAGGCTAACTCCTGCCTTACGGAGGCTGGGAGGATTGAAGACAGTCCACTTCTAACACGGAACATGGTGCTTGGCCTGGCGGAGTGTCTCAGGATACTTAAGGTGGTTTCTAGGGTTTTTTTTTTCTTTTTTTTTGAGACGGAATCTTGCTCTGTCGCCCAGACTGGAGTGCAGTGGCCGGATCTCGGCTCACTGCAAGCTCCACCTCCTGGGTTCACGCCATTCTCCTGCCTCAGCCTCCCGAGTAGCTGGGACTACAGGCGCCTGCCACCACGCCTGGGTAATTTTTTGTATTTTTAGTTGAGACGGGGTTTCAACTATCCTGAGCCAGGATAGTCTTGATCCCTTGACCTCATGATCTGCCTGCCTTTGGCCTCCCAAAGTGCTGGGATTACAGGCGTGAGCCACTGCGCCTGGCCCAGTTTCTAGGTTTTAACTGAGTTCCTGCTGCTTGCAGTCATTGTACCCTGCCCTGGAGATACTTGTCCCAGATTCTGGGCTCGCTCTAGGTGTTTGAGTCAGTATGGCCAGAGACAGGAATGCTGGCCTCCTTGGAGATGTGCTTGAGGGGCTAGGCGAGACCAGTACCTCAGTACCTAGATCAGGGCCAGCTAGTCCACATACATTTAACCCCTTCCTCGTCCTTGAATTCCAGAGGGGACTCAATCACTTTCTCAGCACCTCCCAGGGAGCCAAGAGCCCTGAAGTCAGTGTAGGGTCCTCCGTCACTCCTGCCATCAAGATACCCCATCAGGGACACCAGCACTTTCTCTGGGGCAATGGGTCTTGCTGAGTGGGTTCACAAATGCCAGTGCACTCTGGATCATTCTGCTGGCCGGGGCAAGATGGCCTCTGCACTGATGGGACAGCCCTAGCCCCAAATCCCTCTCATGTCCATTACCACATCAGCCTCTCACCTTAGTGCCATCAGGAAAAAAAGCAGGGGTAGTGCCTTTCCCAGTTGGCACCAGAGACAACAAAGGCTCAGACAGGGTATGTGATGAATCACTGAATACCTGAGTGCCCCAGGGCCTCCACCCAGGCTGTGTCCTCTGTGTGTAGGGATCTTTCATCACTTCGTTTAGGTCTCTGTTCAAATCTTCCCTTGTCAGAGAGTCCTTCATGAGCCACTTGTCACAGTCAGGGTAATTAACACCAGCTGCTGTAACAAACAATTCCAACCTCTTCTTGACACAGCACAGTAAAAGTATATTTTTTGCTTATGCAAAATCGAATGCATTTATACCTGGTTAGAGGTTCCCCTGAGCACCCACATCCAGGCAATGGTTCTGCGGGCCCAGCCTCTTTCATTTTGTGCCTCTGCCATCCCTCCGTTCCCCACTGGATCCTCTGTATTCAGTTGGTTGAAGAGTGAAGAGAAAGATCACATGGAGGATCTGATGAGTTTCAGGGACCAGGTCCAGAGTGGCACATACCACTGACATCCACATTCTAGTGGCCAGAGCAGGTCACGTGGCCAAACCCAACACTGATGGGGATGGACAGTGTATGCCACATGTAACAGGTGAGGGAGAGGGGTGAATAATTCACACCATGGTAGAGGATTTCACAGGATATCTGGGGCCAGGCTTGGGTGACACTTATTCCCTGCTTCCATGGACACAACTGACTCACACGTCTTCCTTAACTGAAGGAGGTGGTGGGGGGTGGGTCTTGGAAATACAGAGAAGTTCATGGATGTTGGTGAAAACTAACAAGTTTCTGCCCCACCACCTAGTAATTAAAGAGAGCCTAGTAGTGCTTCTCATCATGTGGGTGACCTTATAATTCAGCTTCCAAATGGGACAATTTTAAGGTGAAAGGTGTCACTAACGATTATCCTCTGAACACCGGGTTTCAAGCAGGCTGCCCCAGGGATTTGGAGCATGTGGTCACCCTACTCATCACTCTGCATCCTCTTAGCCTGCTTTATTGTTCTTTTTCACACTTAATTACTGCCTAGGAGTGGACTCCGTGAGGACAGGGACCTTTCTTCCTCTGTTACTATATCCTCAGTGGCTAGAACTGGGCCTAGCACATTAGAGGTGCCCATTATCTGCCTGGTAGATGAATGAATGGACCCAACCATCTCACAGATTCCTTTCGAGGACTGACTGCACATTCATCCACAGTGCTCCTGCCCTCCTGGAGCTAAGCAGATGTCAAATGAGAAAGGGTGACATCCAGGGACTCCAGAAGCTCATGCCTGAGTCTGGAGGTGGTTTAAAGGTTTTAACTGAGTTCCACTGTGTGCAGTCATCGTGCCCTGCCCTGGAGATACTTGTCCCAGGATTCGATGTTAGCTACACATGTGAGGTCAGAGCAGATCCCTTGAGAAGGTGACATTTGAGCCACAGATCTTTAGAAAACAGAGACCATAGACTCAGTTCCAAACAGTCTTGAGCTCACAATTTGGTTTGGCCTTTGGATGCTGTGTAAGCCCAGGCGAGTCACTTGACCTCTCTGAACCTTAACTCCCTCATCTGCAAAGTGAGACCAGGCATCCGAACCTTTGCAGGTTGGCTGGGACCCAGCAACTGGTGTTGATTATCATAATCATGATTTCTCTTATTTGGATTTTAGACTTGAAGCTCCATCACGATGGAGCTTGGCCTCTGGTCATGGAGGGGTCATGAAGTTCCGCCCTCCTCATCATGCATTGCTGTAAAGCCAGTCAAGGATAGCTCCCCAATTCCTGGTGCCCAGAGCCCTAAATAACAAGATGCTACTTCTTCACGTGGAGTTCCATGCTCTGGCCTTAGCTCTGCCAATTAATAGCTGTGAGAGTCTGCACAGCTTAGCCTCTCTGAACCTCTGTTTCCTTGGAATAGGAATATCCAAGGCTATCTTAGAGGGTACAGGTAAGAATAGAAGAGATAATGCAGGTAACAAGCCTCCTACAGCTTCTGCCCACAGCTATGATAGAAGAGCATGAGGGCTGATGTTGATTGCTTGCAGTGTGCCGGCCAGCAATGGTGACAGCCCCAGGTTTGGGGGTTCGGTGTTTGAGCCCCCAAGGGCACTCAGGTTCTGCCCAGCAGTAGCCACCAGGGTGCCGAAAGGAGAAGGTTTGCTCCCAGCAGCTCAGCTGACTTAGAACAGGCAGTGGGTGGTAGGGAGGCCAAGAGAGTGAGGGAGACATTCCCGGGCGTCGCTTCAGCTTCATTGTAAACTGTGGAAGAGTTATAGATGGATTTGTTCTCTTGGAGATGTCTATCCCATTAGCATCCGCACACGGCCCTAATGGGCTTTGGAAGGCCAACGCCAACAACCTTGTCTTCACTCCACAGAGGAGGCCCCAGCCAGAGGAATGGAGTGGGGCTCAGAGCTGCTCAGACATCCACAATGTAGCCCCAGGAAACTCAAAAGGCCCCAGGTCTAGGGCTGGACCCTAAGTGCAGCCAAGCCCCAGTGACTTGGTTCAATAACAAGGCAGGAAAAGCAAGGCACAGTCACTGCTTGTAAAAGCCACGGGGTGGATGACTGACTGGGAACCAGGTGCCGAGTGTGAATTTTCTCCTTTCATCCTCACCATCCTATGGAGTCAGTGTGATGATCTCTACTTCACAAATGAGGCAACTGAGGGTCAGGAGAGTTAAGCGATCTTCCATGGTGGTCCAGCTAGGGATGGCAGAGGTGGTGGGGTGGGGGACTGGGAACACGGAAGGACCAAGACTTGAGTTCCGTTGGTCTGAGTCCCAAATGCATGCTGTCCCCAATTCCCCAATTCCCCACGCAGCGTCTGCGAATCCGTCACCACTGACTCAGAACTGTCCGGCTACATCTCACTTCATCAGCTGCTGTGAACCGGAACCCCTCGTGCAGCCCTGAGCCCAAGTGTTCCTTTAAAAGATGGAGACACTGAGGCCTGGAGCAGGGAAGGGCCTTGCCCGCATCACACAGTGATTTAATTGTAGGATCCGATTCATTCCCAGGTCTCGCCACCTTATCTGCATCCGTGTGATCCACAGGCCACTGACTGGCATCCCAGGAGCCATGGTGGGCCCACTGTCTGTGTGTTTTAATTTTCTTACCTTTAGGTAGAGCATGCATTCCTCACTTCACCCCAGTCCCCACCCTTCCCTATCGCCTTCACCTGGGCTGATTCGCTCATTTGCTTTGCCGGCCTGATACTGTCTGCATTCGCCTCTCCTCCTGGGCTCTCCTTATAGGGAACTTGGATGGGATTTGATTTGGGTGCTTTTCTCTCTTTTGTCATCTCTTTCAAGGCCTACGAGTTCCATCTCCCATTTTACACCTTTTTTTCAGCCCTCTTTCCTATATCAAAACTTCCCCATTCAAAGCTTCGCCTCCTCAGGTCTTCAGACTCAGTAAAGGAAAGGAGACATCAATGGGCAGCCACTCAGTCTTCTCGGCTCATGGAGGCAGGGGTCACCTCTGTCACCCCTGACCCTGTGCTGGGCCCTGCCCTGAGAGAAGCCCGCATGTCCCCAGCTGTAATGGATCTGATGCTGAGAATGATCCTCATTCCAGGCAAGGAGGCCTAGGGCAGGGCTGGGGGAGGAGGCCCTGCCCTGGGAGAGCAGTGGCTTCTGGGTTAGAACTCACTTGAAGGATGTGGGGAGGGATGGGGGTGGGGTGCATTCCAGGCAGGAAACACAGGAGCTAAGCTATTTAGGCTCAGAGAAAATGGAGTTGCTTTGTGTAACCAAATTTGTCCTCTCCTTTCTCCTCCCCTCCCTTTCCCTCTTTCCCTCCCTTCCTTTCTCTTCCTCCCTTCACTTTCCTTTCGCTTCCCTAGAGGAGGGGTTCCTTGGAGACCCTTGTGACTGGCTGGAATATGGAAAAATCCTGGAGGACTGTCTGGAGGAAGCATGAATCCAGGGAGGACAGACTGTGAGGTGCAGGAGGGGTGCAGGGGCTGGGCAGATGGGGGGCTCACTCATGCCTCCTGCAGGTCCCAGCTGAGGCTGATATAGTCAAGAGACTAGGGCTACTACATTCACACTTCCTCCAGGCAGCCTTCCAGGATTCTTGTAGATTCTAGCCAGTTACAAGGGTCTCCAGGGAGCCTCTGCTTCCTGGGTCCCAGGGCACTGTGCATGCACTTGGATTTTGTCACTTGCCTTTGTCATTTGCACCCACCTCCCCAGCCGTGACCCCTTGAAGGCAAGGCTGTCCTGTTACACCTGGCACCTGGCATGGGATGGGACATAGAGAGAGCCTTGCCCCTGCATGGAAGCTGTCCTATGAGTCCTCTGAGTTTTGGCCCTGGCTCTGCCGGTGCCATGTGACTTCCTTGCTGAGCCTTTGCTCCTGCATCTGTAAAATGGGGATAAGGATACCTACTTTGTAGGGTTGCTATAGGAATAACCATCCAGCCCCTGCCTACCATGAGCTCGGCACCTCTGAGGCAGTCAACCAACTGGCTTGAGAACAGACAGAAAAAGGGGCCCCACCCAGGCTCCTCCCAGGGCTAATTCCGCTGAGCTTGCGAAGGGGAAGAACACACGGCACGCAGGGCCCAGGGTGCCCAAAAAGCTGGGGTGCCCAACAGAGGGACTCAGTCCCCCAACCAAGTCATGGGACATAGAGACCATCTTGGCAAGCCTGAAATCAAGAAAGACGGAGCCAGGCTTGGGGACTGGTGATGAACCCCTGGTGCAGTGTTGAGGGGAGCCGGGAAGGGCTGGAAGAGGGCAAGCCAGCACCCCTCTCTGCTGAAGACCAGACACAGGCTGGGCCTCCCAGGAGGCCTGGGCGCTGACCTGGGGTGCGCCATGCTCCCGTCCCCGCCGGATCAAGAACGGGAAGCTAAGAAATGTGGTCGGTCAGGAGGCTGAGAGCCTAATTGGTTAATGTTGTACATGTTTTGACGGGCCCAGATGTAGTGCTGGCGAAAGGTGAAGTATTAATACGTATAATATATAATTATGATGTGCCACCAGCCTGGCAGCCTGTGTAAATAGTTACCCAGCTGGGAGCTAATCCCGGTAAGTGGGCCGGGGCACCTCTCACACGCGACAGGCCGGCTTCTGCCCTGCGGAGAGGGCCTGGGCTTCACCTGGCCTTGTCTAGCCCTAGAGGATCAATCTGATTGAGTGGGTGGGCATCCAGGGCTGGGGCTGGCACTTCCAGGGGTTGGAGTGTTTGGGCTGGCGTGGAATTGTCCACTATTAAGGAGGTGGTCATCAGGGAAGGAAGGAAACCAGGCTGGACTGGCCTCTCCTCATTGGCTAAGCTCTGTGCCCACCGGGCACTCCCCACTGGCCAAGCCCTGAGCCCACAGCTTCACACCTCATGCCCACTCTGTGTCTCCTCCTCCTCTCCTCTCTGCAGATGGAGAAAATCAGAGAGGCTTAAGGAAGCACAGCAAGTGGGTAACAGGGCTGGGATTCAAATGCAGTCACCTGGCTCTAAGCCTGAGTGCTGATTCTCCCAGAAGGCAACCACAAGGCCACTGCCCCCATCCCTAGCCCCAACCAAGGTCACTCTTGCTGAGCCCCTAGAGGATTCCCATTGATCCCCTGTACTGAGGATACGGAGGGAGGTCTGCGGCCTTCTGGATCTCTCCCCTTAATGTAGCTCAAATGTTGAGAAACCAGAGAAAGTTTAGGGAAGATTCCAAACAAGTTGAGCTGCCCCTAACAGCCAGTTCTGAGGTTTTCGTCTCTGAGTGTTTGTAGCCCAGGAAGCCTGGCATCCACCGCAGGTGACCGGGCAGGGTGCGGGTGTGAGGCTAGGAGTGAGAGTGGACAGTGGGACTGAAATCCGGACTCAGCAGGTCCCATCAAAAAGACACGCAGACTCTCCCAGTGCTTTGGGAGGCTGAGGTGGGTGGGTCACCTGAGTTCAGGGGTTCCGGGCCAGCCTGGCCAATGTGGTGAAATCCTGTCTCTTCTAAAAATGCAAACATTAGCCAGGCATGGTGGTAGTCTCCTGTAGTTCCAGCTGCTTGGGAGGCTGAGGCAGGAGAATTGCCTGAACCCGGAAGGCGGAGTTTGCAGTGAGCCGAGATTGCACCACTGCATTCCAGCCTGGGCAACAGAGTGAGACTCCACCTCAGAAAAAATAAAATAAAATAAAGAAAGAAAGACATTCAGACTCAAAATAACTTTCTGCACCCCTCACTGCTGCTGTGCTGCTCAGTCCAGAGCCTCAGACTCCCTGGTGCCTCGCAGAATTTCGGGGGGCAGTGGGGCTTCTAGCCCATTCTTTGGAGGGCTGACTCTGCCTTGCTGTCTGTCTCCTGGCCTTGGTAACTCACCTGCCTGGTGGGCACCCCAGGACCTCATTCACCCTGTGAGCCGCTCTGGGGGCAGCTCCAGGAGCTCAGGTTTACTGCTCCCCCTCATCCGCTCAAGGTCTCGGTCATAGCCGCACCATGGCCCTGTGCGTGTGCCTGTCCATAAGTGAGTGGTTTTCTCCCCTGCCTCCACGCTGCAGCCCACAACCTGGGGACTCCCCAGGCAGGGGATTCATTCATGTCTGTGGTCACCATCGTCCTGTTCCCAACGTGTCTGCTGTGACTTCCTGCCTCCCAGCCCGGTCTGGTACACACGTTAAGCAAGACTGCAACCTGCAAGTCCAGCCCATCTTCCTCCCGGCTGCAGCCACTAATGGGATGCTAAGTGCCTATTTTGCAGATGAGGAAATTGCAATTAAGAGAGGTTAAGTAACTTTCCCAGGGTCACATATTTGGTTCGCCATTCCAACACCATGATGTTTCCACTCCATCAGATTGCCTCTGTGCTGGACGAGTCTTGGAGGGGAGGGCTGTTTCCTCCATCTGACTCAGGGCTCCCATAGGGTCTTCTCCATCAGAGTAAGCATTTGCTCAGAGCAGGAACTCTGTCTCTGCCACTAGACTGACAGCTTCCCGAGGGCAGAGGCTACACACCTCCCGTCAGCCAGACCCTCGTTAGAACCTGCAGTTAGAACCTGCATCTCCTCCATTACACTAGGAATATCCTAGTACAGGGTCCCAGGGGACACTATGAAGGTCATATCTCCCCCCCATCAAACTGGGATCTTTCCCTAAGGGCAAGCTCAGTGGCCCCCCTGCCCCCATCAGACTGGGAGCTCCCTGAGGGCAGGGACTGAGTCTGAAGTCCTTCAGCATCTCACATGCCTGCCCTGTCATCCTGTCCCTGGCCTTAGGACCCCCTGCCATGGCACCCCTGATGGTGTTCACTTCCTGCACAGGACTCACCCTCAGCCGGAGCAGAAGCTGCCAACAGACCACTAAACCACAGTGCACCCTCGGCATTAATTAGTGTTGCTGCTGTTAAGTGTTTCTTCCCATTTATGCAAATCAGCGAGGTAAGAGGCATATAATGAAGTGTTTGTGGTTTAATACTGTGCGGTAGGAACGAAGAGGAATTTTAATTACTGGCTCCTAATTGGATGGACGGCTTGTTAATATCCTCCTGACAGGACATCTGAGTCGCCGCTGCCCACTCACCCAGGCCCAGGTGTCTGCTGCCCACTCCCCACCAGGGCAGCGTCAGGGAACAGTGCCTCCAGGAGCCATCCTTGCTGTCCTTGCCCAGGGGTCATTCCTGGCAACCCTCTGCCCTTGACTTTGGAGCTCCTGTGGCTTTCAGTCTCTTCTCTTCTCTCTCTCTCAATCTCTCTGCCTTCGGAGGGCCCCGGGCTTGTGTTCGAATCCCCATTCTGCCACTTAACTGTGTGACGCTGGACAGGTCACTTCCCCTCTCTGAGCCATGTTCTTCAGGCTAAGTTCTGGAATATGGGTGATGGGCATTGATAAATCAGGAAGTTTATGCAGTTAGGAAAGGTTTTCCAGAGAAGGATGAGAGGGTCCTGAAAGACACATAGCATCTTGAGGTGAAGGGAGGCCTACCCAGGCAGAGAATCTGGAGGAGAAAAGAATGTAGGGTATGTGGGAGAGTCTGGAGGTGGGCGTTACCCCCAGAGGTAGGAGGTGCTGAGGACAATTCCCTCCCCCTCATCCTTCAGGGCTCAGCCTGGTGTCCAGCACAGGTCCGAGACCTGAGACAGATGTACTCAAAGGACTTGTCTGCTGAAGATGCTCCAAGTCAGGGTGCAGTTTGGATTCTAGAGAAAGTAGGCAATAGGGTGCCATGGAGGACTCCGAACAGAGAGCTGAAGAAATGTTAGAATCAATGGCACCTTCACGGCTCCCTCTGCCTTCTCTCGGATTCACCTCCCGATGTGGTTTGACTGTGTCCCCACCCAAATCTCATGTTGAATTGTAGCTCCCATAATTCCCACGTGTTGTGGAAGGGACTGGAGGTTCCCCCATACTGTTCTCATGGTAGTGAGTAAGTCTCATGAGATCTGATGGTTTTATAAGGAGAAATCTCTTTTGCTTGGTTCTCATTCTCTCTCTTGCCTGCTGCCATGTAAGATGTGCCTTTTGCCATGGTTGTGAGGCCTCCCCAGCCGTGTGGAACTGTGAACCCATTAAACCTCTTTTTCTTTATAAATCACCTAGTCTGGGGTGTGTCTTTTGTTTTTTTGTTTTTTTTTTTTTTGAGACGGAGTCTCGCTCTGTCACCCAGGCTGGAATGCAGTGGTGCGATCTCGGCTCACTGCAACCTCCGCCTCCCAGATTTAAGCGATTCTCTGCCTCAGCCTCCTGAGTAGCTGGGATTACAGGTGCCCAGCACCATGCCAGACTAATTTTTTGTATTTTTAGTAGAGACGGAATTTCGTCATGTTGGCCAGGCTGGTCTTGAACTCCTGACCTTGTGATCCATCCACTTTGGCCTCCCAAAGTGTTAGGATTACAGGCGTGAGCCACCACACCCGGCCTTGGGTATGTCTTTATTAGCAGCATGAGAACAGACTAATACACCATCCCACCAAACATCCAAATCTTGATGTGGTCCAGGTCCTCAGAGGACAAATTCAGAAGCATTTCTGGATCCCCTAGGATGGGCAGAGTGGTGACATTTGGGCAGGGCCAGGCTAGGGGGAGAGAAGGAAGGAAAAACAGTCACTTCTCACCGAACAAGTTTTAAGAAGAGTTATAACCAGATAGAGAAGCCTCACTAGTCTCACTCTGCTGGAGTTAGAGCCTAGCTTTGGGACTTAACCAGCCTCGGGGTCCTTCTGAGCCTTACTATACTTATCCATAAAATGGGTTACACCTACCTTATCAGATGTGCTCAGAGAATACGTGACGTAAAGCACTTCAAGCGCTCAGCATTATGCTCACATGCAGTAGGTGTTCAACAAAAGGCAGATGTTATTATAATTCGATTTCCTACAATGGCAGGCAGTGAGCTCTCCTGGGCGTGGCTTCCTGGTGACAAGCCCAGGTGTCTGACTTAAGGCACAGCTGGCTCTGCACTTTCCAGCTGGGTGAACTTGTGTGATTTCCTGTTTAAGTCATACTTTCTTTTCTGGTAATATGAGGATCGTATAGTCCCTCCTCACAGGGTCTGGGGAAGGACTGGGCACTCAGAGTGTGCTCATTCGGTGTGGCGATGGCTGCTCCTGTCATAGTCATTATAGCCCACTGATGGGAGAACTAAACCAGCGGCTTCCCCGTTCTGAACTTCAGCTTCCCTGTTCTATCCAGGAATCACAGTCCCTGCACCCGCAGCCACCCAGAATCATTGCAGAGTTAGCAGATCCTATTGCTGACCAGCCTTCCTGAACTGTAGAGCACTGGACCAATGTGGGCTCTGATGGTTAGGACCACAGAGGGTATGGAGGGGGGTGGTGGTGGCTGTTCCTAGAAGCTGACTTGACCTGCTCGAGATGGGAGGTGACTGTGATCCATGTACCCCCTGCATCCTGGAAGACACTGGAAAGTCATTATGGGTGCAGGGGACCAACTGTAGAGCTTTAGGCCTCTGTTCCTGCTGGGACCTGGCCAGAGACTCTCTTGGGCCAGAGTTTGGCCTCCTTGGCCTGCACTTGAGATCAGCAAGCTCCTGAATCTCAGGGGTCCAGGTAAGGCAAGAAAACCCTGTGACTCGGCCCTCTCCTGTTTCAGTACGGCCAGCCTTCTTTCTCCAGAGTGCCTACGGGGCCCTCCCAACCTCCACTGGCATGAACGAGAAGGGAAAACCAGCATTTATACAATGCCTGCTGTATAGAGCAGGTGCTTCTCTAGGCACTATTACCATCCCCATGCCACAGACGAGCAAGCAGAGGTGGCTCGCGGGGATTGTGCAGTGAATGACCATTGGAGATAGGTCACCAGCCCATGCCTGCCTGATTCCAACATCGTGCCCTCTATTCCAAGCCTGCAGATGCCAGCTTGAGTCCCAGAACTCTACCCAGGCCACCAAGAGCTTTATTTACCTTCCCCCCAGCCCACTTTCCTGGGCTTATCAGGCAGAGGCCGAAGCAGCTGCTCACACTGCAAGCTCCCGTTCCAAGTGCCCCGCCAGTGACAGGAGAAAAAAGGAGCCTGAACCCTCAGGAATCCCCTGGCTGAGAGGCCTGCCAGAGTTTTCAACGGCAAGAAAAGCTGCGAAACGGGGTTAAACGAACACTTGTTTGAAAGGAAAACAGATGCCAGACAGATGCGCTCCCAACTTACACTGATACAGTCTCGCGTGGCGGTGGGAGGAGGCCAAATATTGATGAAGCATTTACCGCAAGAGGCAGAGCGGTGGAGCAAAGGCACAGAGGCTTGAAATTAAGCAGATGAAGCCGACCTCGGCTGGAATTCCAGATCCCCTTGGAGGGCTGTGTGACCTTGGGCAGGGCACTTAACCTCTCTGAGTCTGTTTTCTCATCTGCAAATGAGGACATTTGCCAATTAGGACAAATCGTACCCTTGCTATAGAGCAAGCTTCTTAATTTACAGGTGGTCCCCAATTTACAGTGATTTGATTTCCTGTTTTTCTTTCTTTCTTTTTTCATCTTTTTTTTGAGACAGGGTGTCACTCTATCCCCAGGCTGGAGTGCAGTGGCATGATTACAACTTACTGCAGCCTCAACTTCCCAGCCTAGGGCGATCCTCCCACCTCAGCCTCCTGAGTAGCTGGGACTACAGGCACATGCCACCACGTGTGCCTGTATTTTTGTATTTTTTTTTTTTTTTGTAGAGACAAGGTCTTGCCATGTTGCCCAGGCTGGTCTCAAGCTCCTGAGCTCCAGAGATCTGCCTGCCTCTGCCTCTCCAAGTCTGGGATTACAGGTGTGAGCCACCGTGCCTGGCCCAATTTGCCATTTTTCTACTTTACATTAATGGTGTGAAAGCAATAGCCATTTGGTAGAAACCATCCTTTGATGGTTCAAACCATCCTTTGAATTTCGAATTTTGATGCTGTAGGAAACTCCCTAGCAGTGCTGGACAGCATCAGGGAGCTGCAGCTCCCGGTCAGCCGCGCCATCAGGATGCTGATACACTGATACCCTGCAGCTCACTGTGCTGCAAAATGGTTTTGCGCAATATAGGCCAATGTAAGTGTACGGAGCACGTTTCAGGTCAGCTAGGCTAAGCTTTGATGCTCTGTAGGTTAGGTGTACTAAATACATTTTTGACTTAGTATATTTTCAACTTAAGATTGGTTAGTTGGGATGTAACCCCACTGTAAGCTGAGGAGCGTCTGCATATTAGGGACATAGGTACTCAGTAAATGTTAGTTTCATTCCCTTCATTAGAGGATTTAGCAAGCTGAGATATGAGGTCGTATTCGCCCTCTAAAGCTGGCCAAAAGGAAAGAGCCGCTCTCCTGGGGACAATGATGGTAAGTGAGGTCCAGAAGGCAGGAGGGTTGAAACCCAGAGGAGTCTTTGGACTTGGGGGACCGGGATCATGTTCTGTGAACTGTGATGGTGTCACCCTGGGGGTGCTAGATGGAAGGTGAGTTGGAGTTGGCCATGCAGGATTTGGACATGGGGAGGTTAAATTAATCCCCAGTCATTCTAGGGTGATTCTTCTGAAAGGAGGAGGTTTCCACGGGGCTTGGGGGCACAGTGGCAGAGGCTGGGTGTCACGTTCTAGGGTTAAGACCCTGGACAAGTCTGCTTCACTTCTGTGAGCCTGTTTCCTAAACTATAAAGGGAGGCTCATGATATTTACCTTCTAGAGTTGTCGGACAAAAAACGAAAAAAAAAAAAAGCAAAGTGCCAGGCCCGTGGCGACTACTCAGAATAGTAGTTGTTATTGGTGGGGGGGTTAATGTCATAGGAGGAGGTATGGCAGATGCGGTGGTGGACAGAGGATGAGTTGCAGAAGGAATAAAAGAGAAAGAGGTGAGAGGGTGGAGGGAGGAGTTAGTGCAGGATGGGAGGATGAGTGGATCTGCATCTAAATCCCAATTTCCTTGGCACTTGCGGGGAGACGGTTTCTTTACGCAAACCATGACACATTTGCACAGGGTTGGAGCAGATCTCCAAGGCTCTGGACAAGCCTGCATGATACATTTCAGGTACATCAGTCTCGGTTTCCCCAGCAGGAGACAAGCCTCCTGAGACAAACCTATACAGTCCTTTTCATCCACTCTGTTTGTGTTGGAGACCTGCATTTTTCCAGCTTCCCTGCAAACCCTTTGGAGCAGCCAGCATTGGTGGGTAGGAAAAGGTCCCCCAAGCTCCTGCCCAGCGCCTCTTTAGGGTGGGAAAAGGGAAGGAACGGAAGTGCCCACCGATGTCTTCTTTGACTTCACAATGTCTTGACAACCTAGGGGCATTGGCTGGATTTAGTTAAGTGCTCATAACTTCCAAACCAAAAGTCAGAGCTCAGGATTTAACAATAACTGGTGTTTTCCAATTCCTGAAAAAGGATGTATATGAAAAGGGAAATAACGTGATAGCTATCATTTATATGAAATGCAATTTAGTTGCTGATTTGGTGTATCACTGGACTGCAATGAACGTGAAAAGAAGTAGAAAATTCACCAATGGGAGACTGCCCAGTGGCTGACAGATGGAGGATAATGAAGACAATAATGATAGAACAACATACTAGCTCCATCTGTATAGCACTCTACATGGCATGTATTATGACTGCTCCCTTGTACAGATGAGGAAACTGAGGCATAGGCAAGATAAGTAACTTGCCCAAGGGTTTAGGATTAATAAGTAGCAGAGTTGAGATTTGAGCCTGGGTTTGACTGACTCCAGGGCACAAGTTTTTCCCTCCCTTGCTCCTTCCCTCTCTCCTTTCCTTCTTTCCTCCCTCCCTCTCTTCCTTTCTTCTGACCCCCTTCTTTCCTTCCTTTCATTCTTCTCCCTACCTCCTTTGCTGTGCTTCCTTTTCCTGTCTTTCCCTCCCTCCATCCATCTTTCCTTTTATCCTTTTCTCTCCTTTCTTTCAACTGGATATTGATAAATTGCCCTCCATGGAGGATGTACAATTTACGTTCCCTCCAGCAATGTTGGAGAGCCTCTCCCTATTCTCCCACAGATTTGCCAAACATGGTGTCAACAAACACGTGCCTTAGGAAATGTTGCCCATCTGATCAGCGAAAGATGGTATCTCAGTGCAATTTTAACTGATTGCAAAGGAGGTTGAGCATCTTTTCATATATTGATGAGCCATTTGTATTGCTTTCCTTGCGATTATCTTTCATAATTTTTGCCCATATTTGTTCCTTTGTTGGTATTTTTTCTTATCAGTTTCTAGGAACTTTTGATATATTGAGGATAATTTCATAATAGGAATCTGTATTTGTTTGCTAGGGCTGCCATAACAAAATACCACAAACTGGGTGGCTTAAACAACAGAAACAGATTTTCCCACAGTTCTGGAGGCTGGAACTCCAAGATCAAGGTGCTGGCAGGGTTGGTTTCTTCTGTGGCCTCTCTCCTGGACTTGCAGATGGTCACCTTTTTGTGGCATCCTCACATGGTCTTTCCTCTGTGCATAGGAATTTCTGGTGTCTCTTTTGTGCCTCCAAATTATTTCTTCTTATAAGGACACTAGTCAGAGTGGATTAGGGTCCACCCTAACAGCCTCATTTTAGGCCAATTACTTCTTTAAAGGCCCTATATCCAAACACAGTCACATTCTGAGGTCCTAGGGATTAGGGCTTCAAATAAGAATTTTGAGGGAACACTTCTCAGCCTGTAAAAAGTAAAGTAGAGGTTCTTCTTCAAAGACTTTCCTCCCCATCTAATTAAGAATAAATAGTAACTTCTCTTAGAAGGCAAATTTGTTCAAAGACCTGTGCTAACATTCTTAAATATCTGCTAGCTGTAATAAAGAAATCAATGCACTTTATGTTCTTAGCTCCCACAATTTAGCCTAAATATTTGCCCTGGCATGCTTATACTGGTCCAAGCAAGCATCAGGTCATAGCCTGTTCCTCTTCCTTATTTAAAAATGTTTTTATCTTTCTCAACATCCCACAAGTTACTTCCTCCTTCCTTTGTTCTCTTCTGCCTTTGCCTCTTTTTTTTTTTTTCTTTTTTTATTTTTTTGAGTCTCGCTCTGTCGCCCAGGCTGGAGTGCAGTGGCCGGATCTCAGCTCACTGCAAGCTCCACCTTCCGGGTTTACACCATTCTCCTGCCTCAGCCTCCCGAGTAGCTGAGACTACAGGCGCCCGCCACCTCGCCCGGCTAGTTTTTTGTATTTTTTAGTAGAGACGGGGTTTCACCATGTTAGCCAGGATGGTCTCGATCTCCTGACCTCGTGATCCGCCCGTCTCGGCCTCCCAAAGTGCTGGGATTACAGGCTTGAGCCACCGCGCCCGGCCTCCTTTGCCTCTTTTAAAAAGTTCTAAGTGGCTAGACAATCAGGACAAATACAAAATGTGAGGTCCCGTTCCAGCCAATAGAAACCGGACACAGCAGTCAGTTTATAAATGACCTGTCTCCTTTGTTCAGTATACTCTCGTGGCAAAACTGCTAGCAAGTGTACCCTTTCTGCAGAAAGTAAAAATGGCCTTGCTGAAGAAATTAAATGTGTGTTCAAGTGCTATTTCTTTACAGCACCAGCGAACAAGCATTCCTAACAAGCCAATAACAAGAGTCCCACAAATTTTTTTTTTCTGAGCTTGCTTTAAAAAAATACTTTACCTTCTATATTTTCTCTTTACCCTATGCAGTATAGTGTCCTCAAGTCTCCAAATTTGAATATCTGAAATCAGCTTTGCTCCAGAAAACCGAGTGTTTATCTTTGCCTGGTTTCCCCTAATTGGTCTTCAGAGACAGTTTGGTCCAGAGGAAAGGGTGTGATGGACTTTGGAGTCACTTTGACCTGGCCTGAAGTCCTGGCAATCTGCACAGCTGCAGGGTGACCTTGGGCAAGTCACTCTATCTGAGACGCAGAGTCTCGCTTCTATAAATGACACCAATAATAGCTAGCTGGCAGAGCTGCTATGAGGACGAAGTGAGATGATGTCTCTAGAACGTGTAGCTCCATGTCTGGCCTGTCACCAGGGTTCAGTACGCTGCAACCATTGCGATTTTCTTTATGAATAAGAGGTCATGTTTATCAAGCATCCATGGCACCGAGGGCCTGAGGGGAAGGGGGATGCAGAGTGGGGTCTGTCTAGGCATCTGCTCTCAGGGACTCACCGTCAGGACCACAAGCTGGAATGCATGGGCCATGCCCCTGCTGTCCTTCAAAGCCTAAATGGGGACGGGAGACTCATATCTGAGCCTTGTAAGTGGAAGAGGATTTTTGCAGGTGGGAAGTAGGGGCGAAGGGGAGGGCATTGCAGGGGGAGGGCCCAGGATGTCCCAGAGCAGGGAGGCAGGAAAGGAGAGATCACTTTCATTGGATCACAAGGCATCTCTGTCCACTCAAGCGTTTCTGGTTTGAAAGCGGGAGGCAGCGTGGAGACTGTGTTGTGGAAACAGGAACTGTCCTTACCTGAAATAGGCAGAACACACAATGTTCGTTGGAGTTTGACTGTGAGGCTGGAAGTGCTTGCAGAGGGAATGGACACAGGGGTGAGCAGATGATGTTCACACTACACATCACTGGCTGAGGCTGAGCTTGCAGGGAGCAAGGGCTCTGCTGGCACAGATCGCAGAGGACTTGAGGAGGGTATATCTGAAGCAAGAGTGTTGGATGATCAGAGACATCCCCAAGAAGTGGGGATTGGTCAAAGGGCCCATGTTGGATGGAGGTGGCTCAGTGCCTGGCCCTTTACCTCATCTAACGCTAACTACAAATCTGCAAAGTGGATATGATGACCTCATTGTAGAGAGAAGGAAACCGAGAATTGAAAAGGTGAAATTGTTTGCCCAAAGTCAAATTAGGGACTAGGTGGAGGAGCTGAGCTTAGAACCTGGCGAGCCTCAATTCTCTGCATGCACCCCCGTGCTGGTTAGAAAAGGGTCTTGGATGGTGGTGACCCCAGTGAAAGTGATCCCTGTGGAAAGGCTCAGTGCCCTCCACCACCCACCTGTCTTGCCAAGTTCCCTCCTTTCCCAGGGTGAGTGGATTAGGCTGAGAAGGCATGGGGTTTATGGTGAGCCCACTCCAGAGAGCCCACTTCCACCTTTTCCTTCTGCTGCTGGAATCTCATTTCATACCTCCACCCTCGTGATCTGCTGGGGTGAGGGAGCCTATGTGGGGCCTCACCTCCGTCCTCACTCCTGCCGGACAGAGGACAGAAGGGTCCCCACTGAACACTCTCTATTCCCCAAAGCAAGTGCGGTTGTGTGGCCAGGGCACTCTCAGGTTCCCGGCGCCCTGGGTGCCACTCCGAACTGTCTGGCTCCTCTCCACGGATCCCAGGGCCATCTTCTTCTGCATATTCATCATTCTTCTCCCTGCTCCGCGTGGACCACAAACACCTTGATCACATCTACCGCAGGAACACCTGCTGTCCTTGAAACGATCACATTCATGGAACGAGAACAACCAGCTTAGCATCATGGTCCAAAATGTCCCCCAGGGGCTGGACAGGACCTTGGGAGTCCAGCAGGGCCACCCTGCTGCCTTTGGGATGGGGGTGCGGTGAAGACATGTTAAACCCTCTGAACCGCAAGGAGGGCCTCTCTTGCTGCCAGAGCCCCCTCCGCGTCACTCCGCTCACCAAGGAAGAGCATCTGGCCGCTAACTTATATATAATAACCCTTAAACGCTGCCATTAAGTCACCTCTCATTCTTTTAAACTACCCAGGAAGGGAATTCAGGGTGATATATGGAGGCTTTTATGGCTGGTACTGGGCAGCTTAAGGACTTAGCAGCACACTGAACACGCACATTGTTGCATAAATAAGAATCACTGTAATATCAAAGCATCACTCAGCTCCATGCCTGAGTTTCTCAGCAGCACAGAACCAACACCTTGCACCCTGGGTCATCGTCACTTAGACGAGGGGACCTGAGGACAGGGGCATTGCCCCAGAGCTGGACCACTGAATCCCATGATGTTACCACTGCTAGATGCACCAGGAGACCATGTCACTTTGTCTCCTGTCCCTCTCTCCTTTCACTCAGCCTTCTCCTTAATTACGCCTCATGTTGCGAGGGTCAGGAGGGGAAGAGGAAAGGAATCGCTCCCTATCAGAATTAACTTGCTGCATGCCAGGCACCTTACACATAATATCTCATGAAATGCTCGATTTTACACAGTGGTAAAGATGTTATTGCTCATTTATAGCTGGGGAGACTCAGTAGCTTGTCCAAGTTCACCCAGCTTGTAAGTGACAAAGCTGGGATTTGAACCCTGCCTATGGCCCTTGCATATATGTCATTTGCAGGAAACATGGGATTCTGGGGCTGGAGGGGGGCAGGTGCTGGTGCAGGCGGACAACCCTGAGGGGCCCCGGAGAACCCTGTGTGTAGAGGCTTTGAAACTGGGAGTGGGGGGCTCAGAGAGTGTGTCTGGGTTTACAGGCAAGGGCACGGCACTCACCTGCGGCTGCTCACCTGCATGGCTATGCTCACCTAGGAGCACCCAGTTGGCAAATGGACAGTGTTAATATTTAATGAGTGATGGTGACTTTGGGGGAATTGCTGTTTACTCAGCAATTCTCACCATCCTCCCTTAGAGGAAGGCTCAGAACTCACATCGGCCCTGATGGCTCAGGCAGAGACTCCCCAGATCAGATCACCACCATTTGGATCCGCCATGGAGGCCCATCTGCGAAGCAGCTTCGGCGAGTGGGGTCCAGTGTCAGGTCCTGAGGGTGGAGGAATAGCAGGGAACTGGGAAGTAGGGCCCCTATGTTTGGGGAATTCCACTCATGCCTGGGAGTGGTTGAAGATGAAGCCCAGGCAGTATTTCTTCCTTCCACCTTTCCTCTAACCCCTCTCTTGCCCACGCCGACTGGGATGCCAGCCGTGGTGCTGGGGTCCTCTGCTCTTCCCAATTCACAAGGGCAGTCCAAGGGTTCCAGAGCTAATTCCACTTTCTCATAAGACCCCAAGGGAATCACATACCCCGGCTGCTTCTGCCCCACATGAGGATGGCGACACAGGTGGTTGAGTTAGCAAGTGTCTTTGCTCACGGCTGGACCCCCCGCACCCAGCCCAGGGTAGGGAGTGCTCACTGGCACTCAGATGTGCCTGATTAACAGAAATGAAAGATGAGCTAATTGCTGCTGAATGTGAGCCACTTTTTGGTAGGGAGAGCAGGGTTTTCAAATCATGGAGTCCTGGAGATGCAGGGAAGGACTGTCCGTGGGGCTCCTGGTCCACATTGTGGTGCTTGGCCCACAGAGATGAGCTGCCTGTTGGTGGGGGTGGCAGAGAAGCTGGAAAATGTGTGGACCATAAGAGAGGAGTGGAGCAGGGTTTTTTGGTGGGGGAGGGGATCTCTTACTCTGCAGGAGATGGAACCGGGAGAAGTTCAACAGAGCAGTGGTACCAGCAAGGTACGGCAGGTGGCCATGAAGGCCACAGACCTCGGGACTGAGTGCCTCTGCGTTCAAGCCCAGGATCTGTCACAAGCCCCAGCCCACAGCAGGCACCCGGGAAGTGGTAGCTGTGAGTGCCATCATTGTGGAGAAGGTAGGGAGGGCATCCCAGTTACAGGGAGCCGCGTGGGCAAAGGCGTCACTGAACCTGGATGCTACATTTGGGGGATGCTACATTTGGGGGATTCTGCACCAGGATTAAAGGATGCAATGGCAGGGACAGGGGAGGAAGTGAGGTCAGAAAGAGAGATCCTTGGGGACCAGACATCTAGCTGAGGAATGGGGTCTTATGAAGCCAGTGACCATTTCTGAGTAGGGATTCTAGAATCCAGAGTGGTAGATAGATCGGTGGCTCCCAAATGGCCAACTCTGAACCCATGCTGGCTGGCTACAGACCCCAAAGACTCCATTTGGATAATACATTAATATACAGAGTGCCGGGTCCCACTTCCAGAGAGTCTGATTCAATAGGTAAGAATGGCTAATATGTATTAAACATCTTCTACTTGCTTGATTGTATGCTATATATTTTGCTTGTTTAACTAATATAATCCTCACAAGAATCCTATGGCAATAGATACTGTTATTTTCCCCATCTTACAGATGGAGGAAGTAAAGCACAGAGAGGTTAAGGAAGCATGTGATGGTCCACGATTCCTGGCAAGGGCTAAATAATAATAGGTAAGGAAATAGTCATGCTGAGGAAGAGGTGTAGCAGAGCAGCTCAAAACTCAGTCCCCAGCATCAGAACGTTTTCATTCCGGCTCTGCTGCTCACTAGCCATGAGACTTGTCAAGTGACTTTTCCTCTCCAAGCCTCAGTTTCCTCTGCTGTAAATTAAGAATCTTGCTGGAGCTGTCATGCAGAATCAGTGAGATAATGCACAATGTTTATCACAAGCACTCAATAAACAAAAGCCTTCATTCTTATTTCTGGCACAAACTCCCTTGGCCAACTACCTAGCAACCATTCTTTTCTAGCAAGACTTTAATTTTGTTGAATAATTCCCTTTCTGCCATGTGGATATGGGCTTCAGGGGGGTGGCACCAACTCTAGAGCCAAGAAGTGAGTGACGATTGGTCTAAGGCTCAGCCAATCTTGGTTGACCTGTTCCCTCTAATAGTGATTGGTTAAGCCATGAGCAGCTGATACAGTTCTGGCCAATTAGAGGAAATCTATAAAGGAGCTTCTGGGAAAGGTTGAAGAGGTACCTGGGAAGAAATAGTTCCTTTTCTTCTTCCCTGGACAGGATTGTGTCTGCAGTTGAGGGCTGGAACCACAGCAGCCACCTTGCAGCCATGAGGGGAACTATGCTCACAGGCTGAGGAGGGCAGGGAAGAAAGATAGACTTGGGACCTTGATGAGGGCCTGGGCTGATGAATTAATCAGCCCTAGAATCCCCCTAGCTCAGGACTTCTTATGTGAGAGAATAATTTTCAACATTATTTAAACTAAATTGAGTTTCCTGTTGATGTTTCCTATTACCTGAGCTGGAAGCATCTACCTAATACTCTATTAATTAAAGTTTGGTAAGCGTCTGTTATTCCTGGAGCAAGGCACTTATGTACATATCACTTCTTGTTACCCTCACACTAATAGAACAGAATTAATATCCCTATTTGTCTTAGTCCGCTCTGGCTGCCATAACAAAGTCTTAGTCTGCTCTGGCTGCCGTAACACATATCATAGACTGTGTGGCTTAAACAACAGAATTTGATTGTCTCACAGTTCTGGAGGCTGGAAGTCAGATCAGGCTGCCAGCAGGGTCGGGTTCTGGGGAGGGCTCTCCTCCTGACTTGTAGATGGTCGCCTTTTCACTGGGTCTTCACATGGCCTTTCCTTGTTGCACTTGCACAGAGAGTGAGAGTGAAAGAGAGAGAGAGAGAGAGAGAGAGAGAATCTTATCTTCATCTTATAAAGCCCTCCAATCCTATCAGATTAGTACCCCACCCTTACGACCTCATTTAACCTTAATTACTTTCTAAAACCCCTATCTGCAAATGCAGTCACATTAGGGGTTAGGGCTTGAACATATGAACTTGGGAAGACACAATTCAGTCCATAACACAACTGCATCCTCAATAAAAATTAGGCTCACGGATGTGAAGTGACTTGCCCAAACCACATCACCTGCAATGGGACACAGCTGGGCTTTGAACAGAAGTCTGAATTCTAACGTGTGTGCTCCCTGCACTAGTCAAGCATCCCCTCTGGTGTGTGTGTGTGTGACTCAATCCATAAGTCATCTTACTATCCTACTTTGGGAAAGATTATTAATACACAATTTTTCACATTTTACAAAACAGCTTTAGGCCAGGTACGGTGGCTCACACCTGTAATCCCAGCACTTTGGGAGGCCGAGGCGGGTGGGTCACTAGGTCAGGAGATCAAGACCATTCTGGCGAACACGGTGAAACCCCATCTCTACTAAAAATACAAAAAATTAGCTGGGCGTGGTGGCGGGCACATGTAGTCCCAGCTACTCGGGAGGCTGAGGCAGGAGAATGGTGTGAACCCGGCAGGTGGAGCTTGCAGTGAGCTGAGATCACGCCAATGCACTCCAGCCTGGGCGACGGACTGAGACTCCGTCTCAAACAACAACAACAACAACAACGATAACAACAAAAATCAGCTTTAATTGAGGTATAATTTACCAACAAAAAAGTCCAATTAGAACTGTCCGATTAGTTGCATTTTGACAAATGTATGCAGTTGTGTAAACACCACCACAGTCAGGATACAGAACAAGCCAATCACTCCTAAAAGTCTCATCACAGACATTTTGGAATCTCCTTCATCCTGCCCTTAGGCCCAGGCAACCACCTACCTCCTTCCTGTCCCTGCTGTTTGGCCTTTTCTAGAATTTCCTACGAGTGGAAGCATATAGTTTGTGTCTTTTGGGTCTGGCTTCGTTCACCTGGCATGATGCTTTGGAGATTTAGCTGTGTGGTTACATGGACCACTTGTTCATCCCTCTTGTTTCTATGTAGTATCCTGTTATAAGGAAATATCAGATGTGGGTTTATTTGAATTTTATTTTATTTTGTTTTATGTGTTTATGTATGTATGTATTTATTTATTTATTTGGAAACAGCGTCTCACTCTATCACCCAGGCTGGAGTACAGTGGTGCAATCTTGGCTCACTGCAACTTCTGTCTCCCAGGTTCAAGCGATTCTCCTGCCTCAGTCTCCTGAGTAGCTGGGACTACAGGTGCGCGCCACCACACCCAGATAATTTTTGTATTTTTAGTAGAGAAAGAGTTTCGCCATGTTGGCCAGGTTGGTCTTGAACTCCTGACCTCGGGTGATCTGCCCTCCTCGGCCTCCCAAAGTGCTGGGATCACAGGCATGAACCACAGCGCCTGGCCTATTTGAATTTTAAAATCGTGCTTTCCATACAGGAATGTTCAGGGAAGCTCAGCCTCATGTGTTCTGCTGCTTGCAGGGAATCACACCGCAGTCAGAAACACCCAGATGGCTGGGCCTGCCAGGGGCCTGTACTGCTTTCCAACAGCCATGCTGGGATCTTGCATCTAAACAGCTCTAGTTTCCTCCTGTCTCCAGAGAGCTTGCACCCCACCCCCGAGACATTGCAGGAAGCAATTCCATGTGTTCCCTGAATCCGAGCAGCCCGTGTTTAAGCGTCTTCGCAGATGGGCAGTTCTTCTTTTATCTAGTCTCAAGCCTTCATGCTTCATTACCATTCTTCCCGTTGCTGATGAAATGAGGCTTTGAAGTGAGGGAACTGCATGGATCTGAAGGCTCAAGGAAGAGGATGACGGGAAGGCCCAGGAGTCTCTCCCATGTCCCTGGTTAGACAAAAAGCTGCCTATTCCAGGAGCAGATGTTGTCGGAACCCACCCATATCCCCTCGCTCGCTCTTGTCACTTCAAGCGTACCACCCGACTTCCCCCTGCCAGCTCTCTAATTTCTTTGCCTAGGGTTCTCTTTGATTGGCAGGGCCTGTTTTGCCCACCTGATTCCCATCACCTTCTCCCCCGAGGGAAGGATAACACTGAGGTTCACGTCTGTTCGAAACTGGCTCCCAGGGTTTTCCCAGGGCTTGAGCCCCATCGCCCACCAGGGTAGCTCCTGATGACACACTCTACCTGCCTTCTCCTGTGCCCTGACAGTGGTTCTTGATGTTGTCTGCAAATAAACTACCTGCACCACAATCCTTGCCTCGGATCTGCTTCTGGGAAGCCCATTCTGAGCCAAATGGTAGTGGTGAGCACTGGCGGTCTCTGGGGCCCTGGGCTGGCTGCTTTATGGACTGATTTCATCACTATAGTCCCTGAGGTGGGAGGGTTCACTGCCGTCTTGCAGATGACGGGTAACTTGCCTGAAGTCGAGCACTTAGTAGGTGGCCAAGCCAGGTTTCAGACCCCCCAGCCCTTCCCCACCCACCTACACCCTGAAACAAACATATTCAAATGCCCGTGTGACCCTTATCTGGAGTTTGAGTAAAATTCTTGGGCTTGGGAGTCCAAAAATCAGAACTCTGTTTCTGCCTCTGTCACAGATGTGCTGTGTTGCCTTGGACAAGTCACTTCCCCTTTCTGGGCTCTATTTCCCCATTATAATCTGGAGGGACTGGATTGTGTGATGTAAACAGGCCCCTCTAGCTCTGACATTTGGTAGAAGCTAAGGTGGAAGGAGGTGATTTTAGGACAAATACTAGGCCACCCTATCTTATCCAGCAGGGAGTGAACTGCAGTTAGCACCTGCAGACAGCAGGGAGGGAACGAGAAAGAGTCATTTGAAGGACTCAGAGGAAGTTGCCATGGAATAACAAGGGCAGCTCCTTGAGGGATGTTGCGGGGAGAGGAGTGCAGACATCCAAGGTTAAAGGCAGGAGGGGTCAGTCTGGAACCTCCTTGTCCCTTGCTCCTGGCGGGAAGTGACCTGGGAAGAATCTGGGGTAGCGGGGGCTCCCTTCCTCTGTCCGGTCCCTTAGAAGGGGTCCCTCGGGCAGAGGCTGTTCCAAACCCTCCTTCCTATGAGGACTCTCTCACCAGGAGGTCACCTCCCCTAGCACAGGGGTGGCAGGACAGGGTGGAGGGAGAGCTAATGAGCCAGAGCCATGCTCTCTCCACCTCCAAAAGCCCAGAGCAAGGCAGAGGGAAAAGCCGGGTGAATTATGCATGCGCCTGTTAATCACGCACTGATTAAAATGATTGTACTAATATTAATTCTTCCAGCCCTCTTGGAGGAGAGGGCAGTGCCTGTTCCCTGCTCCTGGCACTAGATCATGCCCAGCAGACCTGTGGATTTGTAGGATGCTGGCTCTCTGCCAGTCCCTGGGCACGCCGCTGAGTGTGAGCTCTTTGTGCCCCCTCCCTAGTGAAGAAGGGAAGGCCCGGTGCCTGGCCTGGATGTCTGAACCTGCAGAGTGAGGTTCAGAGATGTCAAGGGCCTTAATTACGGACACACGCAATGAGCCTGGTTAGGAAACAGGCCTCCTGCTCCCTGGGCTATGGGCTGTGCCTATAGGGTGAAAACAAGAAGGATTTTCAAGGCAATGTCACATGGGTGAGCTGCTTTTAGGCAGATAACTGCAGGAGGGGACACTGAGGGGCATCCTAGCTTAAAGATATCTGATTTGCAAATGTCCAGACACCTGGCTTCATTTTTCAGACATCTGAAGGCATTGTGGCAAAGTTAAGGGAACAGAACAGATTCTGGGGCCAAACAGACTTGAATTCCAGTCTGGTCTCCCCCAGCCTCTAGCCAAATGATCTTGAGAGCAAGACTTTTCCTCCTTGAACCTTAGAGGTTCCATCTGCAAAAGGAGTCAGTCAAGCCCAGAACTGTTGTCAAGATTTAAGGATAAAATCTAATAAGTAGGGTATCTCTTGGCACATAGCAGATAATTCTTGGGACCAGTTTTCCAAGGAGTAAGCCTTTTCACACTGATGTGCAGTTTTCACATAACTGGTATTTAACAGCATCTGCGCCCCTGCCCCTATGACCTTCTGCTTCCCACCATGGAGGACTTTCTTCCTCTTCCTTGGTGAGGTGGGAGGAGTGCCAGGGTGTCCACAGAGAATTTAGAATACAAAGCAATCCCCCAAGGAAACAATGTTACAAGTCATTGGTAACCACAGATACAAATAAAACATTGTCAGCTTCCTTGGGGATTAAGAGGGTTTAGGGGCTACCCTGGGACTTCAAGGACAACAGGCCAGCTGTGAACTTTAGCAATGCTATCAGTAGCCACGCCCACTGTTTACTGAGTTCCTGTTTGCTGGGCACTTGACATACAGCACTTCCTATAATTTTCCTGGATGTATTTGAGGTTGGTGGATATTTTTATTCCCCACTTTAAGAGACAAGGACACAACAGGGTGGTTTGATTCCAGGCTGAAGTTTGCCTTCCTCCCAGTCTGTGCTTTTAACCATGACTTTCTTTATTGCATCCACTGACACTGTTTATCTGGGAAGATATATTGCTTGATCCAAGAAGTTGACTTAGAAGTGAACTTTAGGGACAGATCCTTCCATACACTAAAGATTGCAAAGACTCTGGTGGCCTGGAGAATCCAGAGTCAGTAATAATCCAATAATGGGCACTTTCTGAAGGGCTCAGACAACAGGGCACGTGGTCCAGGGTCCAAGGTTTTTCCTTTGCCCAGAAAAGTCCACACAGAGCCCTGAGCATGTGCCCAGAGATGGCTGGCAAGGACCGTGGTCATGTGTGGGGATGGGATCAGTGAGGTGTGTGTGTGTGTGTGTGTGTGTGTACACGGTTCTTGGAACATATACATAAACCTATCTATATTCATGTGCACATAAAACATAAACACAGGCCGTTATCCAGTCTCAGATTCTCTCTGATGATTTTTTTTTTTCTGCAGTTGATTATTGCCTTGTCCTGTCTCCTCATCGCTTATTCACAAACACACTTACTGATGTGGTCTGCACTTCATTAATTTGCATGGGTTTGCATAGTGCCTGGGGAATGAGCAAATGTCTTATCCTCTCTCTCCACTTGAGCAAGGAATTCCCCATTTAGAGCAACGACCCTGTGCAAGGAGGAGTGGGTGTGTTTGGGTGACTGGATCGAGGAGGTGGCACGTGTATGTTAAAAAGTCATATTCGGTTGCCCATTGTCTTCCAAATATATCCTATAGCAAACAAGCTTCTCAGTGGGTGGAGAAGACCATGAATTTGGATCTCCTAGGGGGTGGATGAAGAGGCGCTGAGATTGGTGAGTTTATCTGAAGGGGCAGGGGTGGGATGCAAAACTGGGCACAATGGGGCAAGTTTCTTTCTTTTTTTCCAGCTCTCATTGGCCAGTGCTTAAGCCATCACATAGATTTCAATCAGCTGTAACAGATATAACCTTGAAGTGTGAGGTTGTCAGGAAAAAGAAGAAAGGAAGGCGGGGAAGCGGGGAGAGAGAAACAGAAAGAGGGAGCAGGCTGGAAAAGAGAGAAAGGGAGTGTCAGACACTGTGATAACAGGGTCATTCCCTCCATTGTGTCCTGTTGACCTGCCCCAGGCCAGCCCCAAAATGCATACAGCCAGGTCTTGCCCAATCAGATCTTCTCATTATCCCCTTAATTATTCTTTACAATTAAGCTGTATGTTCTCCATTTACAGAAGAGGAAGTGAAGCCATAGAGAGGTCCCTTGGCCACCAAAAGGGAGACTCGGGTTTCAGCCAAATGTCTTTCTTCCTGAGTTCAAATCCCTGATCCGCCTCTTAGCATAATACCATGTGATATCAAACGAGTTATCTAACTTCATGTTGCCTCAGTTTCTGCATCTGTGAAGTGGGGGTAATACTGCAGAACTCATTAGGGTTGTGTAAGCCTTAAATGAGTTAATATATGTAAAATGTATAGAACAGTTCCAGGCGCATATTAAATTCTATATAAATGAGTATTAGCTATTATTCTATTGTTATTATTCTATGAGCATAGATTGTTCAGTTACAAATCTTGTCCCTCCCTCTTTCTCCCCAATGCCCCTTCCTGCCAGCTACTCCTTCCTTTTAAGAGTTAAGCCCTGGTGTCGGCTTCTCCAGCCAGCAAGTGATGTCATCCCCCCTTCCCCTTTTCCTTCCCCCTACCCCACCTCAGGGTCTGGCCTTCTGGAGGATGGTCTGTGCCTGTTTTCCAGACCCCCAAGCAGGCAGCAGCTCAGGGAGCAAGCACAGGGATGCTTATTCTCCGCCCTTCCTCTCTTTGAGAATCTAAGGGTATAAGTTAGATAACCGTGACACCTGTTTTAAATTAGCCTTCAGAAGCCTCCGACAGCTGAGAAATTATTTAACAGGGAAAGAATTGAGTACATGAATAAATATTAATATTAAATCACCACTTCCCTAGATTTAAGAGGAAGGGTGGGGGACTCACCAAGAGATGGAGGCAGCAGGTGTCCTGGAGATGCCACTGTGCAGGGCTCAGAGAAGCCAGCTGTGGGGCAGGACTACGGAGCCACCAACCATTGGTCACCCAGTTCCTGTCCAAGCCGAGTGGGGACTCTGTCCATCAGGGAGGCTGGCAGGTGGCAGAGGCAACATCCAAGCAGCTCATGGCAACTCAACAGGTGCTCGTTTGAGCTCCAGCCTTCCCAGGCTGCAGTCCTGGAGGGACGGAGACTCCGCCTGAGAGCTGCCCAAAGCATGGAGCAGACTCCCACCCCCATCCCGCAGAGAGGCGCCACTGTCCCGGCCCAGCCTGACCCCATTGTGGCTTTCATGGGCCCAGCACTGTTACCTCCGTGGGCCCCTGCCTCCATATAAAAATGGTAACATGTTTATTTTATGACCACATTGGAATAAAGATGAATCCAATCCAGGCTGGATTCGCAATTCTATATTCATTACTATTTTACTCATTTTTTCCCCCTGATTTTAAAAGGAATCAAAATGAAAACAGTTTTTGGGCCCTGGGCATGGTACCTACTGGGCCTGATGGAGGGGGCAGCCCTCTGGCTGGGGTCAGGGTGGCAGAGGCTTGAGCTAGGGAAGCAGGAACTGGTGAAAAGGGGTCGGCTTGGGGGTGAGGGTCTCTGGGAGATGGCAGAGACTACACCCAAGGGCTATGGAAACTCAGATCCCATCCTTTAGGCCCCGATCACAGATTGAAATTAAGTAATAATAAGCAATGTCTATGAATAACAAAAGTAATAATAATGTGTATGAATGAGTAGTGCCCTTCGCTTTGACCGTCCTGACCACCTTGGCTTTCTTCGAAACCCTCCAAGCAAAAGGAAAAGAAACTGCCAAGTGCATTCCAGGCTCAGGGCCTTCGCTTCGGCCCCCCTGGCTCGGCATCCTCTTTCCTGGTATGTGAGTGACTCGCTCTCCCTTCTCCTTGGGTCTCCCTCTAATGTCACCATCCTAGTGAGGTTCTTCCTGGCTTTGGATTGAAATAGTCCCTCTACTCCCTTTATCCACTGTTCTTCACCCCTCCTTAATTTTCTCTATAGCACTTCCCGCTTCCTTATATTCCACTGCATGACTCATGTAAACGTAGGGTATAATAGAATATATGCTGCATGTAGCCAGGTGTAGATGTATACGCGGTTGTAGGGACTTTGTCTCATTCTTCTTTGTGTCCTTAGCAGCTAGAACAGTGCCCAGCACGCAGGGTGCTCAATAAATCCTGAATGAATGAATGAGACGTGTCTGGTACATACATGGCAGCTATAACCATCTTTGTGCCTACCACTTTGGGTTGCTGAGCCCTCAGCCCCCAATGAAGAGGTATTGCCGTTCTTCTACCATTGCAGAGACTGAGGCCTGGACATACAGGCAAGCATGCCCCACAGTCATACAGCTAAGGTAGATCAATAGCTTCCCTGGATAAAATAAAGTGTAGACAGGTCCAAGGTTTGAGCAAAAAGGTGGTTTGGAAGGCGCAGATATGGAAGGAAGAGAGAATAAGGGGGCTGATGATTTCCCTTCCTACTGCGGGTTCAGCATTTCAGTTTCTGTCTGCACCAGAGCCTTCTAGGCTCTTTGTTGGAAGCTGTGGATGTCACACTGTAGCTAATACTTGCTTATACAGAATTTAATATGCACCTGGCACTATTCTATGTGTTTTACATATATTAACTCATTTAAGACATACACAACCCTAATGAGTTCTGCAGTATTATTCCCGCTTCACAGATGCAGAAACTGAGGCAACATGAAGTTAGATAACTCGTTTGATATCACATGGTATTATGCTAAGAGGCGGATCAGGGATTTGAACTCAGGAAGAAAGACATTGGAGTTGGGGACACTGGTTTAAGTGCCTGCCCTGTGGAACCTAAGCAGATCTATTTCCCCCTGGGCCTCAGTCTTCTCCTCTGTACAGGAGGGAACTGGGCCACCGTCTGAGATCCCTGCGTCAGGCAGGGCTGAGCGCTCCCTTCTTCTGCATCCAGGCTTCCCACCAGGGAAGGAAGTGAGCCCTCCTCCTCACTGCTCCCCTCCTCCTAGTCCCCAGCTCAGGGCCTGACGCCTGCAGGTGGTGGTGGATCCTCGGTGGTGCAACGGATGTGTTCTGGCATCACTTAACACCTGCCTCATATCTCCAAAGCCCCATCCTACACGTAGATGTGAGCGCATCGCTCTGCGAACTCCAAATAGACATAAGCCACTGCCCGAGGCCGGGCGCGGTGGCTCAAGCCTGTAATCCCAGCACTTTGGGAGGCCGAGACGGGCGGATCACGAGGTCAGGAGATCGAGACCATCCTGGCTAACACGGTGAAACCCCGTCTCTACTAAAAAATACAAAAAAACTAGCCGGGCGCAGTGGCGGGCGCCTGTGGTCCCGACTACTTGGGAGGCTGAGGCAGGAGAATGGCGTGAACCCGGGAGGCGGAGCTTGCAGTGAGCTGAGATCTGGCCACTGCACTCCAGCCTGGGCGGCAGAGCGAGACTCCGTCTCAAAAAAAAAAAAAAAAAAAAAAAAAGCCACTGCCCTGCTCAGCTTCTTGTCTGCGACATTGATGTGACAGGGTGCATTTAGTTAGAGGACCATGCGCGCTGACCCAAACGCTGTTTTGGCTCAGAATTTTCCAGCTTCAGCAGCCCAAACCCTGTGTGTGATGATAATAATAAGGACCTTTAGATTGTGCTGGGGATTAAATGAGATAATGCATGCATCTGGCAGGGAGCAGGGCACCAGCCAGTGACCTGTGGTCAGGTCCCAACTCCTCCTTCCCCTTCCTGCTCCTGACATGGATGCCCACTCTGCCTAGCCATGCCTTGGAAAGGTGCCCATCATATCTTGGCTGGGCAAAATGTCAGCTCTGTCTTTCTTGAATTCGTCCTCCAAGGATTTGCAGGAGATGGGAACAGGGGAGGCCTTCTGAAGATAGTGACTCTTCTCCCAACTCCCAGAAGCACATCTGGCTTGGCAGCATCTTTGGGCCACTCAAAGCCAGGGTCCCTCGGCCCAGGCAGCATTTGGGTCAGTGTGAGGGTCTTTAGTAAGCACATGTTCCCATCTTGACACCACTGCCATCATTAGATAAGACACCGAGAAGGACGGCGGGCTGTGTTCATTTTGTGACTGGTGAGCTCTGCTATAAATGAAGAAAGTAGTTCAGAGAAGTTAAGCAACTTGCCTGGAGTTGTCCAGCTAAGCATTTGCAGAGCTGGACTCAGATTCAGATCTCTGGGTGTCTGCCCTATGCCAGGCACCCCCGTTTGTTAGCCTTTAAATGGGATCTGAAACCTTTATTTATCGGGACAATGCCTGAGTATCCGGCAGACCAAGCTTTCCTTCCTTTCCCTCCGCCACGAAGTGGAAAGTCTTGCGACCATTTCCAGAAAGTGTCGTGGTTTTTTTTGTTTTTGTTTTTGTTTTTGTTTTTGTTTTTTTTAAGAAGTTCTCACTCTGTTGCTCAGGCTGGAGTGCAGTGGCATGATCTCGGCTCACTACAACCTCCACCTCCCGGGTTAAAGCGATGCTTCCGCATCAGCCTCCCCAGTAGCTGGGATTACAGATGCATGCCACCAGGTACAGTTAATTTTTTTGTATTTTCAGTAGAGACAGGATTTTGCCATGTTGGTCAGGCTGGTCTTGAACTCCTAACCTCTGGTGATCTGCCCACCTCAGCCTTCCAAAGTGCTGGGATTACAGGCATGAGCCACCACACCCAGCCCCCAGAAAGTGTCTTTTGAGGGTAATTTGTTTCTTCTTTTCCTGAACCTGTGGCATATGTCATAGCCCCTTTTACCGGCTGTCCCAGCACTGGTCTTCTCCCTCCTGGCAGTGACCGGAGCTGTCATTAAGTGACTCATTGTGAGAGCAGAGATTCTGTCTCTGTCACCACTGTTGAATGAATGAATGCATGCATGGATGAATGAATGCATGAATGAAACATGAAACTCCTGCGTTCTGTCCTTTCACTGCTCTAGCAAGCTGCCCTCTGAGCCCTTCCCACCCCTTGAGGGGGGTCATCTGTACAGGGATGGGAAGAGAGCCAAGGTGCCTAATGGGGTCTGAGGCCTCTCCACCTGGTGAAATTGCCTGTAGATTCCACGTCTGTGTCTGTCCACTTGACCCATGCTCCAGGCCCCACTGCCCTCATCTCTTGTTCCCCTGATGAATCACATGAGGCCTGGTGACACAGCATCATTACTCTCCTTATCCAGCAGACACGACATCACCTTCCTTCACCCGCTGCAAACTGGCTGCCCAGGCATTACAGGAAGCCACCCCGCCCCCTCCTGGGCCTGGCTGCCCTCGCCTCTGTAATATCCTTTTTCTAATAGAGTGACCTGAACCCCGTGTGCTGTTTTAAAAGCAGCCTCGGAAGCCCCTGAGACAGGCAGCCAGGTAATTCCCCTGGCAGAGGCACGATCTTACCTTGCCCTGCATCTCTGAACCTGCTGGTTGGCTGAAGAATGTCAGTTTTATAGAATATAATAAAATAAAACAGGTTCATTCCACGAATTTTGAGGCACCATCTAGCTCTGAGATTTGGGGGCTCTTCCTTTCCATTAAGTTGTAAACTGCATGAGAACAGGACCATGTCTGTGAATGGGTGAATTTTATTTTATGTAAATTAAACCTCAGGGTAGCTGGTAACAATGAATGCAAGTAGATAGGATATATGGCAGCTGAAAGAATATTCTAGGAACAATGAGAACCTTGTGCATCTGGTACCAATAAGGAGGAGGTCAGAGGTGAGCGTGGAAAGCTGGCACAAGCCCAGGTCATGGACAGCGTTGAGCAGCATTTAATGTCGTGAGATACATAACAGCCATTGCTGTGTAACAGCCAGCCCCAAACTCGGTGGCTTAAATGTAACCATTTAATCTCCTACCATAGATTTATGGTGGGTGGAGGTCAGCTTGCATGAGTTGGGCTCAGCTGGGCCATTTAAGCTGCTGGTCCAGCTGGGCTTGGCTCCAGATGGTGGGTTGAACTGTGTGTTCATTCTGAGGTCCCAGCTGAGGAAGCATGCAGCTCCCTCAGGTGGTGCGGGGGTGGGGAAGCTCTTCTTGTGAAGGGGGCAGAAAGGCAAAAGGGAGGGTCCCACTGGGCAAGCCTATTCCAAGCTATTGCTCAACTTAACATCCCATTGGCTAAAGCAAGTCACATGATCAAACCCCACACTGATGGGATGAAGAAGCATGTTCTGCCCACAGAGAAGGGGAGAAGGGAGTGGGTATTTGCTGAACATCAGTTCAAGCATTCACAAGGTAGCTCAGGATAATGTCAAGATAATAAGTTCTGGAGTCTGGGTTCACATTTTGATATTCATCAGCCATGTGACTTCAGGCAAGTAACTTCCCCTCTCTGTGCCTCAGTTTCCCATCGAAAAGGCAGATATCAAACATAGCCCATTCAATGACGTAATCTCCATCAAGCCTTCTAGTTTTGGGCTTCTCACAGAGTGAGCACTTACGTTCACCACGATTTCAAAGATGATGAAAGATTCCAATTTCCTCTTTGTCATCCTTTCTGGTTCCCCGCATCCTCCTTTCTTTTTGCTGGGCCAACCACCCTCCCTTCTCCCCCTCCCCAGGGCCTCCACTCTCTTCAAATATTTGGAAACGTCCCTGAGGTCCCCAATCTCGGTCATGGTTAAGCCAAGCTACACAGATTTAGTTCCTTTAATCTTTCCTCGTAAATTAATCCCTCTGAACCTTTAATCATTTTCCTCAAATGAGATTCAAATGAGACTCTTGTCTGGACTCCCACCACACACAGGCTGCAGCCTGGTGACAGCCTGTCATGCCGACAGGTTTCTTGCCCTTTGGGGAGGGCACACCAAGCTGCCCCAGGGATAAGAAGATTGCGGATATCAGGAACCTATACCAACAAAACAGCCCAAGCTTTTGTGGGTGTCCTGCCTCTTTACCTGTGTGTTTCCTGAAGTAGGAATGGGTGGTTGATAATGTGCACCCTCCCTCCACCAGCTCCTCTTGTGACTCATTGACCACCAGTTATCCCTTATATGGAATGTGTGCCCTGTCTTTGTACTTGGCATGTCAAATCCTCACCATCTCTCTGAAAGGTGAGATGAGACAATAGTAAGACTGTGAGTTCAAATCCCAGTCCAGACACTTCTGAGCTGTGTGACCTTGGGCATCTATAACTTAACTGTTTTCTCCCCTGGAAAATGGGGTCATAGGAGTACCTGTATCATAGAGTTGTTGGAAGAATCTGATAACTTAATACAAGGGACAGCTTTGAGTAGTATTTGGCACAATAGTATTTGGTCTTGATGGATGTTGGTTGTTGTCAGTCATAATTATTCATGCGTGGCAGACAAAGAGAGTCATTCAGAGAGGTGAGGTGAGCTGCCCAAGTTGTAGAGATGGAATTAGAACTCCTCTCTTAATGTAGGTCCAACACTCTGGCTCAGCCTGGCAGAAATGGTGCAAGGGATCCCTGCATAGTGGGACAATGAGTGGGATCCACAGACCCATCTAGCGACTAATGGAATGTCAGATACATGAACAGCCTGTCCTTCTCTCAGTCTCTGGGATGTGGGTTTGGAAGCTGGCTGCTTGTTTCTATTACCTTCTAGGAAATATCCTTCTGACTGATCTTCAAAGTGGTTTCCAAGTATTAAAGTCAATGGTTGAGGAGAAACAGTTGGGACAAAACATATTCCCTCCCAGAGTTCCGCCAGGCAGCAGGATCCACATGAATTTGTAATTCTTAATGGTGTCACTCAGGCATTGTTTGGGCATTTAAGCTGCAGGTTGTGCAGCCTATAGACAGCTGGAGTATTGTTACACGGACCCTGGGCAGATCTGAGTTGAATTTCTCCTTCCTAATTGTGAGGGCCTGGTGTTAAAGATAGATTTTGGAGTGAGACCTCCTGGCTCAGAATCGCAGCTCTGCCTCTTACTGTCTGACCTTAGGGAAGCCACTTAACCTCTCCATGCCTCAGTTTCCCCATCTTGGAAAAACAGGGATGATAATAATAGCACCTGTATCATAGGGTTGCTGTGAGGATGAATAAATCAAAATGTTGACAGTGCCTCTGAGAGTACTCAGCACAGAAGGAGCGCTGGTCATGCGTTTGTTGCCACTGTTGTTGCCATTTCGCTGTATCTCTGCAGCTGCGCAAGTCGTTGCCCCTCTCTGAGCCTCAGTTTCTATAAAATAGGTGCCCTGGTACTTGTCTCCCAGGGGCTGGGTGAGAATCTGGTGAAATAAAGTGGTGGAAAGTGACTAGCAAAATGCCAAAGCATTATGCATTTTGAAGGATTATTAGGGGGATGGCAGCAAAAGTGTGAGTGGCAGTGAGGTGAGTGATGAGCTGGGCTATTTAAATGAGAACTTCGAAGCTCCCCAGAAGCCTGTATTCCCTGTCCCCAAACACTCACTGTGTTGGAACATCTCGTAGTTTTCTGCTTTCCACCTGGGAGACTGATTTGCTCAAAATTGGCTTGGGGAGGGCAAAGCTCTTAGGGGGCTGAGCACAAAGGGAGAGGGAAATTGTAAATCTTGCCCCCAACAGCTAGATGATTGGGAAATGGATTGTTGAATCTCAAACTCTCCGTCTCCTGCTCTTCCTCCCTCCTCTAAAGCAATTGAAGAATAAGATGGATACCATCTGTCTCAAAGCCAGGCACCTGGAAGTCACTCCTCATACCTCCTTCTCCCTCACCCTCCATGTCTAGTCAGTCACCAAGGCTTAGAAGGATCCCTCCAGAATATCACTTGGAGTGACGCAGTCTGTCTCCCTGGCTGGAGTGCCCAGTGTCTCTCCCCTGAATGTCTACAGTGGCATCTGTCTGCATCGTTTACCTCCTTTCTTGTCCTTTAGAATCCACTCTCCGAGTAGCAGCTAGCAGAGTGTTTAAAAAACACTCATCTGATCTTCCCCCAATTCTTTGTTGGCTTCCCTTTTTTAAGAAAAGTGTTCAAAATCCTGTAAAGAAGGAGCTGTTGTTATCTTATTTTGCAGAGGAGGTTCAGTCCAACTTCAGTAGCTTTGCATATGCCTTTCCTGCCCCCTGGAATTCTCTTCCCTCCTCTCATGATCTCCCTGCCCACTCTTAACTTCCCTGGGGTAACTCCTGCTCATTGTTCAGGTTCCCATTTCCTTGCTCACTGATGGAGGCCTTCCTGGCTGTGTCTGGGATCTATGCTCTCATAGCATCCTCTGTCTTTCTTCAACACATGTATTTTTGTAACCATCATCCCTCCTGTGACCATTGTTTTAACCTCTCCTAGGAGAGTGGTACCATAAAGGCAAGCTCGGGCTGCTATAACAAAATACTGTAAACTACATGGCTTCAACTATAGTTTTTTTTTTCTCACAGTTCTGAGGACGAGGAAGTCCAAGATCAGATGGCAGAAAATTTGGTTATTGGGGAGGGCTCTCTTCTTGGCTTGCAGATGGCTGCCTACTCACTGTGTCTGAATATGGTAGGAGGGGAGAGAGAGAGAGAGAGACAGCGAGAGAGAGCAAGCGCACTCTGGTCTCTCTCTTTTCCTCTTGTTACAAAGACACTAATCCCATCATAAGGGCCTGTATTAGTCCATTTTCACACTGCTGATGAAGACATACCCAAGACTGGGTAATTTATAAAGTAAAAGAGGTGTAATAGTTTTGCAGTTCTATGTGGCTGGGGAGGCCTCATAACCATGGTGGAAGGTGAAAGGTACTTCTTTTTTTTTTTTTTTTTTTTTTTTTGAGACGGAGTCTCGCGCTGTCGCCCAGGCTGGAGTGCAGTGGCGCGATCTCGGCTCACTGCAAGCTCCGCCTCCCGGGTTCACGCCATTCTCCTGCCTCAGCCTCCTGAGTAGCTGGGACTACAGGCGCCCACCACCGCGCCCGGCTAATTTTTTGTATTTTTAGTAGAGACGGGGTTTCACTGTGGTCTCGATCTCCTGACCTTGTGATCCACCCGCCTCGGCCTCCCAAAGTGCTGGGATTACAGGCGTGAGCCACCGCGCCCGGCCGAAAGGTACTTCTTACATGGCAGCAGCAAGAGAGAATCAGAGAGTCAAGCAAAAGGGGTTCCCCTTATAAAACCATCAGATCTCATGAGACTTAATCACTACCACGAGAGCAGTATGGGGGAAACCACTCCTGTGATCCAATTACCTCCCCCTGGGTCCCCCTCCAGAACACATGGGAATTATGGGAGCTACAATTCAAGATGAGATTTGGGTGGGGACACAGCAAAACCATATCAGGCGCCACCCACAAGACCCATCTAAACCTAATTACCTCCAAAACCCCTGCCTCCAAATACTGTCACATTAGGGATTAGGGCTTCAACATATGAATATTTTTTTGGGGGGGCAGGGGAGACATAAACATTGAGTCTGTAACAGGCAGTTATGTTCCTCTCTGGACCACTGATTCTGAGCACAGTTCTTGGCACTAAGCAGACACTCAGAATGTTTGTAAAATGAATGAACAAATGGATGAGTGAATGAATGAATGAATGAACAAGTTAATACATGAAAAAAATTATAGCCCTGCTTGAACATTGAATCTGGAGGTCCCCCCTAGATTTTGGAGGAACCCTGTGAATCCACGTATGCCTCAAGAGGTCTTCGTGATGACAGGGGAGGCTGGATAAGCCACTATTCAGCAAAGACTCTACCTTTTCTTAGCAGTGACCTAACTGGTAGCAAAGTTGTGGCTTGCTAGGATATTTTCACTTTTTCTGAAACAAAAATAAATTTTCGAAAAAGAAGAAGAGGAAAAGTCACGTTGAACTGCTCTGATCTCCCAGCCATGAAATATCCCCCTGGGATTAGATCCCCCGCTGTGAAGTATTGCCCCGTGATTAGATCTCAAGCCATGAAATATAACCATGAATTTAGATCTCCTCCTTGGAAATACAGTTTGCTGATTAGATCGCCCCCATGAAATATGGCCTTTGGGTTAGTGCATGCCAGTAAAATATGGCCTTTGATTAGATCACCGCAGGGAAAGCTGAGGTGCTAGCTGAGTCTGGGAACTCTCACCACATCCTCACAAAGTAAAATCTAAATATATGGAGAGGAAGAGAAAGAAGAGGAGGTAAATTAATAACGGTGAGATTTTGGAACTCGGACTTTCTTGAAGGTTGTCAGTGAGAGGGAAGGGATGGGGACAGACCCAGGCGTGTAGACTCCTTCACTGGGTAACCTGGTGCTGGTGACAGCTGGTGTATGAGGCTCCCTGTGTACCCAGAACTGTGCAGAGCCCTTTACGTGTGTTAGCTCCTCTAGCTCTCAAGAGGAAGGTGACATTATTATGGTCCCCATATACACATGGAAATTGAGGCACAGAGAAGCAAAGTCAGTTGATCAAGGACCCATAGCCAGAAGTGTCAGAGCTGGATTTGAACTTGGCTCCTCTGCCCCTTGAGCTTTTACCCTTAGCCACTGCCCTTTGGTTGGCCCAACCGATGCCACTCCTGACTTGTGGTGTTAGGAAAGTGTGGCCCCCGCAAACCCTCTGCTGCTGCAGGGGTGAGGAGTGTGGATCCCTGCGAGAGTCAGAGATGAGCTGGCACTGCCCTTGGGCTCACCCTGGGTGAGGAACAGAACAGATAATCCCAGAGTCAGAGCCCAGAGAAAGGCCAGGGAGGCCCTTCCCCAGACTTAGGAAGCTCAGGGCCCAGAGATGGACAGTGGCAGCAGGCCTAAGGCCTCATAGTGGTGTGCCAGCAGATCCAGACCTAGAAGCCAATGTCACCCGACTTTGGAGCAAACGTCCCCTCTTTGCTGTGTAGATCTCTCTCTTGCTCGCTGAAAGGAGCAGAAAACTAAACTGGGATCATGAGTTTATTCAGAGAGATGGCTTAGTGTCATCACCTCCCAGCTCAATTACTAATCATGTGAGCTGGACACTGTGCTGGGCACCATGGTGCAGCCATCTCCAACCTTTTTGGCACCAGGAACCAGTTTCGTGGAAGATGAAGTTTTCCACAGACCAGGACAAGAGTGATGGTTTCAGGATAATTAAAGTACATTGCATTTCTTGTGCACTTTATTTCTATTATTATTACATTGTAATATATAATGAAATAATTATACAACTCACCATGATGGAGAATCAGTGGGAGCCCTGAGCTTGATTTCCTGCAACTAGATGGCCCCCTCTGGAGTTGATGGGAGACAGTGACAGATCATCAGGCATTAGATTCTCAGAAGGAGCTCACAACCTAGATCTGTCACATGCGTAGCTCACCATAGGTCGGAGCTCCTATGAGAATAGAATGCCACTGCGGATCTGACAGGAGGTGGAGTTCAGTGGTCATGTGAGCATTGGGGAGTGGCTGTAAACATAGATGAAGCTTGCCTGCCACTCTCTTCCTGATGTGTGGCCCGGTTCCTAACAGGCCATGGACTGGTACCAGATTTGAACTTGGCTCCTCTGCCCTGGAACCTTTACCCTTAGCCCTTTGGTTGGCCCAACCGATGCCACTCCAGGCTTGTGGTGCTAGGGAAGTATATGGCAGACCCTCTGCTGCTGCAGGGGTGAGAAGTGGGGGCCAGTACCAGTCCATGGCCTGGGGCTGGGGACTCCTACCGTGGTGGGCCACCCTCAGTCCCCTTCCTGGACAGAGGCCCTGCTCACAGCTGATCCATGTCTGGGAATTGCCCTTGAAGGCCACCACCAGACCCAAGGTGACGCTCTCCAGAGGCGGCCCCCATCTGTGCCTGCTGGGTGAGGACACAAAGGCCTGCCTCTTGCCTCAATTCAAGGAAAGCTGGTCTCAGCTTCAGAGCTCCCAGTGGATCCACAACCAGCTCCCTCTTTACCTCGTCCCCACTTTTCTGCAGAAGCTGTCTTAAGAGTACCCCAGTCTCCTGCACACAGCTGTCTATCTCGTGGTCTGTTTCCCAACCATATCTGTCCCTCCGCTCCTCCGATTCCATCTGTGGAATGGGAACGGAACACCTAGCCCGAGGTAGTCTGGAGGCAAGCATGCCAATGTGTGTGTGATGTGTGCACAAGATTCCTGGCACACACTAAGTGTTCACAAATATTTGCCAAAATCCCCGCCGGGTCATCTGGAGCTGAGAAAGTCACAGAGAAGGGATGCTTCACCTCTATTCATCTGCAGCGTGGGACTGATAAGCCTGTCTTGTGGGTCTTTGTAAACTCTGCTGGGCAGTGCTGGGGACGGTGGGGGTGAGTGGTTCCTCCTCAGACGTCATCTCTGGTCCCTCTTTCTTTGCCTGCAGGGTGCTCAGTGAAAGCCCCCCGGGCAGGAGGCCGGCCACTTCCTTATCTCACAGGAGCCAGCCACTGGCCAGCTGTTATCAGGGATTTGTGAGCTTGTAAAACATGGCCAGCTATCATGCCATCTTCCCAGGGCACAGTGGTTTCTCGGCTGGGCCTAATCACTGGGTGATCTTGGCCTCTGATTGAGGGGAGAGGTGGGTTACCCTAGGAAGGCAGCAGCCAAATCTTCTGGAAAAGGCCGGAGTCGGGTGGAGGAGCTGGGAGGCATCAGGGCCAGGCACAGGAGCTGACACATCACTGGAACGGACCATGGCAGACTCTATGCCCCACTCTTCCTTCTTCTCTTCCCTACAGGGAGATGGTAGAGTGTAGGGGGACCCTGAGAGGCTCCAGGGACCCAGAAGGGACAACTCCAGAAAAAACATTAAGAACTGCATCAATGTCAGTGGCCCCCTCACCCATTCCTCGTAAAGCACCCACTCGGTGCCAGGCCCTCTGATAGGCTATCCAAAGTGCTGGACTTTGCTGTGTGACCTCAGGCCAGTCACTTGCCCTCTCTGAGCCTCAAGTGTCCAATGGGAATAATAGTGCCCATCTCACCAGGTTACTATGGGGATCCCCTGAGGCAGTGGATAGGAAAGAATTGCCTTACAATCTGTGAAGTCCTGTGCCCATAAGGATGAGATCAAAGGATAAGCCTGCATGTGAATTACACATCTAAAGGAATGGCTTTAGAGGGATGAGGGACATCTCAGGGGGACCAGAGAAGGACTCCTGGGGCAGGAGATCATGCGAGGGTTTGCTGAAGACTCTGGAGGAAGGCAGGGTTGAAACAGACAGGGCATTCCAGGCAAAGGGAATGGGATCCATACGGGCTGCTGGGCAGGGGATACACGGGGTGTGTATCCCCTGGCGCGGAAGCACACAGCTTGAGCTGTGTGGATCTGTGGCAGGCTTGCGGGTTGGGGAAGCCGGGCCCATCTGGCTCTGTTTTTCTGCTGTCATTTTGGATGCTTTTGTGCTGAATTCCCCGTTTGTCACTGTTTCCCTGCGATTTTCTTTTGAACCTGGCATCTGTTTGGGGCTTCATCCGGTCCCTGCCCCCTGCATTCTGAGGCTCAGATCTGTTTGCAACCTGGGCATTGCTCTTAGGGAAGTAGGTGGTTCCGGCTGCCTCAGCAGGTCTCAGAGCCGGGGTCCAGAATGGGTGGGGCGAGGGCAGATCTTTGTGGAAGGCGCTGGCCCTGCCTGACCCAAACATGTGACATCTGCCCTCCTGAGAGCCTGGTGAGCACCTTTCTTCCTCCAGCCCTCCTGGGCTGGGGAGGGCTGCCACACTCTGTCATGCACACCTGTCTCGCCCACCAGGCTTCAGATGGCAGAAGAGCCCAGCCTTCCCCGGCACTGGCTTTGGAGCCACGAAAGCCTGGGTGGACTCTTGGCTCTGCATTTACCACATAAGCATCCTGAGCTAAACCTCTAGAAGCCTCTGTTTCCTGCCTCTGTGAAATGGGGATCATGCTCCCACTTTGTAGTACCATAGGGATGCAACAAGATCAGTCTTGTCTAGCACCTTCCGCCTGTGGTCAGTAGACCGGGGCATGAACACAGCTCTGGGCCGGGTCTCTGGAGTCTGCATCCTGGTTCTTTTAAGGCACATTAGTGAATCTCTCTCTGTGCCTCAGTTTTCTCATCTGCAAGTTGGGAACAAGACCTGCTTCATAGAATTAATGGAAGTACTCGATGAATTTATACATCTGCAATGTACTTCGAAGGTGCCTAAGGCACAGTTAGCGCCACGTGGGTGCTCACATTGTCATCCCTACTGGTGGTGTTCTGTGACTTCCCTGGGATCCAGAGCGGGCAAGGCCATTGCCAGGTATGCAGCTGGGCACACTGAGGACCACAGGGTTCAGCATCTGCACTGGGACCCTATGGCTGAGCTAGGATTTGAGTCTGTGTGCTGAGGGCTGGAGAGCAGTGCAGAGGGGTGATCAGAAGGCCTGGATTGGCATCGTTCCCCTGCATGAATTATCTGAGTGGACAATAGCCAGTTGCTTCCATACTCTGAGTTTAAATTTTGGTTTCCTTCTGCCAGAAAATTGGGATAATCTGCCTCCTGAAGTCTCTATGAGAATTAAGCAAGAAAATAAACATGAATATCCTTTGAAAAACGTAAAATGCAGTGGGCTGATTCAATTCATTTATTCGACACATATTAACTGAATATCTACTAAATGGGAAGCATAGCCCTGGCGCTGAGGATCTGGGTTGAATAAGGCTACCCTGGAATCCTGGTCCTCACAGGCCTCCACTCCAAACGGGCAGCAGGTAGCACCCCCCAAGCAGAGAGAGAAGCACGCCAAGTTCATGGGGCTGAGACAAGGGGAAAGAGAAATGGCCCGCAGGGAAGGGGTGAGGGCTGTGTCCAGGGGCTTTTGGGGAAGGGCATTGGACACCGAGAGCTGAGAGAAGGAAGAACAAGCCCAGACTTGGGGGGCCAGGGGCAGTAGGACAGAGGGAAGAGCAGCATAGAGGCCCCCATGGAGAAAAGCAGCAGTGGGAGAGCCAGTGTGGCTGGAGCTGTGGTCAGGGGCCCGTGCTTACAGGGCCCTGCGGGCCAAATTCAGAATCTGGAATCTAGTCCAAGGGAGATGAGAACCATGGGAGTCTGTATTAGCCAGGGTTCTCTAGAGGGACAGAATTAATGGAAAATATATATATATATAAATTGAATATATATATATACAAGGTGTGTATATATATATTCCATATATATATAGGGATTTATTAAGCATTAACACTCATGGTCACAAGGTCCCACAATTGGCCATCTGCAGGCTGAAGATCCAGGAGTGCCAGTCCGAGTACCAAAACTGAAGAACTTGGAGTCCTATGCTCGAGGGCAGGAAGGATCCAGCATGGGAGAAAGATGTAGATGGGCGGCTAGGCCAGTCTAACCTTTTCACATTTTTCTGCCTGCTTTATATTTGCTGGCAGCTGATTAGATGGTGCCCATCCAGATTCAGGGTGGGTCTGCCTTCCCCAGCCCCCTGACTCAAATGTGAATCTCCTTTGGCAACACCCTCACAGACACACCCAGGATTAATACTCTGCATCCTTCAATCCAATCAAGTTGACACTCAGTATTGACCATCACAGAGGCTTTGGATGGGGCAGGGCTGGATGGGGTGGGTGTTTGTCTATTATGTGCTAAGGTAACATACAAATATGGTTTAGCCTACAATGGAACAAACTGAAGGGGAGTTTCCCCCTGAGTGTGTGTCTGTGTGTGTGCTGGATGGTGCCACAGTTGAGGACATTCAGGAATCAGAAAAGGGTTGGACTAGTCAGCCCCAGTATGCCCTTTGACCTGGAGATTCTGTGGTTTTATGAAGAAACCATCATGTGGGCTGTTTCCTAAGTCTCCAGAGAGTGAATGAGTGAATTTAGGATAATAGGAATTTAGGATGTGACTGGATGTGAGAGATGCTGGAGCAAACAGGTCAGCAGGGGAAGCCACTGGAATTCCCACTTCTGCAAGACAACAGGTCTCTGCTTTTGGTGAAGGGAAGAGAAAGGAGCAGCTCCTATTGAGTTAAAAAGGGAGGAGAACGAACATGTTTCATGCATGTACCGTGTGCAGGCTCCGTGCTGACCATTTCACAAACACTGTACTTTTGACCCTTATTATCTTAGCTTCCTAGGGTACTGTGACAAATGATCATAGACTGGGTAGCTTAGAACAACAGAAATTTATTCCCTTGAAGTTTGGGGACTGGAAATCTGAGATCACGGTGTCGGCAGGGCCATACTCCCTCTGAAGGCTCCAGAGGAGGATCCTTTCTGCCTCTTCCAGCTTCTGGTGGTTGCCAGAAATCTTGGTGCTGTTTGGTTTGTAGATGCCTTGCTCCAAGCTCTGCCTCTGTGGTCACACAGCCATCATCTTCCTGTGTGTCTCTGTCCCTTCTCTTCTTATTAAGACCCCAGTCATATTGGCTTTAGGGCTCACCCTCGTCCAGTATGACTGCCTCTTAACTAATTACATCTGCAAAGACCTATTTCCAAATAAATTCACATTCTGATGTTCCAGGAGGACAGGGATGTTGTGGGGGACACTAGTCAACCCAGGAGACCCACTCTTTTGAGGGAGTGATAATGTCACCCTCTGTTCTCACACTTCTAATAAAGACACACCCAATACTAGGCAATTTATAAAGAAAGGAGGTTTAACGAGTTCATAGTTTCACATGGCTGAGCAGGCCTCACAATCATGGTGGAAGATGAGTGAGTACCAAAGTCATGTCTTACATGGCGGCAGGCAAAAGGCCTTATGCAGGGGAAGTCCCATCTATAAAACCATCAGATCTCTTGAGACTTATTCACTACCACAAGAACAGTATGAGGGGAATGGCCCCCAGGATTCAATTATCTCCACCTAGCTCTGCCCTTGACACATGGGGATTATTACAATTCAAGGTGAAATTTGGGTAGGGACACAGCCAAACCATATCACACCCCCACTTCACAGAGCATCCAGAAAGCTAAGAAACTTACTTAAGGCCACAGAGTTAGAAAGCAGCAAAGCTGGATTTGCACCCAAGAGCATCTTTGATGACAGTCTTCACTCACTCTACACAGCCCGGCGGTCTCCAGGGGATGGAATGTCATGCCAACCTCAGAACAGCACAGGGAACTTGGGGTGTTCTGGGCACCATGGATGGATTATAATGGCTGGAGCAGGCATGGAGGGAGGTCAGTTGAAATGAAGTTGGAATGAGGATCAGAACAGGCTTGGAGGGGCAGAGGAACCCCTTCTTCCTCTTTCTTCTTCTCCACTTTCTGGAACCTTCTGAGCCTAGCACAGGGACCACCTTCCTCTAACACCTTCCCAGATTCCCCGTCTCTGTGTGAATGTGTTCCCTTGCTCTGAGCTGCCCAGCCCTGTTGTTTGTGTCTCTCTGGAATGAATTCCATTCTCTATGCACCTGACATTCTCTTTGGACCTCCTCAAGGCCTGGACTGTGCTCTTTTCTCCTGCATTCCCTGCACCTAACACAGGGAGCGGCACACAACAGCTGCACTGTGGGTTCACTCATTCCACAAGAGTTTTTGAACCCAATTACGTGTTCAAAGCAGGAAACACAGACGAGAATGAAATGAAAGACAGTCTGGTGGGGACCCAGATTCATTAACAGACATTGGTCCCCAGGGTAGTGCATGGCAGTAGTGGAGCCCAGAGAGAAGCCTGGCCCAGAATGTGGTATGGGAGAGAGGCAGAGAAGGCTTTCTGGAAGAGGTGGCAGCCAGCACAAATGGCAGGTGCAGAGCCCTCGGGCAAGACTGAGAGCTCAGCCTTCTGGAACTGCAAGCATCTTGATGATGCTTGGGGGTGAGTCCAGAGAGACATGGTAAGGGAAAATGTTGATAGAGAGGTCCACATGAAGAGGCTGGGGCTTCATCCTTGGGTATCCCTTTTCTTGAGATTGACACGAGGGTGGAGGAGGATTTGAAGGGTTTAAACAGGTCAGATCTCTGTCAGATATCCAGAGGCTGGAGGCAGGGAGGCCAGGGAGGATGCCACCTTATAATCCCCTAGAAAGATGCTAGCAGGGTGAATGGATTTGGGGTTACGGGGAAGGGAGGAGTAATTTGGGTTATTACTAAATGCTCACTGAGCTGGATTCTGTATTGACCCGCTGGACTCCATCTGACCTCATGGCAGGGAGGAAAGGCCATGCCTTGGATACTTCCTAAGTCCCTACAGGGAGTGTCTGCAGAATCCAAATGTGCAGTGTGCAGCCAAGAGCTTAACAACCAGCATACTTAGATGTCAGCAAGAGAGTCCAGGGTCTGTCCTCACTGCCAAAGCTTAGCAGGGGGCTCCATAGGGTCCGGAACATACCCCCTGAAAATGATCCATGTCAAGGCTAACCTTTATTGAGGGCTGTCTGGTTGCCAGATCTCGTTGGAAGTGGTCTGTTTTATCTCATCGGAGCCACATAATGGCCCCATGAGGTGGTACTCTTATTATATCTGTTTGATAGATGAAGAAACTGAGCCTCCAAGCAGGGAAGTGACTTGCCCAAGGTCACACCCCTAGGCAGTGGCAGAGCTGGGACTTGAACACATGATCTTAAGCCTCTCAAGCCCAGGCCTCTGCTGCCACCTCCAGAAGATGCTGTTTTCCCCGGAAGCTGATATCTCCAGGAAGACATCCTTCTACACAAGCCACAGAGACAAGTGGGGGAGCTGCCCCGCGCCCCTGTCCAGATGAGCGAAGGAAGACGGACGAGCTGGCTTCCTCTCTTTTCCCGGCTTCCCGGTACCAAGTATATATTTTTTCTAATCGGCCCGGCTGCTGATGGTTATCTGGCTTCGCTAGAGAGCGAAAGAGACTTTGTGTCAAATGCTGAAAAATGACTTTTCAGGCAGCCTCTCTGTCTCCTGAAAGGAGGTGACGTGCTCAGAGCATACAAATCACTCAGTGCTCGGGTGTCTCGATGCGAGGAAGGAGTGTGTTTGGATTGCTAAAACCACTCCTGTCCCTTCCCAAGGTCATGGGCAGGCAACCCAGCCTTGTCAGTGCCTGGAGAGCAGAGAGGCCTGGTGCAGAGAGGTGCTGTGGCCCCCAGATGGCAAGCCTGTGGGATGTCTGGATCCAGGAGGGGTCCCTTGGATACACAAGGTACAAGAGTCCAAGAGGGAGGCTGACCTCGGATTCCAGGTCTCCATCAGCCCACAGTAAGCTGTGTGACCTTGGATAAGTTACTTAACTTTTCTGGTCCTTGGAAATCTCAGTCCATAATTATCATCCCACAAATGCTGTTTTCAACTAAGCTGTTCACCCTGCTGGATGTTCTAATAACTGCGTTTGCCTGGTGCTGACAAATCCTCAGTGATTCCCAGGCAACAGAAACGTGCCTGGTACCTACAGAGAGGCCACTGGGTGTGAAGGACAAAGGCAGACCTTGGAACACTCCAGAGAGGGACTTGAATCCAGGCTCTGGAGGCAGCCTGTGGGTTCAAACCTTGGCTCTGCCACTCAACAGCTGGGTGACCTTGGATATGTGACTTTATCCATCTGAGCCTAAGTTTCCTCATCTATCAACTGGGGAAATAACCAAGACTCCCTCATATTGGGGCTATGGAGAAAGCCAAGGGCTTAGAACAATGCCTGGAACAAGAGTATGTCTTCAGCCAGTGTCAGCTCCTGTCACAGTGACTGCGTCTTAGCTGTACCGATGTGGCCACTGCCTTCTATAAGAATCCAGTGGATTCTTGGAAAGGTGTCATAACCTCTCCAAGGCTTGTTTTCTTCATCTGTGTAGAGGGGATGGCGATTTAAAATTTTAACATTCTTAAAATGCTTGGCACACAGCAGTTTCTTAATCACTTGTAGACATTTCTCTGGCTCTTTGCAGAAAGATATTTTAAATAAAATTTCAGTTTTCAAGTGTATCTGATATTTTGCAATCCTTTGAAAATTTATAACAAAGATGTACGCGATAGAATCTGTCTCGAAGTGAACACCGGGTTGACTGAACTATGCCATTTTCTGAGTGGCCACACCAGAGTAAGAGCCCACTGGAGATCAGAACTTGGGGGAGAGTGCCCAGAGCCAGCTCCAGCGAGTAGGACGAGGCCCAGTCGTAAGTGGCAGCTCTGGGTCCTGCCTGCCTCTCTTCCTGAGATGCCATTTATAGCTGCTGAGACCCACATGGGCCCGTAGGGTGGCCCCTGCCCATGCAGAGAGGGGAGCAGCTCTCATTGTAAGAACTGATTGAGCCCAGGAGCCAGGCTCCCAGGATGCCAAGGGATCGTCGTCATTCATCTCCCCCGTTTTTATTTTCCTCACTATAAAACGTAGAGAAACTACATAGCCAGACCTTAAAAAATACAGACGGTCTCCAGATGAGTCTGTGATGTTAGGCAAGGCCTGCCAGGCGCTTTCTTCATGCTGTAACAAAACTGGCTGGGGAAAAATTCTAAAATTAAGGAGGAGGCCGGCAGTATAAAATGTATGGGGGAGAGAGAGGGAGAGAGAAAGAGAGAGAGAGCAGAGTATTGCAGCGAGTGCCCCACACTGGGCCCCAGGTGGAACTGGGTGGGGTCACTTGATGGCAGGGTGACACCACTTCTGTCACTGCCCCCCTGGCCCCACTTTACTGCTGGGGTGTTTTGAGGATCGAATAAGATCAGGGGACCAATAGGCTTTGTTATTTACAAATAATTCAAATCAAAGGACAAGGGAATTCCTCTCCCTTGCCCCCTCTGCCCAGATGCCCCCAAAAGCAGGACTTCTTGATGGTGGCAGGTTCCATGAGACAGATGAGGGTGGCTGGCTGGGACTCTCTGTCTTTCTGCCCTGTCCATTTCACTGGTCCCTCTTCCCCAGTGGGCCTTGGACTGAGGCTGGGGTGCTTTAGTGCCCGTAAATGGGGTGAATGAATTAGACCCACGTCCTTATAAAGCAAACTTTAAAAAAATATTCAATTTTCAAGGTCCCCCAGTACATTAAACAGAAGGGAGGGTGGCTCTGGTGAATAAAGAGTGGGTTGGGGCCCCTGCACCCATCAGTGAAGTCCCCTGAGTTCAAACACTGTCCCTGCCACTCACCACCCAGGGGATGTGTTTCAGTGATTCGACCTCTTCAAGCCTCTATCGCATCATCTGTAAAATGAGGATAGTGCTAGAACCCACCTCTCATGGTGGAGATTCAGTAAGACAAAAGATGTGTCTGGCTGAGAGTAAACTCCACAGATGTCCCCATTACAACATGTGTGACAGTTATTCGACTGCTCTTGGATACGTGGACACCCAGGCGCCCCTCGGATCCTGGGCACCGACCAACTCTTGAAATGCCCTCGCAGAGGCCCTGTTAATCCAGGCATCTGAGACTCTACAGTTCTCAGCATCCCAGCCCTGGTGACTCCGCTGCCTCCTCTTTGGCCATCTGCATGTGCGTGCCGGGAGATTGTGCCTGTGCCTCTCCTCAGTGGCTGCGGTAATAGATCCCAGAGGGAGCGGGTGGCAGCTCCTCCCCCTTCCCAGGTCTCCCTCCCTCCCTATCTCTCACCTCGGCTGCAAAGCTCCGACTTTATTTAATCGCTTCCATTGTCTGCTCCACGCCTGGTAATCTCAGCTGGGAACACATGTTAACAAATGGGCAAAGTTTTATCGGGAGCCCAGAGCCCCTCCCTGCTTTGTCAGATAAGGTGCTCTCGCCTGGGGGCTCACACTAGGGAAGCTACTCCCGCCCCCCTGGGAATCCATCCCTAGGCAATTGCATTGTGTGAGCGGGATAACAGGAGGGATGGGTAGGAGTGGGTCCTAGGGGGCTCTGGGGATCCAGACAAAGACCCCAAGCCCCTGCTGCTTCTCAACTCACGGGTTCTGCTGCTTCTCCTGCTGGCTAGAAGACCCTTGAGAGACAGTGGGAAGGCTTGCCTTGGTTCTTGGTTCGCATCCGGCCTCTTGCCTCTTCCCAACTGCATGATTGTCACTTCCGTTCTCTGCGTCTTGGTCACCTCGGTTATAAAATAAGAAACAAGCCTATCTGCCTCCCGCAAAGAGAGGTTAAGGAAGGTTATGTACGTGAAATTATCTAGGGAAATGCCTGCGGCTTAGTAGGTAGACAACGCCCCCCTTTGCTTCCTACCTGAATTAGTTTTCTAGGACTGCTGTAACAAAGTGGCTTAAAACAGCAGAAGTTATTGTTTCACACTTCTGGAGGCTAGAAGTCCAAGATCGAGGTGTGGGTGGGCCACACTCCCTCTGATTCCTACAAGGGAGAATCCATCCTGGCATCTTCCTAGCTGCTGGTGGCTGCTGCAACACGGCGTTTGGTGTTCCTGGGCTTGTGCCTGCATCCCTCCGGTCTCTGCCTCTGCCATCATGTGGCCTTCTCCCTCTGTGTCTGCTTCTGTGTCCAAATTCCCCCCTTCTTATAAGAACATTATATTTGATTCGGGCCCTTCTTCATCTTAACTTGATTATGTCTGCAAAGACCCTATTCCAAATGAGGTCGCAGTTACAGGTGTAGGGCTTAGGATTTCAATATACCTTTTAGAGGGATATAGTTTACTCTACAATGCTACCTTTTGGCTAAGCCTTCCTAACGTGAGTGGCCAGGATCCTCATTGTCCTTGGATCAGCCTCTGTCACTGAGCGGACCCTGCTTTGACTTTCACGTGATTTATCTCATTGACTTTATCCCAGCCCCATGAGGAGGGGTAATGAGGAGGGGTCCACATTTGCTCTTCTGCTGCCCTATCCTGTTCTGTGCTAGGGACGGGTGTAAACAGATAATGGTGTTTACATGAGACAGGGGCCACACTAGGGAGATAAGCATTTACGGAAGCAAAGATAGTGTCCCTTTCTCACCAAGGGGAAGTGAAATTAGGGAGGCTCTCGAGAGGCCCACTGAGCTGATCCTGGAAGGATAAAGAAGGCATTCTGGGAAGAGGAAGGAGCTTGAGCTGGGAACTGGAGGAAGGAGCACCCCTGAGCTGTCTCAGCATGGGTGAGCAGCCCTGGGAGACTAAGTCAGGGACTGAGCGTGTGCTCAGGGAAGGATGGTGCTCCCTGGTGGTCACGCTTTAAGGGCAGCCAGGCTGACACTCAGAATGGCCAGGCTAAGAAGTGCAGACTTGATTGTGCCAGCACTGGGGAGTCAGTGAAGATTGTGGAGCTGAGAAATGGCAGGAGAAGAACTGTGGCTCCAAGGGCTAATTCAGCAGCAAACACATTTCAAAGTTTTTGCTGAAGGAAAGCCTCGCCACAAAGGGACACAATGATGGTTGGAATTTCTATCGCCCAGAAATTCCCCAGAGGAACCTTCAGCCTGGCTGGGTGGACAGCACCCATGTCGACTCAGCCTCCTGGTCCTGATTCCTCCTTCACGCTAGTGAGGGACAGCAGGCGTGGCCCCGGGATATCCGGGAGCTGGGACCCAGCTGTTCTCCCTTCTCAGGGAAATAGCAAGGAACAGGTATCTCTGGACTTTGCTTCCTTTGCTTTCTCATCGGGTTGTATGTCGGGGGGCCTGTCCTTTACTGGCATCCCTCTCCCATCCCATGCCCAAGATTTTAACCTTTACAGCCAAGTCTGAGCTGTACTGATAGAACATCCACAAAATCAACACTGAGAAGGTTCCACAGGCCCAGGCATTCCTTCTTGTGCCCTATAAGTGGAATCATTTATTTCTGTCCTCTAATCTTGATTAAACCCACCTGAAAATAAGCTAGATATCAAATCTATGACTTCAGTCCTCCCTCCGTTCCTCACCCTCTTCTCCCTCTAGTTGCCCCAAGCGTGGCCAATTTTGTTCAGGAGAGCACCAAGCACTTGGAAAATTCCATTCCCAGCCTTCCCAGCTCATTTCTGCTTCCACGCACCCTACTGCCTCCTGACAGTCTCACTTTTAACTCTATTTACATTCTGGAAAGTACATAAGATTTTTATCATGTACTTTCCTAATGTCAATTTTCCCCTGATGAGAATAAGGCTGTAAACACCCATATTTTCATAAGCCTGTTACAGTCCTCCATGTATTCAAAGTCGATGAGCAACACAATCTCACATTCCCAGGGCTGGCTGGGACTGGCACGGCAAGACAACACAAGGCAAACTCTGGGAGCCAAATTCCTAGGCGTCTTCTTTGTCTTTCTTTGGGTTACCACCTTCATTACTTTTGGGGGCCCTTCTTTTATGCCTAAATCAGTGTGTTGCTTCATTTTCACTCTGCTATAAACAAATACTTGAGACTACGTAACTTATAAAGGGAAGAAGTTTAATTGACTCACAGTTCCTCATGGCTGGGGAGGCCTCAAAAAACTTATAATCATGGCAGAAGGCCAAGGAGAAGCAAGCATCTTCTTCACAGGGTGGCAGGAGAAAGAGAGAGAGAGAGCCAAGGGGAAAGAGCCCTTTATGAAACCATCAGATCTCATGAGAAGTCACTCACTATCACGAGAACAGTATGCGGGAAACCATCCCCATAATCCCATCACCTCCCACCAGGTCCTTCCCTTGGGGATTACAGGTTGAGATGAGATTTGGTTGGGGACACAAAGCCAAACCATATCAATCAATATATCTATTTTTTGGTCAGAGCCTGCTAGACTACTCTTAAGCTGTGGGAATGGACAAACACCAAAAATGGCACCCAGAGAAGGCACAGACTATGTATCCCCTAAACCTGTTATCCCAGGGAAAGGTGACATGGGCCTGGTCCATTAGACCCACTCCAGTCTTGGCTCTGGGTGAGGGACACCATTCATGACACTCCACAGACTTCTAAGGAAGTTGGGAGTGGCCAGGCTGCATCAGGCTAGCTGGGTAACAGTGGGATTTGCAAACCCCTGAGCCTCTGGGTGGTCGAGTGGGCCTTCTCTAGAGGACATGAGAACTCAGTAACTGAGATGTTTTCTTATCAATCTACTTTTACTGAAACCTCATGGACCTTCCTGCTGAGCCCACTTATTGCAAGGCTAGGTGGGGAAAAGCTCCAGGGATGCTGCAACAAGCAGGCTTTTGCCTCCTCAAGTCTATGAACATAGCTGGCTCCACCTCTGGTCCTTGATAATTAATTGTTTTTTTTTGTTTTTTTGTTTGTTTGTTTGTTTGAGACCAAGTCTCCCTCTGTCACCCAGGCTGGAATGCAGCAGTGTGATCTTGGCTTTCTGTAACAACGGCCATCCAGGTTCAAGCAATTCTTGTGCCTCAGCCTCCTGAGTAGCTGAGACTACAGGAGCATGCCGCCACACGTGGCTAGTTTTTGTATTTTTAGTAGAGATGGAGTTTCACCATGTTGGCCAGGCTGGCCTTGAACTCTTGACCTCAAGTAATCTGCCCATCTTGGCTTCCCAAAGTGCTGGAATTACAGGCGTGAGCCACCATGCCTGAACTAATTGTTAATGAATGACTGAGTGAATGAATGAATGAGTGTTTGTGTATCCTTGAATCTGAAGAAGCTTCATTCACCAGGATGGGAGCAGCAGAGTCTGCTGTGAAGAGGAACAGGTCGAGGAGGGGCAAGGGTGGTCAGAATCCTGCCTCCAGTATTAGTTCTTTCTAAGCCTGGGGTCAGCAAATTTTTCCTGTAAAGAGCTAGATGGTAAACATTTTAGGCTTTGTAGGCCACAGGGCAAAATCGAAGCTGTTAGGTGGGTATTTGTATATCATTTAAAATGTAACTATTTATAAATATACAAATCATTCTTAGCCGGTGGGGCCTACAGAAACAGGCTGGCCAAGATTTGATCCGGGGCCATCGCTTGCCGAGAGCTGTTCTAAGCCTCGTTTCCTTTATCTGTAAGGTGTGACCAACCTCTGTTTCTGAGCGTTGTGGTGGGTATTCCACACACGATGGTACACCACAATCCTAAAAGCCCTATGGCATGGAGGGCTTACCGGGTCCCAGGCACTCCTCTGAGAATATGAACTCATAAGCTCCTCTGACCCCATAAAATAGGTACTGTTCTGTCTCCATTTTACAGATAAAGAAACTGAGCCTTAGAATGGTGCAGTCATTTGCCCAAAGTCACATGCTGGTTAAATGGCAGAGCTGGGATTTGAACCCAGGGACTCAGGTTTCAGAGCCTGTGCTCTCAACTTCAGTGATCAGCAGCTGCAATAGTCATTGTTGCTGCTGTTAATTATCATTCTCAGGAATCCAAAGGAATCTAAAGTGAGCCAGGACAGGAACACTGCCAGAAAATAGATGATACAAAAATCTTACTTCTTTGAGTGTGGCGTTCATTGCTTGGTTTTATTTGGCCACCAATTCACCTCTTGGGTTACTATGGCTTGGATCTGTTGGTTTGATATCTCTGAATGTGTGCTCAGAAGTGGAGGGGAGAGGAAGGGGAGAGGGCCTAGGAAAGGCTGGGTCAAGTAGGAGGGCCATCCAGTTTACAAACACACAAAGCAGTGCATGTCTGATCTCCCTTGGAGCATGAGAACTGGCTTCTCTCAGTCCTGGAAAGAGAGATTTAAGTTGGGCAGGAGCAGGAACTACAGAAAAATCCTGAGAATGGATCACATTCAATTCGTGACCCAGTTTTAGCCCAGAGGCAGGGGGATGACTGAGTTGACCTTTCAGGGCTACATCCTGCCTTCCCGTTGGGCTTGGGAGTTTATGACCCGCAGAGAAAAACTACTCCATAGGTACAAATATCTTCCTTACAGTTCGGGGGTTCAAAACTCCCTTTTCATTTTTTGTTTAAAACAAACAGGTTGGACTCACAGCCTCTGAGAGGATTTCCAAAAACTCCTGGAAAAGTTTTAGATCATTATTGTGTAGGACAGAGAGGGATTCCATTTACATGTCAAAAGATGCGAGGGCCATGGAGTCCTGCTAAAAAGTTGATGGGCAGAGAGAGGAATGGGGGAGGGAAGAAAGAGAAAAAGAGGGGGAAAGAGAGAGAGAAAAAGAAAGAGAGAGGGAGAGGAGAGAGAGAATTCTGCAATATTAACCATGGCTTTTTCTGTGTAGTGGTTTATGGGAGAGGATTTTTTTTTTATAATTACCTGGGTTATTTTTTATTTTCTACAATAAACATATATGATTCTTGAAATCACCAGAGAGAGATGTCATTAAAGATTAAAATGTAGATAAGAGCGAGTCTGTGCCTCTTCTTCCAGAGCCAGGTGGGAGTAGGAAGCTGCCTTTCCAGCGGGAAAAATCATCCCGTTTTACAGGACACGTTTGTCATCTGGTGTTTCCTTGACTCCCTCTTATCTTGCTGACAAGGAGAAGGATGGAAAAGGGACTGTGATCGAGTGAGGCCCACGGAGCGTGACTCAAACAACCCATTGTGAGGGAGGGTAATCGCAAAATCAGCTTTGGAAATCAAATAAAATGCCATGTCTTGTAGCCAAGAGACACTGCCCAAGCATTTGATTTTAAGCTCAGCTGAAACCCTAGAGTCTGTCTTGAACTGAGGGGAGGACTGACTCAAGGTGGGACTCAAGGTGATCTATATGAGGAATTCTAATCAAAATGTAGATTGAAATCAAACTTAGGAGAAATCGTGAATAATAACTGTCAGGGATTCGTGAGAAAGGTTCAAAATTCTACCCACAGGGTTCTTTTAAACACTCGCCCTGTATGATGATCTGTTTTAATGCTATGTTACAGAATGGTCGGATTGATGTATCATTTTCAAGAAGCAGTAGAAAGCACTTAACACTATGCCTATCTCATCATAGGCCTTATAAAATATCAGCATTTCCTGGATACTGTTTCTTCTGCTGGACACACTACGGTGAACAAAACAGACAAAATCCATCCCCTCATGGGGCTGACATTCTAGTCAAGGGGTAGATAAATTTTAAATATGGTGTCGTGCAAAGATATAGCACTGTAACAAATAAATCAATTTTCAGGACAGAAAGAGAGATCAGCTAGGAATTTTAGAGCATTTGAGACTGGGTGGTCAAGCCTTCTGTGGGTTATGACATTGAACAGAGACCAGAGCAAAGTGAATGAGCAAGCCATGTGCACAGCTGGCTCAAATGTGTTCTAGGGGCTGGGTGCTGTGGCTCATGCCTGCACATCACTGCACTCTGGCCTGGGTTAAAGAGCAAGACCCTGTCTCTAAAAAAAAAAAAAAAAAAAAAAAAGAATGATGTTCTAGGAAGATGGAACAGTAAGTGTAAAGACCTTGGGGTGAGAGTGAGCTTGGGGTGTTTAGTAATGAGCAAAGAGGCCAATGTAGCTGGAGGAGAGTGGGCCCAAGAAAGTGGTAGAAGTGAGGTTGGAGTGAGAGCTGGGTGCCTTATCGCACTGGCCTTTGGGCCATGGAGAGGACTTTGGCTGTGGCTGTTCGGTATGATGGGAGCTACCTGAGGATTTGGCACAGAGGAGCAGCATGATCTGCTTGATGCTTCAGAGGATTGTTACTGTCTCAGATAAACATGTTGTATTGGTCTGCTATTGCTGTAGTAACAAATTACTACAAACTTCGCAGTTTACAACACCACCTGTCTATTTTCTCACAGTTCTGTAGTTTAGAAATCTGAGTGGGCTACACTTAGGTCTCTACTCTGGGGCTCACAAGGTCAAAATCAAGGCATTAGCTGACTGGGCTCTTATCTGGAGGCTTAGGAACAAGAATCTACTTCCAAACCCATTTAGGTTGTTGCAGAATTCAATTCCTTGTGGGTGTAGGACTGAGGTCTCTGCTTCCTTGTTGGCTGTCACTCTCTTCTCCTATAGACTGCTTGCATTTTTCTTCAAAGACCATGAGGGCATGTTGAATCCATCTTGGACTTTGAATCTCTTTGACCTCCTCTCCTCGCAAGAGGGAGAAAACTTCCCACTTTTAAGGGCTCATGTGATGAGATGAGGCCCACTGGGATAGTCTCCTTATCTTAAGGTCAAGCGTGTCATGTAATATTACATGATCATGGAGTGATAACCCATCATATTCATAGGTTCTGGTGATTAGGATGCAGAACCTCAGGGAAGGGGAGCGTTTTTAGAATTCTGCCCACACGCGTGTGAGGCATGGTTTAGCTCTCCTTGCAGGAAAGGCATCTGGGTATGTGGAAGACTCTCTAATATGGACCATGAAATCCAGGGTTGCAAAGTCAGGACTACAATACCAGTCTCTGTTGCACTCCTTCAAAGAGCATTTATTAAGCACTTTTGCATTCCTAAGGGTGTTTTGCATGATGAAGGATTTAAAACAACAACAGACACACTGGGGAGCTGAAACTAATGATGCAGAAAGCAAGTACTGGGTTTGGTAAAATGCGAGGGAGCTCAGTGCTAAAGGATGCAAAGGCAGGAAGAATCTGGCAGGGGCTGGCATTCCCTATTGACACCTCTCCCCCCAGACCAGTCCATGTTCTTGTCTGGTGCCTGGCTCAGAAACTAGCAGGTGTTTCATAAATATTTGTCCAGCCAGTGCATGAATCAATGTGCTTCAGTTTTCCTACCAGTAAATAGGGGTATTGTCCTCCCCACATGTTTGTGGGAAGATCAGATACAGAAGAGCATATATACTTGGGGGGTTAAAAAAAAAAAAAAACAGGTTCAAAAGTCAGCGTCATTGTTTTTGGGAGTGGCAGGGATTTGCTTTGACATGCCCCTCGGAGAGAGATAGGAATTTAACAACCACATCAAATGCAAATAATTGGCCAACAGGGGAGTTTTCCTAAGGGAAGATTTATTGGAAAAAGTTTGGATTGGGGGAAGCAATAGCAAAGAGGGGCCCCTGGGATGAAGTGAAGGGGCCCAGAGGCCTGGTGGGCATGCTGAAAGCACCCTTCACCTTCTTCATAACCCACTGGAGGGTCTTCTTGCCCAGAGCTGGCCAAGAGCAGAGTTCAGTTCCCCTGGGAAGGAAAATGCTGCCCCGAGGTTGTGGGTTTTGGGCAGTTCTCCTTCAGTCTAGTAAAAATATCTTAATACCAATAACAGACTTTTCTCATAATAGGCCCAAACTGAATGGCCTTCAATAGTAGGTGGAAGGAATAAGTGGACTGCAATATTTCACACAATGAGATACTAACCAGGACACATTTTCTAAAGCACAAACTCCTGATAAATGCAAAACATAGAGGAATGTCAAAAACATCATGTTGAGAACCTGTAGCCAGATGCAAAGGGGCACATACTGCAGGATTCCAGGTATGTGGGCTCAAGAAAAAGCAAAGCTAATCTATATGGAGAAGCCAGGATAGAAGGTATCGTGGGGGTGAAGGTAGTGACTGGAGAGGAAGGAGAAGGTGGGAACTTTCGGGGTTCTGGGAATGGTTGAGTGGTGTCTACATGAGTGTGCACATAAGTAAAAATGCATCGAGTTGTTCGCTTGAGCATTTGTGCATTTAACTGTAAATTATACCTACAAAAAGGAATAAAATCATTACAATAGTGGTAGCATCAACCACATTTTGAGTGCTAGATTAGCACTATACAACTATTATCTCCAACCTTGGGAGATAGGCATTATGATTCCTGCTTAATAGATAAAAAGACCGAAGCTTCCTGTGTCCAAGAGCATAGTTAGGAAGTAGCAGAACAAGATTACTGGCTGCTTTCTTGGCCTGTCTCAATGCCATTCTTTCCTATCAGGTGACCTGGGCCCAAGGCCTACCCAGTACCTGCATACAGTGGGCCAGCCTTCTTTTCTTTTCTTTTCTTTTCTTTGTCTTTCTTTTCTCTTTTCTTTTCTTTTTTCTTTCTTTTTTTTTTGACTGAGTCTCACTCTGTCACCCAGGCTGGAGTACGATGGGGGGATCTCAGCTCACTGCAACCTCCGCCTGCCAAGTTCACATGATTCTCCTGCCTCAGCTTCCTGACTAGCTGGGAATACAGGAGCCCGCCACCATGCCTGGCTAATTTTTTTTTTTTTTTTTTTTTAGTAGGGGCAGAGTTTCGCTATGTTGGGCAGACTGGTCTTGAACTCCTAACCTTGTGATTTGTCCGCCTTGGCCTCCCAAAGTGCTGAGATTACAGGCATGAGCCACCGCACCCGGCCAGGCCCACCTTCCTTTCTAAATGGCACTGGACAGTTGGTGGAATGTGCCCTGCCCTGGTCCTGCCATTTCTTGTCCCTGGAGACAAACCTGCCCCAGACACTGTCCATGCATCCCTTGTCTTGAGGCCCCAGGCATTTCTGTCTTCATGTGGAATCTGGCAGCCTGCAGCCCTGAAGAATGGGAATAAATGATCTCCTGTTCACCTCACCCCGGCCCACTTGCACCTCACCCAACCCCTCCATTCAATAAGACGTCTACAGTCTGCACCTGGGCCTTCAGCAGGAAGTAGTTAGATGGTGTGCAAATCGGGTCCAAATAGCCTTCGGGTGACATCCAGGCACTCTATAACCATGCAACTGTAATAGGCTGATGTTTATCTTGCTGGATGTAGGATGTATGCATTTAATAAAGTATTAATATGAAGACCAGATTGCTTCTCCTGTCAAGCGGCAGAATGAGATTAGAGAGGAGAGAGAAGTTGGGTGCTCCCCTGGGAAGGGGGATCCCTCCAGACATTCTCCTTTGCAAGCCAGGACTCCTTTGCTTTGCAGAATAAATGCATCCTAACAGGGTGACTGTAAAGGGACTTTCTCATAGGATTTTTGCATTGCAAAACCAAAATATGTTCCAGAGAGCAGGAAAGATGTTCCTGTGGAGTGAGTGGATCTATTTTAGTGGCAAAGAAGTTTGGCTGAATGTCAGGTGTTAGGCATAGCTAGTGCGGGGTAACGTTTGGGGAGAATTTTTTCAGTGATCTATACTTCCAGCTTTTGACGGCCGGTCCTGATGTTGGAGACTATCTCTGCTGTGCTAGGGAACTCCTGAGCCCACGTGCATATCCCCCTGAAGTTTGTTTTCCTCCCTTTATTGCAGGATGTCTCAGCCTCAGCACTTTTGGTGCTTGGAGCCAGATGACTTTTGGTTGTGGTGCTGTCCCTGCACTGCAGGGTGTTTAGCAGCATCCCTGGTTCCTGCACACCAGATGCCAGTGGCACAGCCCCCCTCCAGTTGTGACAGCAAAAAATGTCTTCGGACATTGCCAACTGTCCCCTGGGGGTCAAAAATCACCCCTGGTTGAGAACCACTCTGCTTTCTTGAACCGTCTCTTTATTTTATATTATTTTTTCTTTTGTAGACAGAGTCTCGCTCTGTCACTCAGGCTGGAGTGCAGTGGCGTGATCTCAGCTCACTGCAGCCTGCGCCTCCTATGTTCAAGTGATCCTCCCACCTCAGCCTCCCAACTAGCTAGCTAGGTTTACAAGTGTGCACCACCACACCCAGCTAATTTTTGTGTTTTCAGTAGAGATGGGGTTTCACCACATTGGCCAGGCTGGTCTCGAACTCCTGACCTCAAGTGATCCGCCCTCCTTGGCCTCCCAAAGTGCTGGGATTGTAGGCATGAGCCACTGTGCCTGGCCTTCCTTGGACCATTTCTAACGGCTGCTAGAGTGGAGATGTGAAATCTCCCTGGGCCAGTCGGGCTGTTGCCCTGATAACTAAGCTGTCCAGCTTGAAGAGTCTGAACTCAAGAGCTTTGATCCTGCAAGAAGAGCCCATTCCCTTGTTCTTCAGTGGGAAAACCCTGTCACCTGAGTTCATTTAAAACTGATGCAAATCCAGAGAGCAAAGCCACACTGCATTCAGAACATGTCTTAAGACAATAGGTTCAAGGAAACAGCTTTGTTACTGAGCGAATTCCCTTTGCAAATTTCCAGGCCCTTCCGTGCCAAAGCGAGGTAATCCAGTTTAACACGAGTTGCCTTTTTGGGAGAGAAAAATAAAAGACAAAATATTTAAGGATTCCTTTATTCTGCTTTTAGCTTCTGAGCCCAGCAATTAATTCTTATGTGCTAAAGGACTTCTGTGTTTATGAGGCATTATTATTTAATGTAGGCCTATTTTAAATTGTAATTTTTTTCATTAAGTTGCCTCTTTTTACTTATTAAGACCAGTTTTATAACCTAGCATAGACTGTATTCCTTGAGTAATAACTATTTTTCTTTTAAAATATTCCTTAATAACCCATCATCCATATTTTAAATTTTATTCTGAGTCAGAGATGCCTCCCTGTTGCTCACGCGTCTCTCCTCATGTTTCTGAGTGATGTTGGAGGATGCAGGGCTGCCAGATCCTCTGCCAGCTTTGCTTTAAGTCTCAGCGCAGAAAGCAAAACAGCAGCCACTGGTGACTGCCCAGCCTCCACGCTCCTGAGGCCCACCTGGAGCAGCCAACAGGTTGGGCCATCTGCCCCACAGCTTCCCAGCAATGTTCCACAAGGCAGACTTGCTGGGAGCAGCCGATGTGGGGCACAGAGAAGTGGGATAGTTGCAGGGAGCCGGAGCATGGCAGGGCAGTGAAACCCAGGTCATCTGTGGCAGCACAGCCCCCGGGTGCCGGGCACAGTGCTACGCTCCTTGCCTGGGCATCTCTCTGCATCTCCCCTTGCCAGCCTTAAGAAGTAACGAGAATTATCCCATTTTGCGGAAGTGGAAACTGAAGCTCAGAACAACGGCGTGACTTACGCAGGGTTGCAAGGCTGGCTTGTGATAGAGTCAGAAGCTGTCCCCAGGTCTGTCTGATTCCCAAGCCCAAGGTCATAATCTCTCAGCACTAGTGGTCCTGACAATTCTCCTACAAGCAAGGAGACCAACTTCTCCAATAGAACATTTCAGAACACCTTCCCTGCTGTTCTCATCTTGGCATCACCATTGTCCTGAGAAGTAAGGGCCACGAGCCCATTTTTCAGATGAGATGACTGAGGCCCAGAGAGGAGTAGGGACTTGCCCTTTGTGTCCATAGCAGAATGAGGGCTAGCCCGGGGTCTTCTGCTTCAAGGTTCGGGTTGCTTTCTTTTCTTCCTTCCCCAGCCTATGGTTTCCCCATTGCTGACTGCACCACCAGCCCAACCAAGGGGGTCCTGGCCCCTCTGCTCAACATGCCCCTGGCCCTGGAGGGGGCACTGCAAAGACAGCCATGGGCTGTCAGAGCACCTCACAAGCATCCTGTGTCACATCGGTCTCAGCCCTCCTCCCTCTCAGCAGTTTTAGCTGTTCTTGGATACAGGATTGCCCCAGGGTTAAGAAAATGGTAATTCCCCTCACCTACCACAAAGGACATGGAGAAAGTTCCAGAGGGTGACCGCAGGCTGTCAGATGAAAGATGGTCAGAGAAAAGACACTGGTGTGGTAGAAAGGTCACAGGACTGTGCTTTAGGAGACAGGGGTCCTGGTCTTGAGTTGCCTGTTAATTGGCTCTGTGGCCTTCGCCTGGGCCTTTCTTTTCCCTGGGCCTTGATTTATCCATCTGTGTAACAAAAGGGTTTCAATTCCATATCCTTAAGTCCCCTCCCTCTAATGTTCTGCCATGGGAAACCTGCTATGGGACTCCAATTCAGCAATGGTATGGCCAGACCCACTGATTGATTTTGTTGCTTTTTCATTCATCTTATTCATTCATTCACTATTTTTCCACCAAGAACATTATTGAATTCCCACTGTGTGCAATGCATTAGCGGGAATGTAATAGTAGACTAATTGCTGTAACAAACCAAATTTCAGTGGCTTAACACAGTGGTATTTTATTTGTTATTCATATCAGGTCCACTGGGGACCATAGGAGGACTTGGCTCCACACAGTCATTCAAGTACCCAGGTTTCTTTCACCCTTTCATCTTATGATTCACCCTCTGCCAAGTCCTCAGAGCCCTCCCCACCCTGGTGATGAGTGGAGAGAGAGGGTGTGCAGGCAGCATGGCAGGTTTCTAGGGGCCAAGCAGGAAGGTCATATTCCCCTGGCCAGGATACAGTCACATGGCCCTGCCAAACTGCAAGTACCGACTGAGTAGCCAGGAGGGAAAGGAAATGGAGTGTGGGGAGCACACGGCCGTCTGCCTGGGTCTGGGGAGCACACACACAGCACAGAGCAAGGACCATGTACAAGACAGAAGCTTCAGACCCCAATGTGAACTCGGGTGAAGGAGTCTGGGACAAACACAAGAATGTGAGGTCCCAGGTGGACGCGGAATTGGCAAGCCCAGCATTGCATCCCACAGGAATCCCTGTCATCAACCCAGGATCTGCTGCCTAAGGAAGCATTTCCCTAGTCTCATCACCTTCCCTGCCCAACACTTCAGAGGCATGAGGACTGACTGAGCAAGTCCTGCCCTTCTCTGGCCTCATTGTCACCCATCCATAAAATGGGAAGAAAAATGACAACATTAGCTTTGCAGGGAATTAGAGGAGCATCAGGTGTCTACAAAGGGTCGTAGAACAGCCTTCCCAAGTCTTATTAATAGTATAAGCATATCATTATCAATAATGAAACACAAATTAATAATAAATAAACAAACGAATGATAAATAATGCATACATCATGAATAATACATTAATCCTACAAGTTTTTGAACATCTATTGCCTCTGACAGAGGGGAATTTGATTAGTTTGCTGGAGATTAGAGAGGGGGAATATTTCAAAAGAGCCCGGGAGGTCGGGGCAGGTGATGGATGCCAGAAAGCACTGGGGATTGTTCCCTGCAAAGGCTGCAAATCATTTGAAGTCCCTGGTGGCCCAGAGTTGAGCTGACCTGTTAGGGGAGGTGAGAACCAGGAATCTTGAGTGGGATGCTCCCCCTCTGATGTACTTTCTTGGCCCAAATTTAGGATGGGAAATCCCTAGCTCAATAAGGCAAAAAGTATCCAGCCACAACAAAATTAGAGTCCATGGTCCAGGCTAGGCCAGTTGAATATACCTATTGTATTAGTCCGTTTTCACACCGCTTTAAAGAACTACATGAAACTGGGTAATTTATAAAGAAAAGAGGCTTAATTGACTCACAGTTCTGCATGGTTGGGGAGGTCTTGGGAAATTTATAGTCATAGAGGAAGGTGAAGGGGAAGTAAGGTATGTCTTACATGGAGGCAGGAGAGAGAGAAAGTGAGGGAGAAAGTATCACACTTTTTTTTTTTTTTGAGATGGAGTCTCACTCTGTCAGCAGGCAGGCCAGGCTGGAGTGCAGTGGCGTGATCTTGGCTCACTGCAACCTCCGCCCCCCGGGTTCAAGCAATTCTCCTGCCTCAGCCTCCCAAGTAGCTGGGACTACAGGAGCCCACCACCACACCAAGCTAATTTTTGTATTTTTAGTAGAAATGGGGTTTCATTATGTTGGCCAGGATGGTCTTGATCTCTTGACCTCGTGATCCGCCCACCTCAGCCTCCCAAAGTGCTAATATTACAGGCGTGAGCCACTGTGCCCAGCCAGTACCACACTTTTAAACCATCAGATCTCGTGAGAACTCACTCACTCACAAGAACAGCATGCCCCATGATCCAAACACCTCCCACCAGATCCCTCCCCTGACATGTGGGGATTACAATTCAGGATGAGATTTGGGTGGTGACACAAAGCCAAACCATATCACGTGTAGAACTTATTAGTTCATTCATGGATTCATGGATTCATTCCTGGATTCATTCATTCATTCATTCATTCATTCAATGCGTCTTCAATGCCAGTAGTGTGGCCAGTGGCATGCAACGCACCAAGAATGTAGTAACAGAGACATGCATTTGGCCCGTCAGAGGCTCCCAGTCTACTGTGGGAAACAGACTGGCAAAAAGAAGTGTCCTCATGCAATGAGTTAGGGCTATGGTAGATGTTGTGAGAGGGCCACCTAACCCAGATTTGAGAATGCTGGGCATGGGGTAGGTGAAACTGGAGTGTACATCAGGAGTGGTCTTTGGGGTAAATGACATCTAAGCTAAGACCTGAAGGACATAGCGAAGTGATGGGGGCAAAGTGACGGTCTTCCAGGCTGAAGGAATGGCAGGTACAAAGACCCAGTGGCCCAATGCAGCCTGACATACTTGGGAGCTCTAAGTAACTCAGGATGGCTGTGGCTCAGGGTGCAAAAGATAGAAGGGCAAGAGATGAGCAGAGAAGGAGGAAGGCTCATGAGCGGTCTTATGTAGGGGTCAGGGGTTTGGACTTCATCTCAGAGGCAACAGGGAGACAAAGAAGAATTTAGATGCAGACCAGGACATAAGCACCCTGGGCTGCAGCAAAATCCACATTGTTCCAGGGCTCCATAGCTCACAAAGCCCCAGAAGGTATAGTGTTCATGTCTTGGTTCATTTGTTACTTCATTTGTGCAGCACACTCACTGAGCACTCATCATGTGCCAAGCATTATACGGAGGTGCATACCAGGTCCCTGGGCTTAAGGAGCACTAGTCTGATGTCTGAGACAGACACACGAAGAACCACATGTTATATTACGATGGAATGTGTTTGGACTGTGACCGAGATGTTTACAAAGGTCTATGAGCTCAGGAGAGGGTGTATCAGACTCATATCAATCAAGGAGGGGGTGACTGTCACATTGAACCTGGAAGGATACAAATTTCCCTACGTGAACTCAGAGGAGAAGGGTATTCCAGGAAGAGGAAACAGCACAGGGAAAAAGAATTGGAGGGGTTTGGAAGGGCTGACGGGAGGTGCTGCAAGGTGGACAAAGGCACAATGTGAGACTGATTGAGTTGGAGGGGCCGAGAGAGGCAAGCTCATAAGGGACTCAGTTGGCCATGACAGAGTCTGAACTTTATCCTGAATTGGAAGGCAATGGGGCAGGGAAATTGAATGGCATTAACCAGACAGGTGGCATAATCATATTTGCATTTTAGAAATATCATTGAGACTTTAGAGGGCTGGGTACCTTAGAGGAACAAGTTTGGGGGCTAGAGATCAGTAAGCTGGCTATTGCAGCGCTCCACCGGGAGATGTGGAGGGGCCAAACTAAGGCCAGATTGGTGCAGAATAGAGTGGAAAAGACAGTTGTGAGAGTTACTGGAGAAGCAGAATTGATCCGTCTTAGAGACTGATGACCTGTTAGCTTTTCCCCTCTTTATGGAGTGGCTTTCTTTTCTTAAGAGGCACTGCCCACCCCCGGCCCCACCTCTCACCCTTGTTTCTGCCAACTAGGAGGTAGATGGTTGGGAGTGCCCATTAGTCCAGCATAGAAGAGTGTATTTCACAGAACTCTCTGTACCTGCCTAGAAGATATGGTTGCAGTAATTGGTTTGTTGTAATAATATTTATTACAATAGTAATTACGCAGCACTGGAACCCAGGGAGGATGTCCTTAGTGTCAAGATAGGGTATTTGTCTTCATAAGATAGGGGTGACCTCTTTTCTTCATGAGTGGTAGTGCGTGGAGCTCCTGTTATCACATGGAGATAAATTCCAGACCCACAGCAGGGGGAGAGTGGTGCGAGGAATTTATGTGGCCCTGACCGTCATGGTCCATCCCAGCAAGACCTAAATTCCAGCTGGTGGAGCTGCTGCCAACCACCTGACCACCTGTCTGCCCCAGATCGAGTCGTGGTGTGGTCCACAATGGTTCTCTTAGGAGATAAGGGTCCTTGAATTCTTGTCACCACTGCTGCACTTCCAGATCAGATGCAGAGTGGGCTGAGAACCTGTCCCTGCTCTCAGGAGCTCCTAGTCCAGTGGCAGACACACCCGCTGCCCCCTGAGAAAAGGATGGAGGACCCATGTTGCTTTTCAGTCTTCACTAGTTACTTGCTCTCAATAAGTAATGGTTTGGGTGACACACGGCAGACACTTCTGGGCCAAAAAACTATTCCAGAGGTGGGTTCAGAGGACTGCGTGTCAGAGATGTGGTGGAACAAATTGGCCAGCCCAGCCACAAGTCTCTTAGAGTTCCAGAAATGTTCCCAGTCAAACACATCTTCCTGGCCCTCCTAGCAGCCTTTGCTGGCTTTGAACTTGAAAATAGCCTCAACCATCAGTCTTCCTGCTGCCCCCTTGTGGATGCATTGTGTCCTGTTACTATAGCAGGGTACTTGACCCTGCTACACCCCAGCAAGACTTCTTGTGTACTTCCTAGCCCCTAGTCCCACTACCCACTACCCACTCCTGTTTTCAGCTTCTTCATTTAGAAGCAAGGGGGAGTGGGTTGCCATGAGATGGTGGGAAGAGTACTGGACTCAGAGTCAAAGGGCCTGCCTGCCAAGTCTGGTTCTCTGTGATGGTGAGGACGTCACTCTGCATCTCTGAGCCTCTGTCTCCTCCCTTGTAGAATGGGTACACTATCCTACAGGGCTGCAATGGTAATCAACGAGATAGTAATTACAGAAATCCTTTGAAAACTGCCAAGCACTGGTCACATGCTCATTTTTTCATTCCTTCAACAATTATTTATTGGGCTCCTACTAAGTGCCAGGCACTGTTCTAGATTCTAGGGATATAGTGGTATTAGTCCATTCTTGCATTGCTATAAATAACTACCTGAAACTGGGTAATTTATAAAGAAAAGAGGTTTAATTGACTCAAAGTTCTGCAGGCTGTACAGGAAGCATAGCTGGGGAGGCCTTGGGAAGCTTACAATCATAGCAGAAGGTGAAGGAGAAGCAAGTACATCTTACATGGCTGGAGCAGGAGAAAGTGGGGGAGCTGCTACACACTTTTAAACAAACAGAGCTCTTGAGAACTCACTGCCTCCATTGTCCAGTCACCTCCCACCAGGCCCCTCTTCCAACACTGGGTATTACGATTCGACATGAGATTTGGGTGGGGACCACAGAGCCAAATCATATCCAAGTGGTAATTAAACAACATGAAATCAAGAACTTCCAGCTCTGGTGAGATGAAGTAAAGACAAGCTTCACTTCATCTTTCACTAATTCAAATATGAAACCTAGGTAGAATATATGGACATCTATTTGAAAAATCTGAAAAATAAATACTAGCAGATGGATTGGGGAAAAACACCAGAATCAAAATGCCACATAAAGAATGAAGATAAATAAAACCTACAGTCTTACTAGGTAATACTTAAAGTGTGCAAAATACAAATGAAAATGCCTTGATACACACACACAAAAAACACCCATGAAAATCTCAACTCACATGGAGAAAGACAATTAGTAGACTACAATGATGAGATGGCACAGATGGTTGAAGTATCTGACAGAGATTTTGAGGCAGCTGTTAGGAAAATACTTGAACAAGTTATCAAAAACAGTCTTGAAACAAATAATAAAATAGAAGGCCTCAGCAAAGACATAGAAGATATAAAGAAGCACCAATTGAAAAACTAGAGCTGAAAAATACAATAACCAAAATAAAAAACTCCCTGACTAGACTCAGTAGCAGAATAGAGATGACAGAGGAAAGAATCAGCGAACTTGGAAGTAGATTAATAGAAATTATCCACTCTGAATAACAGAGAAAAAAATATTGAAACACACACACAGTCTCATGAGGTGTATAGTCTAGTTGGAGGTCAGGGATGTCAGCAGACAATAAACAAGTAAGTATATGTAGGTAGTGATAAACGTCTAAGAAGGAGTAAAGCAGGGTAATAAGTCAGAGAGTGACAGGGGTGCTATTTACATGGGATAGTTGCAAGAGTCTTCTCCAAAAAGGTTTTGACATTTGAGCAGAGAAAGATTGAGAGGTTGAGTCATGTGGGTATCTAGGGAAAGATTGTTCTGGAAGGTGGGAGCAGCAAGTGCAAAGGCCCTGAGGTGAGGATATTCTTAGGAAGTTCAGGGGCCAGCAGCATTCATTGTGAGTAGAGAAACTGAATGAGTTCAGAGTGAGGGGAGCTGAAATCAGAGAGGTAGGGAGGACACAGGGCCAGGTGAAGGCAGAATAGGTGGGCCAGTGAGGAGATGGAGCAGTAGGTGACACAACAAATGATGGCCAGGTGCAAGGAGGTAGCAGCAGAGGGGTGAGCTAGTTGGAGTTTGCATATATTTTATAGAGCTTACAGGCCTTGCTGGCTGCTTTGATGTGAGCATGAGAAAAAGAGGTTCCAAGAAGTAGACTGGTGTGCTCTGCACTCCCTGATTGGGAAATAGGGGAAAACATCACATCAGTGTAGGGCCTGTTTCCTTGAGGTGCCTGGAGACAACCAAGAGGTACATCAGGCAGTGATGGACTGCCTTACAGCAGGGTTGCCTACCCAGGACTTGGGCATGGGCATGGGCATGGAGGATGTTTGCATTTCTATATGTGAAGTTTCCTGGTTAATCTGAGTCCATGCATCTGGGTTTGTGAGATAGCATGAAGAACCACACCCTCATCTGCTGCAAGCTCCTTTGTTAGCTCCCTTGGTGGTAAGGAAATGGGAGAAGCCAGGAAGATAGGACACCAGCTCAGCTCACTGTCACCAGGAGAAGCAGAATGTTGTTCAGGATGCTACAACAGCTCCTCTTGCAGCCCTGAGTTTGCTGGTTCTGACACTCACCCGCTGAGGTGGGCACCAAGTTTCTTGCTCGAGGGCCCTGTTATTATGGTGGTTCCGTTAAGTGCCACTACCTGTGGATTTGTCTGCTGTACAGTCTCTCCCCTACCACAGTGCTGTCTGCTGACTCATGGTTAATGTCTCATATCCTACCATCCTGAGCGAGAGAACCCGAAGGGGTGGCCACTCACCACCCAGTGCTGATTTCCTCTGTTGGATGCAGTTCTGACACTTGGCTTCATGGGAGGCCATTGGATACTCCAAGCTGGCAGCAACACCAGTCCAAGCAGATGTGGTCAGAGAGGCAGGTTCAGAACACACCTGAGGTCAGGGGAATCTTCGGCCCAGGCTGCTTAGGGAAAAGCCCATTAGAAAGAGATGCTTCTGTGAGGGCCCTCCTGGGAATTATAAAACAGTCAAGGAAATGAGTAGAATCCATTTGTTTCTTTCTTCACACTATCTTTGATCCAGGCACTGTTCTAGGTACCTGGGGACCATAGCAAAGAGAAACAGTTCATAACCTGTGTTAAGGTGAGCATACCCTGAATATGTCATTATTACAAGTAATTTTCAGTGTCCCAAGCAGTAGGAGTGGGAGAGGCAGGAGTGCTTTGAGGACTATGGAAGTTTGAGGAGTTGTTTTCTTGAGGAGGTAACATTTTTTGTGAATCCTTGAAGGATGACCAGGAGATATCCAAGTTATCCAAGTGAGGGAGAAGGCTTAGGGCAGAGGGACAGACGGCGTTCAGGCCCAGGGTTAGAGGAGGCTGTGTGTACAGGAGAGCAGAGGCAGCAGAGCCAGGATGATGAGCGAGACGGGCTGGAGGAACCTGACAGCTAGGCATGGCCAGATCTCCCTGCTGGGGAGATGTGCATCTTTTCCTATGGAGTAATGGGAAGCTCCTGGAGATCCTAAAGAAGGCCAGGGGCATGCATTTTAGAGAAATGATCAGGGAACATGAATGGGTGCAGGAAGCCCATGTGGCATACTTTGTCACCACCATCATCTTCTGAGAACCCAAGAGCAGCCATGCTCTGAGGAGGGGGTTACCATTCACTCTCACTCAGCCTTACACCAAGTCAAGGGAGGCACAGTTAGCCCTATTATCCAAGTAGGCACGGAGGTTTAAGTGAATCAGCCAGGGCCATCCATGGGCCATGGTGAAGTTATAACAAGGGTGAAAATTCATCTCAATTTGACAGAAACATTGTCAGTTTTAGGTGCTGAAAGTCTCTCGTCCCAGGAGACCCCCTCGGTCCTGGGCAGATCGGGACATGTGGTGACTCTAACATAATTTACGTCTCTTTTCAGAGACAGACCTACATCCCTTTCATGGAAGCCCCTGCTGACCCTGTCCACCCCTGGGGCCAGACCTGAGCCATCCCTCTGGACACATTCCCTTGGAGCTGGGAAAGGGCGGGGAGCGACGCTGGGATGTTGCCAGGCGAGTTCCTGGGTGGAGGAGCTATTTGTCATCACCTCGTTAGAAGGGTGCCAGGTTCCTAAATATTGTCTGTGATTTTGCTAAATGTATCTTAACAGGAGTGGTGTAAACACTGTCAGAGATAGAGGAGAGAGTGATGGCGCCATTCAGGATAATGAACTGCTTAGTTAAGATGGATCTGTCTCCACTCCTGATCCACTTCTCGATACCGCGCTTAGGGGGGCTCACGCATCGAGGCTGATTGGTGGCAAATTTAATGCCCTGAAAGACACAGCTCCATCTGCAGTTGGTGGCTGAGTAATTGGTGGGTTTGCTTCTCCAAGGAATGGTGTTGAGTGGTACCCAAAAGGAAGGTGGCAGGGTGGCCTCTGCTTCTGGCCTCCCAGGTTCAGGCTCAGTTAGCATCTGATATGGGGTTAGTTGGAGCAGGAAGGCCCCCAAAATCAAGCTCCTTTCTCATTTTACAGATGAGGAAACTGAGGCCCAGAAAGATGGAAAACTTGCCTGAGGTCCCAGCGCTGGGTGGCAGTGTAGCTGAGACCAGAACTCACCACTCCCCTGCTCTTCACTGCTGTGCTCCTAGCTTCCCCCACCCATGCCTGCTCAGCTGTGCCTCCTCATTCCCAGGGGCTCCATAGGAGGGATGAACCCCGAAGTGCTTCCATTCAGAGGCCCCTCCTGGAGAGTCCCCAGCAGCGGCCTTCTTGAGCCTGCTTTCTAGTTTTATGTCCTCTGCCTTGGGGGAAGCTCTCACTTTGTCGGTCTCCTGACTTTGACCCCAGCCTGGATGAAATGTCTGGCTGAGCAGGTCATCTCTGAATCTTCTCTTCTCTCCAGTCAGCTTCCAGATGCCAGTCTCTGCTCTTTCAGCCTCTACCTTGGAGCTGTCTTTCCTAGACTGGACAGTGGAATGCTGGAGTGAGGCAGGCCAGGGAAGGGGGTTGGCGGGAAGTGTGATGCCACCTCACTCGGATCCAGGGTGTCCTGTTTGGGCAGAGCTTGTGTCGAATGAAGTCCTCAACCATGCTTTACCGCTTTGGACCCCGTGATTATTCCTGCAACCACATTACATGTGGGGAAACTGAGTCCCATGGCGGTCCCATAACTTGCCCAGGTCGCTACTGAATGCTAGAGTGAGAAACTTGAACGTTATCAACTGACTTCAAATTCTGGGGAGGTACGTGGGTGGGGAAGAGCCAGGAAGGATGGGGAGGAGATTTTCAGGAAAAGAACCAGTGCAGGGTATTTGGAAGATGATGGAATTTTGTGAAATCAGGGCTGGGGGAATATTCATTGGACCTAGAGGAGAACTTTTCCTGTGGTTTTCTCTTGGAAACAGCTCCCTTGCTCTATGAACCCTTGCCATCTCCTCTCCTGTGTGTGTCTGTGTCTCAGAGGTGTTTTCTCACCTGTGATCCAGGTGTTGATTAGTGCTGTCATGGCCTTGCCTGGCACATCTGTTGGAAAATCACCTTGCTTTCCGCCTTCTTCCTCCTCATCCCAGCCAGAGAGCCTACCTCCAGACCTGAGACTTAGACTCCACGCATCGCCTGATGTTTGTCGTGGCCTTGGATAATGAGCAGGCCACAGCTCATTGTCAGGTTGTGACCTCAAGCCCTGAGGCAGTAGGGTCTCCCCTCTGCCCACCATCTGTCACGTGAGCCTGGACCCAACCCTAGGTCTCTCTGTTTATGGTTCCTATCATTCAGTGTGTAATTCTGAGTCAGTCCTTTCCCCACTCACCTGGCCCAGCTCCTGCACTGACTTCCCTGCCCTGTCTGAGAGCCAGGCAGCTGGTGGAGACTCAGTGGCAACCGATGGAGCTGCAAATTGGGGGACACCCCCCAGAATTCCCAAGAGACCCAATCAAGTAGTATGATTCTGCTCCAGGCAGTAGCAAGAAGTGGTAGAAAGAAACTGGCTTTGGAGCCAGATGGCTCTGGGTTCAGATCCCAGCTTGGCTGCTCTGTCCATGTGGCATGGAACGAGGTGCTCCACAGCTCTGAACAGTAGCTCATTCCTGTCTGTGACAGAGGCATATTTACAGGAGGGTATGAGGATCCAAACTGCCTGCGCCCATGAACGCTCAAAACGCATCACTTACTGTATTCGTATTTTAATACTCTACTGATATTAATGGAATTCACATTCCAGAAGGAGAGGCAGATGTGCAAACAGACAATTGCACTCCAGTGTGACATACTCGTGGTCGCAGCATCGTACAAGGCACTGGCTGCTGTCTGAGCTGCTGAAAAAAATGGGAGTGAAAGTGCTGGGAAAACTAGAAGTGACACGTTTTTAATCCTTAGAGCGAAACCTGTCTCTGCAGCCTGGAAACCCCACTCCCTCAGCTTCCTGCGGGTCTGAGAAGGGGAGTGCCCAGCTACGAGCATTTCTCCCCGCCAGCTGCTACCATGACTCCAAGTAGGGGCATCCCTGGAATGGAAGGCACAGTCACTCCTGCCTCGGTTTACAGCGGTGTTTCCCGATGTTTGTTTTCAAGGACACCAGCAGGGCTGAGACTAGGGTGAGGCTAGCCAGGTGCACAAGGGGTAACATTCAAAGGGCCACCCACTCACTCTCAGGATGGTGCAATGAGAGTGTGTCCTTTAATTTTGCACTGCAGGCCCCTTGCTTGCCTCACTCTCTTCCCTCCCATTCCTGGCTCAGGTTCCACAAGATGCTCTGAAAAAGATGGGCTCCAGGGTGTAAAATATTAAGAAAAATTTCCCACTCTGGCCCAAACTTGGAGGGTTACAAGGCACTGTGAGCACACAATCCAGCTTCAGAGCCTTTGTGCTTGACATATCTTCTGTCTAGAATGCTCTCTCCTCAATACCCCCATGGCTCACACCTTCCTTTATTCCAGCCTCCTCAGAAGGGCCTCCCAGGGCCCCTCTGGCTGAAGAAGCCCCTCCCCCATTACCCTCCATCACTTCACTCTGCTTCGTTTTTCCTCATTATGTTTATCACCACTGAACATATTTTCCATCATTTATTTGCTGCTAAACTGGCAGCTCCATGAGGGAAGGGACGTGTCTATTGTTACTGATATGTCCCCAGTGCCTACAACAGTGCCTGGTATGGAACAGATTCTCAATTAATATATTTTTCATGCATAAAGGAAAGACAGGGGGAAGGAGAGAAAGTTCAGAGAAGTCCTGAAGGGAAGAAGGGGTTTAATTATAGTTAACCCAAGACCTCTCAAAATTCATGGATGATGGAAATCATGTTTTCCTGCCAGACATGGTGGCTCATGCCTGTAATTCTAACACTTCGGGAGGCTGAGACGGGTGGATCATTTGATGTCAGGAGTTTGAGATCACCCTGGCCAACATGGTGAAACCCCATCTCTACTAAAAATACAAAAATTAGCTGGGTATGGTGGCAAGCACCTGTAATCCCAGCTACTCAGGAGGCTGAGGCAGGAGAATTGCCTAAACCCAGTAGGTGGAGGCTGCAGTGAGCCGAGATCACACCACTTAACTCCAGTCTGCATGACAGAGTGAGACTCTGTATCACACTCACACACACACACACACACACACACACACACACACACACAGAGAGAGAGAGAGAGAGAGAGAAATCATGTTTCTTGAAACACTGGTGAGAAACTCCCTATTCTCTGCACATTCTGGGAAAAGCTGTCTTGTCTTAACCTGTCAGAGCCACCCCACTCCTGCACACACCTGATTCACCTCTAAGACTGAGTGCCTGTGCCTCTGATCTCACCCTGGCATGCCCCTGTGAATCCTACTGCCCCAGACATCTGCTGCATCTGCCAGGGCTCCTAACACTACCACACAATCACCAGAGCTGCAACCGCTCCCCTACTTGCCCTCCCCACCACTGCCACACTTACACTTGTAATTCCCTCATGGCTTGCCAACAAAGGGTGACCCTCCATCTCACCCTGCCTGCCTCACAGGCACACACCATCTGCACCCACCTCAGGCTGCTCAAAGATTTATGCATCTGAGAATATGTCCTTCCCTCCTCTTTCCAGTGGGAGGAGGACCTTCTTGAGCCTTGATCTCATCAGCCATCTGGACTGATGATGCTCAACTCATAACTATATCAGAAAAGGTGAGAGAGAGCCCAGGGCAGGGAGGTCTCACTGGAAGATTGAGCCACGTGGCTCAGAATTGTGGCCATGGGGTGAGGTCCTCAACTCTTATCACAGTTCCTGCCACAATGCCCATCCTCCATCTTTAGGGCTGGAAGAAAAAAAGTATGCAGGCTGCAGATGTACAGTGTTTGCCACTTTCTCTCACCTCTTCCGAGAGGCTGTAATAGCGTGGTGGTTGTCATGGAGCCCGAAGATTTGGGTTTGAATTCCAGCTCTGTAACTTGCAGCTGTGTGATCTGGCAGGGGACTTCACCTCTTGGTTTGCTCGCAGAAAGTGGGAATCATAATAGTTCCTCTCTCCTAGGAGTGTCGTGGTGATTAAGAGAGTAGATGTATATCATATCAAGTGCTTAGCCCAGTGCCTGGAATGAAGCAGGTGTGGACATCTGAGCCATTGTCACAATGCTACACATGGGCTTGGCTTGCCCTGAGGTCTCCCTTTCCGTGGGGAAAGTTGTCCTCCTGAAGGTGGCCTCCTTGTTTGTCATGCCCCATGGCTGGGATCATCCGGGCTGGATCAGGTTCCCTCTGTGCCCACCCACAGCCCCCCGTCTGCCTACCTAGAGGCTGACTGGTCACCTGAGTGGTGACTGTGTTGGGCATCTCTGTCTCACCCTTACCACTTGTTCCTGGAGGGCCGGGCAATGCCTGGGTCTCTGCTTCCTGGATCCTGGCCCTGGGCCTGCACAGGGTAGGTGGGAGTGAACTGGGGTTGAATAAAAGAGGAAAGAAGGATCCCCGTTGGTCCTTCTGGTCTTGGAGGTTGGACCGGTTGGCTCTGGTCGTGACTTTCTCGGACCAAGTGGGCTCCAGGGCTATCCAGGAGCTTGACCTCTGGCCTAAGTTAGAGGCCACCCTGGAGTGAGCCCTGTGCCTTGCCCCTCACCCTGGAGGCTGGGTCCTGAAGCCTCGGACCATGCAGATCCGCTCTGACTCCAACTTCCAAATTGATCCTCTCCAGGTCGATTCTTGTTTTGTTTTGTTTTGTCTTTTCCTGGAGTGTTGTAACCATTGCGTTCTAGGCAGGGGTCAGGCCCGTGGGCTCCATCTGCTCAGCTTGCCTGCACAATTGAAATCTTCAAACCCATCCTGGCTAGTTTTCTCATTAAGACTATTGGACTGGATTGATCCATTAGATCGATGACTGGACATCAGCCAGCAGGAAGCCGATCAAATGAGCCTGGATGATCAGCCCAGGAATGAGGTTCCCCTTGGAGCAGCAGTGAGGGTCCAGGCCTCTGGGATGGGGCTGGTGGAGGCAGAGGAGTGGGTTAGAGGCCTCACCAGACTGGACTTTGGTGTGGAGAGAGCAGTGTCCCCAAGGTGTGGCTACCAAGGCAAGTGTCCCAGCGTCTGCGTCAGGCATTCCCTGGTGATAGTCGGGGAAACATCACTTGGTGTCTGCAGTGAGTTGAGACTCTTCCCCAGATGGTGGGCCTATTAGGGACTTCTCCAACATATCACTACTGCCATGGCCAACGCTTAGACCCTCCCCTCCCTTTGGGTGGCAAAGTATGTGTGATGGGAAAGCCAATGATGGGTGTTAAGGAAGCCAATGGTTGTTTCCCAGGGCTCTCTTTTTACCAGGAGTCATTTGTTTATGAGGTTGGAAATGGAGGAGTATGGGCACTTAGAACACCATGTCCCAGTGTGTATTTCCCAGATCCTGGCTGCGTAGGATGGTGATGGGGCTTAAAGGGCGGCTAAGCGAACTGTATTCAAATAGGTTTGGAAATGCCAAGTAAATACATTTCAGCATTCATTTCCTGGAGGACCGAAGAGATGAATCATGAATGCCATGACTCTAAAAAGGGGCAGAGGGGCAATGTTGGAGCACAGAAGCCTTCCCTGGGGTGTCTTATAGAAATACATTGAGGCTTTTCTTGGAGGTACCAGCAGGTCCTACCTTCAGGGGAAAATGTGTCCCAAGCAGAAGTGTTTTTGGTTTGGAGGGATCCACTGGAGCCAGGGAGGCAGCCTAACGGGAGATGTTAAAGAGAGGGAAGAAGAGGGTGATCAGCTCCATTCAGCCCTGCAGTCACCATTCACAGAGACCACAGTGTGAACAGCATCCCTCAAAGTTGTGCAACTATAGACCCCAAGGTTCCCTCTTCTGTCTGCTCTCTCCCTGGCCCTGCCCTCATCAGCCCAGCCCCCCGATCAGCTCGTGCCCTTACCATCCCTTTCTCCTCTCTTCTGTAGGCTACCTGACAGTCAACATTGAGCCTCTCCCGCCTGTGGTGGCTGGAGATGCCGTGACCTTGAAGTGTAACTTCAAGACAGATGGGCGCATGCGGGAGATCGTGTGGTACCGGGTAAGTCACCACCACTGCCCCCTCCATGCCCATAGCCAGGACTGATGGGAGGGTCCTCAGAGCCCTCTGGACACCCTCATTGGCGTGGCTATGTCCTCACCCCGACCCAGTCCTGAGCTGTCCTGGGCCTCTGCTGGGTCCCTGTCCTCTGCTGACACCCTCCACGGGGACTAGCCCTCCCTTCTACCCTCAGGATTGATCTGGTTTCCACCTCCTTTGTGCTCCTATTATGCCCCTACTCTCGGGAAACTCCATTAGGCAAAGCAGAAGTTACTGAGAACACCCTGGGCCCTGGGCGCAGTGTAATCACGAAGTGATGTCTGATGGTGGGATTTTGAGCATGAGGCTTTGGATAATGTTTTTGGCAAGGGAGAGAGAAAAACAGGAAGGCTTCTTGCCTTTTGCAAAATCAAATCACTGAGATAGTCTGCCACCTAATCTGACTGCATATAGGACTAATCCTGGTGTCTGGCACCATCTGAGAAGGGAATTGATTACAGATGAGCAGGTACCCACCTGCCCAGGGTCCAGATGTTGGCACCAGGAAGAATAGCTTGCAGTCTTGAGCACAGGTGACCTTTTCAACCACTGAGTGAACTCTTCTTGTGTCTGGATGGGGCATCCCAGTCTTCTATCCCTTTGCCACAAAGGAATTGGGGCTGGGCTGAGAAGATCCAGTGGGCACTGATGCTTTTCTTGCAATGCCATGCTCGAGTGTGCACAGATAGAAGCACCACCATCCTGGGGAAGAACTCCTCTTCCATCATCTAAACGGGGTTGGTAACATATTTTGGTGAAGACTGAGATTGTAAATATTCTCCTGTCTGCCAGACATTCAGTCTTGGTCACAGTTACTCAACTCTGTTGGTTTGGCACCAAACAGCCACAGACAGTGTGTAAATGAAAGGGCACGGCTGTGTGTCAATGAAACTTTACTCATGGGCACCAAAGTCTGAATTTTGTATAAGGTTCATGTGTCATAATTTCTTCTTCTTTTTATTATTTTTTTCAATGATTATAAAAGGTAAAAATGGTTCTTAGCTCGCCGGCTGTACAAAACAGGCTAAATATAGGGTGACTTGGTTCATGGGCTACAGTTTGCAAACCCCTGATCAGAAGCCATGCTTTCCTAATCTTTGTTGTCCTTTCTTCAAATGAAACTAATGGGTAGCACAGTTCTAGAGGGAGTGATGGAGCGTGGAAGAGAGGGCAAGGAAGGTAGGGGGTGGGCACCAAACTGTGATTCGAGATCTAGAGCTGGCTCCTCTGCTCCTTGGAGCTGTCACCACATCTACACACAAAGCATGGAAACTCGGTGTTAGAGGAATCCCTGGGGCATGCGTGCTGTTCATGGTCTTGACTCAGAACAGCTCTCTTCAGTCTCCTTGCTCCTGGTCCAGGTGAGCTTTGAACCAGCCTGTCTTGGCTGCTCTGCTTTGCATTTTTGGTCTCTGATTCATGGTTTGCTTGTTGTGGCTATTTTGTTGGCTGTGATCTGCACTCCTTCTAATCAAAAATCATGGTTCTCTATTTCAGCATTGCAGTCTCTCCTGCTTAGAGTTAATTCTAGTGCCCTCCACCCAAGCTCTCCAGGTAGCCTGGGCCTCACAGGTGTGAATCTGACATCCAGCACCCTAAAAGGTCCCAGCCTTAGGGAAGGGCACCATCCTAGATAGATCAGTGGGCCTAGAGAAAGTCAAGGCATATGTTAAATAGTGCCATGAACTGAATCACTAAGAGACGTATTTACAGGATATGGGAACTGCTTGGCTGACACAGGCTGCGAGCATCTCATTAGCACCTGGCAGAAGGACAGGGATAAATTAACTCCAGCTCACTGCTGACGATGGGACCACATCTCTCCCTCAGCCATCCAATAGATGGGATCAGAGGGAGGGGTGGTGAAAGACAGATAGAAATATGGAGACCCAGTGGAAACAGTTAATGGAGCGAAATGGAAGGAAGCTTGGAGATGGGAAAATAGCAGTGGGCACCTCATTGCCTTCCAAGCTCTTGAAGCAACTGCCCTCCCTCCGGTTTGAAATCGAATGTTACCATAGTCACAGTGGCGAAAATCTCCCCGAAGAGACTCCTGCTGGAGTTATGGGCAATGCTAGTGCCAGGCTGGGCTCAGGTGTAGAAGCCAGAAGCAGGTTTCCCCGTGGCTTGACTTGATGCTCTTGAAGATGGTGAGCAGGACTGGGGCAGGAGGATCCGTGTCCTGGGCTGGACAGACTCTTCATTTTCTTCTCCATCCCCTAGTAGGGAGACTCTCCTCTCTCCCCAACTCTTACTGCCTAACCTTGATGCCACTGATTGTTTTAAGAATCAGTGGCATCTCTTACCAGTGTCAGGCCCTGCATATCGGGCCATGGTAGGCTGCACTAATTAATTTATTTTATTTCATTTCACATCCTTTGACTGAGGGCCTCTGGAGGATGGGTATGCAGATGTATGCAAATCACATGCAAATCACCCACTAGAGCCAAATGCCTGGGCCCTTGTAATTCTGTAGCTGGACGGAGGTGGTGGCTCAGCTGACTGGTTACTGTCCTCAGGTCCCGGGGAGCCCACGTGCCCTGCCTATGATGGGAAGGATGGGGGCAGAGGACGGAAGGAAATTCCAGGGGAGGACTCTGTGTGGCCAGTTTTTGCCTGCTGCTACTCCAGCTTTCCCTAGTGATTGTCTCTCTTCCCAAAGAGGCAGCTGAAGGGAGAGACATAAGAGCCTACCAAGATGGGAGCTCCAGGAGTCAAGGTCAGGGCAGGGCTTCCAGAGGGAATGGGAGGAGGAGCAACAGGAGCTTCAGTCTCCTTCTCCAGCCAGACCCTCCTCTGACCCCTTCCTCGCCTGCCAGATGAACTCCCCACTGCGGCTTCCTTCCCCATCTCCCTCTCCCCACAGTCTGCTCCCCTCCTCCAAGCAGGGAGCTGCCCAGTGCTGTTTGTTTTCTGTACGTGTGTTTGCTTCCCGTCCCAGCTTCCTTTCTCCATCCTCCGTGAATGAGCTTACAGAGCCCGGCTTGGAAGGAAATGAATAGATTACACAGGCCCAGTCAGGACTGTGTCTCCTACCCCGTTAGAAGGAAGAAGCAGGGCATTGTGATGAGGCCGCCACTGCCTGCTTAGCACAGTAGGCACAAAATGGCCCAAAACAAGTGTCAAGCCCAGCAGCCTCCCCTCTGGTCCTAAATACATTATCTTAGCAAAGGGATCATCCTGAGCTGTTAGGAAACATCATGAATGCATTGGATTCTTTGGGTAAATCAGGGCAGCTGATGAAATTGTCTGAAGCCATAGGGATCACCTAACCTTGGAGCTAACAAGACCTCTGGCTGGGTATTTGGGATGGTCTTGCTTGTGGACCCCTCAAGGGAGGGGAAGGAAATTGGGAGGAAGTGGCAAGAGCCTGACCCTTGGGCACTTTACCCCCATGGTCTGGCCAAGTGGGGAGGAGCTCAGACCATTTGTAGAACAAGATGCCAAAACTATGAGAATAAACTCAAGAAAGTATGTGTAATCATAGCCCCTGGGTCTGGATTGTCCAATATGGTAGCCACCAGTCACACGTGGATGTTAACCTTTAAATTAAATCAAATTAATTTTAAAATTCATTTCCTCAGTCAGACTAGCCACATTTCAAGTGCTCACTAGCCACCTATAACTGGTGGTCTCCATATTGGACAAATGAAGTATAGCACATTTCTATCACTGCAGGAAGTTCCACTGGACAGCCTACTCTAGAGCTCTGAGATTTTCTTCTGCAGCTTCTGGAATACACTGTGCTCACCTGACAAGAGAATAGCAGTGAATGCTCATTGAATCAGTTTTCCAGGCAAACTTGCCCTGAAATGATTTTTAGTAAGATGAATCTCATTTGGTAACCCGACATCATTAGATTGTGCGTGTGTGTGTGTGTGCACGCGTGTGTGGTGAGGGAGGGTGAAAAGAGGGAGATGGTCATCATGCTCAAATCACTTCTTTGAAAACATACAGATGTCAAGAGAGTCATCAGTCCTCTGAGGTGCTGGGTATCGTAGTTGTCTATTAAAGCCCTGTTCAACTTGAGGATGCTTTTCTCCATCTCCCTCTGCTTTCTCCACTGTTACATGGGTTCATCTCCCAGATTTGAGTGTCCAGGCTTCATCTTCACAGCTCATGTAGATAAGCTCCAGAGAGCTTTTTTTTTTCTTTTTTTGTTAATAGAGTAGGGGTGCAATTCCATACTTCACCAGTAGGAGGCTGTCACCTAATAACTAATCTACCCTAGCACTTAAGTCAGCTCTTGGTTCGAGAAAATGAATGACAAATAACGTTCTTTACTTAATAATTCCTATTTACATCTCTAACTGGGGACTCATTTATTAATGCTGCTTATACTAATTTGAGTGGCGGACATTGAGCCTTTACAATGTGTGAGCACTAGATCAAGTGCTTTACATACATGATGACATTTCATTTTCATGTTTTCACTGCAAGGTAGGTACTATGATTAATTCTATTTTCCAGATGAAGAAACTGAGGCCATTCGAAGAGACTGTGTCTCAGGTCATGTTGCCTTCCCTGACCTCTCCAGAAAGCTGTAGGCACACCCTCCTCCATGAATCCTCTTTGTGGATCTTTAGTGCTTACCTCATCATGTCAAAATACCTGCCCCTGGACCGTGATCGTCTGAAGAGCGAAGACTATGTCTTTTTTCCTGCTGTATTCTTGGCACCTAGAGCAGAGTCACCTCAGTGAACATTTGCTAGATTAACAAATCTTAGAGCTATAATGTGCACCTGTTGACAGACCATGCTATGTAGCCCACTTCTGTCTCATGTGGGCATTTGTGTAATGTTGATAGTATCTGTTGGTCAGGGGGTGAGGAGTGTGGGTCTTTGGATACTCAGGGGGCTTTGTTAAGTATGAAGGAAAAAGGAACATTTCTTATTAGGAAACACTGTCTAAACTCATTTAGTTGGAGGCCACCTGCCCAGCAGGCAAAGCCGAAGGTCTGTTTATATCATGGAACTCCATTAAACAGCCACAGAGAGCCATGGGAGTTTAACCTTTTACAGCAGTTTTTATCATCCCTCCTTTGTTTTCTCTCCTTCTTTTACAATTTGTTCCCGGGAGTTGCTCTGGGCCCAGGTTACAAGGCCACAGAAAAGAGAGCCAGATAGAGAGAGAAGGAGATCTACAAACAATGATAACATCCCTGCTTTCAGTACCCCCTTATCTCACCATTTTCACCATGTGGGAAGATGTGTACCTGGGTGTGTGTTTTGTGGTGCAGATGATGCAACCTGGCCAGGGTGATCGTCCCCTCTGGGTTCTGCTGGATGCCTCTACAATGAGGACTTGTGGTCGCTTGGGACCATTTGAAAAAGAATTGAGACTAGAGGCTGGGAAGGCTGAGGTAGGAAGAGAGGACTTGGGCATCAGAATACCTGTGTGTGAGTTCTAGTGTTTGACCTTGGGTGGTGACCTAACCTTTCAGCCTTTTAGAAACTTCACCTGAAATTGGGCATGAAAACATGTATTTTGTAAGCTTAAATGAGATAATGTCTGCAACCAAAAGAGCCTGGTGTTTAGCTCACTGTGGCACCTATTCAATGATAGCTATTGTCATTTCATGTCTCTTGATAGCTTACAGGATCTAGAAAAGGAAATTATAGAATAAGAGGGGAAGGTAATTTTGGGGAGGATCACCAGGGTTAAATTCCTTGAATTCCATCCTACCACCTGCATTCCCAAGGGATATGGGCAGAGACAACATTTTAAATGGTTATGCTATTGAACTCACTGGGTTTCAATTCTTGGAAACCCAGTGGCTTAACACAGTTCAGCCATTTCAATGGATTTTAGCTCTCCCTGAAGCAGGGAGTTATTTCAGAATGGCTTTACTATCATTGGCTCTCTCTCAGTCCCAACCCTTGACAATGTTTCATTATTTGAAGCAAAACTGAAAATGATGATCCTAAGGAGACAATACAGTCCAACCATATCATAAGGGCAAGAAGGTAGGTACACTCTCGGGTGACCAAGAGAGACCAGCACCAAGGTCCCAGAGGATGGGACTAGACAACCCCTTTGGACCTTCTTGCTTGGCAGCCACTCAACCTGGCTGCTCCTTGTTACTTCTCTGACCCCACATTCTGATCTTGAATTCACATCTTACAGATATAAGATCTGGAAGAGGATGTGAGTGAGGAAGACAAAAGCCAGGGTTGAACCAACCCAACCTGTCTTGTCTAGGCCTTCCTTCCCCAACCCCCGGCCTTCCAAAGAGCCAGGTTCTCCCTGATGAGGTGTATGCAGTGCTCAATCTTATACCAGTCACATAGGAAGGAAGATAAGTCAGCCAGAGAGGGCCTACCAAAGGACAGCTGATTTTAGAACAAATGCAATAACACATAAAGAGGAAATAAGAAAAAGTTCCCACATCTAATTCCATTGTAATCTGTATTCATCCATTCTCATGCTGCTATAAAGAACTGCCTAATACTGGGTAATTTACAAAGGAAAGAGGTTTAATTAACTCACAATTCTGCAGGGCCAGGGAGGCCTCAGGCAACTTACAATCATGGTGGAAGGGGAAGCAAAGCCGTCCTTCTTCACATGGTGGCAGGGAGGAGAAGTGCCAGCAGGGGAAATGCCAGGTGTTTATAAAACCATCATATCTCGTGAGAACTCACTATCATGAGAATAGCATGGGGAAAACCATCGCCATGATCCAATCGCCTCCCACCGAGTCCCTTTCTCGACACATGGGGATTATGGGAACCACAATTCAAGATGAGATTTGGGTAGGGGCACAGCCAAACCTTATCACAATCCTTTAATGCATCCCCAAGGAAAACTCCACCCCTAACCACAGCTGTTAAGTTGTAACCATCCAGACTCATCATATTGTGCTCTTCCTCCTGGGGATGGGGTGATGGGAGAAACCTTCAGCTCCCTCTAGAGGCCAGAGTGTGAATCACAATCATTGCTGCCCTGATTCTTGGTATTTATTGCAAGTTCTATTGGAAACCGGCAGGGGTCCCTCACTCTGACAGCTCATTAGACTTTTCAGAGGCCACTAAAAATATACTGTTGCCTGAGACTCATTCTACAGTTATTGAATCCGAATTTCCAGGACTGGAGCCTCAGGGCATTTGTACTTTTAACGAGCTCCCCAGATGACAGTGATGCACTCAACCCAGCCAGGGAGCATGTCATGGTGTTTGTGAAACTCTGATAGAGGGAGCTGTTCCATGCACTCATTCAACATTAATTCAACACATATTTATGAAACCAGGATGGTTCTAGGCACTGGGATTTCGCCAAGGAAGAAGACAAGATCCTGTGCTCACACAGTTTACCATGGGGGAGGAGTTAAAAAGATAAACAAATAAGAAAGATACCAGCTAATGATAAGCGCAGTGCATATAATTAAAATCGAGTGGTGGGATAGAAAGGGATTGTGTAGTTAGGAAAAGGCATTTAAGCTGAGATCGCAAAGGCAACAGGAGACCTACCATGCCAAGGGAAGAAGGCAGAACAATCCAGGCAGGGGGGAAACAAATGCAAGACAGTTCTGTGGGAAAAAGCTTTGTATGTTCAAATAACAGAAAGTGCATGTGACTGGAACAAAGTGAATAGAGGGTGATGTTGGAAAAATGGCCTGGGACCGTTCATACCGGGCCCTGTGTTCTAAGGAGCTGAATCTGGAGTTATTCTAAGGGCACCAGGAAGCATTGAGGATTTTAAGCAAAGAAGTTACAGGATCTGGTTTACTTCATTAAAAAGGTCACTTCTGGGTGGAGAATGGATTGCAGAGGAGGTGAGAGACTGGCAGCAGAGGGATCACTTGGAGGTTAGAACAGTTCAGGCAAGAGGCAACAGTGGTTTGATTGAGTACCAGGATGGTGGTAGTGGAGATGATGGGAGGGAAAAGTGTTCTGCTTATGATTTGCAGGTAGAAGCTAAAGGGCTTGCTAACATGTGGAAGGGATGAGAGAAGGGGGGATTCAGGATGACTCCCTGCTTTGGGGTTTCAGCTGGTTTTGCAGGAGCAGTGCTATTTAATGGGACAGGGAGGACAGGACAGGAGAAGCAGGTTGCAGGGTGATATGGTTTGGCTATGTCCCCACCCAAATCTCACCTTGAATTGTAATAATTCCCATGCATCAAGGGTGTGGCCAGGTGGAGATAATTGAATCATGGGGGCAGCTTCCCCCATACTGTTCTCCTGGTAGTGAATAAGCCTCATGAGATCTGATGGTTTTATAAATAGGGGTTCCCCTGCACAAGTTCCTCTTGCCTGCCACCATGTAAGATGTGACTTTGATCCTCATTCGCCTTCCACCATGACTGTGAGGCCTCCTCAGCCATGTGGAACTATGAGTTCATTAAACTCTCCTTTATAAATTACTCAGTCCCAGGTTTGTCTTTATTAGCAGTGTAAGAACAGACTAATACACAGGGACAGGCGTCAGGCACTCTCTGTTGGCCATGTTAAGCTGGGAGTGCCTCCAAGACATCGAGATGGAGCTGCTGCAGCTGCTGTTGAGGCCACAAACCTGGAATTTTGGGGAGAGATGAAGCCTGGAGACTTATACTTGGCACTGTCAGAGAATAGATGGTGCCCAGTGCTAGATCCTTGGGCACTCCAATATTTAGAGACAGAAAAGGAGACCAACAGAGAGGCTGAGAAGGAGGAGGAACAGCCAGCAAGATGTGAAGACAGTGAGGAGAGTGGGGTGTCCTGGATTCCAAGAGAAGAAAGTGGCTTAAGAAATAGAATAGTCAGCTGTCAGCTAGCTGTGTCTCACACTCCAATGAGTGATTTGAGAGCAGAGAAATGACCATGAACTTGGTAGCATATGGAGCCCAATGGGGGCATGGGCAAGGGCAGTTCTTTGGAGGTACTGGGGGCTAAAGCCTAGCTAGAGTGGGTTGAGGGGTGCTTTGAGATCAGCAGTAACACGACCTTGAGATTTTGTCTAGTAAAGAGATTTGACCTTGAACTTCTGAACAAACCTTTGCAAGTAACATAAAGACACAGTTCCTCCTATTGAATCCACTCCTATTCGCAGGTCATTCATAAAATTACAAGCCCATTGTCTTTTCCTACCATCCTTAGCCTTTCAATCTGGAACTGGTGGCAGCCTTGCTCTCCTCCTTGAGAATGTGAAAGTGGCTGCCCAGAGAGTTCAGGGGATTCTAGTGTAATTAAACAAAGCATTTGGTATTTGAAAGAAAGATCCTGCTCTACCATTTAATTAACTCAGTGGCCTTGGACGACAACTATTCCCACAACTTCCTAGGCATGGTACACAGGGCTGAAGGTATAAAGGACAGGTGGCCCTACTTCCCTCGAGGGGAGCGCTTCCCGTCCAGTTGCCTATCATTAAGTTGTTAAGTTCTGTTTCATCATCTGGCCAGTGGGCTTGATGGCACTTTCCCTAAGGATCTCACTAAGATTTGTGCAAAACAGATGAAAAGCCCCACAGACGAGCTGCTTCCATCCCCCGTGGCGCAGGGGAAATAGGCTTCACATATATTACTTCATCCTGTCTTTTCTGCCTGGACAAATCTTACTCATTCTCTCCTCTGTGAAGCCTTCTGACCCCTCTCACCAAAGCAGAATTAAGACATCACCTGCTGTGTTCTCTCAGCATTTTGTACATATTTCGATTAGAGAGACAACACCTGGTAGCTTAGTTATCCATCTTTGCATCTCTTGCAGAGTTTCATTTTTCTGCTTCTCTGATGTGTCATTCATAAAATTACAAGTCCCTTGTCTTTAGCCTTTCAATCTGGAACTGGTAGCAGCCTTGCGCTCCTCCTCGAAAATGTGAAAGTGGCTTCCCAGAGAGTTTAGGGGACTCCAGTGTAATTAAACAATGTGTTTGGTATTTGAAAGAAAGACCCTGTTCTAGCCATTCATTTATGAATGATCTCTGGGCCAGGGATTCAATGTGGGGGCCTCAGGATCCCTAGGAAATATGTGGATGGGCTTCTGAGGGTGCTTAAAATCCCAGAAAGTATGCTTAATATGTTGTGTGTGTTTTTGTAGGAGAAAGGGGATGAATATTTTCAAAGGACTCTGTGACACCCCCATGCCTCAACTGAAAAACCCAGGTACTGCAACAGCAGGTGTGCAGGTGTTCGTTGAGTGTGAAATGTGTAGGGCATCTCATTATCTCCACTCTTGGGTCATCAAGGTCCATATTTAGGATGGCTCTACCAGACCCTGTAGCTACGAGGTTGTGTCAGATGGCCCATGAGTGATCCATGAGCTTCCAAGGACTACAGTGGGAGATGGGGGGTGAGAGGTGCTGTAGTCAACCTCAGGCAAGAAGAGCTGCCGGGTGATTGAGATCTGTCCAGACACCACAGCTCAGTCATCCTGGATTTGTGCACAGATGCCCTTGGACGGGAAGAGGAGATAAGAAGCAGGGTGGTGGGGGAAAGCTGGCTTTGGCCACGCATCACTGCTCTCCCTGGCTTGGTGGGGGAGGGGTTTTTGACCAAACAAATCCATCTTCTCTTGGGGATTAAGATCAGGTTTCTGATAATGGCACTGAGACCACTTCACTGCTCCACGTGGGGTTGATAAGAGCTCTTGGCTTCCCAACTGTTGAGAGGAGGTGCCAACAGTTGAAGTGGACAACCAAATAACATGTTTCATTGGACCACATGCAGAGTCCACCAGTGATGGGCTCCCACATTGGATGGCTGAGAAAGACATAGCATATCTAAGAATAACACACTGGTGGCTCAGCTTACTCTGGAGAGTGTGTCCTCACTTACCAAGAAGAGAAAAGAGCAAGGGCCTGGGGCACAGCATCCTGCTGTGTGACCTTGAAGAAACCACAACCCCTCTCTGAGCTCCAGGATCTTCACAGGTAAAATAAAAGCGTGCAGTGAGATGGTCTCTAAGGAATGTGCAGCCTCTCTCCCACCTTGCAGTCACCTCCTCACTCCGCTATCCTTTCCCCATAAGACTCTGGGCTAATGGAAGAGGTGGGTGCCTCCCAGGTCAGGGCACCCCCCAGGTGAGGCTTGGACAATGCTTTCTCAGGGGGTGAGAGTCCTGGCCTGAGCTACTTCGGGGCCTCCGAGCACATGGAATCCAGAAGCTATATTAAGCCCAAAGTGTAATTTCCAGCAGATTCTCCTGGCTTTCCTATGCCCTGTTGGGTTTAAATGACAAGGGGCTGACTTAACTTGTCAGAAAAGGATTAAAGGTGAACTTCCGCTCCAGCACACCAGTGAAAAAAAAGAACATGACTGAAATGAGGGATGTTTCCCAGAAAACCAGCTCAGGCTCACCCTCCCTCCTAAATCCTTTCTCTCCCTCCTCTCCCCACCTTTTCGTTGTTGGGTGTGAGCTCCCACAGGGCAGGCAGTCTTCCCGTTGCAGACAGGCACAGTCGTGTGCTTTTCTAAAACACATATCTGATCTTACCATGACCGCCCCTCCCTGCCCCACATTTCACAAGAGCTTCTCATCACCTGAAGGACCAAGTTCAAGGTCATTGGCCCAGGATACAAAGTCCTTCTTGATTCAATCTCTGTTGACTGATTTCTTCAGCCTTGCTTCCTACCATGTTCCCAAATGGGCCCACCACTCGAATCATATGGCTGATTTGCAGTTCTCAGAATGTGCCAACGCTCTTTCCCACCTCCGAGCTGGTGCATATGTGCTGCCTCTGCCTGCAATGCCCTTCTCCCCTCCATCTGGTCAACTCCCATTTGCCCTCCAAGACCCAGCTTCAATGTTGCCCCCCGCCCCGCTTCCTGCCACCAGAGGCCTTTCCCCATCCTTTTTTCCCCTTTCAGTCTTCCGCATTCAACTGCCATGACCCAGACTGAGTTAGCTTCTCATAACACTCTCAAAATACTAAGCACGTGACCATATGACTCAACACACTGGACTCGTGTTCATTTTTGCAGCAGATATTTCTTGAGTACCAACTAGTGCCAAGCCTTGGGAATAGAGCACAGAATAAGAACAATGGGCTGGGCACACACAGGCTGTGGCTCATGCCTGTAATCCCAGCACTTTGGGAGGCTGAGAAGGATAGATCGCTTGACCCCAGAAGTTCAAGAACGCCCTGGGCAACATGACAAAACCCCATCTCTATAAAAACACAAAAAAATTAGCCAGGTATGGTGGTGCTCACACCGGTAGTCCCAGCTACTCAAGAGGCTGAGGTGGGAGATAGATTGAGCTCAGGAGGTCAAAGCTGCCGTGAACTGTGATTGCACCGCTGCACTCCAGCCTGGAGGACAGAATGAGATCCTGTCTCTGTCTCAAAAACAAAAACAAAGGAACCCAAAACAAATAAGTAAAACAATGTAGCCCTGTTTTTTATGGAGCTTGTAGTTAGGTGGGAGGAAAACAGGTATTACATGAAAGATAGTCAAATGAATGCCTCTTTCAAATTGTGGTCACTGCCCTGACAGAGAAAGACAGGTGTCTGCTAGCTGAGAGCTCATAATGGGAGATGAACTGTAATAGTTGCATGTCTCTCTCCCAGAATGCAAACCCTTTGCTGGCAGGGACCAGGTGTCTGTTTGTCTTTCTCTCCTGAGTATCTAGCATGATGCTGAGCACATAGCTTAGAGGATGGATGGATGGATGGATGGATGGATGGATGGATGGATGGATGGATAGATGGATGGGTGGATGGATAGATGGATAGATGGATGGATGGATGGATGGGTGGATGGATGGATGGATGAATTGATGGGTGAGTGGGTGAATGAATGGATGGATGGATGGATGGATGGATGGATGGATGGATAGATGGATGGGTGGATGGATGCATGGATAGATGGATGGATGAATGGATGGATGGATGAATTGATGGGTGAGTGGGTGGATGAATGGATGGATGGATGGATGGATGGATGGATGGATGGATGGATGGATGGATGGATGGATGGATGGATGGGGTGGGTGGATGGATGGGTGGGTGGATGGATATCTTATGTGGCCTTGAGGGTCACAGAGGTAAACTTGTAGTTCATGAGGTAAATACTTTTCCCACAACTGGAGCTTTTCAACCATGGATGGGCTGTCTTAAGGACTGGTGGACTTCCTAACCCTGGAGATGCCTAAGCAAATGGCATGGCCACCTGTCAAAACTGCAATAGGAAGTAATCCTGGGCCCAGTGCACCCAGAACTATTGACCCTATTTGGTTCAGCTCTGAATTCTGTTCTGCCTCAAGCTCAGCTGCGCAGCCATGACATCATGACAAGGGGTAGGAGCAGAGCATCCAGCCAACCTGCATAGTTAGGATTGAGTTTGGGAATTCTGCGGAAACCAGGCATCAGAAAGTTCCAGATTCCCCAGGAGTGGGGTTATGTGAGTGTTCTGGGAAGCAGACACATGTGGCTGTAAATGTCCAGAGAAAGCGCCCCACCCTTGAGTGAACATTCAAAGGTGAGGCCAGGGGACACCTGGGAGCTGAGAGGAGGGGGAGGATGCAAAGGAATTTTGTAACTTCCAGAAGTCCACTCCACAACTTATGGCCTTATACAAAGCATCTCTGTCCGTGCTACCCCGCTTTAAACACATCAGTGAAGCCTCTCCATGGTTCTTAGGATACGGACCAATATCCGTAGTGTTGCCATAGAGGACCCTGCATTGTCTGGACTCTGCCTGCCCCTGGAGGCTCCTCTACCAGTGTGCACCCTAAGTGAAGATTCTGGGGATATCAGAGACCTCAGAGAGCCTTGAGAGAAGGAAGTGGAAGGATTAGAGTCAGGGAGACTGAGGTTAGGTGAGGTTAAGCAACTTGCTCAAAGTCATGCTGCTAGACAGTGGTTGAGTCAAACTTCAAACCCCAACTCTCTGACTCCAAAGCTCAGCTCTTCCTGTTAGGTCCCATTGAAGGCCGTAAATACCCTGTTAGGGGTGGGAGGGATTTTCCCCCGAGTGATGGGCAGCATGAGGACTGGACCCTCGAATGCACTGTATCCCTCTGGCTTGGGGAGCCTGTGGCAGGTAAGACAAGTCTTCCTCCCATCTCTTCCTCATATCATCATGAATGCCACCACCGTAGCACAGGTCAGGCGCTGCGCTAGGTACGTTACAGAAATCACCTCACTGAATCCACACAGGAATCACAAGATGCTGGTACAATTGTCCAGCTTAGGGTTGGGGACGTTGAGGCTCAGAGAAGTTAACTAACTGGCCCCAAGTCTTGCAGATGGTAAGGTGCAAGGGGTTTGTCTGACTCCCCTTAAAGCAGCCCAACCTTCTCACTCCAAGCTGATGGGGTGGCCTGGATCCCCCTTTGGGAAGCTCTGTGGCCTCCTCTGTGGGGGAGAGATGGAGATGGCCTGTGGGGCAGAGGAGCCTCTGGACCTGGTTGCTTCTGGCTGTCCTCATCATCACCCTGCCGGAGCCACCTGTCTGCAGAAGTGCAGCGGCACAGATCCACACAGACAGAGGCTGTCAACACCAAATGAGGACTTGAGGGAAAACAGTTTCCACCCCGCAGAGATGACACAGGCAGCACGGTTCACCTACTCCAAGATGACACAGGCAGCACGGTTCACCTATTCTCAGCACAGCGGAGCAGACAGGTGTAAGGAAGGGACCCTTCTCTCCCACGCTGCCTCCCTGTGTGCCCCTCCCAAGCTGGACTCTCTTTTGGTGAATGGTGGAAAATGTGCAGCAAAACTGTCCATGGCCAAGGCTGCTTCCAGGCATGGCACACAGACCTCAGGAATCCCATTAATAAGAGGGATGGCTTCTGAATTGGATACCATTCTTCAAGAAACGAAGTTGTATTATTATTATTTTATTATTTTTGCAAAGTGGTGGAGTAACTCAAATGAGTCTAAACAAGTATTGTCAAGTACTGGTTCTTGGGGGACCTGCTGTAATGGCTATAATAGTCATTTCAATTGGCACATTAATTATATGGGAGCAGGTGCTTCTAAAATAATTGAGGGTGTAAGAAGGCTGTTTATTTCCTTACATGCTTTAAACATTCCCCTTCAACCCTGTTTATTCTATGAATATCAAGTCATGCAAGGCCCGTTCTTTGGAGACAGAGAAGTGAAGCCTGTCTGAAATCGCAGGTTCTAATTCAGAGAAGTCTCCAGTTTATTTATTCATCCCTTCATCCTTCCAGGTGGAGAACTAGCACCTTTCAGAAAACCTTGGCAAGGCCTTGGCTGCAGCATAGACATGCCATCCCTGGCTCACACTCTGCTGGAGGGGACAGGTGTCATGTGACCTGCACCCTGGTCTGGAGCTATTCAGGAGTGAGGAGAGGACAGCGGGCATGGCAAGTAGAGGCGAGAGCAGGTGCAAAGGCCTGAGGGGTGCCCATCTGACTCCCATCAGGCACTCAGTGAAGGGGCAGGAAGAGGGGAGGCAGGAGGAGGAGGCTGAGAGCAATCAGGGATCTATGCCAAGTCTGGGGTGCCCTGCAATGGAGCTTGAGCTATATCCAAGGGAAACAGTCAAGAAATTTTAAACGTGAAAGCATCATCAAACGATTTTAGGAAGCTCTGGACCCCTCCCTAGAGGTGTCTGATGAGCATCTCAGAGTTAACATGGCCAAAGCAAAGCTCTGCATTTCTCCCCTAAACCTACCCCTCCCTTAGTCTTCTCCACCTCAGCAAATGGCATCACCATCCACCAATTTCCGACGTGAAAAATCTAGGGAGTCTCTCCTGCCACCTCCCGTTCCTTGCCCCTGCCCACTCCCGGCACCTCTTCCATCGGATCCATTCTAAAAGACAAGCCCTGAACCCACTACCTTTTCCCCATTCCTGGGCCTCCACACCAGCTGAACCCTCTATCCAAGTCAGCACCCTCCTGATCACACTCCCTGCTTCCACTCTTGTCCCCTCAGCCGCCAAATCCAGTGTTCACCAAGCAGCCAGAGTAACCTTTTGAAATCAGAACAGTCTTATCGTTCCTCAGCTTTGCCTGATACTCAACAATGAAACCCAGGAGGCACCACCCGGTCTGGCGCTGCCCCTTTCTGGCCTCGCCCACTCCACTACCTCCCACCACACCATCTCATTTGGGTTCTGTAAACAGGAGTCAGCCCACACCTCCAGATCCCCGATGTGCAGCCCCTGTGTTGGGTGCTGCTGGGATTTCAAAGATGAGCAGCATGAACCCTGAGGAGTGAGCATATGGACCAGCAGTGAAGACGCTGCTTTGCCAAGGTGCCTCTAGAGACAGAAAGATCCAAGACCATCTCCTGCCTCCACCTCTTCCTCTGTCACCTCTCCCACTCTCCATAACTGTGTCTGTAAAATGGGATGGCGATAACAGCACTGACCTCGTGGGAGGGCCGTGACAGCAACCATGCAGCGAAGTGTGCCTGGAACAGTCCAGATGGCACTAGTTATCTGAGGGTGACTGTTAAGAGCAACCCTTGTTCAGCTTCAAAAGTGCCTGATTTGGACAATAAATGACACTTGCCAAAGCAGCATTCTGGAAGCGCTTTGCAAACGTCAGTTCTCAGGATGGTGCTCTAGTTCTCTGTGCACACAGACTACAGGACAGATTCAAGGGCAGCGCTCCATGCATTGCCCCCAGTCGGGAAGTTACTTAAGCTACCACTCTGGGCTGTGGTAGGAAAGAGGGACGGAGCCCTAGTCTGCCAGATGAAAAGAGGGCTGACTTTGGAATTCACCTCCTTCTCCCTTTCCACCATGGACCATGGGCCTTGATCCTACCCAGCTGTTAGGCTGAGATGGGCAGGACAGGAATCACAGTTTAAGGAGCTGTTGCAGGTGATGCTGGATGGTCCTTTCTCTGTGTCCAAAAGCACGTGAAGGAAAGGCAACCCAGTCACCCAGGAGTGGACTCAATACCAGAACAATGGATCCCTTGAAGAAGTCCAGCTGCATTGCCGACCTATGTGGCCTTTCCAAACTGTGCCGCACGTAGAGCCTGTTGCTTCATCTTTCAGCAAACAGTTATTGAGAGCCCACCGTGTCTCAGGCCTGATGCTGGATGCTGCCACAGAGGCCACTGCCCTAGTGGAATAAAGGAAACTGGTAATTGTACATTGATCTTCTATGCAGACATCTTAATGGCACTTATCAGTGCTAATAGATTTTTTTATTTTGATCTTTTGCATTTTTATGTGAAAATATTATCTGCAAATAATAATAATATTTCTCTTCTCTTTCAATGCCTGAGAGACAGCATTTTTAAGGTATAAAAATGTATATCCTGGAACCAGATCACTTGGATTCAAATTCCAGCATTGCCACTTAGAAGCTGTGTGACTTTGATCAAGTTACTTAACCTCTCTGTGCTCCAGTTTCCTCATCTCATGTAATGAGCTTAGGACAGTGCCTGATGCTTTATAAATATTGGTGGGGTTATACTTATTGAACTTATTATAATTTATTGCCTTATTCCATTGTCTAAAATTTCCAGAATGCTTGTAAAAAAAGGTTTCCCTGTCTTATTCCTAGTTTTCATAGGAATGGATTTATAATTTTAACATTGCATATGATACTTCCTGCTGGTTTCTGATAAATATTCTGTTGTGTTATGAATAGAAAGGTTGCTTCTATTCCAATTTCACCTAGAATTTTTATAAAGAAAAATTAATTAAATGCTTCTTAAAAATCTATTGAAATAATCATATGGTTTTTCTCCTTTAATTTACTAATGTAATGAATTATGTTGATGTTTTTCCTAATATTGAGCCTCCATTGGGTTTTTATAATTTCTTTAAACAAATAGCTTGTGTACCAAATTAAAATAACTCTCAAGTATTTATTTTTTATTATTATAAATGGGATCTTTTTCATTGGATTTTCTGTGGGTCTCTGGGATGTAAGAATGCAATTGATTTTTTGTGGCTTTATCTCGCATCCTACAAATTAGATGAATTCATTTTTTTTCTCTTTAATAAGCATGTGGTGCTTTCTCTGAATTGTCTAGGCATCCAGTCTCCCCAGCTGATATTTTTGTTTCCTTCTTCCCTGTATTTTCAGATCTATTGCATTAAGCAACGAGCAAGCATGTGTGGAGTGCCTACTATGTGCCAGGCACTGAGCTAGGATCTGCTTCCTCTGCTGCTGTTGCTGCTGCTTGGCGGGGTGGGGTGGTTGGAGTACCCTCCTCAGCTGGAATATTGACAGCAGGGGCCTTGTGAGGGAATGAATCCCAGGAGGTCCCAAACCACTTACACAGATCAGAATTCAAACACATTAACCCTCAGGTCGGGCTGCCTCCTGACTGATGACTCTCCCCTTCAAGGGGCAGGGGTAATTAACCTTGACCCGGAAGGGGAAACCAAAACTTGGGAATGCAGCAGTCATTTCTGGCCTGGAGGTGAAGATAGATGCCGTTACCCTGCAACCTGACCTTGAACGGTCCAGCTCTCTGCCCTTCTTTTTGTTCCTGCATCTGGGACTTGCTGGTATTAAACAGGAGTGAAAGTCCCAGTTATAGTTTGTTTCTGTTGAGCAGCATCCCGGCTCTGGGGGGCATGAGATGACACAGCAGCATGCTGCCCTCCCAGGCTCTCCCCGAGTCTGTGAATGAGGCCCTCCTGCTTCCTGGGTGAACGTCACTAAGATGCTGATGGCATCTCAGTGCCCAGCAGGCCCCCCTCACTGCCTGGCATGCCTCTTGCTGCCTTAGGTCCCACATTCTCCTGCCTATAGATTTGCTCTTGGTTTTTGAGCTAATTACTCCGTCTCATCACTGCACTGACTCTTCCCAGCATCTGACACCCCTATGAGCGTGTATCTTGTAATCTCCCTTCACCTAACGCAAGTCAGCTTAATTATCCGTGTGGAACTTAGGACTCCAGCCTCCAGGCTCGTACTCTGCAATTATTTCTGTGGTCGTGTCCCCTCTGGCTTCCTGCAAAGATGGCAGCTGGTGTCTTGCTGTGGAGTCCCTGGAGTTACACCCTACACAGGGTGCCTGACTGAGAAGGCAGAGGGAACTAGCTCAGTATGTGCTGTAATCTCCAAACTCCATGCTTGAGACGTCTTTTATTAATTCACACAATTGCAGTGTGGTTTGTGGCAACCTGTCTAGCATACCCTGGTGGCACCAAAGAGTTGCCCTGTCCACACCAATGACAGGCTTGGGAGCCTCCCAGGATCCCGGGAAGTCTTCAGGCTCTGCACCCTGCCCCAAGCTCTTGGCAGATTCTGTGAAGCTCAACATGTCTGAGTTTGGAAGCTGCTTCGGACTCAGGGAGAAGAGAGCAAATCTTTCTTGATTATTCATGCCGAGCCAGGCACTAAGCTAAGAGCTCTCCATGTATCACTGGAAGGAGGAACTACGAGTAGCTCCATTGTATAGACAAGAAAACTGAGGCACAGAGACGTGATGTGAATTCCCAAAAGTTGCAGAGCTGGAATTTTTTTTTTTTTTTTTTTTGAGACGGAGTCTTGTTCTGTCACCCAGGCTGGAGTGCAGTGGCACGATCTCAGCAGAGCTGGAATTTGAACCCAGTCCTTCTAACTCCAGAGTGTTGGTCTACCCATTTTCTTCTTCCCTTGAGATGGTCAGGGGATGCGATTCTTCCACTTCACAGAGGCTGCCAGCCTTGATGACCGCAGGATGGGGCCAGCTCTGTCAGGCTTCTGGAGGTAAAACTGGGTGTCTGACCAGTGCTGGGGCTGAAGGAGCAGGTACATCCCCTTCCTCCCATGGGACATCAACTCCCTCATTGCCCTGGGACCTGCCGCCAGCCTCATCCACCACCTGTCTTTGTTGCCCTGGGTGATGGCAGGGAATGAGGGCGCCATCCTTTGAGTGTGAGCTTCTGGGGCTCTTACACTCAAAGCATCAGAGATGAACGTGGCAGGGGAGTGCCCAGCAGGAACCACGGGCCAGGAAGCAGCCCATCCTCAGAGGTGGCAGGTCGCTGGCCTGTCAAAGCCTCTATTCCCTTATCTGCAAAACGAGGGAAGTAACACTTCTGGATGGGATATTGCGGGGAGAAAATGACATCATTTTGGCAAGGGCTGGCAGATCATATCAATGCCAATAACAAGCTACTGTTTATTGAGCACTGACTACAGACCAAACGCTGTCTAAGCACTTCACATGTATCGGCTTCTTTAATCCCCATGGCAACCCTATGGGTAGGTACTGTCATTGTCCCCATTTTATAGACGAGGAGACAGAGGCACAGAAAGGCAATCGTTTGCTCAAGATCCCACAGGATTTGAAGTGGGATTCAAACTCTGGTGATTTGACTTCTTCGTCTACACTCTCATTTAGTACCTTCTTCAAAATGTTAATTCCTCCTCCAAACTCCAGCCCCCCCGACACACAGTCTGCCCAGGCAAATAAAGCCATTAGCTATAGGTGTGAACAATCCAGTAAAAAAGCCCAGGGATTAAAGAATCTACACTGGCAAGGATAGAAGCGTCTACACTGCAATGAGGATTTTTCCTCTAGTGCTGGAGAGAAATGTGCACTTAACACCACCAAAGGAGATGCAATCAGGTTTTGGGGATTATAAATGTTCCCCTAAGCTGAGCCTCTGCCTCTCCTTCCCTTTTGTTTCTTCAGCACTCCCCACAAGAGGCTGTGTACATAGCGGAAGCCTGGCCAATGCTAGCTAACTGGACTCTGAAGGGAGACACTGCAACTCATTTCGAGCTGCCAGAATTAACCCCTCTGTACATCTCAAAACTTTGCACAGCATAGCGGGGGCTTTGGGCAACCTGTTGGAGGTTGATTTCTGTGAGCTGGTGAAATTCTGTGGCGTGATTGATAGATTGCCTTTGCAGAAAAAGAATGCTGGGATTTTCCATTAGAACAGGGCGGCTTGCTGTTGTGGCTTTCTAGAAGGTCAGAGGGTAGGAGCTGGGAAAATGCTACCCAAGCAGACAGACAGTCTCCTTCTTGGGGCCTTGAGAGATTCATTCAATGTGTTCATTTCGTGCCTGCCGTGGTGCTTAGGAGGCAGATATTGATAAGATAATATCTGACAATTCCACACGGCGAGTTCTCCAGTGCAAGGTACTCTGGGTGAAAATCCTTCATTCCTCCAACATTCCCATGCCATTCCTTTACTTAGCAAATAGTTACCAGGCCCCTACAGGGGTGTCAGGCCCTGTGCTAACTGCTAAATACAGTATTTAGTGCTAAGACTAAATATAGTGTTGAACGAGTTAGGCAAGTTCTCTCTGCACCCAAGGAGCTTACATCCTGTGGGGATGCAGAGGGAGTAGGCCTGAACTGTTTGATAAGTGATGGAGGGGTACATAGAATGGACCCCCCCCCAAGCCAGACTCGAGTGGTCAAGGTTAGTTTGGCAGGGGAAGAAAAGTATACGCTAAGGTTTGAAGAATGAGCAGAACCTCGCTGGGAGCCTGTGCAGGCCTTCTAAAATGAGAGAAAGAGTGACACACTCACCCACATTAAACTGGATCATGCAGTTGGAGGCCAGACAGGGAGGAGGAAAGGAATGGATAGCAGCCAGAGAGGCAGGCAGGACCCAGATCAGGTATTCACCTTGGTGAGATGCTTGAACCTTACCCGGAGAACAAGGGGGGCCACCCTTCTTAAGCAGAGGAGCAGCATGGTCTCATCTGCTCGCTAGCTGTGAGGTCCTTGAACTAGGATTAGGGGAGGGTGGGAGGTGTAAGGACAGGGCAGGGGCTCCAGGTTGAGGGCAGCTGCAGCCATCCAGGTGACAGCAATGGCAGCCCAAGTTAGGGGATAGGCAGTTGGGGGTGGATCATGGGCAATGGGTGGGTGGCCTGGTGCCTGCTAGACACACCGCACAGTGAACAGATGGTTGAGTGAGAACATGGAGGCTGCTTCACCAGATGCAGAAGGTGAGGGAGAGGGAAAGGTGGTGTGGGCAGGGCAGCTGTACGTGTAAAAGCAGTGTGGGCATTGGGGGCGTCCTCTCTGGGCTTGGAGAGCTCAGCCGGCACAGTTAGATGGCCGCCCTGAATGAAGCCCAAACCCAGTTTTGCCCCCGTGGTGTCTCTCACCCCGCTGTGCCTATAAATCTCTCTGGCTGGGGCCAGAGGAATGGCCCAGAGCCATGTAGCAAGAGAAGTTTCAGTTTTTCAAATAACACCTGCCAACAGTTGCTCTGATTCTAGATGCTAGGTTTTGCCTCCCTTTCCCCTACTGACCCACAGTTGTGGATGGGAAACCCACTGGCGCGGGTGCTGGCAACAGTCAGAAACTGCACCCTAGGCCCTGGCTCCGGACCACCTTCCCTTTGTGTGTCCTCAGCCTCATTTCCTGTTGCCAGGGGAGGCATTGGCAGGATCTGACTCTGCTGCTGGCTCTGCTATGAGGCAGGCTGCTCCCCTCCTTTCCCTGGGGAGAGAGGTGTGGACACGGAGGAGGCAGATGGGGCCCCAGTGCCCAACATGGTCTCTGTGTCTCTGTCTCTCTCTTTCTCCTCCCCTCCCTCCTCCCTCCCCACTACCCTCCCTCCCTCCCTCCCTCTGCTGCTCTCTCTTAGCTCAATTTGTACAGGCTTTGCAGAGACCCCAGGGAATTCGCATGTGTATTGCTTTGTAAATGTTCTTATGATGCTCTCAGATGTCAGGGCTGTGTCTTCAGCATCAGTTTGGGAGTTCCTTCAGGAGCAAATGACTGCATCTCCCTCATCAGACTGGGAACCCCTGAAGCCAAGGGCTGAATAAAGAGAAATTACTAAAAACAGAGTACGTGCTTTTGCACATACCGCTGCCCCTGCCCACACCACCTTTCCCTCTCCCTCACCTTCTGCATCTGGTGAAGCAGCCTCCATGTTTTCACTCAGCCATCTGTTCACTGTGCGGTGTGTCTAACACGCACCTGGCCACCCACCCATCGCCCATTGCTGTCTCTCCCTCTCTTCTTTGTGCTGTCTCATAAAGAGACATGTAATTAAAATACCTTCAGATATTATATGGCGAAAATTATAAACTAGAAAGAGGATTGCCATGTAGTTAAAGCCAGTTTGAAATCTCAGCTCTGCCATTTACTGGTTTGAACCTCTCTGGACCTCAGTTTCCTCTTGTGCTCAATGGGGATAGTAACTCCAACCTCAAAGAGCCATAAAGTTAATGTTCCCAGTCTACAAGCATTTATAAAGTGCCTACGTGCCAGGAACTATTCTAGGCACCAGGATATAATGGTGAATAAGACAAACAAGATCTCTGCTTTAGTGACATAAGGATACAGACCATTAATTAATTAATTAGCAAGAAAACATCAGACAGTGATAAGTGTGGTGTAGATAATTTCAGGTGATGTGATAGAGAGTAACTGGGAGTTCTTAGATCAGCAGGCCAGAAAAGAAGCCTCTGGGGAAGTGACATTGAAGCTGAGCTCTATATGACAAGGAGTAAGCCAAGCAAAGATCTGAGGGAAGAGCATGCCAGGCAGAGAGGGTATCTGTGGATGGGATGAGCGTGATCACACTGTCAAGGGATTAGGCTGTGTGCTTGGAACATACAGAGCCAAGGGAAAGGGAAACGTAAGTCAGGGAGGTGACAGGGCTATCTCACACTGGGCTTTGTAGATTTTATTCTTAGCATAATAGGACTTAGCAGAGAGTCTTAGGTGGAGAATGACATGATCTAACTTAGGTTTCAAAAAAAATTCTCTAGCTGTCGTGCAGAGACTGGACTGTAGGGGAGTGTGCTAGTCAGGAGAGCCTACATTGTGCCCCACTAACAAAATAATCTTTATTCTCAATGGTTTGATGCAACAAAGGTTTATTTCTTGTTCACAGAAAGTTGGATGTGAGTCTGGCAAGTCTCCAGAGCTACGCTCTTCCATGAAGTGACTCAGGGATCCAGGCTCATTTTGTCTTGTAGATCCACCCTCTCAATATGCACAGTTACCATCCAAAGGGGGCACAAAACCAAGAGAGTCATGTGGATTGCTCTTATGGGCCAGTCTGGAGGTGGCTTAGGTCATTTCCACTCATTGCATCCAACCATATGGATGCAACTGTGAGGGAGGCTGAGAAAGTGTAGTTTTACTGGATGCTCAGGAAGAGGATAATGAAACAAGATTTGGGGATCATACAGCACTGTTTCTGCTAAGGACAGAAGTGTGTATATGGAGGCTCTCCCAATCTTCCTGATGAAGGGCTAAGAGGCTCTCCTAGTCTTCCTGTTGAGAGATTATGGTGGCCTGTGTGTGAGAAGTGGCAATGAGGATGCAGAGAAATGGACACATGTAACATTCATACAACACTTGGTACTATGCCTAAGCAGTAGGCCCCTGCTACACAATAGTTCTTATTTTAATATTCCTTATAATTAAAACACCTTAATCTTTCTTTACAGGATGAAGTCATATTTGCCAAATGGTTTTTCTCTGATTTCATAAGGTCAATAGGCTGGAACACTTGCTAACCAAGGCTTTTTTTTTTTTTTTTTTTTTTTTTTTTTTTTTTTTTTTTNTTTTTTTTTTTTTTTTCTGAGATGGAGTCTTGCTCTGTCACCCAGGCTGGAGTGCAGTGGCACAATCTCGGCTTACTGCAAGCTCCACTTTCTGGGTTCAGGCCATTCTCCTGCCTCAGCCTCCCAAGTAGCTGGGACTACAGGCGCCCGCCACCATGCCTGGCTAATTTTTTGTATTTTTAGTACAGACAGAGTTTCACTGTGTTATCCAGGATGGTCTCGATCTCCTGATCTCATGATCTGCCCACCTCGGCCTCCCAAAGTGCTGGGATTACAGGCATGAGCCACCGCGACTGGCCTGACCAAGGCTTTTTTAAAGACATGGTCATAAAACCTTGGAATGTAGTAATGGCTTTTAGAGATGCTCAAGTTTTCCTTCTGCATTTTACCAGGCAGAAAGAATGAGTGCCTCAGAGGTGGCTGTGGCCTTGCTCCAGTCACAAAGGCGGTTGACATCTAAGCAGGGGCCAGGGCCAGGGCCCAGGTCTATATGCCTCTCTATGAAGTCAAGTGATTTCTGGATTTTTTCTCCCCCAGCAAGTCCAAGAGTACAAACAGCTGGGGAAGCCTGGGGTAGAGTTTCTCTCCCGGTCACATAGGTTAAGATTTGAGTGGAGGAGGAGGAAGGGAATCAGAGAGGACTTGGTCTTGCCCACCCAAATCTGTCTGCTGCTCTTTTTCCTTCTCCTTGTTCCCGAGAAACAATATACAGGGGCTGGGGGTACAAAGATCATGGGTTCAATTCCACCTCTGCTATCTCCTCACTGTTACATCTTGAGTTAGCTACTTAACCTCTCTGAACTTTAGATTTCCCTTTTAGAAAAGAAAGCTAATGATGCCAGCCTCGCCAGGTTGTTATGAGGGCTGAATGAGACAGTGTAGGTAACAAACCTTTAACTTACAGCTTGAGACCGAGAAGATCCTCAACCCTGAAAGTAATTAATTGGAAGAAATGCTGAGCCTCCTCTCCTCGCCTTCCTCCTCACAAGCAGCACCCTGGGTGCTGTCCCTGTGTCACCTTGTGAAAGCTCTTCTGGAATTGGGACAAGCTTAGGAACTCACTCTACCATAATGAATGAATGTGTCCCTTCAGCCTGCTGGGAAAAGCAGGCTGCCTTTCCCAGCATCTCCATCCAATGTGCAGGGTCTACCCAGCCTCGTGTTTCTCTGCTGTAAGATACACTATGCATCCTTGGCACCTTGCCCAGAGGGCCAGGAGGTCCTCAGTAAACCCAAACTTTCCTGAGTCATCTGATGGGCTGCACTGTTTCCTGGCACCCTAATGTCCTTAAATGAGCTTCTGTTGTTTCACTGGGAGCAGGGGAACCAATGCACACCAATGAGGACTGGGCCAGGTCCCAGGATTCTGGCCACAGCCTGTCAGCCTCGCAGAAGCTGCATGGACCCCTTCGTTGCTCCTTGGTCCTGCCCAGGGAACCCCCAGGTTGGATCCTGCCAGTCCCTGGGATACAGCATGGCTTTCAGAAGTAGCTCAATAAAGAGAATTTTAAAACCTTTTAATGCTTGGCAGGGAATCTGTCCTTTGCCAAAGCACCAATTAAAGGGCCAGGCCAGTTCAACATGACTTTATTACCAGCATTTTATCTGGAAGAAGAGGGACGGGGGGAGGTAGCATTTTATCTGGAAGAGGAGGCAATGAAGCCTCTGGGACACCCCTTCTCTGCTTCCTCTGCCAGGGACAACCCTGCACAGTCACTGGGCGCCTGCTTGCTAGAAGGCTCCAAAGAGAAGCCAAAGGAGAGAAATGAGATAATGGAGTGAGGTTACTCAAAGAAGCCTTTCTGAAACAGCAGATTTTAAGCTGGGCTTTGAAAGGTGGATCAAGTCAGGGGAACGTGGAAAGAAAGCAGGGGCTTCTCAGGCGGGAGATTCTGCAGCAGCAAAGGCGAGGCTGGAGGACTAATCCTCAGTGCCGATTGGACACCTTCGTTGTCTCGGGAACTGCACTAAGCATTTTAGACATGATCTCTAATCTTTCAAACCGCCCTGGAACACGGGCTCTATTATTATCACCATTTTGTAGATGTAGAAGCTAAGACTTAGGTGCTTCTACCCAGTTCCTGCTTGTAGTAAGTGCTGGAGCCTGAACTAGGCCCAGGCAGATGATTCCAGTGCTTCCGCTCTTAACTCCAGGCTGAGAAGTGAGAGATGAGGTGGGGAGGGCTCAGGCGGGTGTGAAGTGGAGAGAGTTTGTCCAGAGGCCCCCATTCCTAGAAGTCCAGAGGCCCCCATTTCCCGCTTTTTGAGCCATTCACTGGATCTAGACCTCTGTCTGAATACAGTGAATGGCTCAAAAACCTAACCCTAGCCCTAACCCTAACCTTACCTAGCTCCATCCACACATTCATTGGATCTAGACATCTTTAACCCTAACCCTAGAGTTAGATTCAAAAACATAGTCCTAACCGTAACCTAACCCTAAACTTATTTAGTTCTACCCACTCATTCACTGGATCTTGACCTCCTGCCTGAACTGGTCCCTGCGCCCCAGTCCCTTTTATCAACTGTCTTCATCCTTTCTAGTCTAGTAGGTGCCATTGAAAGTCATTGCTCCCAAAGGGGTATCTATCTGTCAGGTGGCCTTCTCAGGTTGTGGCTGATGGACTTGAAATTTCTCATCAACCACTAAATAGGCTGTTACCTGTGCCACTCCTGGACATAGGCTGTCCAAGTCAAGTGTCTGGTGGCTCTGTCCCACTTCTGGAATCTTCCAGAAACTTTGTCAATGCCTAGAACCTATAAGAGTGTGGTGATCATTCAGTTGTTTGCTCATTCTTCCATTCATCCATCCGTCCATCCATCCATCCATCCATCCATTCATCCATCCATCCAGCTAGCCAGCCAGCCAGTCAGCCAGCCAGCACTTATTTTGAATCGGTGACCTTGTCCTTCTTACACTGGGCCCTCAGCACTGTGGGCTGGGACTATCTGGAGAATGAAGGACTTAGTTCACACAGCCCATCTGCCTTCAGGCTTTGTCAAGGGATAGGTGCTCTGAAACCACAAGGTGAAATACACTGACCCCAGCGAAAGTGACAGGGTTGGCCCTGCCCAGATCTGGTCTTCCAGTCTCCAACCCCTTCCTCTGTAGGGACATGCATGAAGAAGTGTCCCAGCACCTGGATTACAGAGTGAGAAACTGAGGCTTGGAGGAGGGTCTAAGCCTGCCTCAAGAGCATGGCAATCTAAAGCCCAACTCCACTCTGCACTCCCCTGGGTACCTGCTCAGTACTCACCCACCTTGATGCCCCTGCTGGGCTTGTGGGGGCTTTCTCTCATCCAAGCAGGATGGTTTTTGTGAAACCCAATATTGCTCATGGTCTTGTGCAAAAGTCATATGTCCTCTGCCTGTTGCAATGCTGTGATTGGGACAGACATGGACACATCCTCATAGGACACACAGATGACAAAATAAAGACTCAAATCCCTTCTCCTGATTCTGCCATCATGCCCCTAACTTCCTCGTTCCCTCACTTCTCATGACCCTCCCTTTCTCCCACATTCCTCACTCTCATTTATTTGGCTCTGTTCATCTCTGTTCTAAATCATTCCCTCTTTCTTTCCCTACAACTCCCTCTCAATTATACCCTGTGTTCCTCTCTTCCTCTCTGCATCTTACACCTGCTCACACACATTGAGAGTCATCCTCAACCCCCCTCCCTACTATTTCCCCATACCCAGGTCATCTTGCTCCAAGTCTTGTCAATTCCACTTCCTAAATCTCTCTCCAATATGCCTGCTCCTCCCCTCCCTCCTGAGGTCCTGCATGCTGTTCCAGTCTACCATGATCTTAGTCTGAATGACTGTCACCTCCCCACTTGCCCAGGGGTGCAGGCTTGTGCAGTCCCAGTCCATTCTCCACACTGTAGCTAGAGGGAACTTTCAAGATGCACATCTGATGGTGTCATTTCATGGCATAAAGCCCTGCAGCAACTTGCCATTGGCCTCAGGATGGAGTGCAGCTCTGTTCCACGTCCTAAAAGGCATTACAGGATCTGGCCCCTGCCCACCCTGCACCCTGTCCTTCATCAGCCCCAACCCTCCCACCTGATGGTCTAGCCATGCAATGGGACTTCTTTCTATTCATCAAATAAGGCATGCCCTCCCTGACCTCTGGGCCTTTGCCTGCTGTTTCCCTTCCTGGAACATACCCTGCCCTCTGACTAGGGTAATTCCTAATTCCGCTTTAGCCTGGAAATCTTTTCTCAACTGCCAAGTCTGGGTGAGATGCTTCTGCACTGAGACGCCACTGCACTGCAATGGTTCCCTGTGATTCCTAAATTACAGCATTTATTAAAGGGAATTCTAACTGCCTGTTTAATTGTCTACTTTCACTGCTGGAGCCACAAGGGCTTAGGGTACAATAGGCTTCCAGTTTCCCAAAGAAAGCGTCCAGCTGGTTCCCCAACGTTTGGTTTCAGGTTACCCAGGGAGCCGGCTCCCAGGGCTAGCTCTGAGAGCTGTCCATGGTGCTGATAGCTTCCGTGTTTCAGCAAGGGGCAGCCTCACTCAGAAAACACCCCGGCAGTGCCCTGTGCGCTTCTCCTGGATGTTTCCCACGGGGGAGGGAAAGGCCTTGGTCTGACCTTCTGAATCCACGATCTGCCCTGCCCTGTGGATCGGAGCCTGCTGGTTTGTGGAGGTTCACTGGGAAGGCTTTGAGCTGCTGCTGTTACCCCCTGGTACCACATTTGCCTCTCAGCATCTGGCCATATTTCTGAGACAGGGGAGGAGACATTCCAGCCGCAAATAATTTAATAAAGACTTTTCCATCCACTAGCCTAATCCCCTCTTCCTCCATCTTTTAGTACCAGGGACATGGAGACCAGGACTCCTTTACTAAAACCCTGGCCCAGTTGCTGGCAGGCGGACCCTCTCTAGCCAACTTCTTTGCTCCACATCATTCCGGGAACTGTCTGACTCTCTACGTAGCTCACCCATCTCAGTTTCCTCCTCTTTTCCTCTCAAACCCAGCCCTCTTGGTAATATTGGATTAGCCCACTTTCTTGAAAGCTGATTTTCTATTTGCATAATCCTTCCCTCTCAGAGTTGCTAGGGCCTCCGTGATAAGCTGGTGGGCCAGGGCAGTCAAGCAAATTATACTCTTTATTCTGAACAGCCATTGAAAGTGAGGGAAATTATTTTTTAAAGAAAACACATGCTTTGTTTTCATCTCCACATTCCTTTTGACCAGGAGTTTCATTCCAGTGTTGACTGCACTAGCCTATGTCTCCTGGAATACACAGATCTTTATTTTACTAAACTACAGCAGGCAGAATGGAAGTCAGACCTATGGAAAGACTTCTTGATATTAATAGTGAAGAGAATGCATATGAAAGTCCCTTATAATGGCAATACATTATGCTTTATATATATAAAACATATTTCCACCTGTCATCTAATTTTTTCCCCATCCAAAACTATAGACTACTGGATAGGCATTTTCCCCACGTTACAGTGGAGGCTACAGAGGCTCAGAGAGACCATAGGTCAAGTCATGGCTGGAGTGGAAACTGGAGCTGCTGATTAGAGTTTCTAGGATGCCTAATGCACTGAGCTCAATTCTGGCCTACAAACACTTAGCAGCTACCCACTGTGTGGCAGAGGCACCGAGCTACAGCCACAGAAAGGCTTGGGTACAGTGAATTTTTACCGCATGCCTACTGTGCATCAGGTTCAGACACTACAACCTGGAGCGATTGAGCCCAGAGCACAGACATCTACAAAAAGGGGGCTGGAAGAATAGTCAAGACGAAGGCATCCTTTTCCTTAAGGCCTCTTCTCTCTGTCCAGTACTGGACAAAGGGTAGAGGACATGGGAAACTTCTCCCTCCTCCTCATGAACCCTTCAGCTGAAGTCTTCTGAGGGCCCTGTGGGTGAGGGTGAGGGGCCCCTGCTGCAGTCTCCCACTCGCTTAAAAGTGAGTGATGCTCTTCGTTAAGCTGAGGCAGGGCTGCTGGCTGCTGAGTTATATTTATACCATTTGTAAATCATCCTGTCAGACCCTCCTGAGAAACCCAGGCACCACTGTGCAGGAGGTAGCAGCCTCTGTAAACCCAGGCACCACTGGGCAGGAAGTAGCAGCCTCTGTTGGCTTCTTCAGTTCCTTTAGGACAATCGCGCTCCCTGACGCTCCCCAAGTTTTTTGCCTGCTTAAGGTGAACCACCAAGGACACACGAGCAAAGACAGAAGAGATGGGAGAGGGAAAGGGGTCCCCTTCTTTGCATTGGGTTTTGTTGCTCTCTCCAAGATCTCTTCTAGGGGGTGTTTGGGGATTAAAGGGACTTCTCTCTACCACCCTGCCTACTTCTCTTCTCTTCTCTGTCTAGACTGATTAAGGAGCAGAAAGTCCCAGAGGCAAGAGAAGGGACTCAGTAACCACCAATGGTAAGGTGGACCCTGTAGCCTTTGGGGCTTCAGCAACCTTGACCTTGGCAGTTGGTGCTTTTAGCAAAGCCAGGCAGGATGGTAGAAGGAGGACTGGATTGGGAGTCAGGAAACCTGGGTTTTAGTCTTTATTTTTGTCATAAGTACACTGTTTGAGCTTGGGCATGTCTAAGCTTCAGCTTCCTCGTGTGTGAAATTTCCTCTTCCCCTATGTAAGAATGTTTAAGGAGAGAATTCTTCCATAGGGTGGAGGCATGATACAGTGAAGAGCTTAGACTTGCATTCAAAGTCTGGTCCTTGCATTTTCCAGCTGTGTAACCGTGAGCTGTTTGCTTCACTTTATTGAGACTCAGTTTCCTCATCCATAAAATGGGAAGATACTTCCTTCCATGTGATCTTGTGAGAACAGAATGCACAGCAAAGCTGAGTTTCTGATACAAGGCTTAGCAACTAGTAAGTGTGCAAAAGTGCTCATCTCTCCTCTTCCCCCAAATCCAGTTTCCAGACATGCTTTCTGCAACTGGATCTGAAAGAGTAACCAGGTTTTGGTGCTCATCTGAGTTTCATGGTGGACAGAACCAGGCAAGAGGCCAAGTGCAGCCCCTTTTTCCCTCCCTCTCCCCTTGGCCTCTGCTGGGGCCCTTTTGAAAGCAGGCAAAACACGAACATGCATTGAAAGAAAGTAAGTGGATTTGGCCACTGGGCCTTTAGGTAAATAAATAAAAGAGTAAAAGGAGAAAGATTACTCTTAGGTTGGGTGCCTGCCACATCCCCTTGAGGTTGGGCCACATGGCTGATGCCAGTTTATGAGAGAAATCTTAGCTGGAACTTTGGGGCCAGGCCAGCTTGTGTTTGCATCTTGATTCTCCCTTTGGGCATTTTTCTAGTGCTGAATGGGGCCACTCTAAGTCTCAATTTTTCCATCTGTAAAATGAGGAGATCCATACCCATCTCACAATGGTCAGGACTAGAAAGAAAGTCACCATGAACTCATAGTGGACAGTAGGTGCTCAGTACAGGCTAGTACTCCACCCTGTCCCAGAATCATGGAACAAATCAAGGTCATTCATTTTAACTGCAGAGGATAAAGAAGAGGTCTGAAAAAGGTCACTGGGTTTGGCCCCCATGAAGCTCCTGTTGGAAGGAAGTCCACCTATAAACGCCTTTCTTCCATTCTTTACCTCCCCAGAACCTCTTGCATTCTAGTCTTCACTCTTGCCTCTTCACGGAGACTTTTCTCCTTACATTTTATATAAAGAAGAGAGAGACAAAAGTGTGAGGGATGAGGCACAAGGAGAAAGCATGTGTGAGTGTGTGTGTGTGCACATATAGGATGAGGAGTTGTACACACGTGTGTAGGCTGCAGAGAAGGAGCCAGTGGGTGGAGAGAGCTTGTAGGTGCAGTGATGGAAAGTCAATGAAGAAATGAGGCCCCAGCATGTGTAGGCAAAGGTGGGCTTGGGAACTCAAGTGAAGGGCTCATGATAGAAAGGAGCATGAGTTCTTGGACAGTAGGGGCACAATGGTGTTCTGGAGATGTGTGTGTGGTGACAGACAAACCTGGGTTAAAACTCCAGCTCTATAACTTGCTGGATGTGTGGCATTAGTCATGTCCCCTCATCTCTCTGAGTCTCAGCTTTCTCCCTTCTTGAATGGGTACAAGAAAGACCACCTCATCAGTTTGGAGAGGTGGTAGATTTCAGTAAAGACTAGCATGGTGCTTGGCACTTGGAAGATTCTTAACAAATGTTGGCTTCCTTTCCTCCTCACTGTGGGAGAAGCACACAGAGGATGAGTGAAGATATGGAGAGGGGCAGACAGGAGGGACATTGAGCATGGTCTGAGAAGAGTAAAAGCCCAATGTCTGTTGAGGGAAGGGGCAGGCCGGTCCAGAGGCCAAGGCCAGCCAAGAAGCAAGAGGCCTGGAGATGGTGGCAGGAGAGCTTTGCCTTATCCTTGTGCTGCAGGGTGGGGGAGCCCCAAAATTGGACCTTAGCCCTGGAGGGTTCTTGGCTTCACCAGGAATAATTCAGAGGTAAGCCGATCGTGTTAGACAGCGACTTGTATTGAAGCAGCAGTGCCCAGCAGCAGCTGAGGGATTGCTCCTTGCAGAGCAGGGCTACCCCACAGGCAGTGCACCCAGAGTCATAACTCAGAGGCAGTTGCACACTCCTATTTAGACCCACTTTTCATTACATGCAAATTAAGGTGTGAATTATGTGGCCATTTCTAGAAAAAGGGTAGTGACTTCTGGGTTATCAGGTCGTTGCTGTGGAAGGAGGCAGTAACTTCTGAGTGTTGGCATGGCAATGGTAAACTGACATGGTACATTGGTGGGCATGTCTTACGGAAAGTTCCTTCCATCCAGTCCCTGTTTTAGCTAGTCCTCAGTTTGGTCCAGCATCCAAGCCCTGCCTCTGGAGTCAAGTCCTACCTCCTACTTCATTTGGAACTTTTGTTCAGTTGCCATAGGAATCCATCCTGTTCTTGGCTAGTGGGGGCCTTGTCCACGTGGAGGTGATGGGGGCCACCTACCTAAGGGGAGGTATGCAGAGTGAGGGAGCAGCAGATGGAGCCTACGTGAAAAGATGCGGGGGCATTGCTTTGCCTTGAGGTCCTATCTCTTGTATTCTGATTCAAATGGAGCCTGGGACTGCTGGAGCACCCAGCTGGGGACCCCAGGCCAACACAGCTCGCTGTTCCTCCTCCCACTTCAGCCAGGCCAAGCAGCTCTGGCTGCACCTGCTTCAGGAGGATGCTTGCAGCAACTAAATGAGAGGATGCATGGGAAGCCCTTAACACACTGGCTGGCCTAAAAAATGTTTTGCAGAAATGTCATGCAAGAAGATGGAAGAGGAGAAAGAGAAGAAAAGCCAGTCAGGGGTCTTAGGTCTTGGCCTTCTGGGCCAGAACAGAAGGACCTGGTACCTCTCAGAACTCACCCTCACCGTCAGCATCCAGAATGTTTCCCCGCCTTAGCCTTGAAGATGGCAGAGGAAGTGGAGGGACTTGGGTCTGTCCCAGGCAGGGTTTCCCCTGAAGCCCCCCCGACCCCCCGCACCCCTCAGGCAAGGATTTGAGTACAAATCATTTATTTTGGAGGTGATGTCAGGAAGTATTATCAGGGGCATGTGGACGTGAACCAGCAAAGGGAAGAAAGCCAGTGAAGTTGTACCATTGGGCAGGTGGGGCATGAGGCTCAGCTTCACCAGGGAGCTCTGGGAGGTGGAGTAGAATGGAGTTGCTAAATCTCCAATGTGTGTAAGAATCACCTGAAGAGGTTTCTAAAAGCTTCCAGAGCCCCACCTCCAGAGATTCTGATTCAGCAGGTCTGGGGCGGGGCTAATAATTTGCATATAACAAACTCCCAGGTGCTACTGATGCTGCCAAATCGGGGACTGTACTTTGAATAGCAGTGTAGACTACACCTCTGGGTTAACTCCCAGCCCACAAAGGGATGGGGAAGCTGGAGCATTTATCCACCCACTCCCCGTCTGTCCTTGTTGAGGGGCTGCTTCTGGGGGTATGAACTCTGGAGATTCTGGCAGCCAGATAAAGCACCTGAGGCAGAGGGTGCAGTGGATGGCAGCAAGTAGACATGTGAGGAGGGATGGGATGAACACCGTGGCATCTGCTGCAAGCTCAGAGGGTCCGGCTCTGAATCCTGGCCCTGTCATCTATAATTTGTGGGATTTAGGTAAAGTCTATAATCTCTCAAAGCCTCAGTTTCCTCACTGAAAAAATGGGGATAATAATTCCAACATTGGTGTCATTACGGAGATGTAATGAGATTAATCTGGTGCGAGTGCCCAGCACATAGTAGATGCACCATAATTGTTTATTGCATCTGTAGCAGCGCTGTTCCAGAATTGGGATGAGAGAGATCTGGTTCCTGGAGAGAGCTGGAGGTTGCAGGCTGGCACAAGCCCTGCATGAGTCCATGTCTGCTTGGATCCTCGTTGCCTTGATAAGTAAATAATAAATTGAGAGAGATTCTTCCCGGGTGCTAAGAACTAATTCCTTTCCATCTGCAGCCATCCAGAGGCAAGCTTTACTAAACACCCGGCCTCACAGGGCTGCCTGCAACCTGGCATGTTTCCCAAGGGGCTGGTGAGGAAAGTCTGCATTTCCAGGGGTGATCGGCAACTGCAACTGCACACTGAATGCTGTGGGAATGGAATGCATCGACCACCTCCCCCTCCCCCTCCCAGGGTAGCTCCCAGCCCTTTCTTTTCCCTCCCTCCCTTGTGTATCTGTAGGATGGCATAAAAGGAAGCATTCTAGGACATCTGCAGGATGGGGCGATTGGCATCTTCAAGACAAAATCAAGAATTTCGGGTGGTGGAAGTGGAAGGTCGTGCAGAGAAGAGGAGGTCGACGGTGAAAAATACGGAGGGCCGCTTGGGGAAATAAAAGAACAACAGCTCAGAGAGTTAACCACATCACACTGAGTTCTTCTAGTTTGTAATAGCACTGGGGATTTGGATGTAGCATGTCACTCACAGCCAGTTTCGGGAAGGACTCTTTCTGCCTGTTTGGCTTTCTCAACCTACTTGCATCACTGTTTGTGAAATGACAGTGAGGTGAGTCTGAGCAAAGAGAAGAAAGAGTGTGGGGGTCTTCCAGTCCCACCCCCACCTCTACTAGGCACCCGCTCAGCACCATTGCAGTGTGATGGGTCCAGTTTTGGACCGGGCAAATGCACGTCTGAGTTTCAGGTTCATGTCTGCCTCTCACTCGCTGTCGGATCTTGGGACTCCAGATTTTATTTGCGATGTGAATCTATTCGATTATCTCTGGGGTCCTTTTTGTTGACAGCTTCCGGATCTTAATTTTGGAGAGGTCTCTCAGAACCAAACACTTCTCCAGCCAAGCAGGTTTAGGGAGAACCTAGAGCAACCTTCTCAGAAGATATGGCAGCATCACCCAGAGCGCTTGCGAAGAGTGCAGATTCCCGGTCCCGCTGGGGCCCTGCAGAGTCAAACACTCTTCCTGCAAAACCCAGAAATTTTCATCTTTCACTGCATGCTCATCCCCTGTGACTCTCACACATATTGCATTTTGAAAACTCCTGTCTAAAAACAAGAAAATTTTCTCGTCTTCCTTCTCTTCTGTAACCAGTTAAACAAAGCCACCCAGCCGGGCCAGGTCACCTGATGCTGGTGCATTTAATATCTAAGTGGAAGCAACAGCTCATCAAAAGGAACAGTTTACAATTGTCTGGGATAAAACTATTTTCTTTTCAATCTTCCCTGGAAAGTGACAGATAATAACCAGCCTGGAGATTGTAATATTATTAGGGCCAAAAATAAAATAAAACCCCTTAACTGCTTTCTCTTACAGAGAGAAGCCAAATAGTTCTTCAACTCATTTAAATAAAGTGATTGTTTTCCTTGCTCATTATCTTAAATTCCCAGGAGCCTGAAGTCCCCTCCTTCCGTAGGAGGGGATGGTCCTATTTTCCCCTCTCTCATCATTTGTCATTTCACAAGAATCCCGTTAAGACCAGCAGCAAGAAACCACACATTTATGAACCACTTTTAGCATGCTTGCTTCCTGCCCAGCCCCTACCCCTTAAATTAAATGAGATAATACATCAGAGGCATATAGAACAACTCCTGGCATAGAGTAAGTCCCCAACTCATGTTTAATAATTACTCATTATTAATGACATTTGAACACCATGATTCTGGTCTCACCAAGATAGCCTGTGCCTTGAGACAAGTCATAGCACACTGAGCCTTAGTTTTTCCAGTGGTGAAATGGGGAGAGAACACATGGACAGAGGGAGCCCAGAGCAGGGATTATTATGCTAGGATCTCATTGCAGGAGGACATGAGGGCAGACAGCTCCTAAGCAAAGGGGTTAGAGTTCTTAAGGCCTTGTTATTTCCTTAACATACCTACAGAACATACAGGAGCTATGTCCGCCCCCAGACCTCTTGGTGCAAACGTAGCTGAAGGAATCATTGAGTTTGACCTAAGCCTCTGTCCTTCTAGGCACTTTGTTCCAGATGATTCTCTGAGGACAATTTACTTCCTCTATGCTCTGTCTCCTCTTATCAGTGTGGTGACTTAGATGGCTCCCGTAACCTTGACAACCCTACCTTTCCCTTCTCTACCAAGTGAAGAAGACAGGGCCTGCTTGGCAGGGCCATGGTGAATATTCCAACCAGCTTAGGCTCAGGGCCACCACATGGCACCACCCCACAAATGGCAGCTATTACAGTGGTTATGAGCATGATGTCACAATTCTGGCTCTTTTCACAAGCCTGCAACCCCTTCCCTGCAACCCAGAAATCCAAAAAACTCTGATAAATGAAAGATTTATTTTATTTTATTTTTTCCAATTCATTGGATGAGAAAACTGAACCTGATCTGAACTGACTTGAACTGACTTGGTGGCAAAACCCAGCCCAGTTTCGATGGGAGGATATTTATGGTATTTGTTCTTCTCCCTTAGTATCACCATCCAAATGCATCACTGCAGAAATATTAATGTGGGTGATTATATAGTGATTCTTTGGACCCCAGTTGTGTTGTGTGATATATTGTACATGCCCCATATCACCTTTCAGAGGTAGGGTTCAGCCTGAGCTCTGGGACACATCTGGCTTCAAGGACACGGGATGGTGGTTGTTGGACTAGTATTAATGTCAGGCAAAGATTCTCACCTCTGAGTGTCCTCTGGGCGTTCCTCCTGCAAGCTTTCATTCTTGGAAAATTGTTGTTCATGCAGCTGCCTCTTCATTCACCCCTGTGCATAAATCCATCTCAAACCCATCCACCTGGGTACACCTGCGCGCGTGCGCGCACACACACACACACACACACACACACCAGCATCCCTGCACCCTTGGGGAGCCCCTTTCTTGGAGTGCTCAGTCTCCATCCTATCGCACTGCCCACCTGCCCCTACACCAGTCCGGTTTCCAGGCCAAGGCCTGCGCCCATCAGGCCACTAGAAGGGACAACGTCCTCCCTGCCTGATGTCCACATGCTTGCCTTCCCCCATGTGGTGCTGCTGGCTGAATTCTCTGCTCTTCATGCCAATTTTTGGCACCAGAGCCACACAGCCGGGATCTCAAAACAGAAAGCATGCGTTTCCCAGGCAAGCCTGCTCTTTCCTTAAGCTCGCAGCCTGAGGAGCGGACGAAGTGCAGCCAATGGGCTCTGTCCCAGCACCTGGGCCTTCCATTGGCATTTTCTCCAGCAGGTTTTCCTCCTGAGTCATAGAGATTAAGAGCTTGGAGGTGCCCACTGAGGGAGAGGCTTTTAGGGATTTAGTGCAGGCATGATGAAGCCAGGAGACAGGGGCAAGGGGTTCTTTTCTATCAGACTGTGCAGATGAAGTGGGAATGCCCCAGAAGTTTACCCTGCAGGCTCTGGAATAGCAATATTATTATGAATAATATTGATGGATCACTTTCTATACTTCAGGCTCTGCGTTGAGTACCTTACATGAACTATCTCATTTAATCTTTACAACACCCTAGGAGGTGGCTTCTGTTATTATTCTCACTTTATGGGAGAGGAGACTGAGGGTCAGAGAGGCTAGGTAACTTATTCCAGGCCACACAGCCAGTATATGGCAGAGCCAGGAGCTGATCACAGGCAGTTGGATTCAAGAGCCCACATTCTTGACCATATGTGTATCTGTGATCTATTACCATGCAAATGCTGTGTAATACATGGACATAGAGCCTCAGTGGTGTACAACAATAGGCACTGTTTTGCTCACATTTGGGTGGATGAGCCAGGTAACTGTGCACACTCCTATGTCTGAGGGTACCTGACCATTGGCTGACCCAGGCTGTCCTTGCTGGGACAGCAGGAGTGACCAACTCTGTCCCATGTGTCTCCCATCCTCCAGTGGGCTGGCCCAGCATGTACTCATGGGAGTGGCCCAAGGACATAAGTGGAAATTTGCTGGGCCTCCAGAGGCCATGCATTGTCACTCATGCACTGTGGCCTCCCTGTTGGCCAGAGCATATCACATGGCCAGCCCAGGTCCAAGGAGCAGAGAAACAGATGCTGCTTTTTAGTGAGAAACCCTGAGTGTGGACCCAAGAAGGGGTGAAAATGGGAACCATTTTGCAATTCACTATGTGACACAGGGGCCTTCACAGCCACAGTGTGCACCTGTGTCCTCCTGGGAGACAAGAGGGACCACCTGTCAGTCTCATGACCCTGGATTCCACCGCTGTGAGCTCCCAATCAAACTGAAAGGGAGACCCAGCTAATGGGGTCAACACTCTCTGCTTTCACAAACTTCCAGGACTAATAAGGGAGACGACACTTGACCTCCAGAAGAGGCCAGCATGATGGAGGAGACTAGGTCTCTGCCCTTGGAGAGCCCATGGCCCCTGGCTGTGGAAAGCTGTATGTATGTAACTCAGGCTCAGAGAGCTCCCAGTAGGACAGGGTAAGCACTGACCTCACTCTAATGGGAATGGATTGTCTAATGGGTGAGGCAGGACACGGATATAAGCAGAAAATAAATGTCATTGTGCACTGAGGACCAGCTGATTTGGGGAGATACAGGAAGAACTTATTCAGGAGAGTCAATCTGGGTGGGCATTTTGGAGGTGGTGAGTTTTGGCCACAGTTAAGGAAGCAGAAGCAGCTCTCAGCTGGACGAGGATTAGAAGGTGAGGATTAGGGTGCTCGGGAAAACAGGATGTGGGGAGCTCATTTTCCAGTTCCTTGGCCGTTGGTGGAGACTCTTCTCTACCCTGCCCTGGCCTCCCACTTAGGTCTACTCTCTAGGAATATTCTAGATTCTCCACAGTAGCCACTATGGAAAAGGACATTTCTAGGCTCAGAGGGAGAGTGGAAAGAGGTTTGGAGAAAGGCCTCAGGCCCCTTTGAGAAGCTTGGAAAAAGGGGAGGATGGAGGAAAGGGGAGGAGAGGGTAGCTCTGCGGCTGGACCTGGGACTTTCCCAGACACTGAGCTCTCAGATCATGGGCCCCAGGTGGAGGCTGCATTCCTTGCACCACGCCTGGGTCCACCATCAGAGTTGGAGGAGCTCATTCTGCAGCCTCTGTCTTCCAGAACGGGCCTCTAGGAGAGATGGAACTGCAGCCTGCAGGCCAACTCTGGCCCACCACCTGTTTCGTAAATAAGATTCTGTTTGAACACAGCCATGCTCATTCGCTCAGGTATTGTCTACAATAACAGGCTGAGAAGTGGCAACCTAGAACATTTGGCCAGTAAAACTTAAAATAGTTACTGTCCGGCTCTTTACAGAAAATGTTTGCCAATCCCTACTCTATCTAGAATGAGAGCACCACTAAGGCAGGGATCTTTGTCTGTTTTATTTGCTGCTGCTGTGTCCCCAGTGCCCAGAACTGTGCCTGGCACATAACAGATGCTTAATCAATGCATGCAGAATGCAGGAATGGATGACTTGGCCTCTCTACAAATCCTGTTTTCAACCACACGGAGCAATATTACCCAACCTCTTTGTTTTAATCTACTTCGACTGATCTTTTTTTTTTTTTTTTTTTTTTTTGAGATGGAGTCTTGCTCTGTCGCCCAGCCTGGAGTGCAGTGGCCAGATCCCAGCTCACTGCAAGCTCTGCCTCCCGGGTTTACACCATTCTCCTGCCTCAGCCTCCCGAGTAGCTGGAACTGCCATGCCCGGCTAGTTTTTTGTATGTTTTTTAGTAGAGACGGGGTTTCACCATGTTAGCCAGGATGGTCTCGATCTCCTGACCTTGTGATCCGCCCGTCTCGGCCTCCCAAAGTGCTGGGATTACAGACTTGAACCACCGTGCCTGGCCTCAACTGATCATTTTACGGATGGGAAAACAGAACTTAGGGAAGTCAGAATGAGCAGCATTAGTCCTCCAGCCAGTGAGTAGCAGAGCCAGCTCTGGGACATGGGACTGCTGACCCACAGGGCAGGGCTCTTTCTGGACATGCTGAAATACTCCTCAACAGTTTCTTTTTTTTTTTTTTTTTTTTTTTTTTGAGATGGAGTCTCACTCTGTCGCCCAGGCTGGGATGCAGTGGCCGGATCTCAGCTCACTGCAAGCTCCGCCTCCCGGGTTCACGCCATTCGCCTGCCTCAGCCTCCCGAGTAGCTGGGACTACAGGTGCCCGCCACCTCGCCCGGCTAGTTTTTTGTATTTTTTAGTAGAGACGGGGTTTCACCGGGTTAGCCAGGCTGGTCTCGATCTCCTGACCTCGTGATCCATCCGTCTCGGCCTCCCAAAGTGCTGGGATTACAGGCGTGAGCCACCGCGCCTGGCCCCTCAACAGTTTTTTTTTTTTTTTTTTTTTTTTGAGACGGAGTCTCGCTCTGTCGCCCGGGCTGGAGTGCAGTGGCCGGATCTCAGCTCACTGCAAGCTCCGCCTCCCGGGTTTACGCCATTCTCCTGCCTCAGCCTCCCAAGTAACTGGGACTACAGGCGCCCGCCATCTCACCCGGCTAGTTTTTTGTATTTTTTAGTAGAGACAGGGTTTCACCGTGTTCGCCAGGATGGTCTCGATCTTCTGACCTCGTGATCCACCCGTCTCGGCCTCCCAAAGTGCTGGGATTACAGGCTTGAGCCACCGCGCCCGGCCCCCTCAACAGTTTCTTACCCAAGGTAGCCTGCGCTGTCAGTTCAGAGGTTTTCTCCTTTGGTGTTTGGTAAAAGATTCCCAGTTGCTGTAAGTGCCTTTGGGCTGTGGCTGGGGGTGTCAGGGACTCCTGGGTCCCAGGAAATGAAGCTGAAGCCAAGATGGGTCCCAAAGACAGGTCACCAAGCTTCCCTGTGATATGTCTGGAAAGACACCCAACCCCAACTCAGGTGCGCGGTGGAACCTGCAGCCGTGGTTTGTCTCGTCTCTCCTCCAGCCCTAAGGTGATCACCAATGTGCCTTGGGAGTGGGGGAAATTATTTGTCAGAACTTGCAAAACAAAAAGCCAATTCATTCCTCTGCAGATCCAGAAAGAGATGGAAGGGTGGAAGGAATCACACACGTAGTTGGTCTCCCTCCTGAAGGGCTCCAGATTTGGGGCAAGGGTTGAGAGCTGTCCCACAGGCTTATCCAGATGGAAGGCAGTCTTACGTCCCACATGTGACACCAAAAGCAGGAATCCCCTCATCCTGTCCTCAGCAGATTCTACAAGTTGAAACACGTATCGGACAGGCCCACCTCACTCTCATGACAGCTCCCAGGAATGTTGTATAGTAAATCCTGTGCCTATAACAATCCAGAGCAATGTTGTTCCTGAGCTGGTTCTTGATGTCCTCAGCTCCTCATCCAAACCTTTTAGTCCAGGAGCAAGTGAGCTGTAAACAACCATGTCACATGGGGCGTGAGAGGAGCTGCTGTTGAAGGAGGAAGTGAGGCTGCAGCAGCTTTGCAGACAGAGGCTCACTGGGGATTGGGGTGGCTGCAGCCTCTGATAGGACCCCACAGCATCTGCAAGTGAGGGAGGCTGCTGATGCTTATGAGACTTGGGGTGATCCAACTGGGGCAGGCCTGGGACAAGTGTGATGCCCCGAGGGGCCATTTGGGCACTTGCCTGAGGCTTTAGGGTGACTGTTCTTTCTTAGTGGATGCAGAAGGATTCAGAGAGCCTTGATCCTGTGTCATTGTGATGGATGCAACTGCTTGGGGAGGACTTCTTGGAGGAGGAGGAGGAGGAGGAGGAGGACAAACATCTTTGAATGAATGATACGTTTACAAGGAAAAGCTTACTGTGGGCTCCCCTCAGCCAACAAGTGGGACTGAACAGAAGGTCTCTTCTTGGCCCAGAAACTCCCTAAAGTCCAGAGTCTGCACCTCCTGCTGCAGAGCTCTGTCTGGGAGCTAAATAAGAGTCAGAGCTGTGTCTCCACCATCAGTCTGATGATTCCTCAAGAGCAATAAGTATACATGTGCACCAGACCAGTGGCTCCTGGCGGGTGGGTGCTAGATACCCCCAGTCTGAAGCGCATCTCCCTCCTCCCTCCAGCAGCAAGGTGAGCCCTTCCTTGCTCTCTAATGGTGATTCGGACCTTTCTTTCCCTGCAGGGTCCACTGAGAAAGAGCAGAGTCTTCCAGGAAGGCAAGGGCAGCCACTGAGTTAGGAAATGGAATTTACTGTGTGACCTTAGGCAAGTCTCTTTCCCTCTCTGGGCCTCAGTGTCCCTCAGACATAAACTCAGAGGCTTTTCCAGCATGTTAGAAACTGGAACCTTACAGTTCTCTCAGTTCCTGCCATATGCCTCCTGGAGATAACCTGCTAAGGACTCTGCACCAACCACCGCCCTTCACCCTCATGCTATCTCCCTTCCTCAAGGACCCCAGGCCCCGAGGCAGAGCCAGGTGACATCTTAGCACTTACACTGGCTGACTTTACACTAGCTGTTTTACTCCCCACTCTGCATTCACAGCATTTCTTGTGGTTGAACTACCGGTCTTGCAGGGAAGCAAAATGAAGAGACCCCAACCCTGCCTGCCGTCCACTCACTCTCCAAAGCGCAGGGAAACAGCTCCTTTGAAGACCTCAGTTTACACAAGGGAGAGAACAATTCTGAGATTTTCTTCCCACTCTCTTGGCTCCGTCCCTTATAATGGTTTCCTTCCCAAGCCCCAGATATTCTGGGGAGGGAGAATGGGCAGCGGATGGGGGCGGACCTGGATGACTTATGCCCTGCAAGGTTCTGCCAACACTCGGCATCTGGTCCTGCTTCATGCCTCTCCAGGGCAGCCTCATGCAAGAGGGAGCCCTTGGTGTCAGAACTCAGGGAGAGGGCACATGAGCACCAAGCTGGCACCTGGGTGAGAGGTGTCCAATACATGCGGCTTCCTTCCCTGTGCAGAGCACCTGCAGCGGGACTCTTCTTGTGTACTCAGAGCCCACCGTTAACTAGAGACCAGATTTCTGACCAAGGCCATGGAGGTGACCATGTCAGCTGCCTTGAAAACGACCGGGCTCCGTGACAATGGGCTTCCTGCCCTTCGTGCAGATCCCACCAGTGGAGGGGGGGTTCTTCAGCCTCCTTCACATCAGTGTCCATCAGAGATTCAAAAAGAAAAAGAAAACTACCCAAACTGGTGCCATTGAGGCTGTCACTCACTCTCCTCCCTACGAGACAGCTGAATGTGTGATTTGACGCACTGGTAGCATTTCTGCAAATTACACATCATTCTCCCCACTGATGCCGCACCTTTGACTGCTGTAATATTTACCTGACCGTGCAAGTAATTTTCAGGCTTCACTTAGTGGGCCACTGAGGCATGGAAGAAAGCAGGGATGGCATTGACTTTGGACAGCAGGCCCAAGAGAAGCTAAAATGTTATGAGAAGGTGTCCTAATAGCTCAGGCAAGCACAGAGAGACAGCTGCTCACAGGGCTATGGGCAGAGGATGGGTGTTCATGGTTCTCTATGAAGCATTGTCTCACTGCTGCTTACATGCCTCTGGTGATGGGGAGCTCACCACCCACCGTAGATACACCATTCCATCTCTGAGTGCCTCTGACAGTTACAAAGTACTCTATTGACACTGATGGTATCTGTCATCCCATAACTTCAACCCGTTAATGCTGTCTCTGCTTCGTGGGTGATGTAGAATTAAGGTGATCAGCTCATTTTGACTTGCCTGGATGTTTCCCAGTTTTAACACAGAAAGCCCCACATCCCAGGCCTCCACTCAGTGTGGTTTGTCTAAACCTATCCAGATTTTAAGTCTGAAAGTCCTGCATCCTGGTAACCCTCTCAATCGCAAGCAAACTTGGCCTAGTGATCACCCTGCACAGAAAAATCTATGTCTGAAAATCTGAAAATCTTTCCTCCTCCATCTGATAGCCTACCCAAGGTACAAGGGCTGTTTCCATGATTCCTCTTGCCCTCCCTCCCCTGGGCACCCCAGGGAGGCAGGAAAGATCAACCAGGAGCATCAGTGGCTGGTCCTGTCTCTAGAAGGGGCAACAGGGTGGATGGGCCAGACTCAGTCTTGGACTCAAACCCACCTGTGCCACTTCTCAGCTGTGCGGCCTCAGCCAAAGCCAAACCCCTCAGGGCTGTGGAAGGGTGTCAAGGAGATTCTGTATAGGAAGCCCTAAGACCATGGGTGAGTAGCTGGCATAGAGGACAGCACCTTGAGAGGCTAGGGATGGGGTGTGGCTAGTGATGGACAAACAGGGTGTCATTGAGAGTCAGGGCAGTGTGGCAATGGTCATAGCCTGAGTTCCAAGCCCACTGTATTAGTTCATTTTCATGCTGCCAATAAAGACATACCTGAGACTGGGTAATTTATAAAGAAAAAGAGGTTTAATGGACTCACAGTTCCACGTGGTTGGGGAGACCTCACAATCATGGCCTTACAATCATGGCAGAAGGTGAAAGGCACGTCTTCCACGGCAGCAGACAAGAGAGAATGAGAACCAAGTGAAAGGGGTTTCCCCTTATAAAACCATCATCTCTCGTGAGACTTACTCACTAACACTAGAACAGTATGGGGGAAACCGCCCCCATGATTCAATTACCTCTCACCAGGTCCCTCCCACAACACGTGAGAATTATGAGAGCTACAATTCAAGATGAGATTGGGGGTGGGGCGGGGGTGGGGGGGACACAGCCAGGCCATATCACCCACTCTGCCACCTCCTGGTTACATGACCTTGGGCCAGGCACTTCACCCCTCCAGGCTTTGGTTTCATCTATGTGGTGGGAATAAGAGCTCTACTTCCTAAGGCAGTTGCGAGGATCCAGTGAGCAGGTGCACACATGGCACTTACCACATGGCCTTAGGTGAGTTCTGAGGAAACGGTCGCACCTCCACTGTTGCCATCGCTGCTCTCCACATCATTATGTTGATGCTGCAGATCCATCACCCATGTGACTGTGACAGCCCCTTCTTCCATTTTCCAGCTTTGGAATGAGTGGCTTGGAAGAAACTGGATCTCTTAGTAGGTTGAGTGTGTCCCCTCAGCTCTTGCCAGGGGCCTGGCTGCCCTGGGGCAGTGGAGAGGGGGCTTCTCAAGCCTCTCACAGTCTCTCCCACCGGACAAAAGAGGCATTTTAATTCAAAGATGCACTTAATTTTAAAGGCCCCTCCCCCAGAATTTTCCCCATTTGGCCTTTAACATGCATTGAGATCTCTCAGATGACAGAGACATGTGGGAGGAGACAATAAAACCACAAAAGGAATGGACAAGGGGTCCAGCCTCTGTTCACTTTATACTCAGGTGGGAGCTGGTGTCTTTCTCCATTATTGACCAGGTCTCTTTGCCCCCACTGGGCCCTCCAATCCCTTCTTCACTAGAAGTCAGATGGATCTTTTAAACACATGAATCAGGTCAGTTTACTCCCCTGCTCAAGACCTTGCAATATCTTCCCATTGCAGTGAGATGAATATTTACCCTCCTTGCACCAGCCTTTAAGACCTTATATGATCTGATCCCAGATAGCTCTCTTAACTGAGAGCCCAGGGCTCTCTACCTTGCTTACTCCACTTCTGCCATACCAACCACCTTTCTCTTCCCTCAACAAAACAAGCTTTATTCCATCCCAGGGCCTTTGCAGTTGCTCTGACCTCTGCTTGGCCAAGGCTGGCCCATTCTTATCATTCAGGCTTTAGAGAAGCCTTCTCTGGCTCTTAACATAATCCCCAGATCTTTTTCTTGCCCCTCATCCCCTGTGCGTTTTTGGCTTCATAGCAATAATCACCACCCAAAACCATCTTTCTCTTTAGATTTTGTAATTTGGTCTCTTAGTACAATGTATACTCTCTGAGAGCAGGGTCCCTGTCTCTTATAAAGGGGCATGGCACAGAGTGATAACTACTGACTACGTTATCACTTCATTCTTGCCACAACCTTGGGAAGGAGGCATCATATTCCCATTTTACTGACAAGCAGGCTGAGGCCTCCAGAAGTTAAATGAATGGGTTAAGTCACTCAGTGAATCAGTGGTAGAGCTGAAATTTAGATGCAAGATTGTCTGACTCCAAATCCTGCCTTTTTCTTTCTTCTTCTTCTTTTTTTTTTTCTTTTTTTTTTTTTTGAGATGGAGTCTTGCTCTGTTGCCCAGGCTGTAGTGCAGTGGCATGATCTCACCTCACTGCAACCTCCACCTCCCAGGTTCAAGCAGTTCTCATGCCTCAGCCTCCCCAGTAGCTGGGATTACAGGCACATGCCACCACGCCTGGCTAATTTTTGCATTTTTAGCAGAGACGGGGTTTCACCATGTTGGCCAGGCTGGTCTTGAACTCCTGACCTCAAGTGATCCACCCACCTCAGCCTCCCAAAGTGCTGGGATTACAGGCATTAGCCACCACACCCAGCCTTTTTCTTTTCTTTCCTTTTGTTCTTTCCTTTTCTTTCTTTCTTTTTGTCTTTCTTTACTTTTTTTTTAACCACTCTGCCCATAAAGTCCTTGCTGTTTGGGGATAACAAAACACAACACAACCAGATCTCTAATGAAAAGCAAATGGGATTTTGTTGTTGTTGTTGTAATAACATCAAGTGTTTGGTTAAAGCCAGGCAAAGTTTTTTTTTTAAAAATATACTGGGTGATTTTTTTATTGGACAGTTTCCTTATAATGGAAACCAACACTAGACTCTTAAACTTCCTCTCTCCCAAAGGAAATAAACCAGGCCTCCTGCAGATGAGGTGGGAGGGAAAACATGCTCACAGCTCTCACTGGGACCTGAGATAGGAGCTGCCCGTGCTACGTCTCAGACTCTATTAGGACCCCACTGCCTAAGTCTAACTCCTGGGTGTGGCTGAAATGCACCTGGCCTGGGAGTTTGAATTCCAGCTTCGCCACTAGTCTGCTGCTTTATGTCTCATGGAAAATCACCCAGCCTCTCTGGTAAAGACACCTACCAAGTCAAAGATGAGTCAGGGGCTCACACGGTCCAATTAGAAGGAAAGAATTGTAATGTATGGCAGTGCGTTTGGGTACTGGCTAACTTGTTTTTTTACCCCATTATACTAGGACTGGAGATACACAGTGTTGGGCAAAATGGTTCCAGCCCCTATCCTTCCGCAGTTTATAGCCAGCTACTATCAGGTATCTACGACAAAAGCTTATGAAGGTTATAACCACACCTTCTTGCTCAACACTCTGGCCCTTGTGCCTATCACAAAGCTAGTCTCTTAGCTTGGGCTCAATAAGTAAATATGTGCAGGTTTCAGTCAGGTTGGGCAGAAGAGGAGAAACTGAACTCTTCCTGGAGAGATTAGGAAAAGTTGTTGACCTGAGTCACAAAGAATGAGCCAGAATCAGACAGGTAGATGAGGAAAAGAGGGGCTTATAATCTAGTCCAGGGGTTGCCAGATTTGGACCATTGGCCAAATCTGGTCCACCATCTGTTTTTATAAATAAAGTTTTACTGGAATGCAGTCATGTCCATTCATTTCTGGATTGTCTGGGGCTGTTTTCATACTATAAGAGCAGAGTTGATTAATTGTGACAGACGCTGTGTAGTCTGCAAATCCTAAAATATTCACTATCTGGCCTCTTAAAGAGAAAGTTTGCTGTCCACTGATCTAGACAAAGGAGTCAGGCCAAGGAAAGGCCTAGAGATCTCTTCCTTGCTTGGAATTAGAACTGGCCACCAAATGACTGGGCATGGTGACTCACACTTGTAATCCCAGCACTTTGGTAGGCCGAGGTGGGTGGATCACTTGAGGTCAGGAGTTCAAGACCAGTCTGGCCAACACAGTGAAACCCCATCTCTACTAAAAATATAAAAATTAGCTGGATGTCTTGGCATGCACCTGTAATCCCAGCTACTGGGGAGGCTAAGGCAGGAGAATCGCTTAAGCCTGGGAGTCAGAGGTTGCAGTAAGCCAAAATCGCACCACTGCACTCCAGCCTGGGTTATAGAGTGAGATTCTGTCTTTAAAAAAAAAAAAAAATAGTGGCTACCTACCCAAATTGTGTGGCCCAATGCAGAATGAAAACAGGGGCCTCTTTTTAAAAACCGATTACAAATTTCAAATTTCAGCAGTAGAGTCTTAAACCAACTGCGCTTGTAGACACAGGTCTTTGTGCAGCTCTTGCAGGCTCTGGGCAGAGTTAGAAGCTGCGCTCATGCTCTTCCCTGGGAAACCACACTGGGAGTAGATCTGAGACGCAGTCCTGACCCAGGGATCTAAGCTGGGGCTTGGCGTCTCCAATCCCCTAACCAAACCTCCAGAAAGACCAGCTCTGATCTACTCCCCAAGCCAAGGGGATGGAGAACTGGCCTTCCCGTCTCAACTCTCCCGTCCCATTCATGGAGCCTGGCTGTGATGAGAAGCAGAGGTGGGCCCAGCTCCCTTTCCCACCAGGAGTGTCTTGGTGATCAGACATGTGGCAGCCATAAGAAGACACATGGCAGTTTAATGGGACCTTCTCTCTGACAATGCTGTTCTTCCCATGCTCACCTGGAACTGTCTGATGGGGGAGCAGTGGGGAAAGGGATCTCACTTCACCCAACTATGGGACAGCAAAATGAGAACAAGGGCTCATGGAAACCTCCCATGCTTGGTGTCTGCTCAACCCCAACCCCTTAGATTCTTGGACTAAAGTCTGTGTCATCTGTCCTTCCATTGCACATCTTCCCTAGACCCTCCATCTAGACCTGCTCCTGCCTTCTCCATCCTTCTCTGTGCCCGAGGATGACCTGTATGGGTGGTTTCCATGTCTGCTAACTTCCAGTTGGGTTTGGCCAATGGGAGACACCTGCAGGAGACAGGAAGCCAGATAGAAATGTGGCCAAATATTCCCCAGCTCCTCCCAGTGGGAACCCTGGGTCCCTCCACCCAAGCTATTGGGTGGAATTCTTCTTCAGCTGCTGCTCTCTTGGATTCAGGGAGACCCCCCACTCCTTTGCCCCCTTCCCTTTTCTCCTAAGAGTACTTCAGTCCCCACTGGTCCCTGCCCCAGTGCTGCCTCATGCCTCATTGGAATTCCTCAGCCCTGCCCGTATCTTTGTAAATCATCTTGGAATTAAGGTCTCCTTATTTATGATCTTTTCATGGAACATCTGTTTCCTGCTGGACCCTACCTGACACAACATTCTTCCCCCAACCCAAATGGCTTCAGTCAAATAGAGCCTTGCAACAGTCAGATGGAAGTTGCATCCACACTTCCTGTTGCACAGGTGGGTGCTGAACAGGGCTCCTCCTTGGCAAGAAGTTGACCACTGCTCTGGCTGAGCAATTCTAATGCTTCCCCTGTTGTCCACTGGGATTACTTGATAGTATTCAGTGGGTGGCTGATCAGGTCTGCAGGGGTCAAGGCAGCTTTACCCACCTGCAGGCATGGCTAGAAGGCTGGCTTAGCAAGGTCCCCCTCCTTCTCCAGGTGATCTCTCTAACGCCACACTCAGATGTCTTAAGCAGCAGCTCAAGATGTGCTTGTTCCCAGAGCCCTGAATGAAAGCTTCCAGCCCCTAAGGCTTGGGCTTGGAAATTGACACACGTCTGTGATGTCCGCCAATTCCACTGGTCAAAACAGTCTCCAAACAGATCTAGTTTCAAAGGGAGAGATCATAGACCACCCCAGCCCCCCGCCAACCCACCATCTCTCAATGCAGGAATCTCAAAGAATATGTGCCATCTTTCATCCACACATTCCTTCCTCTCATTATCATCACCTTCTTCATTTGCTGAGAGCTGGGGGCACAAGCCATTGTCTGGGGCCAAATCTATCCTGCAGATTGTGTTAATTTGATCTACACTGGGGTTTCTGTTTTTAATTAGATGACTTGGACCTGCATAGACTCCCTGTCTCAACACTGGTCCCAGCCTTCCCACAGCCTGCCAGGGGCTCACAACTTGGCTCCCGGGGCCATCACTTGGTGGTCCTGGATTAGCAGGTACAAGGCACAAGTCGGATGGGTCACACAAAACGACACTCATACATACAAATTATCAGGACTTTCATATAACTCAGCTCTCCCAGTCCGATTTCTGTAAATAAATGCTGGTTCAACAAATGTGTAGACCTTTTTTGAAGTCTCCAAGACGGTGTTGGGGAAAGAGCCGGGACTGAGAGACCCAGGGACCCATGTTCTTGTCACCCTACTGCCCGGTGGCCTTGAATAGATCGCCTGGCCTCCCTGGGCTGTTGCTTCTGCATTGTGCAGAACCAAGAAAAGATGTCACCCCTGCATCATGCAGGACAAAGGCTGGGGTCACCCCAAATTTGAGGCCCAGCTCCTGCTGCTTGTCTTGGGCAGATCACTCCATCACTCTGGCCTCGGTTGCCTCCTTTGAAGATTGGGGCCACAACGTGAATCCCGTGGGGCTGTTGCAAGGATGAAATACAGTGCCAGGCACAGAGCACTTGGTCCTGGCAGGCCCTCCTGTCCACTCTGATGCTCTGTGCCTGCGTGGGGCCTTTGGAGGCCAAACTCCCCCGCCCTAGCTGAGACTCACTCACCTCTGTGTCTAGCACAGGGGCTGACACATAGTAGGTGCTCAGGGAAGCCTTGTTGGATTGAACTGACGCTTTGTCAAACAAAGTAGTAGCAAGAGAAATGAAAACATGTGATTTTTTTTTTTTAAAAAGGAAACTTATGTAAGAATGTTCTTAGCAGCTTGAAGCATAGCAGAGCCCAACTGGAAACTGTCCAGGTGCCTTTTAACAAGAGAACAGCTAAACAAACGTGGTGTCTCCTTGATATGGCATACTACTCAGTGATTAAAAGGAATAAACCATGGTACACACACAGCAGGGGCGGAGCTCAAAAACATGACGCTGGGAGAAAAGAGCCTTCATTGGAAACTACGTACCGTATAATTCGTTGATAAGAAATTCTAGAACAGGATAAAATGTGAGAAACAGATCAGAATAATGATCATCTCTTGGGTGAGGTTTGGCTGGGAAGGAGCGGAGAGAATTTTTCTGGAGTGACAGTAGTGTTCTGCATCCTGAGACGGGCTCAGCTTACACTGGTGCATGCATTTGCCAACACTCAAAAAGAACACTGAGAGGTACTCTTGAGATGTGTGCAATTCATTATATGTAAATTTGACCTCAAAAGGAAAGGAATTGTAAATAAATATTGAACTCTAAATAGAGGGTTTAGGTGTAAACTGTACGGGTGTCTGCAGCTCACTTTGGAAGTCATCAAATAAATGAGGCTGTGTGTCTGCATCGAGAGGGATGAATGGAGGGTAGGGGAAGATATGATAAAGCAAACATGGTTGCATTTATTTATTTATTTATTTATTTTATTTTGAGACAGAGTCTCGCTCTGTCGCCCAGGCTGGAGTGCAGTGGCACGATCTCAGCTCACTGTAACCTCTGCCTCCCAGGTGCAAGCAATTCTCGTGCCTCAGCCTCCTGCGTAGCTGGGATTACAGGCGCCCCCACCACACCTGACTAATGTTTGTATTTTTAGCAGAGACAGGGTTTCACCATGTTGGTCAGGCTGATCTCAAACTCCTTCGCTCAAGCAATCTGCCTGCCTCAGCCTCCGAAAGTGCTGAGATTACAGGCATGAGCCACCGCGCCCAACCCATGTTCACATTTTAATTGTGGAAGCCAGGTAATAGGTATACGGGTGTTTGCCTTAAAGTTTTTCACACTTTCCTGCATGTTGGGAAATGTTCATAATCAAATGTTGGGGGAAGAAAACATGAGGCTGTAGAACTAAGCTGGGGCTTATCTCTGAGCCTCATCTATAAAATGCAGACAGCACTATCCAGACAGGGGTCCCTGGGATCAAACAAGAAGCAGTGAATAAAGAGGAGCCCATGGGAAACTGGCAGGAAGTAACTTGATTCTTCTAAGCAAGCAGGGCCCCGCCTCCTCATTAGGATGTCAGCTTACATGTGACCTTCTGAGGCTGCCCTCCTCTGGTCACCCATCTCTTCTAGCCATCACCCTATGTTAGTGTCTGCATGGTAGTTCTCTCTAACTGATACATCTCTTCCATCTTCCTTAATTTAAGGTATCTGTCTCCTGACAGTAGAATGTGGATTCGAGGAGAAGAGGGACATTGTCTTATTCATGGCAATATCCCTGGCACATAGTAGGGACACAGTAACTCTTTGTGGAATGAAGGAAGCAACGAGTAGGGCCCACCTAAACTCTAGCGTAACCCCTCAAGTGCAGAATTCTGCCACCCAGAATTTGCCTATTGCCAACGCCACCCCCATAGAACAGCAGGAAGAGAACATAGAGATCAGCCATCCCCATCCCATTTAACGGATGGGGGAGCCAAGGCCCAGAGAGGGAATGCAAACTTCCCAGCATCCACTACCAGTGAGTGGCTGAGCAGAGATGGGCCCAGGTCTCCTGGCTCCCAGCTCAGTGCTCTTCCTCTCCAACTGGCTGCTGGGGCTCGTGGTAAAGTGCTGATTCCCAGGAACAGCCGGCAGATGGACAGACAGGCTTCACTGGGCTGGGCTGCCCTGATGCCATGTGTTAATTACAGCAGACAGGATATGCCAACCTAGCAATGTTTGCCGGTGCACCCGCCCCTCGTTTAGCAGGTGGGCAGGCTGGCGCAGGCCGCTGATCTGCCACGGGTCTGCCGGCGGCCGATCATGCTGACACAGGCCCAATTGTGCACGGCGCCTGCTGAGTGGGGTGGGCCGGGCAGATTGGCACAGTCAGGTCCCTCCCCGAGGACTGGCAGCCCCTTCTGACTGCATTGGTCAGCCAGACTGGTATAAGCTGGGCATCTGTCCCGTGATGAGCCCTTGCTGAACACAACCTGTCTACACAGGTGTGCCCACTGACCAGCAGCCCAGGGAGGTAACACGGGGACTGAGTGCTGAGCATGACTAGGGGAGAGATTGTAGGGGGTGTCACAGGCAGGGGACTGGGGGGAGATTGTAAGGGGTGTCACAGGCAGGGGAAGTGGGCCAGAGCCTCGCACACAGGTATACAGATACTGGGATCAGATAGGACTCTGCCAAGCTCCCGCCCCTAGCACCTGCCCTGTTGACTGGTGGGATCCAAAAATCAAGTTTGCAGCCCTGAAAGAAGGGCTGGAAAAGTGGTCTCTTCTCTCTAACCCAATGCCTCTTCCCAGTTGCCACCAGTTCTACTATTCACACCGCAGCCAGGGGGATTTCTCTGATACCAGTGGAGCTGGTCACAATCCTGTTTGAAGCCTTCAATTGTTCCCCATTTCCCTCCAATAAAATAATAGCAATAATAATATGCATTATTATTAGCATTTTACAGCTAACAGCACTCAGTTACAGCGTGTGTAATATGTGAATGACACCTCCTTTTTTTTTGTTTTGACAGAGTCTCCCTCTGTCGCCCAGGCTGGAGTGCAGTGGCACGATCTCGGCTCACTGCAACCTCCACCTCCCAGGTTCGTTCAAACAATTCTCCTGCCTCAGCCTCCCGAGTAGCTGGTATTACAGGTGCCCACCACCATGCCCAGCTAATTTTGTGTATTTTTTTTTTTAGTAGAGACGGGGTTTCGCCATGTTGGTCAGGCTGGTCTCGAACTCCTGACCTCAGGTGATCCACCCGCCTTGGCCTCCCAAGTGAAAGACATCTCCTAAGCACTTTATAGGGAAGAACCTGATTCATCTTCCACCCTAGAAGGTGGTGCTACTGCTATCCTCACTTTACAGGTAAGGAGACTGAGACAGGGAGATAGGAGACCTCAAATTGACTTGAACTCAGAGGTCTGACTCCGGAGCCTAACCACTACCAAACCCAGACTCCACACGTGTGAGCCATGACCCTCCCACACTAGGCCCTTCCACACAGCACCCCCAGAACTTGTCCTGAATTCCCCTCACTCTCTGGCCAAGCCTTGCCTTCTTGTTGATGCCTGGGGGCCCCCATGCTCTCCTCCTGTCTGCCCCAAAGACTCTGCTTCATCCTCCAAAGCAGGGCTCAGGGTCCCCTTCTGGGCAGGGCCTGCCCTGGACCCTCCCTGGCAGAGCTCCTCAGCCCCCACGCCAGCGCCGTTTCCACTCCATGTCCCGAGCACCTGCTGCTAATGTTTCTCTCCCGACCCCAACCTCCACCTCACCCATTCTGTGGACTCCCTGATGACCCCTCTGTCCACAGGCCTGGCCCGCAGGAGGTGTTTATGAATGAACAAATGAATGAATGAATGAATGAATGAACGAACAGGTGAGTGAATGAATGAATGAATGAATGAATGAATGAACTGGTGAGTGAATGAATGAATGAACAGGTGAGTGAATGAATGAGAAGCTGAGGTCACTCGGGTTACAGGAATGCACACTGAGGGTGCATAGTGAAGAGTGGCTTTCGGCTGGGTGCAGTGGCTCACGCCAACATTTTGGGAGGCTAAGGTGGGTGGATCTCCTAAGGTTAGGAGTTCGAAACCAGCCTGGCCAACATAGTGAAACCCCGTCTCTACTAAAAAAATAAATAAAAACTAGCCAGGCGTGGTGGTGGGCACCTGTAATCCCAGCTACTCGGGAGGCTGAGACAGGAGAATTCCTTGAACTCAGGAGACGGAGGTTGCAGTGAACTGACACAGTGCCACTGCACTCCAGCCTCGGCAACGGAGTGAGACTCCATCTAAAAAAAAAAAAAAGAGTGGCTGTCATGGAGACACAGGTGGCTGAATAAGTCCCTCCTCCTTCCTCCTCAGCCCACTCCTTCCAGAATACAAGAGGGGAGGGTATTTGTTAAGCTGGGAAAGAGCCCCCGAGCCCCTCTCTTTAGGGGTGAGCCGTGTGACCCTGAACCCTGTCTCCAACGCTGGGATTTTCCAAGAGCATACTTGTCGGGAGGCAGGGAGGAGGCAGCAAGGAGCTGGATGTGATCACCTGGTCTGAAGGAGGAACCTGAATGTTTCAGGTGCTGCAGCTGTTCAGCACTCAGTGGTGAACCTGGGCTTTTAGGGTCTGGATTCCAAGCATCTGAATTTGGGGGTGTGGTGGGAAGAGGATGTGCTTCAGAGCTCAGCGCCTGGCTCCCAGCCCTGCTGCCGCCTCCCTCTGTGAGCCTGGGCATGCCCCTCCCCTCTTTGGGCCTTGGCTTTGCCTTCTGTAAGGTGAGAGCCTTAAATGGGACAGTCAAGGGCGCTTCTACTCTGAATGACCTCCTAGGGCACCAAGGGTCCAGCAGTTGATGGCCCCCTGGGAACGCTGTAAAGAGGCCCTGGTGAGGAGTGGTCCTAGGGGCTCAGGACAGTGTCTCCGGCTGTGGTTCCTGACCCCTGTATCCAAATGACCCGATGAAGCTTGCTGAAAATGCAGAATAAGACTGCACTCAGGACTCACTGAATTTGAACCTCCAGGATGGGCTTCCGAGGAAACTGACATATTCAAATCCTACCCCGACTCTGGCCCAGGTGATCCCACTGTGCACTGAAGTTTGAGTGTCTGGCATCTATCTGAGGCCCTTTCTATTTCCCCTGCTTCCTATCTGCTAGTCCCTAAAGCATGAAGGGGTAGCAGGGTGCTGCACAGGAGGTGGAGAAGGAGGTCTCAGAGCTTCCATGCGTGTGTCTGATAGAGTTTGGGGGGCTCAGGTGGTTGGGTCATGACTATGGGCTTTGTGTTCGACTGGTAGGAGCCTGTCTGGGCATGGGACATGGCAAGGGAGCAGAGTTGGCATGACATCCCCCGCCCTGGTAGATACGACCTGACATTTGCCAGAAACTCATCCCCTTACACATACACACAAACACACACCCTTTCCCGGAGTAAGGAGCAGGGTATATAACTGCACTTACAGCTGTGGGTGCAGGCATTGTGCACGCAGGACACCTGAGTCCACAAACAGACACGCAGCCCTGAAGATGCCTGCACACACTCTCTTACACTCCCTGTAAGACCTCCTGGTCTTCCCTGTGCAGACATCTAGAACTACGCATGAACATTCTCATTATTACTTTGCCTTGCACACATACGTGCAGCCTCGTATGCAGCCTGGAAACACACCTATTTGTACAGTCATCTCTACTGACGCACGTCTGCACGCCCATACCCCATTGAACACAGGCTTCCTCGTTCACAGCAGGCTCACCCACGGGGGCTGGGGCCCCAGCTCACAGCAGTGGCACACACTGCCTCACACTTGCAGGAGCATCTGCCCACATGTGGGGTGTGGGGCCCACAAAGAAGCTGCAGCCGCTCTCCTCCCTGCCACTCTCCCCCAGCCCCCAGGCCCATCTCTGAGCTGCTGTCTGCCATCACACGGTAACCAGATGAGACAGGCAATTTATGACACCAGCTGTCTCTGTCAAAACCGGATCTCCCACACACACCAGGGGAAGCCAATTACCTTGAGCCCAGCCCTGCCAGAAACCGGGGCCCACAAGGGAGAGCAGGGGCTGCCCAGAGAGGTGGGTGGCACCTGACTTGAGGATTTTCTGCCTCTTCTTGTCCTTGGGAGTCTGGCATCCTCTTCCCCCAGGCCCCCTTGGGGAGGACACAGCCTGCCCTACCCTCTACGAGGCTGCTTCTCTGGCCCAGCTCCCAGGCCTAGGAACTGCAAGAGCCATTTCAGGGTGGAGAACAGGTGGGCAGGGAGGTTTAGGGGAAGAGTGGTCCAGGGTCGTTATGGCAACAAGAAAGGCAAGAACCCTGTGCCCCTCCCCCTACACAGCAGGCGGCCAGGCGGCTGCGTCATTCTCCCCGGCTTCCTCTCCGCCTTCATTCTCCTCACCTCTTCCCTCAACACCCCTGCCCTGGTTGTCCTCTCCCTAGAATACCTACTCCCTTTCTTGTCCCCCTGCCCAAAACTAAATCCAACTCTACTACCTGAGCCACTTCCTGTCTGGGCTTTGGAATCAGACCCAGGTTCAAAGCTCTCCACTTCACCACCTCCTAACTGGGAATCAGCGCAAAGGGCATCCCTTCTCTGGCCATGAGTTTTGCATAAAAAAAAAAAAGAATTTCATTTCTATTAAAAAAATGTTGAACAAGGGTGTTCTAAGTACCAGACCCTGTTCTATAATCGGGGATGCAACATTGAACAAAATGAAGTCCCATCCTAGGCTTCAGGCTTCCCTGGAGGAGTTGGAAAGCACATGTTTCAGAAATTTAAGAGGGATGAGTAAGTTTTCTCACTGTCCTCATCTGCTTTGTTTACAGCCATACTCCCAGCACCAAGCACAGCTCCTGAAAGGACCTCAAGCAATAGACAAACTCACAAAGGCACCAGTGGACTCAAGCTCTAACCTGAGGTTGACTTGGTCTAGTGCCATCTTTGTGCCCAGTCTTGCAGGGAGTTTTCTAGGCATACTTTCTGAGTGGCTGGGATGGCGGCAGATCTGCTTAAGTGAACAGGGAGTCTGTTCCTTCCTTCACTGACTCATTGGTTCATCCCACAAATGCACATTGAGCATGTGCTACGTGCCAGCTCCCGTGCTAGGCTCCTGGGATCAAGTGAGATGAGCAAGGGACTCCCACGTGATAGTTGCATGGCAGAAGTTTCTAGATTTGCTCATCACCTCCCACAGTCTAGAAGCTGAGCAATACATTCACACTAACAGCAATGTCCACTTGCCTTTGCATTTTACAAGATGCTTTTACATATGTTTGTTTCTTTTAGTATTTCTTACAACTCTGGGGCGTGAGTTTGATTAACATCTTTCACTTTACAGATGAGGAAACTGAGGCTTCGAAACAATCAGTGACTTTTCTGAGAACCCAGAGCCAGGGAGGGAAGCACCCACAGTAGAACTGAGTCTCCTTCTAGCCCTCATCCATCTCTTGCATTATCTAACTTAAGGCCCTTTTCCCCATACTACCATGAAAGGTAGGTATCGCCTCAGGCTGTTTACAGCGAGGGAGCACCTCTTGCCCAGGCTGGGATTGGAAGCTGTGCTGGGCTGACACAAGATCCCAGGCGCCATCCGCTCCTCTCTATCTAAACAGTTCATTAAAACCCTCCTTGCAAACACTCTGACGCTGCCTGGACACGGAGACCTCAGCTGCTCCATTTCCAGGAGAGCAAATTCCTTCCCGGCTGGAGAGGAGTTGGGATAATGTAGGCAGGCAATTTAAACAGCTCCAGCAAAATACACCAGCAGTTTTCACTCTCTGCCACTATTACACTTTCCAGCCATGGCGGGATTGGCCCATAAGTGGGATATCAAGTTTATTACAGCTATTTCCAACCTGTAATTGGTTTTGTGGAACACATAGAGAAGGAGGTTGGGAAGGTGGGGGGAGGCGATATTTTCCCCCTTTCTTTTTTTTTCTTTTTCGGATGACGGCACCCAGGGACATGAGTGAGGCAGCCGAAGTTGGAGACTTATTTGTTTTTCAAATTAAAGAGCCAGGCCGGTAGGTGGACTTTCACACTGCTGGTTGGACTAAGTCCACCAGCCACGTTTTGATGACTGTACTTGTAAAGCAACCTGGCTTGGCTGCAGCCAGATTTGCTGGTTGGGGTCAGGGAGCAGCCGGGGCCCAGAGGTGGGGTCTGGCAGCTCTGGAGCATGAGAAACTGTGGTCTGTAGGCTGACTCTTCTAGAATCAGAACACTGTGGGCATTCAGGGTAGCCAAGAGTCCTCAGTTTCCTCATGGAACATTTAGGGAAACTGAGTCCCAGAGAGAGGAACAATGCAGAGACAACCTTTGGGACTTAGAACCTAGCTCTCTGCCTCTCAGAAACTTCTACACAGTGTAGCTGGTCATTTGGGGAATTCCTGGCTGAGATGCTCTCAGGATGGGTGAGAACAGAGACACCTGTTCTTAAGAACCTATGTTACGGTCTGCTGCCATCATTGCAGTCCACCTACCCTGACCAACCTCCCTACTTTGGACTTAAGAGAAAATACATAATAGCTAATATGATGGAGTACTTTTCTGTTACGATGACATGAGTTGATGTTTGCAAGCAATATCTGGCACAGGGTAGGCGCAAATGCATGCCAGCTATTATTATTTCCATCACGTTACTACTACCACATGCCAAGCAATCCCCCGGGCTCTCTGTGTGTTCACTCTTATGCGCTGAAATCTCACACACGTGCCTTACAGGGAGGCATCATCCTTCCCATTTTGCAGATGAGGAAACAGAGGCACACAGAACTGTCCGACATCACCCAGCAATCAACTGAGTGGCATAGCTGGGGTCTGAATCCAGAGCAGTGTGACCCCAAAAGCCTCTGCACATTTTCCATATCCCCAGCCTCACAGTAGGTCTTCTGCTCTCTTCTTTGGGACTAATCCATGCTGACCGGTCAGCTCTGCTGTTTACTATTACAAGTATAACACCTGTGTGACCTTGGGCAGTTCACTTGCCTTTTTCTTGGCTGTGGTTCCTCTGTCTGCAAATGCGGATGATGACACACGTCTCTTGGTATAGTTCACTTATTCAGCAACCCTTCATATGCCGGGCACTGTGCTAGGCTCTGGGACACATGGCTCCTGGAGCTTACAGTCCTGAGATTCCAAGGAACAATGGAAGGGAGGGCTGGGGGACACTCAGCCTGTGTAGGCACTGATTAGGATGCAGATTCTTTTGCATAACTACATGCACAGCTTCTTCTGTTTGGTCCAGGTGTACCCTTTGCAGGGTTAGGATGCTTTCCTGCACAGAATACAATTAATGCTGGGAGCTTTAAGAAAGAGAAACCCTGCTGGTTCCTTTTGGAGCCTCACATTGGGGGTGGTCTGAGGCCACTGTCCCACCTGGGCCAGACTACTCTTACCAGGGAGTCCCAGACAGATCAGGATCCAGGCACAGCAGGCTGTCCCGGGGCCAGTCTATCGCAGAGCAGCAAGGGCCTTTTCCCTTTTCTTCATGGTATTCCCAGTGCCTGGCACATGGTAAGGTCTCAACTCATTCATTCACTCATTGATTCCTTCAGCAGATATTTATTGAGCAAGTGCCATTTGCTAAACTCTGGAAACAAAGCAATGAACAGGACAGATAAAGACCCCATATTCGGCCAGGCACAGTGGCTCACGCCTATAATACCAGCACTTTGGGAGGCCGAGGTGGGCGGATCACGAGGTCAGGAGATCATGACTATCCTGGCTAACACGGTGAAACCCCATTCCTACTAAAAATACAAAAAAAATTAGCCAGGTGTGGTGGCAGGTGCCTGTAGTCCCAACTACTTGGGAGGCTGAGGCAGGAGAATGGCGTGAACCTGGGAGATGGAGCCTGCAGTGAGCCAAGATTGTGCCACTATACTCCAGCCTGGGCGACAAAGCAAGACTCCATCTCAAACCAAAACAAAAACAAAAACAAAAACACCCATCCTCATAGAGTTTATGTTCTAGGAGTAGCTCATATTCAAGGACCTGTTTGTTTGTTCAACAAAATCTGTTGAATATGGAGTGAATGAAATGATTCATTTCAGAAGTGCCTCTCGCTCTGGGGCCAGGCAAACCCACACATCCTCAGGGCTTGGCCTACCTTGTCTGCCCTGTCAGCTCTGCGGTTGTTGGTCTGCCCTGACCTGGTGGTCCCTGCCCACTGGCACCATGGGAGCCTCTCAGAGCCCATGAGACCTGCCTGCCTCCAGGTACTCACTCAGGGCATCCCTGCACTCTGTTTTGAAGCTGCTATGATGACTACTAACAAATTCTTGGTCCCTGCTCTCTGCACCCCACTCCTTATAGACACAAGCCAGCCTTCTGGCACCTCCCACCTGCCTCCCTATCTGGGTGTGGGCTCCCTTCTTTCATTTACTGAATTTTAGCAAGAGACAGTTTGCTCTCCAGCCCCACAGACAGAAAGAGGTCTGGAGGGTGGGGAGGGACACAGAAAAAGAGATGGTCCAGAAAAGCGTGAGTGCTCGTGAAAATACCCCATGAGTGAGCACTTCCCACCCACCAGGGACTCTACTAGGTTCATGTAATCCTCACAGGGAGGAATGTTGCCTTATCCCCATTTCACAGATGAGGACACTGAGAGCAGGGGAGGTGAAATGACTTCTTCAAGAGCACAAAATCAGGAACCAAAATCAAACATTCAACTGGGGATGGAGGAAATCAGCCTTGCGTCATGCTCCAAAGCCTCCCATAGGCAGAAAGAGCCAGCCTAGGACCGAGCACTCCCTGAAAAGAGCCTACTTCCTCCAGGAAGCCTTCCATGATCACCCCTCCCTCCAAGGGGATCCTTAGCTCCTTCAGAAGCAACAGAACATCATTGGATAACACTTGGTAATTCCTGTTGCTGCTGCAGCCATTATCTTACTGACTCTGGAACCTCAGCTAATTGTGGACTGTGTACCTCTTGTGAATAAGGTCATAATGGACTGCGACCATGTCTGAAATGTATTTCCTTCTCTGCCGTGAGGCTGCAACTGCCCTTGTATGTCTCAGGTGTGGAGAAATGTTTCTAGAATTAAAGGCGAGGTATCTTCCAGCACACCCACCACACCTTCTGTCCACAGCATGTACTAATCCCCCACTCCCACCTGGCCTCTTTCTTGGGCCCTCTAACCACCAAGAACCACAGAATAACATCCTTGCAAATAGCTGCTCGCCCGCTGGCCCGGGACCTGAGCGTGTCTGAGTCTCCCATTTCCTTTACCTTCCGGGAGGCTGAGGGAGGAGGGAGTGTGTACCACAGAGGGGTACAGTGGGGCCTGCCCTCCAGATCCCTCATGCTGCAGCGGAGATAAGCACTTGTCTCCAGCTGCCTGAAGCAGGTTTCACAGAAGCAGTTATTTACTCCTCCGGCTGACAGTGAGGCGCCAGACACAGCCCCAGAGAAACAGATGTAAATAAAACCAAAGGAAAACTAGGCTCGTCCTTGAAACTCCCCTGTCCCTCGGCCTGAAACAGCGATTTACGACTCGGATAATTCTTCAGCGCTTTATCTGGGGTGTGTGGGTGTGTGTGTGGACGTGTGGGGTGCGGGTGTATTTTCCTAGTAATAAAACCCTCAGTCTCGGCGAATAAATTTGAGGAGACAGTTTTACTGACAGATTTTTTTTCTCTTTTGTGTAATAAAAAAAATGGAGTGAAATTTGAGATTGGGACGATAAGGGCTGCCGCATTTTAGGAGGAGATAAAAAAGCAGTACCTGAAGAGAGGCGAGGCCAGAAGACGGGCTGCCAGTTAAACGGGCAGGATGCCTTCCGCTGTATGACTTTGGGAGGAAAAATCCTCACACCTCCACTGAGATTCTGACATCCTTTCTCCTAATGAGCCCGGCCACCAGGGGTGGAAAGGAACGTTGAGAGGCATTCAGCTCACTCTCAGCCTCTTCCAGCCTGGTGCGATGGGATGTGAACTCTGGTCTGGAAGCCAGACACTTGTCAGGAACCTAGTGTGGGGCCTCAGCTGACTCATTTTGTCTCTCCAAGCCTCAGTTTCTTTACCTGCAACATGGGAACATTCTTGTCTATTCAGCTCTGTTCCCAGGGACCTGGTACGGCCACACAATGCGATGGGCTTAAAGCCGGGTTTCTCCACCTGGGCACTCTTGACATTTGGGGGCCAGATAATTCTTGGGAGGTGGGCAGGGGGCGGTCCTGGATATTGTGAGATCATCAGCAGCTTCCTAGCCTCTACCGGCTACACAAGAGTACCAAACCACACCTCTCCTCCCCAGTCGTGACAACCAAAAATGTCTCCTGAGCTTGCCATATGTCCCCTGGTGAGCAAAATCACCCCCCCACGTGAAAATACCCTGCCTTAAAGGTACTTTGGTGGCTCTATAGAAGTCAAACGGGAGAGGTGGGGATGGGAAGGGGGTGCATGGAGAACGAGGAGCCCCTGGAGGGTCTTGGCCCCCACCCCGGGCTGGGACATCGGGAGGTGGGGAGATGGAAGCTCTAATCCCAAGTGCAGCCAACTCTCTTCTCCACCCCATGCGGAGCCGGACACAGTCAGCTCAGGGACATTTTTCTGGGTGATGACAGTGGACGCAGAATCAAGCTGTGGTTGGTTAGGGGTGGGCATCTTTCTTGGGGTGAGTGCAAACGTGGATCCCAAGAGGAGAGGAGAATCCTCCTGTCCCCTTCCTCCTCATCTTCCTCCACTCTCATGGTTCCAGTTCAGAAGCTGGGCCTGTGGTGCAGAAGCGGCCAGGTGAGAGGAAGTGGTCCTCTGTCTCCCCTCTGCACATGGTCAGAAAGCGCCACGCCCTCAGAAGGGAAGAAAGTGACACTTGTGCATGTCGCTAAGTCCCGACAGAGACAGGAGGGGTGTGGGATTATGGAGGGGTAAGGAGAAGCCGTGGCCCTGGGAAGTCTCACTGCCGCTTCCTCTCAGGGTTCCAGAGCCTCAGAAGGCCTTCTCATGGTTCTAACCATCCCCGGTCCTCACAGAGGCCACCTTACTCTTTACAAAGCTTGCAGTCTACGGAAAGTGACTGGTACAGATGTAGCCTGTGTCTGCACACAGCTGGTGCTCAACCAATGCTGGCCAGATGCATGGAGTCTCTCCTAAACCAGTAGCAACACCACCTAGGCCAGAGAGATGTGGTCCAAGTCAGCTTGGGTACCTATGTGCTGAGAGGAGCCCAGCTGTGTCCAGGGCCAGTACTCCCAGGCAGGGGACAGGGGGACAGATTCACACTCCAATCCTCATCTTTTTGCCTGGGGAAGCTGCTTTCAGCATCCCCCCAGCCCAGCCCCTTGGAGACACCCGTCCCTAGCTACCCCTCTCCCAGCCCCCCTCCCCGCTGCCTCCACCACGCAGAGCCGCAGGGAGCTAATTCCACTTCTCGAGGCCCAGGCATGAGGCCTCCACATTGCAGGCTGTTAGCGTGGAGCCCAGCTGAGCTGCGAGAGGCTGCAAGCTCCCAGTCTATAATAGAGTTGCTGAGACAAGCGGAAAACTGCAGCCGAGTAAACAGATAAATAATTGAAACAGTGACAACACATACCTTGCTGCTTTGTGGAGTAACACTTTCATTAGCTGGAGGCAGCGCAGATGTGGGGAGGCGGGCGGGCGGCAGCTGAGGGCACGGGACGCTTGGGTTCGCTTTCCATCAGCCGTGAACAGCGGGAGAGCCCGGCAGCCTTAGGCTTCCAGCGCTGGCTTCATCACCACCTCTCTGCCTTCTCCCACTTCCGCATTTTTAGGTGAAATGGGGACTTCATGTCCTCCCTCCTGGCCCAGCCCAAGAGGAGGGCAACTGCCCCACGCTGTCCCCTTCTGCATCACCCATGCCAAGATGTTGGATTCCTGACCTCCTCCCAGGCTCCCTGCCTCTAGTCTTGCCCCTTTCGATTCGTCCTCAATCTGTAGCCAGTGGAGCTTGTAAATCAAATCTAAGCCTGGCCCCGGGGACCACTGCCTTCAGGAGAAGCTGAGCTCCTTTGCGGTGGAGACTCTTCATGACCTGGTCCACATTTTTCTTCACAGCCTCTTCTCATCCCACTTCCTTTCTGCTCCAGGTGCTGCGAAGGCAGCAAGCTTCCCCTGAGCACACACTGCTCTTTTCTGCCGCAGGGCCTTTGCTGTTTCCTCTGCCTGGAAAACTCCCACCTGTTGCCAGGCTGGCTCCTACTCTTCCTTCAGGAGGCAACTTAAACATCACTGCTTCCAGGAAGCCCTCGGTGATTACCTTATTCTCAGGATGGGGCTGTCCTTCTTCTGAGCTTCCTGCCTGCATCTTCTCAGTGTCCTGGGGAAAGGGGTGACCAGGGCTGGCTGAGCACTCACAGGTGGCTATCTCTGTGCTCTGTGGCAGGTGACGGATGGCGGCACCATCAAGCAGAAGATCTTTACCTTTGACGCCATGTTCTCCACCAACTACTCACACATGGAGAACTACCGCAAGCGAGAGGACCTGGTGTACCAGTCAACTGTGAGGTGAGGGCCTGTGGTGGCGGGGGGACAGCGGGGGAAGGGAGGAGGGATGCAGAGTGGAGCAGAGGGCAGTTCTCCAGCCCTTTCACATCAATCGCTTGGTGCTCTTGGGCTTGGAAGGCAGAACCGGGGGCTCCCCTTGTGGAAGTGGGACTCATTCCCTGGAGGGACATTCCCTGGAGGGAAGAGGCAGGAGAGGGCCAGGCCAGCTCCTCTGCCAGCTCCTCCAACAGTCCTGGAAGGTGGTTTTCCAAACTCCATTTATTTCCAGTTGAGATACTGAGGCCCAAAGAGGGTGAGCAATGGGCCTAAAGTCACACAGGCAGCAATGAGACCGCTGGGCGGTGAGGCAGTTCTGCCTGGCTTGGAAGCTCATACAACATGTTCTACTGTTTCTTGTGGGTTCCAAGGCCATAAGGGCCCAAGCTTAAGAGAGAATGACCCCAAGCAACTGGACTCCCAGGTCAAAAGCAGCAGAGTGGGGGAAGCAGTGCTCAAGTCAGAGATGCTTGATTTTCCTACTCCATCCCTCTTTTCCAGAAGGTGGGGCGGCAGAATCAAGCCGACTTCATCTCCTTCTACAGCCTGCTATTTCCTATGTGTGTGGCTCCACCTCCTTCCCACAAACTCCCCACAAGATCCTAGTCCTGTTTTATTCCTTTGACACTTAACACACGCTGGTCCCTCTTCTCAAAGGGCCTTTCTCCCTTTGGTCATCTGGTAAACTCCTCATCAGCCTTCAGAACCCCACTCAAGCAATTCCACCCATGGGACCCCTCACCTCAGCTGAACCGATCCCCCAAAGCTGGTTGGCTGCAACTGCCCCAGTCCCCACCCCTCCTCAGAGGGAATCTCACTGCATTCAGGAAGAGTGCACAGCTTCGCACATACACACTCTTCCACACCACACCGCCAAATGCTTTGCCAGGTGCCCAGCCTGAAAGTAGTGGTCTGCTCCAAAGCTGGAGGGGGACAGTGCTGCATTGGGCACCCTGAGGGGGACTGCAGCCAGCAAGCCCACATGACGTGCACTGTGGCACCATGCTATGTGGATGTCCCAGCTGGTGCCTGGTGCTGTGCTGTCTTTAGACTCTGAGCCTGGAGGAAGAGGAGGCCCTACTCTCCAGCATGGGCTGTGGGTCTCTCTGTGACCGTGAGCTCCAGGAGGACAAGGGACATGCTCCTCCTTCACTTTGCATCCCCAACTCTCAGCCCAGGGCCTGGCACACAGTGGGTGTATAATGAAATTTGCAAAATGAGTGGACAGCTCAGGCTACACTCCTCGGCCCTTCAGGCCTATTTTCTATTGGGTAAAATTAGAAAATGGGACGAGAAGATTGTAAAGGGTGAGTCCAGCCCTGCACCGAGAACCTGGCCCAGGCATCCTCCTCTGCCTGCTTTTGTGAAAATGGGAAGGTGAGTGTGCTCCCCAGGCAGCCTGGCTGGTCCTCCTCCTCTCCGAGCTCTGTGCCAGGACCATGCTGACAATGTGGACGTGAAGGTGTGTGAAGAGGTGTGTGAACAGTCGCACAAACTCCTTCAACCATCTAGTTGTGACTTCTCCTGAACCTGCTTCCAAAAAGAAATTATGGTTCCTTAAAATATTAAAGCACACCTGAAACAAGCCAGTTACGATCAAGATGAAAAAGGAGATAAAAACTCATTTTGGAGAAAATAGCTATTCTGGAAACCACAGATGGTTTTGTAGTAAGTGAACTCCCAAATAATCTCCACGATTCCCAGAAACCTAATGCCACCCAGCCCACCCCTGCCGGTCACCGTGTCTCTGAGAATTCCTTCCTCACCAGGCCACCTACTGCCACCAGCATGGCCTCTAGGACTCCTTGGTTCTGATTTCTAGCTAAGAAAGAAATCCAGGGACCATCTAGAATATTCTTGAGCCCCACCCTCTCCTGCTCCCTGGAGCCTCAAGGGCAAGCCCTGCTACCAGAAGACCCAGATGCAAATCCCAGCTCAGTCTCTGCCTACTGAATGACCGGGGACGAGAGCCTTAACCTCTCTCTCTCTGCTTCCGGTTCTTTGCCTGTGAAGCAGGCTTGACATGACTGGCTTTGTACAATTGCTGTGGAATTTCAGTGAAATTTACTTCCAACAGCCTGAGTTCAAATCCTGCCTCTTCCACCTCCTGGCATTAGTTAAATCTGGGGCTGGTAACCCCACAATTGAGTTTCCTGACCTCCAAAGGAACATGACAGCACTAAGAGGCTAGCTGCAGCTTGTGAGGAGCTAACGGGTGCATTCAGGTGAAGTGCTGGAGTCCGGTCTCTAAGTGGTACATGTTTGCTGCCATTGCCTAGAACAAGCTCTCCTTCTCCCATCATAAAACAAACAAACAAATAAAAAAACTCACCTTTTTACAAATCTCTTAAAGCCTCCTTTTATGCACCCTTTCTGTTTTGATCTGCACAAACAACCCCATGAATGCAGACAGGTGTTACTATTATTAATCATTTTCTCTAGCCCTGTTCTTACTACGGAAGAGGTCGAAGTTCAGCCAGGCCCAACAGTCTCCCTCTGGAATGACATGAACTTGACCAGATCCCTTGTTTTTCAGTTGTGGAAGCTGAGGCCCAGAGAGGGAATGAGACTTGCCTGAGGTCACACAGTGGCACTGACTTAAGCCTGATCTTAGGAGCCAGTGCTCTTTCCTTTCCTACATGGGCACCAGTCTCCCCCACCTTCTCCCTGAACCTTGGTGACAGGGGTGATCTCCCAAGCAGAGAGCACCCCAGGGAGCTGAGCCGTCCTGTTTGTTGATTACCAAGGGCGAGGGAAGGAAGGAGCAGACCCTCTGGAGCCTAAGAGGATCACGGAGGATTGTCGGGCCCTCCCAGCCAGCCATGCTGGGGGCCACTGCCTTTCTAGGCTGCAGAGCCCCGTCAGGGCTGGGGGCGGGTGCGGGACTCCGCATTTACATACAAATGAAGATATTTACAAATTAATGCATCTCAACAAGAGAGAGTCCCAGCTCTGCAGCTGTCTGAGCCAGTTCCTCTTCTGCTGGGGAAAGTGGGGAGAGAATGAGGCTGAGAAGATTACCAAGAATTGGCTGACAGCAATTTCCCGGGTAGCCTAGAGAAGCCCCAGGGGCTCCTGGTGCTTTTTGTCCCACTGAGGGGACCCTGGAGGGATGGAAGCCGGGTGGATCATCAGGACTTCTGCCCCCAGGGGTGCAGGTGTGTATCCCCAGTTGTATGACCTTGGACAGATCATTGCCTCTCTGAGCATCCCAGAGGCCCATCTATCAAATGCCTTTCTAGGTCTTAGCCCCAGAGCCCAGAACTCCCAGGTTGGAATTGACAAGAATGTATTCCCTCCAAGGCTATTTAGTTGAGCACCTACTAGGACCCTGGCTTGGTGGAAGGTGCCCAGGGATACAGGGGGGAATGAGAAAAGCACGGCTTTGCAATCTAGTGGGGGAGACACGGCAAAATGTAGATGAATACATCATTCCACATTCTGCAAAGAAGTGATTCTAAACTGTGGGCATGCAATGAAGGGGCAGGTGGGGTGCAGTGCCGAGAAGGAATGAGATGCTGGGTGCCATTTAGATGGGGGTCAGGCAGGGCCTCCGAGGAAGGTGGCACTTGGGTGGAGACCTGAGGGCAGGAAGGAGCCCTCTGTGAAAGGGAGGAGGCAGATGCGGCCAACGGTTATTCCACCATGCCCACATCCTCTTACCCCTCGTTCTTCCTGGCAGTGCCAGCATCCTTGACGCTTACCCAGGGCTTTCTCAGGTCACTGGAGCCCACTCAGCCTGCACATGAGGCAGGTGAGAAGTGCTGGGGAGTTGACACCACCCGGGAGCAGCCTTGACCAATGACTGTTTATTGGATGCATACCCAGCCTCCTCATCCCTCTAGGGGGACGGTTCAGATGCATGCTCAGGACAAAGTACCTGCTCCTTCTTCACCTCGCATACCCAGCTCTCAGCCCAGGGCCTGGCACACAGCGGGTGCATAATGAAATGTGCAATATGAGTGGGCAGTTCTGGGTATGCTCCTTGGCCCCTTGGGGGTGTTTCCTAATGGGTAAAATCAGAAAATGGGATAAGAAGGAGGGACATTGGCCGGGCGCGGTGGCTCAAGCCTGTAATCCCAGCACTTTGGGAGACCGAGGCGGGTGGATCACGAGGTCAGGAGATCGAGACTATCCTGGCTAACATGGTGAAACCCCGTCTCTACTAAAAATACAAAAAACTAGCCGGGCGTGGTGGCGGGCGCCTGTAGTCTCAGCTACTTGGGAGGCTGAGGCAGGAGAATGGCGTGAACCCGGGAGGCGGAGCTTGCAGTGAGCCGAGATCATGCCACTGCACTCCAGCCTGGGAGCACAGCGAGACTCCGTCTCAAAAAAAAAAAAAAAAAAAAAAAAGAAGGAGGGACATTGAGACACTCTGAGAAGAATGCTGTCTAATCTCTTGGAGTTTCTCAGTGCCCCCTAGAATAATCTTGAGAATGCACCCGTGTTGGCTTCCTTCCCTTCTAGCTCATTCTACCAGCTTCCTGGGACCCCTTCTCACATAAACCCCTTGCTCCCAAATCCTTGTTTCAAGGTCTACTCTTCATTCCACCCTTCTAGGTTCTTGGCAGGGGCCCCTGTAGCAAAAGACAAATTCACAAGACAAAAGGATACAGGTCTAGTTCGTATACATTTTAGGCGACACGGGAGATTTTATAAGGAAATGAAGACCCACAGAAGTGGTTCGAGCTGAGTGTTTTTTGCTGCGTTGGATGAAGGATGGGGAGTCCTACCTCAGATAGAAGGGTCTGAGCTAAGGGCAGTAAGCTGGGAACACTCAGCAGGGTGGTTTGTTCAGATCCCTCGGAAGTGAAGATGCTTCCTTCCTCCAGGTACAGAGAGGGAACCTCTCACGTGAAGGTCTTGTGACCCGCTTCAGGGAAAGGTCAGAGTCCTTCCTGCGCCTGCCATTTCTCAAATTCCATCTGCTTAAAATATTCAATATACCAAGGTGCCATATTTGAGGTGGCGTGTCCTGAACCCCCTCCCCATGGAATGCGGCCATCAAAGAGGCCAGCTGTGACCTCCTTGGAGGTCCGGGTGAATCATAGCGAGGCTTCAACCACTCTGTCCACACAAATACTGTGTCTTCCATTTCCGGAAGCACCCTGAGGCCCTTGTCCCACTTGATCTGCTCAGGAAGCGATGAGGAGCACCAGACAGATTTCACTGGCCTTAATTCACTGGTGCAGGAAATCTAGACTCGAGGGGCTCAGTGTACTCCTGCCCCTGATCTGCCATTGCAGGTCCCTCCAACACCTTGGCCAACTCTCTTTGCCAACAAGGTCCTACTTGTCCTTTCAAGTTCAGCTTAAATGTTGCTTCCTCTAGGAAGTCAACCCTAACTGCTCAAGCTCACAGCCTGGTGCTGTGTCTTCAGAGTCTGCACCACCCCCGCCCCCCACTAGACTGGAAGCCCCGTGAGGACAGGGACTAGGTCTGATGTTTTCACCACCATCCTCTCCCCAACCCCCAGTACAGCACCCTAACCCTGGGCACGTGGTAGATGATTTGTAAATATCTACCACGGGGTAGTGAATGAGTTCGTGGTGAACATGGTGGTGGAGTGCTTTCATTGCAACACTTGCTGCTGCTGGCAGATGAACGAGCCACCTTAGGAAAGGAACATCCAGTCCCCTGTTCCTTCCCCTAACACTCACATCATTCATTCATCACAAAGGAATTGAGTAGTTGCCGTATATTAGGGATGATGATGGAGATAGAGTGGTGAACAAGACGTAATCAGACCTGCTCTCGGAAGGTTTCTGATCTAGTGGGTGAGGAGAGACACACTACAAAAATGCCTTTAAAATAACAAGGAAAAATAGTTACAATGTGTGATGAGTGTGGTGAAGGGAATAAAGTACAACTGTCCCCCGGGATCTGTGGGGGGATTGGTTCCAGGACATGCCCAAGCAGATAGCACAATCCTAGGATTCTCAAGTCCCACATATAAAATGGCACAGTATTTGCACATCACCTACGCACATCTGCCTAGATCCTTTAAAGCATCTCTAGATTACTTATAATACTTACTATCATGTAAATGCTAGGTAAATCACTGTTATACTATATTTTTATTTGTATTATTTATATCGTTGCCTTATTATTTTTCTCTCTGAATGTTTTTGGTCCACGGTTGGTTGGATCCGCAGATTCTGAACCCATGGATATGGAAGGCCGACTGCAATGTGATAGAGAGCAGTGACAATAATGGGGTGAGGGCATTGCACAGCTTCTCATAGGCGATACCTGGAATGTATCTCCAGGAATCTAGAGATATCCGAGCAGAGATATGTAGTATAAGAAGCCAGCCAGGCAAGGTTGGGGCTTGGGAGGGCACTCCAGGTAGATGACATGGCAAGTGCAAAGGTCCTGGGGTGAGAAAGAGCTTGGTGTGATCTGGAAGCTGCCAGAGGGCCATTGCTGCCAGAGCACAGGGAACGGGGAGGTCAGCTCACGTTCATTCTCCATGCACTGGAAGCCACTGAAGGTTGTGGCATGCTGTGATATGTGGTTTGTCAAGCTCACCTTAGTTCCTGGGTAGAGAGGCTTGGTTGGAGGTGCCAGGGAAGGAAGACAAAGCTGTCCACAGAGGAGCCTGGAATCTGACCTCCAGGTATAAAATATTCAATATACCAAGGCGCCATATTTGAGGTAGTGTGTCCTGAACCTCCTCCCCATGGAATATGGCCATCCCAGAGTGAAGCTGTGACCTCCGTGGAGGTCCGGGTGAATCACAACGAGGCTTCAACCACTCCGCCCACACACATGCCGTGTCTTCCATTTCCTGAAGCATCCTGAGGCTTCAGGAACAAGCGTCATCCCCCAAAGCCACAGGCGGTGGGGAACAGCCGGGCGGGGTGGGGGGCGGGGGGCTGGAGGCCATGTAGAGAAAGCCAGTGCTGGGCTGCACCTTTTGATGCATGTTTATCAGGAGGGAGACGCGGGAGAGCTGGAGTAAATGGAACAAAGAGGCTGAGAATGCAGGGCGCTGGAAGAAATGCCACTTGCTTTATTACTCTGAGGTGCATCGGTTCACACACACACTCAACAGTGCACAGTGAGCGTTCGCTGGTTTGAGGCACAGAGCTACGGTGCACGAAGGTGGCTAAAATCAGCCCCTGCCTCTTTGGAGCTTAAAGCCTGTTCCCCTCCGTTGACGCCTGTTGGCCTATAAGCTCCTCCAAGGCTCGGCTACATCTTCTTCATCTCAGTAACCCCAGGACCTACTTGGCATTTAGAAAGGAACAATAAATATTTGTGGAATGAAAAGAGAGAAAGGGGAGATAAAACACAGAGATAAATAGCGAACAATTCGAGTAATAAAGTGATAGCTGTCATAGAGAAGATTCAGATATAACCCAATGATGAATCAGAGATGCAGAGACTGGGGAAATCAGGGTGATGCTGGCATTTGAAGTGGTTCTAGAGGCGTCGGTGGGTTTTAGACAAAGAGGAGCTGGGTGCTGATTATCTGGTTGGAGGGTCCCGTGTGTGCAAAGATACGGCAAGAGGAAACGGCCCAAGGAGTGGCAAGACCACTCCACGGGCAGACAACAGTTTCTAAGCAGAAGCCACCTGGAATCCGTTCAAACGAAAAAAAATAAGGGATTGATTTTTAAATAGGCACATTAACTGTCTGGTTCAAAGAGCAGAGGGGTTTGTTTCCCTTTGAAAAGTTAAATGATGCTTCTACAATCTATTCCCGTGGAGACCAAACTCTTTTTTTACAGTTGATACAAAGAAACGTGCCATCCGACCGTTGTCGGTTTCAAAGTCTGAATTCTCCAGCTCCCTTCTCCCTCTGTATATTTTCGCGAACCAAACGTCTTTTCTCTCTAAAACATACCTAACAGGTGCTGCTTGCCACATGAAGTGGTCATTCATTTATTGACTCCTTTGACCACTCAGCAAACACATGTTGCCTACGTACTGCATGCTGGGCTTGTGCCAGGCACTGAGCAACAACAAACACAGGCCCTGCCCTTATGAAACTAACTCTCCAAGAATATCCTCAATTCCTGACCTGCTGGAAACCCATTCTTCTCACTCCCACCCAGAATTCATCCAGGAGTGTGAATGAGAAAGAGTGGCCTGCTGGAAACCCATTCCTCTCTCTCCCACCCAGAGTTCATCCAGGAGTGTGAATGAGAGAGACTGGCATTGTTTATTTTATTGTTCTTAACAGATTATGCTTCTTAGTATTAGACTTGAAAGCCCCTGGTTTTCAACCCCAAGTGGGAACCTGGTCCCCATCTCCAAACCAGGGATGATTTTAGAAGACAGGGTTGCGGGTCTCCTCCCAGCCACTAGGGGTGTGCTCAGCAGCCTTCAGCAGCCTGAAATTACACATCAGCTGGCCAGTGGCTCATGCCTGTAATCTCAGCACTTTGGGAGGCTGAGATGGGAGGATCACTTGAGCTCAGGAGTTCAAAACCAGACTGGGCAACATAGTGAGACTTCTTCTCCAAAATAATAAATACATATAAAATTACATGTCAACGGAGCAACAAGTCACCCACTGGTGGTGTCTACACCACAGGCCAGCTCACTGACCACCTGCATCAGGATCACCTTGGAAGCTGCTTTAAAATACCAATTCCTGGGCTCCACCAAGATAGAATTTGATTCAAGCCCAGAGCAAGACCTGGGGAATCTGGAATTCATTTGCTAAAAAGTCTTCCAGGTTAAGATATGGGCAGTGCGATTTGGAAAGCTCGCTTCACACAATCCCATCCTCCTGCTCCGATGTGCACACTGGGGTCAAAGAATTCAATGGCAGGCACCAAGGCATAGATAATTCTAATTGTTGGTGGCCCCCATCCACCAACAGGTGGTTATTCTAACGCCCCTACAGCCAGACCACTTTTAATTGAAGATGATGAAATAGCCAGGCCAGTCAGTGACCTCAGAGTCTATTCCCTGAGGCCTGAGTGACCTCACAGGCACCAGCCAACCCCGGAACTGGGGCTGCCCCCATGCCTGGGCTGCCAGTCATTAGCGGAGCAATAACAGCTGGCATGTGCGGTGCGCTCATTGGCCAGGCCCTGGGCTAAACTCCTCAGGAAGTGAGGCCTCGCTTGCAGGCCAAAGGGAAGGCCAGGAGCAAGATGCTCTTTCTATAGCTCCCGGGCCATGGCACTCTCCCCAGAGATACAGCGTGCCCATGCTTTCCAGCTAGAAGTTCCACTGGACCCAATCCCAGGCCTCCCACCTCCAGAGCTCTAATTAGGAAAGGCACCCCCCCCTTTGTCAGGTCCCAGAGCAACGCTCTGCCCAGACTGCAGGAATCTGCTCCCAGCCTTCCTCCCTGGTTCTCATCTCTCTGACTGGGACCCTCCCTGCTTCATCTCTGGGTCCTCCGTGCTCAGCCCAGCTCCTGGGATAGATGCCCAGGGCCTCCGTAAAGATCTGTCGAATCAATGGGCTGATGGGTTGTATTCCAATGTGGAATTATCATTTCCAACAAACAGTCAGCAAAACTCTTTCCCAACCTGTCATCTGGTTCAATCTGTGGAGCACAGATCTCAGACTCGTTGAATTCTGTTATTCAGATGCGGACATGGAAGAACAGAGAGGTATGGTCACTTGTCCAGGGTCACACAGCTTGTGCAGGGGGAAGCCTGGGTAACGCCCAAGCTGTGGCACTCCATGGACCACTGGAGCCAGGTCCACTCATTAGGCCCCTGGGCCATGGAGCATGGAGAGCAGGTCATCCAACAAACAGTATTTTTTTTTTTTTTTTGTCAGAGTCTTGCTCTGTCGCCCAGGCTGGAGTGCACTGGCGTGATCTTGGCTCACTGCAACCTTTCCCTCCCAGGTTTAAGAGATTCTCCTGCCTCAGCCTCCCAAGTAGCTGGGATTATAGGCACCCACCACCACCCCTGGCTAATTTTTTGTATTTTTAGCAGAGATGGGGTTTCACCATGTTGGTCAAGCTGATCTTGAACTCCTGACCTCAAGTGATGCACCTGCCTTGGCCTCCAAAGCGCTGGGATTACAGGCATGAGCCACTGTGCCCAGCCCCAACAAACAGTAATTGATGCCCACCCCGTGCCAGGTCACTTAGTAAGGGAGACTGGCACATGACCTTATCTCTCCACCCCTACACACATGTATGTGTACAGAGGATCTACCCGGGATGCTTGGACTCTCCAAGTGGGAAGTTGCCAGCATCAGTCATCACCTTAAAAAGAGCCACAGCCTGGCAGTCCCAGGACCCTGGATGCCACAGCCAGGGAGAGCAAGTGATGCCCACTCTTGGCTCTGGGAGAGGGACCTGGGAAATCAGTGCCCTGCATCTTCTCTGCTGTCTTGGCTGGTAGCATCAATTCCATTGACTAGTGGAGAAATCTGTTTAACTTAATGTGCTTCGGATGCTCTGCCTCAGTCCCCATTAAGCTGGGCACACTCCCCTGCTCCCCATCTTCCCCTGCCCCTGCCACCTTCTCCCTGCCTCCCCCATCCCGGCATTGACCCCTCAGGTTCCCACTTCTTCTCTCCTTCTCCAGGGGCTGCCTGGCCTTCTCTGCCTTTTCAAAGCCCAGTGGTGCTCCAGGCTCAGCTCCAATGCTCCGCTTGATGCAGCAGCCCTCCCTGACCCCCTCCCCAGCGGCAGAATCGATCCTGCCTGCTGCACCCAGGGAGTGCCCCATACTTTCCACTTTAGCATTCTCCTGCTGGCTCCCACCTGTCCACTCGCACATCTGCTGTCCCCACGAAGGCCATGAGCAGCCCAGGCAGGGCAGGGCTGGGCTGATTCCTGTCCATGGCTCCTCCCTCCTGCACAGGTGCAAGCTCCACAGAGGACCGGCACCACCTCCCTAACTCTCTCCACCTCCTGTCACTGAAGGTGGACACTCTTCTCCTCTTGTTCCTTGACTTTCAGTCTTTGATTTTCATTTTTAGAGTTATATTCTTCTTTCCTTTCTCTCTCCCCTTTCCAATAGCCCACTTTCTATTGGGGTGCCCTCTTCCTGCCATCCTGTGCACAGAGGCATGCACGGTGCTTTCATTCCCTCTCTTCCCATGCATTCGTGCGTCTCTTGGCTAGGAGTCCCTCTGTGGTCCCCAAATCTCCCCTGCACACAGACTCCAGATCTTCATGCCCCAGAGGCCCCTGGAGCTTCAAGGAGGCTCCCATTTCCAATTTAGAAGGAGGGTCAGGGGTATTTCTCCTTGGTTGGGTCTTGGGTTAGTGAAGAGATTTGAGGCAGGGAACTGAGATGACCCCTGTTGCATTCACAGCTGCCACTGAGTCCTCTACCCACCTTCCCCCACTCTCTGTTTGACCTCAGACCCACAAGGAGGCCACTGGAACTCCCAGAACACACACTTCTGTCCCCAGCCTAGCTCCCCAGGGAGGGAAGCACTTGCAAAGCTGTCTGCTGCCCTCTGGTGATGCACTAGGGTATTGCAACTTAAGGGTCGGGGGGTTGGGGTTGGGGGGCTCTTGCCTGGGGTCCCCAGTCACCAAGGATGGGTCTTGTCTCTCAAGGCTAGGGACACCTCCCTTCTTCATCTCTAGGTTCTCAGTGCTGAGCACAGGGTCTCCGGGAAGGCTTGTTAAATTAATGTGCTGACAGGTTATCCAAATATGGAATTATGACTTCAGCAAAACTCTTCCCCATCCATTGTTTGATTAAACCCTAGCAACCATCCTGTGCAGTGTAGAACTCAGATCCTATTTAGGGGGCTCAGATGCAGCCCAGAGAAGAGAAGCAACTTGCCCAAGATCTGAGAGAGCTCCCCCTCAAGGCAGAATTATCCTCCCCCGGCAGCCTCCCCAGCTGAGGAGGCTGAGTCCTATGCTAATGGAATGGGGTGGGGGCAATGGGGTCACCTGCTGCCACCTCTGGGTAATGGCTTGCCTGGATCAGGGGCCTTCCAGAGACAGCATCTTCACCCAGAGTCAACCGTCAGTAATTGCAGCCCAGTGCCAGGAAGCACCCCGGGCGGAGTGGTGGGGAGTTAGTTCCGATGTCGAATGCACCTTGACATGTTTCAAGCACCTCAAGTAAGGGCTTGCCTTAGTTATTCATTTGTCCTTTTAAAAGTGTTTGTTTGTTAACTGTAGACATCGGGAGACAGAGATGTGCAGGACAGGTAAGTTCTCTGTCCCCATGGAGCTGACATTCCCAGGGCTATGCTAGCAACACAGAGAGAGGTGGGGAGGCGGTGGGGCTCTGCAAGGAAGAGGTCAGATATGGCGGGGGGCTCTTTCTCTACTTCCTGGATGGCGAGCGAGATGACGCAGCCACTCAAAGGCCAGGGAATGAGCATTCTGGCAGAGGGAAAGCAAGGACCTGAGACAGGAGCAAGCTCAATATGTCAACAAAGAACGTAAAAATGTCCAGAGGGTCTGACGGAGTTGGTGAGCCCTGCAAAGAATGCAGATGAGGCCAGGCCTCATGGAGCAGTCTTGTGGAACTTGACTATTAAAATGCAGATTCTCAGTGGGGCTGGGACAGGGCCCCAGGGTCTGCATTTCCAATGTCCTCCTAGATAAGGCTGATGCTGCTGCTCTATGGCCCACTCAGGGGAGCCAGAAACCTCCCAGTGCCCAGGCCAAACCCCTAGCCCTTGAAATCAGAACCTCAGCAAGGGTGAGGGACACAGGCATCCATGTATCAGATCATCCAATCTGCAGGTGAGTTTGAGGACCACTGTTATAGAACATCCTTGGTCATTAGAGAGAATCTGAATTGTATTCTGAGTGATGAAGAGTCACTGAAATTGACCTCGGTTTGAGTTTTATGCTGCTAAATGATGAAGCAGGGAGATCGGGGTGGGATGTGATGGAGCTGGACAGGCAGAGGCGGAGAGAAGGGATGGGGATGAATTAGGAAGCAGACCTGGCAGCACTTGCTGATGGGCTGGAAGGGGGACACCAGAAAGTGAGAGAGAAGTTAAAGGTGGCCCCTAGGGCCATAGCCATTGCATTTGGGAGGAGAGGGGCTCCTTCCTGAGAAGAGGAGACTGATGAAGACTAGCTCAGGCTGAGGGTGTAGGACAGAACTCACGAGTTCTGTTTGGATCAGGTTAGACATATCTGTTAGACGCCTGAGCACAGACTGCAAGTAGGTTGGTGGAAACACAGGGCGGGGGAGAAGTTGTGACCACAGATACAAATATGGGAGCCACCAACACACAGATGCCACTTAAAGCCACCATCCCCTCCAGACTCGGGACAGATCTGCTGGCAGTCTTCAGACATCACCCAGGCCAATCCTCTCATTCTCCACCTGAGAAACCAAGGCCCAGAGACTGTGGATGACTTCCGTAAGGTCACACAGCAAGCCAGCCGCAGAATCAAAAGTCAACTTCTGACTCCTAAAGGAGAACTGTTTCCATTCCATAGTGCTCAATGCAGCTTTCTCCTGACCTGCAGCCTGCTGGGCAGAATTGCTGATATGGCAAATCATTTCTATGTCTGCAGTCAGGAAACCAGAGCTGTTGGAAATTATCTACACACACACACACACACACACACACACACACACACACACACACACACTATCCTTTTCCTTCTAAGTAAAAAATCAGTAACCAGGCTGTCAGCTTTATTACTAATTATGCAAGTGCTTTATTGCTGGTATTTAAAAAAATTGAAGGCTAAAAATGTCCGGGAAAGACCTAATTTAGTAAACAGTTCAGAATAAAGTATTTGTTGCTGTGGTATTTCTTCACATTAGAATTTGCTCCGGGTGCTTCAAACCCTCTTTAATATATTATTGCAGTCTAATAAAATTCCCGGTTCTGGGAGAATCTTTGCCTTGGAAGATAATCGTGTTTCAGGGAGTGATGGTTAGGTGGGATTGAGGGTGATTGGCAAGGTCTGGTGAGCCTGAAGTTCCTGGGAAAGTAAGGCTGAGAGAGGGCAGAAGATGAGTGGTTAAGAGACTTGCCTGAGGTCACTCTTGAGGTCACAGTAAGCACTCAATAAGAGACAGGGAAGGGGATGGATGGATGGAGGGATGGATGGATGGATAGATGGATGGATGGATGGATGGATGGATAATGGATGGATGGATGGATGGACGATAGATGGATGCATGGATGGTGGATGGGTGGATGGATGAATGGATAGATGGATGGATGGATGCATGGATGGGAAATGGATGGATGGATGATGGATAGATGGATGATGGATGGATGATGAATGGGTGGGTGGATGGATGGAGGGATGGATGGATGGATGGATGGATTATGGATGGATGCACGCATGCATGGATGATGGATGGATGGATGAGCTTTCAGATGAATCATCAGGTTGTTGCAGACCTAAATCTTAGTCAAGGAAAAGAAGTATTCTAAAACTTGCCATTGATAGAAATGACAGAGATAAAAGTTGGTGGGCCATTGGGCCATTTGTACAAAATAGGTACTATCACCTCTATTTGCAAATAACAGACTTCAACTGAGATAATGAAGCAGCATTGCACAAAGTTGCAGGGCAGGGAAGCCTTCCTCATTTTACAAAAAGGAAGAAGAGGATCGGAGACATTGAATTACTTGCTTGAGGTCACATATTCCAATAGCGATGGAGCTAAGCCAGGGGCCAGCCTTCCTTGTGTCCACCTAACAGCTATCGTTTTCTTTCCAGCTCACAACTTAGGTCCTTTCTCTGTGCATCATGGCTTCTTGCCACCTGGGTTTTTCTACACCCACCCAGCAGCCAGAGTGAGCTTTCTAAAGTGAAATCAGATCATGACACCTGCTGCTTGAAGCCCTCCATGGGCTTCCCACTCACTTGGGATAGAACCCAGTCTCCCATCAGACCTAGGAGACCCTGTATGCTTGGCTCCATCCACCTGGCCAGCCTCATCTCCTACCCTCTCCCTCTCCAGCTTCCTAAACATCAGCTTCCGGACACCTTGGCCTTCTCGCCAAGCTTGTTCTTACCTCAGGACATTTACTCATGCTTCTTCTCTGCCGTGTCCGATAAAATGTCACCTCTGCAGAGATGCTTTCCCTGACTGCCTCACCTCCACCCAGAAGTTTCCACCCCCATGCCCCATCATTCTTAACTCATTGATCCAATTTGTTTGCTTGTTTTTCAAAGCATTGATTGCTACCCAGTAAGATTCATTTATTTATCTGAATATACATTTTCCTTTTTCCCTCTCATATCAAGCACCCTGAGGATGAAAACTTGGTCCCCCTGCCCCTCCTCAGAATGGCACCAGGCAGCCCCTCCCTAGCCAGGGGCCAGTGCAGATTTCTTATACGATAAGCGAATTCCTGGTCAGAGGGCCTGGCTGTTGGGCCATCAGCCGGCATTGGGCAGAGAGGCCTGAGTTATAGTCCTGATCCTGTGACAGAGCAATAGGGTGAGTTGGCCAATCACACAATGTATCTGAGCTTCAGTTTCCTTTTTGTCCAATGCACAAAAGGGAGGGGGTGCTGGATGACGGGAAGCCCCCTCAGCTTCACTTATCAGCCCCTTCCTTGGTGCACGATTGAGGGAAACAGGCAATAGACCAGGCCCCAGGGTGACCGGGCTCCAGGCACAGCCAGGACTGGGGCTGGGAACCTGCAACCTGCCAGGAACCCAATCAGCCGATTGGTTCTGCGTATTGGCATTTGGATTCTCGGGGGAGTGGCCTGCCCTCTCAATGGCATTTCTTTGTGAGCTGTGCTGACACTCCCAGTTATTATTTGGAGAGGTTTGGGGAGGCTCAGTTAATTGATGACATATTTCCTTCCTTGACAGGGCATTTGTTTGGCCACGTCTTGTTTTTTTCCCCCTGCTTGGTTAATGTTCCTGGGCATGTTGAGTATTTTGTGGGGACCGTGGGACTAAGTCCAGTCATAACTCTCCCTCCTCCTCCCCAACCCTGTCAGGGGCTTTCGAACACTTTCATTTAACTTCCCTGGACCTCTGCTTCCCCCATGAGAGTGATGATATAACAAGAGCCCTGAGATCTGAGGACTAATAATAACAGTGCTCACAGTAATGTTTATCAAGTTCTTAACGTGTGCCCTGCCCTGCTCTAAGCACTTCACTTGCATCGACTCATCTATCCTCACAATGTTACAACAAAGCTGGTCCTGTTATGATCTCTATTTGTAGATGAAAAGATGGAGCTCAGAGAGGTTAAGTGACTTGCCCAAGCTCACACAGCAGGCAAGCAGCTAAGCCGGGACTCAAACCTGCCTTCTGGGTGAAAACTCAGCAACAGGGCACAGGCTGTCCACCACTGCCCTATGAGTGCTCCAGCAGGCTTGGGAAAAGGAGATGCACAATCCCCATCACCCTTGGCCACGTGCAGGCAGACAGGCAGCTGTGGTCAGCCTCTGCCAGGAGCTATCAGTGGTGACGCTGGGCAGGACTCAGAGCTTCAGCTTCTTCATTGGTAAAAGGAATCACAACTCTGACCCCCAAGCTGAGGTGAGGGCCGTAGCAGTTCTCATCTTCAGGGTGCCTAAGCCAGCATCTCACGCACAGTACATGAAGTAAAGGAGGGCTCGACCCCAGGCCCTTGCTCGTGCTGTGCTTCAGAACTTACACATTTATTCTCCTGAATGGAACAAATGTCACATTATAGAATGCAATCGTGATCTTAAGGAGAGAAGGTTGTCGCATCAAAGATGACCCTCTCAACGGCCCCTAAAGGAACACCCTGCTCCCTTGGGTGACCTCATGAGCCTCTCTCTTCCACGGTTTGGCGAAGGTTCCCTTCCTCCTACTAGTCTGTGGCTCCTAGAGGGAGAGGCCATGTCCACATCTCCCTCCTCACTGCCAGATGCTCACCCAAGATCCCACAGAGCTCAGCACAAAGAGGTGAGGAGGGAACAGAAGAATTAACGAGGGATCTGGCCTCTCCCTCTGCTTCTTGGGACATGGCTCCTCTCCCTGGCCAGCCTTCCTAAGTGCAGCCCCTGCCCTATCCACCTTCTGGGCTGGAGACATTACTGGACATCCTGTTCATTTCTTCATTCAGCAAACACATGGTGAGCACCTCTGATGCACCAGAGGCCAAGTGCAGTGGGATGATTGGGTCATAGAAAAAACCAGACCCCCTCCACACACACAAGAAGAATTTCTGCTTGCAGAGCACCTGTACAGTTTAAATATTTTACATGGATTCTCTCTTTGAGCCCCACAACATTCCTTGAGGCAGCTCGTGCCCCATGTCCCATTTTTAAAGATTAAAAAACTGATGCCCAGACAGACATGTAAGGAGACAGTTATAGTACAGTGTGCAGAGCCCCGGGATGGGCTGTGGGAGTCAAGGGCATGTGTGTTCCATGCCTGGGCTTTCCCCACTTCCTACCTCCCCCAGGAGACTCAGATATGGAGCAGGAGCCCCCTTTTCTGGCTTGACCTGAGTGCGGTGGGAAGGCAGGGAGATGGCCTTGCTGACCTGTGAGACCTGTGGGCCCGGCAGAGCCTGAGTCCATGCCCAGGACCCATGCAGCCTGCAGAAGAGACCCTGGATTTTAAGGTGGGCATCAGGCTAGATCAGGGCAGCAGGGCTTGGCAAGCCCAGGCCAGGGCACTCACAGGTGCAGCCTGGAGCTGCTGGGAAGTGGGGGCCACTTGGCACCTGGTGGCACCAGGTCCCCATATTTGTATTGCTACCTCCAAGGAGGGACTGCAGCTCTGCCTCAGAGCTCTACCAGCTGGGTGAGAGCCCCTCACTGCATACCCCCACACTCCACCCCCAGCTTCCCCCGAGCAGAGCCACTGAGAAAGAGGAGGAGGTAGCTGCAGGGAGTTTGTCTGTGGGCCTGATGCCCTCGAAGGGCTTCCAAGTGGAAATGTCACTGCCATTGCCCTTAGGGAAATGAAATGAAATATAAAGGCGTAGTTCATCTCTGTAGCCACCCTAGGGGCAATGATGCCACCGTTTGCTAATAATAACACACTCTCGGGTCTAGGGCTTACTGTGTGCCAAGCCAAGTGCACTTACCTGTGAGAACTCAGCCACGGAGGGGATGGCACTGTCAGCCCCGTTTCACAGATGGGAAACCTGAGGCACCAAAACGTTCAATGCCTTCCCCCAGGTTAGGCACCTGGCAAGGGTCCGAGCCAGGATTTGAACCCAGGCAGCCAGGTTAGGGTACCAAGCCTTCCCCAGTAGACCACACCCCCTCCTTTCCCCGTTGGCCTGTCAGTTCATTTCAGAGGATCCCCACATTTGCCCCTTTCATAGTGTGGGACCTCGGGCAGATCAGTTGGCCTCTCTGAGCCCCTGCACCGCACTTTCCATGACAGGGAGCTCAGTCCTCTGCAGCCTGGGTGACCCTTCTCTCCACCGCCTCTAGCCGCTGCTGAGGGCCGGCCTCCTTTTGCCTCTGCCCTCTGCCCTCTGCCAGTGCGGGAGGCAGCAGTCAGCAGGGAGGAGCTGCGGTCTGATGGAGGAAATACCAGGGTGCCCTGGGAGGGCTGGAGCTGCTGGAAACGGAGCAGGACCGGCAGAGTGGACTGATTAAGAGAGGCTGGCAGGGGAGGGAGAGAGTCTGAACTGAGTCTCCACACCATTAGCTCTCCCGCTCTGTTTCTCCACCACCTACCCAGGCTGTGATGCCAGCCGACGAGGCCCTGGGGTGTGCATGGAGGCCCTGCCAGCTGCTTTAGCTGCTAATGGGCCAAGGGGGCTCTGGACTTGTCATAAGCTCCCTTTACACACCACTAAAGGTCCCCAGTCCTGCCTGTGGCTGCATGTGCCTCCTCCTCTGCTCAACACCCGACCATCCCCAGCCTCATGAAGGCCGACAGAACCAACAGATGCCTTGGTGAGGCCTTCAAGGCTCTCCACTGTGGAATGGCTACCAATTTCTTTTCATTTTACGTTAAAGTATAACATACACACAGTTAAGGGCTTTATAAAGGAGTTGGTATCCATGCACACACAGCTGCCCAGGTCAAGATAAACATTCTCAGCACCTCACGAAGTTTCCTGATCCACCAAGAGGGAGGTGCTATTCTGACTTTTGTAGGAACTTAGACTAGTTTTTCCTTAAGTCTAACTTAGACTATTAGAATGTCGGGGAGATTTCTCTATGTGGTTGCTCGTAGCAGTGGTTTGTTCTTTTTCATTGTTATGTAGTACTCCACTGCACAGACCTTATTAGTTTATTTGACTATTCTCCTGTGGAGGGGCAGTGGAGCTGTTGCTTCCAGTTTTTGAGCCATGACAAGTAAAACTGCTTTGAACATAAGCATTCCTTTTTCTTGGATGTATCCCTGGGAGAAGACATGTGGGGTGCAGGGAAGGCAAATGTTCATCTTTCAGAGATGCTGCCTGTGCTTGTTTGCCAAGGCTGCTGTAACAAAATGCCACAGACTGGGAGGCTTAAAACAACAGAACTGTATTCTCTCACAGTTCTCAAGGCTAGAAGTCTGAAATCAAGGTGTTGGCATGGCCACACTGCCTCTGAACGCTCCAGGGAAAAGTCATGCCTGCCTCTCCTCACTTCTGGTGGTTGCCAGCAGTCCTTGGCATTCGTTGGCTTGTAGACGCATCACCCCAAACTCCACCTCCATGATCACACGGCATTCTCCCGCTGTGTGTCTGTCTCTCTGTCCAGATTTCCTTCTTAGAAAGACACAGTCACTGGATTAGGGCCCACCCAACCCCAGCCTGACTTTATCTTAACTTGATTACATCTGAAAAGACCCTATTTCCAAATCAGGTTACATCCACAGGTCTCAGGGGTTAGGATTCAACAGATCTTTCGGGAAGGGGGAGTGCAATGCATCCCACAACACCGCCTACCAGTTTCAAAGCACGTGTACACATTCCCATCCCTGCCAGCAGGATATGAGTGCTCCAGGTGCCCCACATCCTGTGTGTCCCCGCTCTTGACCCAGCTGCAAGGATGACTCCCTATTTCTGAAAGTGTTCACCATGCCTCTCCCCATCCAGACTTTGCAGGAGCAGCACCCACTACCTCTGCCTGGCAAACCCCTCCCCATCCATAAGACTAATCCCTGTCCCCAGGAACCTCCCCCAGCACATCTGCCCTGGCCAAGTTCAGCGGGCCCTCCCTCTGCTTCATCTCTGCACTTTGGTCATTCTGGACAGACTCCACTGTCATTCTGTGTCAGGGAAGACTGCAGCCTCTGGAGTGGCGGAGCTGGTCTTTGAATCCACGTGAACAAGTGTCTTCACCTCTCTGTCATCCATTTCTTTACCTGGATTGTTCCAGGAGGAAGCCCAGGGACCACCTGGCTCCTGTATTAGTCTGTTCTCACGCTGCTAATAAAGATGTCCCCGAGACTGGGTAATTTATAAAGAAAAAGAGATTTAATAGACTCACAGTTCCACATGGCTGGGGAGGCCTCACAATAATGACGGAAGGCAAAAGGCACATCTTACATGGCGGCAGGCAAGAGAGAATGAGAACCAAGTGAAAGAGGTTTCCCCTTATAAAAACATCAAATCTTGTGAGACTTATTCTCTGCCACGAGAACAGTATGGGAAAAATCGCCTCCATGATTCAATTATCTCCCACCAGTCCCCTCCCACAACACATGGGAATTACAGGAACCACAATTCAAGATGAAATCTGTGTGAGGACACAGCCAAACAATATTAGCTCCCTCCTCTGGTCTCTCTGGGTCTCTGCTCAGGTGTCACCTCCCCAGAGAGGCCTTCCCTGACCATCTTCTCCAAAATGTCACCCCATCACCAGGTTCACCTTCCTTCTGCTTCTCTGTAGCTTGTATCTCTGCCTAGGGGTGGGCAGGGCATCCTCATTTGTTTGCCCATCTCTTGTCTCCCTCTCGCACTAGAAATCAAGTTTCCTCTTATCTCCTGATCACAGCTCCATCTTGAGCACCTGGAAGGTTGCCTGAGGCAGTCAATACATATCTGTTGAATGAATGAATTAAATGAATCTGCAAAATGAAAACAAAAATAGCATCTACTTGCGGGAGCAGCGGTAATTGTCAGGAGATTCACTGAGACAGGTTGTGCTCAGTTAGGTTTTATCCCAGTAGGAACTCGGTCAGTGTTAACTGTTGTGTTAGCTTTTTATTGCTTCTGTCGCAAATCGCCACCAACTTGGTGGTTTAAAATAACACAAATTTAGTATCTTACAGTTCTCGATGTCGCAAATTCGAAATGAGTCTCTGGGCTAAAATCCAAGTGTTGATTGGGCTAAGCTCCTTCTGGAGGCTCCAGGGACAGTCTGCTTCCTTACCTTTGCAGCTTCTGGAGCCCACCCGCATACCTTGGCTTGTGGCCTCTTTCAGCAATGGTATCGCTCTGGCCTCCGCTGCCATCATCACATCCCCTCCAACTCCGACTCTCCTGTCTCCCTCCAATAAGGACATGTGTAATTATATTAGATCCACGTGGATAATCCAAGATAATCTTCCCCATCTCAAAATCCTTAATCACACCTGCAAAGCCCCTTCTGCCACTAAGGAAACATCGACAGGTTCCAGGGATTTGAACGTGGGCATCTTTGAGGCAGGAGGGTGCATTACTTACTACAGCTGTGGTTATCACTGTGACAATCATTCACCGTGTCCAAGTTTGCCTCCTCTGTTGGACAGCGACCTTGTTGCAGCATGGACCCTCTTCTTTCTTTCTGTGTCTCCAGTTCCCTCTTCAGGGTCTGGCACGCAGGAATGTGGCCTGAGCTCCTGAAGGGCAAGAGCCCCGTGTTACTCATCCCTGTGCCCCCACCGTCCAGGGCTGATCCTGGCCCCGAACATTTGTTGGACTGAGCAGACCCGCAGGTACCATGCAGGACCGGTGAGGACAGAGCCCCAGCAGAGGGACAGGGAGGACCTCTGGGTGGAAGATGAGGGAGGGGAAGAAGCTCAGGGAAGTCTCGGGCTTCAAATGAGAGAACTTGCCCTTGCCCCGCCTCAGGTGGGTCCCTCCCAGGGAACCACTCATGGAACTGGGTCTCTGCTATGGATAATAAAGCTAAAACATAAGGAACATTTCAGACAAGAGAGAGATGGGTCAGCCACCTGGAGCCAGGCTCCTAGCCTCTGAATCCCGGTTCTGCCACTTCCTGGCTGTGGAACCCTAGGCAAGTCACTCATCTCTCCGTGCCTGTAGAGGTGGTTTCCCCATCTCTAAAATGGAGATGATGATAATTGTAGCTACCTTGCAGAGTGCTCGTGAGGCTTATATGAGTTAATAAAGCTCTTAGAACTGGCACCAGGTATGCAGGATAGGGGGCTGGTGATGACTATGTGCTAAGCACCCAATGTGGACTTTAGCCTCTGCCACATTCATTCAGTGAATGTTTTCTGAATACCTGCTCTGAGCCAGACATGGTGCTGGGCTCCAGGGAGACAGTAGTGAGCAATTCTGCCTCTGGCTACACAGGGCTCTCCATCACCACCTAGATAAGGATTAATATTGCTCCCATTTTTCAGATGAGAAAACCGAGGCCTAGACATGCCAAGTGCTTGCCTGAGGCCACATACTTAGAAAGCAGAGGAGCCAGTATTTAGAACTGGCCTGCACTCTCGGCCACTGTGCTCTCTTACCTTTCAGATTTGCAGTGCTGGGACCCAGAGCCCTGGAACTCTGCCCTGAATCTTTCTGGAAAACTTGGAAACAGTTTTGAAGCAGGGGTCTTTTCCTTTATTACTGCCGTCTCGGGAAGACATGAAAATTTGGCTCTGATCAAATTAGGCCCGTGTTGTGATATAACTTTGTATATCCACCATAAAGCTAATAAACTAATAAATTAGACAGAATGAAAATATCATTGGGCAAGGCTGCACACTGAAGCATTGCTGTAATTACTCTCACGACCGGGGCCAATTTCTCAAATTTCACCTTGGCCAAGTTTCTCAGCTCACCGTGTCCCTAATAAGGCATAACTCACTCTATAAACATTAAATTGACTTATTTATTTTAAATTACAGTGGAACTGAAACCACCTTGATAAACCTATTCTCATGCATCTGCCTTCCTCATAAGCACAGCCCACTGATTTTTTTTTTAACAAAGAAAATATCTAGTCTGTCTCAGAACTCATTCTCCAACCCAGCCTAGCTACCCCTTTCTTACCATGATTCCAGCTTAAGAGATTTGACTCACTCCCCTGAGGTTAGTGGGTCTCTTATGGATAAAGATGATTCATGCCTAATTAATAATAATAATGGTGCTACATTAATTGAGTGGGTTTGACTGGTATTGTGGGCCAGGCCCCTTGCTACGGCCTCTACAGGAGCTCATTTAAACCTCATAATAAGCCTGCAAGGAGTGCCCTCTCATGATCCTTGCTTTGCAGGTGAGGGAGCCAGGGATCAGAGAAGGCAAGCGACTTGCCTGAGACCACACAGAGTGACTTGCAGTGGAGCTGGGACACAGCCAGGGAGGTCTCGTGCCAAAGCCTTCGTCTTCACCACTGTGCTATCCGAGCTCTCAGAGAACTTGCACCAGTGGCCAGCTGGGAGTTCAAGCTGCCATGAGACACATTTATTTCTTGAGCGGTGGGAGGGGCTCAAGCCAGGTTCGAGGGAGGGAGAGGGGAAGAGCTGGATGGGCAGATGATGTCCATACTCAGCAGCAGGTACCATGATGGGGACACTTGCTGGGGGCCCCAGGAGGCCACAGGTATCTTCCTGGCCCAGCTGATGGAGGCGTAGGAGGGAAAGGGGTTTGGGAAGTTCATTGGAGATCATGATTGGTGCATGAGTGGGGGATGACAAGAGGACAGTATCCCAGGCAGAGGGGAGAGCAGGGGCAAGGGCCAGGCAGTGCGTCCAGAGATCTGTGGCTGAAGTGAAGGGAGGAAAGTGTGGCGATGGGGTGGGGATAGGAGAGGATCTCAGCAGTGGAGAGCATTTCCACAGCCCATCCATGCTCTCCAGGGCAGGTCTCATTTGGCCACATGCAGATGATGCAACAGCAAGCTGATGGTTTTGCTCCTCCTCCTGACCTCTGCTTTCATGTCCCTTCCTAGGTCAACTTTTCCTAACTTTCTGGTACAGCTTAGTCAGATCTTTCTGTTCTCAGGTCTATCAGCACCCCAGATGCCTCTGGGAACTCCTCACACTATTAAACAAACACATATTTAAGTGGTTAGTTCCATCCCTGCCTGTAACACTAGAAAGTCAGCTCTATGAGGGCAGGAATCATGCTCATCTTGTTCACTGCTATCTTCCTAGTAATTACCCCATGTGCCATTGAGTGGTACATGCTAGACACTCAATGTAGAATTGTGGGATGGGTGGGTGGATGAATGGATGGATGGATGAATGGGTGTATGGGTAGATGGTGGATGGACGGATTGTAAGTGGATGATGGATTGGTAGATGGTAGGATGGATGGGTGGATAGGTAGAGGGATGGAGGATGGATAGATGATGGATGGGTAGACGGTGGATGGGTGGATGGTGGATAGGTGTGGATGGATAGATGGCTAGATGGGTAGATGGTAAGTGGGTGAACAAATAGCTGGAAAGATGAGAAGTGAGTGAATGGATGGATGGGTGGTGGATAGGTGTTGACGGATAGATGGCTAGATGGGTAGATGGTGGGTGAGTGGATGGATAGCTGGAGAGATGAGAAGTGAGTGGATGGATGGATGGATGGTTGGACAGAGGTGCTGAAGGTTTATTGAGATGCTGTGTAGAAGCCTCCAGCATATGCCTGACATAGAAAAGTCATTTGGTGTTCATTAGGTTGGAAACACAATGCCCCAGCCATGCTCCAGTGCAGGTGTTCCCGCTTGCCTCTCAAGCTCACTTTCTGGAAGGCAAAGACCCTGATGGGAAACCGAGACCCAGAGCCAACCCCAAGCAGAGGCATCATAGAGGCCAACTGAGGTCCTTGGCCCATGCCATTCACAGGGCCTGGGCTCTGCCAGACGATGATGCAGAGCGGTGGCGGTCAGGTGCCCCAGAGACCTTGGGCCTTGTCAGAGCAGAGCTGTCATCCTGTCCCCTCCTTCCCAGCATGAATCTGACCGCTGCCCAGGCCAGAGGGAATGAGTTTCTGAACTGATTATTGGAGAATGGAAGTCTCCCTGCTGTTAAGGGAGCGGTCCTCAGGGCCTTCCAGAAACCACAGCTACCCTGCCCCTTCCTAACCCTTGCTTGTGGACTCAGAGGGTCCTATGCCTTCTCAGGGCTCTGCATGGACTCTCCTTTGTATCATCCTCTCTCCAACCTTGAACTCCGGTGTGAACAATTCTCCTACTGTCTTATGTGCAAGCCCCTGCCCCTCCATTTCATAGCAAGTCCCTAATGCAACCCGTGTCCCTAGGTCCCAGCCGTAGTCTGTCTCTGGGATGCCAATTCCTCCCGGATAAGACCCTGATTTGATTTTGCCTCTTGGATTGATAGTGAGATCTCCATTCTTTTTGTGTAACTTCGGGCATCTTACTAGACCTCTCTGTGCCTCAGTTTCCTCAACTGTAAAATGAAGATGAGAATATAGTACATAATATAGTCATACTACCTCATAGGCAGCATATGGTTGCAAGGGGCATAATGAGCTAATATGTGTAAAGTGCTTGGTACATACTAAGTGCTGTGTGTTATCTATTATTACTCAACAAATAAACATTGAACACCAATCCATGTCTGGCAATGTTCTCAATGCTGGGGCTGCAAGCAGACAGAGGGGGTCATGGAGCTAACCTCAAGGACAGAGTCCACCCTTTGTTTTATTTTGCAGAATTGATCGACATCTCTCTCTAACACTCCCTGTTTGTGTGACCTTGGGGGACCCACATAATTTTACTGTGCCCCAGGTTTCTCACTGACCTGTGCCTGCCCCTCTAGGCTTTGGGCAGGGCTAGAGATAGCATGGATCAAGTACTTAGAACCAGAGCCTTCTCAGTAAATGGTAATTAGTGTTGTTCATGTTAATTTTTCCAGGACCAGTGGTGGTTCCTCTACTCCAGATCTATGGCTAAAAAAGAACATTCCATGTTTTCCCATACTATCACCTCACTCCTCACCACAGCCCTGTGAGGCAGGCATCACAGTACTGAATTTTACAGATTAGGAGACATTGCACAGAAAGGTTAAGCAACCCACCCAAGGTCATGGTGTTTTCAAGTGGCAGAGCTGAGATTTGACCCCAAGTCCGTCAGATGCCACCGCCTGTGCTCCTGGCTACTAAACCACACTCCTCTCCATAGGAGCCACACCTGAGAGCCAAGACAAAACTTTGCACTTCCAGGAATCATTTGAAAATGTGGATTCTTGAGGCTTGGTCTTGAGTGTTTGTCAAGAGGAGCATCTATGCACCTTCTCTCTGGTGCACCTGATGTCTCCACGTTCCTGGGACCTCCTGGTCCTGTTCTTTTCTCCCACTCACTCTATGAGCATGAATCCACATTCATACCCAGGAAACCCCTGGGTACAGCAGAAGAGAACTGAGTGATTGGAAGAAAGCATGAATACCAATGCCAATGCATGGCATGATGACAATACAAACACACACATGCTAAATTCGGGGCAGGCACTGTCCTAATTGCCTTCTGTATATTATCTCATTTAATCCTCTCAACAACCCATGAGAAAAGTACTCTCATTACCCCAAATTGTAAGGTGAGGAGATGGAGACACAGAGTGGTAGAGTAACTTACTCCCGGTCACTCAGCGAGTCAGGATTCAAAGCTGGGCAACTAGGCTCTAGAGTCCCTGCCCCACCGTCTTTGTCATCTACGCTATTCATGCAGGCCCTAGCAGTGGGGGCTGAAGAATGCATGGGAAAGGTTACCTGCAAAATGAAAGACCTTCCTAGAAGCCAGCAGGTAGTCATGTTGACTATAGATGGCTCTTCCCAAACCAGGATTGTGGGCCAACCATTGGCATTTCCTGAACCAGTGTAACTGCTAAATGATGCAGCTGTGGGAATGAGGAAGAACCCCTGGCCCTCCCTCCCAAACTCGCAGGTGGGTGGACAGTTACTTCTTTTCTTATTCTCACCTTGCCCTCACTACCACCAAAACCCACCTCTCCTTACGTTGTTGGCAATTGGCAGAAGAGACAGATAGTGAGGGTTTTTGTTGATTGTGATGTGTCCATAAAAATGTACCAGCTTGCTAAGCCACTGCTCACTTCTGCAGGCCTTGTCTCCACTGATAGAGTGCATGCATGTGCGTGTGTGTGTGTGTGTGTGTGTGTGTGTGTGTGTGTGTTTGGCAAAATGGGACTGTTTCTGCTTAGACCTTGGTGAGAATCCAAGGGGCTCACTCCATGAATTTGAATCCACTGGGCACTTGCCCATTCAGGTGGATGCCACCCCATGTCTTCCATGGCAGGATCAACCCTGAGGTCCTGACAGCCCCAGCTCTAACACTCGCTGACTTGCACACTCTCTCCTGTGGGGCCCTTTCCTCACCAGACCTTGCTTACAAACCAGGGACTCACACCCCAGAACTAGCCTGTAAACATGTTCTATTTGACCAACATTGAAAATTTTTAATTAAAACTATGCTTTTAACTAAATCAATGACAAATTATTGAAAACCAGGAGATTTTACATACAAATCTATATGTTTGGCTTTGCTTTAAAATGCTGAAAATGTGGTTTTTATACCAGTTATTCCCAAATTGTAGTAAACAGCCACCCTAAATAATGGCTGGATTTAAACCAGGGAATGACCCCTTCCTTCCCCGACCGTCCACACCACTTTCTATTGTCTGAAATGATATCAGTGAGAACTACTTTTGGCTCCATGCAACAAAAACCCAAAGTGAGTGTGTCTTAAACTAGATAAGAGTTTATTTTTCTTTCTCCTAAGAGTCCCAGGTAGCCTGTCTAAAGGACAGAGGGTGCTCCATGGTGTCAGGGACTCAAGCTCCTTCCCTCTTGATGCTCCACTGTGCATGGTTTCCACTCTGAAGGTCAACTCAAAGTTTAAGAAGGTTGCACCAGCTCCAGCCATTACATCCACATTCCAGCCAGGAGGGAGCAGGAAGAGAAGAAGGACACCCCCCCACACACACCCATAAGAACCCTTTAGGAATTTGCATGTAACACATCTACTTACATCCCACTGGCCAGAACTTAGTCACGTGGCCACTTGCTGCAATGGTAGCTGGGAAGTGTAGTTTCTATTTTGGGCAACCATGTGTCCAGCAAACTATCATAGTAACTATTACTATGAAAAGAAGCATAGCTGCTGAATTGTTCAACTTCTTTACACAGGTTGTAACCCTGTGAAGATGAAACTTTGTCTTTGACTTTGGCACTGAGCTTCTGCTACTTCATTAAAAATTTATGTACTGTTGTTCGTCTCATTAAGTTGTTCCAAGGAATTCACTAGGAGATGACGAGCGTAAATATGCCTAGGAGAGTTTGTGGTACTTCATATAAGCTCAGCGATTGTGCATTTGTTTCATCTATTCTACCCCAGATGTCACGTGGCTCCCCTGTGTCAGGACTTTGCTTGTCAGTGAAGCCTCCCTGACCTCCCAGCGATTTCAAATTTTAAATATAAGCGCTCCCTCCACTCCCAGCACTCCCTATCCCTGTCCTATCTCTATTTTTCTAAATACACCTGTAATCGCCGACCTGCTATATTTTTCAAATGTTACTTTGTTCACCGTCTGTGTCCCTCAACTAAAATACAAGTTCTATGAAGACAATGGTTTTCATTTCTATTGTTCACAGCTGTACCCCTAGCACCTAGGATAGACCCTGGTACATAGTAGGTGCTCAGTAACAATATGTTGGATGCATGAATGACCGGACAGCTATTGCCTTCTCAGTGCTGGGTACTGTGCTAAGTGTGAGAGACAGAACAGGAATCAAGGTATCTTCTAGTTTCCATCTCCCCATGGCACCGAGCCCAGAGCCAAACACGCCAAGATAAATACCTATTACCTTGGATGGGATCTTGGTGCCAGCAGGAGTCCAGGCATTTTAATTTTGTTTTAACAAAGAGGCTGATGGGAGAAGCTGGCTGGCTCCTCTGTCTCCCATCTGCTGGCAGCCCTGGGCACCCTGGCCTGACCTTCCCCGCCTTCAGCACCACGTAGCGCAGGACAGTCAAACATAATTGGCCTGCCCTACTTTTTAAGAGAACCCAGATTGAAGGATTGGGCTTTTGGTGGGCTGACCTGTTTAAGAGCCTTAAGAGGAAGCTCGGAGTTTCAATTTTCCACTGCCAAAGCAAAGCTGTTTTTAGCTCCACTTTGATGAAGCGGCGGGAGTCAGGTTCGGCCTCGGGTCATCCATCAGCTGACCTGGTTGGGAAAGGCCTCCTGTGGGGGCCCCAGGCCTAACTGCAGCTTCGCAGGGAATGTTCAGGTTTGCTTTGCCCAACTGGAGTCATCAGTCCTGCTCTGAAGCTGCCCCTGGGCCATCCCAAAAGACACAGAGAGAGAGAGAGATCTCCAGCCACTCTCAAATATTTTATCTTGTTGATGGACCCCTGGACTTGAGTTCCTGCCCGGTTCCTCCAGGAATTAGCTGCGTGACCTCAGACAAATTGCTTGGCCTCCCTGGGCCTCAGTTTCCTAATCTGTTCAACGAGGTTCATCATTCTGATCTCAATGGGTGGTTGTAGGTACTAAATGATACAATGCAGGTTGACTGCTGTGTCCATCTCAGGCTTTGAGGATATTTCACCTGGACCCTCTCTCCCTGCAGGAAACTGGGCTGATTGACATCCACGCGGGTAGGCCAAGTCAGCTCAGAGCTTTCTCTCTGAATTGCAGTGTTCTGGCAAGCTACCTGCTTTTCTAGGGGTCAAGGACCATGTCTTTGAACCTCTTTTCTGATCATTTTGTCAAACTGTGGTGGAAGAGTTTGGCGTCGGGGGCTCTGGCCCCATATTGGAGAGACCCATGTGATACATCCTTGCTGGAGTTTTCTTCCAGGGAAAACATGGTCCCTGCAGACAAAAGGGTCTGCCCTTGGTCACCAGAAGCAGAGCCAGGCCCCCATGTTGCTCTAGAGCCACAGTCTAATGCCTCGATGACCCCAGAGCCCCCACTCACTCTGCCTGCCCTTTATGACTCTCTCTCCAGCCTGAAAGAGTTTGTTTCTGTTCTGCCACTGACTGATGGTGTGACCCTGCAGAAGCCTGGGCCTCTCTGTGTGCTACACGCACCTCAAACAGCAACCAGCATGTGAGTTAAGGGTACTGTCTTCATCCATTTGGAAAGCTATAACAAAATACCATAAACCAGGTGGTTTATGAACAACAAACATTCATTTCTCACAGCTCTGGAGACCGGGAAGCCCAAGGTCAAGGCAGATTCCCAGTTGGCTGGGGGCCTGCTACTTGGCACATGGAGCCTTCTCACCCCATGAGCCAGAAAGTGGCTGTGTCCTCCCATGGTGGAAGAGACCAGGCAGCTCTCTGGGGCCTCTTTTGTGGGGGTGCTCATGCCACCCTAATCACCTCTCAAAGGCCCCTCCTTCTAATACAATTCCATTGGTAATTAGGTTTCAATATCTGAATTTGAGGAGGACACAAACATGTAGACCCTGGCAGGTGTCAGCTCTGGAGCCTGGCTGCAGGGTTCAGGGCCCAGCTTTGACATTCTCTGATTGAGTAACCTCAGCCAACAAGTTATAAACAACATCCCTGTGACTCAGTTTCCTCATCTGTGAGGTCTGGGTGACAATAATAACACCTACTTCATAGGATTGTTGTAAAATTGAGTTTTACAGATGGGGAAACTGAGGCATTAAATAACTTGTCCCAGATCACTCAACTACAGCATGTTAAAGCTGGGCGGTTCTGGCCCATGGGAAAGTCTAGAGAGGCATCAGCTATTATTGTTCTTATTGCAAAGGGCTTTCCCTGAGAGTTGAATGAGATCAGTTTTCAGTGCCTCGCACAGGGTCTCGCACACAGGAGGTGCTCAGTGAACCTCTCACCGGTTCACAGATGAATGAGACCTGCATCGGCTCCTGGAATCTCAAGGGCAAGGAACCTGACCCTGACCTTGCACACAGTAGGGGCATAGCCGTGTTTACGGAAAAAGATCATAGCAACAACACGTTGAGGAAAACCGGGAAACCCAGAGGCAGCCACCGTCCACGCCCGTCTTCCCTCTTCTGCTGGAGGCAGGCTTGGTTCCAACAGGCTTGGGGCCTTCCTGATGCCAGCTCTCACCCACCGCCAAGTAGGGAGGCAGAGGCAGAGACAGAGATTCCTGTTAAATAAAGCAATCACGAGGGAGAGGAAGGAGGCGGTGAGCTCAGCCACGAGCCCAGCCTTCCAAGTTCGCTCACTGCCCAGCTTCTTTGGTCTCATTTCCCTTTGACCAACCACCTGCTTCCTGGTTCCCCACCACACGGAGTCTTCTTCTGAAGAGCATGTGCTCCATGCCCCCTGCCTGCCGGTCCTGAGATGGCATCAGGTGAAGCTGGGAAAAGCACTCAGAACCCTGGGCCCTCCCGCCCCTGCCCACCCCTGAACCCAGAGCCTGAGTCCAACAGGCTGACTGGTGAGGGGCTAAGTGGATCAATCAGGACCTGGAGGAGGAAGTGGTTTCCATGGCAGCAGCCAGCGTCTGGAAAAGAGATCTGGAGAGGAAGCCGGTGGAGAAGAGCGGGAGGTGTCGGAATGGGTGAAGGGGAGCAGGAAGCAATGGGCCAGGAAGTCAAGGGAAGGGGTCAGCCAGCGAAAGATGGAGGTTGGGAACAGGGAAGCAGGTTCAGGGCCCAAGGTGAACAACAGTGGCTAGCCAGGGCGGGAAAGAGCGGTCGGGGCCAGTGACCCCAAATCTGTCACCACCCAAGGGCCTGTCACTGACTTCCTGGGCTTGGGTGATCTGGGATGCCAAGCTAAGCTCTCTCTGGTTTTTCTTGGGGAATTCATCATTGGAAAATAAAACCTGATTTCTCAGAGGCGCTTTCTCACATTGGAAATAGGTCCCTGCCAGTTTGCCCACTGGTAAATCATGACTGGCAAGTCTGGGGCACTCCTCTGGTCAGGAGTAAAGGAGCTTTCCATGGTGACCTTGTCCTGTCCCAGCTTCACCACCCAGGGCTTCAGGACAAAGGACTTGAGGTGCAGGAGCTGAAGCTGAGAGCCGATGACCTGCTTGAGGTCACACAGTCCTGGGAGGCAGAGTGGAGTGTGGTGAGCTCCACCCGTCCAGCCCCAAAGGTCCCCTTGCAGTGTGCAGATAGAACCGAGAAAGATGTGGCTCAAACGTGGCCCAGTGTGAGCCAAGAGCTGTCCCCTCGTCCTCACCCTTCATGGTCAGCAGGAGGAAATGGCCAAGGAGCCTGAGGCGGATCCCAGGCTGCCTGGAGAGGGTGAGGGGAGGGCTTAGGGAGGGAGCTGGGGGCAGGGTGGAAAGGGCATTGGCTGGAGTATTCTGGAAATTCTCCCCTCTGTGCCTCCTTTCTCTGGTACCCCTCCTAGCCAGCCCTGCATTCCAATAGATGCCACAGATATTTTGTACCCACTGAGCAATTGTATGACAGAAACAGTTTTCAGGTTGGGGGGAGGTGAAAATCATACCAATGGCTTTTTAAAGGCCCTGAAGAAAAATAGTTCAGGCAGCCTTGGAAAGGGCGAAAACACACAAGGAGGAAGGTCATAAAATTCTCAGTGTCGAGGGACTCAGCTCTTAGATAGTGGGGCTTTTCCGGAGGCTCCAGTCCCCCTGCCCAGTACTGCCCCATCCCTTCCTCTCCCTCCGGGTCCCACTCCCCCACTCCCCACTCCCAGGTTATACAACCTGGGAGGCCTCCCATCTGTGCTGAGTGTTCTCAGGGAAGCCCACCACATTGAGAATGGCTGGGCTCCTGACTGGCTCCCCAGCCAGAGGAATGGCTGAAAGGAGGCCGGAGACCCCAGGCAGTGGGCTCCCAGCCCCATGGAATGATTCTGCCACGTCTTTTCCCTATTTGGCTGAGGGAGAAGTTGGACCCAAGTTCTCCCGCGTTGTGTGGTGAAAAGAGCACCAGGTATTTCTGTTTCATTGAGATGCTTTGACTCATTGAGACTTTTGGCTCACAGCAGCCACGGCTGTGGATCACTGAGCCTCTGGATGCATCAGCTTTGTAACAAGATCGCCGGATCGCCAAGGCTCCAACCGCCTGCAGGGGGCGGTCATGAGCCCCCATTTCCCAGAACCTTTGACGGATCACTTGGCCCAGGTGGCCTGGCCTCTCCTTCCCAGATCTGTTGCTGATTGCTGCCTGGCCTTGCATAAATCACTGTCTTTAGTTTTCTTGACTGGACAACCCAGGACCAGCTGGTCACCCTGGTTAAGACCAGGCTTTTCTGGGAGAGCTATTAAAGGAACAGAGCTTCACGTACATTCTGTGCTCACAAGACAGGTCCCTTAGCTCAAGTGAAGGTCTCCTGTGTCCCCCTGCTCTCTGCTTGGTGCTATCCAGTGGCCCCACACCTTCCGGAGGAAGTGTGTCCCTACTGTGTCCCTGGAAAGGGCCTGATGGAGGAGAAAACCCAGGGCTTGGCCAAAAGGAGGGGAGGGGGTCATTTCTGGATTTCGGATTGTTCTGTCATCGGTATCCTTGGAGTTGAAACTTCACCTTCACAGGCAGGTCCCCAGGAATATATTGACGCCATTGTTAAGGTGTCCTTAGTCAAGTTCACACCAGGGAGGATGAGACAACGTGCTCTTGAGCTAGTTCTGGAGTCTAGGTCCCACTTTCTGGGCTGAGCTCGAGTGTAGACCCACCTCCACCAGGCAGGGAAAGACGGAGAGTGCATCGTCATCTCTTTCAGAAGCTGGAGGATGGGAAGCAGGTACAGAGCAGGGGTTGGGAGAGCAGAGCGAGGCTCAGCATTTGGTTAGTGCAGGGGCCATGTCTGTGTATGGCCAGCTTTCTGGCAGTCCCTGGTGTTTGAAAGAACCCCTGTCCTCAAGTAATTTCCATTCAACGATATTCATTAGGCAGCTGCACTCTGTCAAAAACATCCAAGCACTGGGCTCTGGTATTTGGGGTTTGGTGAAGCCAATGGAAGGAGAACACCCAGTGTGTCTGTGGCGGGGCAGGGCAAGGGTAAACAGATGGATGGACTGATGGGGAGGGAGGACTGAGGCCCTGAGTCTTCGAGCGGGCTTCTCTGACCAGCGGAGCAGCACCTGGGGGCTGGTTAGAAATTCTCAGGGCCCCAGAACGATTCTACCATGCCTCTTTCCTATGTGGCTGGGGGAAAAATTAGACCACAACTCCCCAGCATTGTTTGGTGAAAAGTGCACCAGCTATTTTTGATTCACTGAGACTCCAACTGTAGGCTCACCAGAATCTGCATTGGAACTAGATCCTCAGGGGATTTTTGTACATCCCAGCATCCCCCTGGGGTCTTCTGTAGGGGATCCCACCCCACCATAAGGTCTAGGGAGGCCCTTTCCTGCCTGTCTCCATCTGTCTTCCCAGGTCTGCCAGCTACCACAAATGCTACCCCCAGTAGCCAATCTATTCCCCAGTCCTGGGAGGTATGTTTCCTCACCCAGGGACTGTGATGGAAAAGCAAGATGCTGTGAGGGCAGCCGGGGATAGGCAGCAGCCAGGGCTGGCTGAGCAGGTGCACACCTGGGCCACCGGGCCAAGCTAACTGACCTGAGCCACCCACAGCTCCCAGCCAGTTGTGCAGATTACACAGGTGTGAGGAGGTGGGGGGAAGGGCAGAGACCTCTTCCCCGCCCGCACCCCCCTTTTATTTCCAGGGAGTAGCAAACCCTTTCCATGTGTCTTATTAGCAAACATCCCTCTAGTACCCAAAGTGGCCAGACACTTTATGGCCAGTTTTATTAGCTCTGCCTCACGGCTCTATCCAGGTGGAGCAAGCATTCTGCAAATGTTGCCCCCGTATCACAGGACATGACCCTGAACTTGGAGAGTGAGCAGGTGTTGGAAGGAGTGAGAAACAAGGCCCGGGTCTCAGAAAAGAAGCAGCCCATCAGGGATGCGTGGCAGGCACAGAAACAGTAAAACTTCATTACTTCACACTTGGGATCTTTCCAGCAGGAATGAGGGAGGGCAGAGCCCAGGCAGGCACTTGGCTCATAAGATTGCAGGGGGTGTGTTTAACCTACTTGCAGGAACGACTCTGTCCCCAGTCCTTTAGAAGCTTGGTTTCCATGCAAACAATGGTTATACAAATGAAAAGCCTCTCTCATCTCTTCATTAAAGCACAGCCTCAAAGGACCCATCACTACCTGAATCTTTTCTGTTAGCCCAGAATGAGATACTGGGTATATAAATGAAGACGTTTGAATTACAAAATGCTTTTTAAATTGGGTAGATTAAGAAAGTTTGGTCCTGAAGAGTCTTCTTCTTCGGTTGCTGAATTTTGGCAAGAGATGCAAAGCCACACACCACGTTCCTCCCTCCATCTGTCCTTCCCTTCCTCCTTTCTGGGTCTGGGCCATATCTGAGTTTGCAGTCAGACTGAATTTGGGCTTGCCCCTCCAGTCGATGGAAGCCGCAGGAAGGTTTTATGTTGGGAAAGGACAGGCCAGATCTTCACCGTCATAAGGTCACTCTGACAGCAGGGTGGGGGCCTCAGGCAGGAAGATGGTGGCAAGAATGAAGACAAAAATGGAGAGGTTCTGGGCCAAGCAGAGACAGTGGGGTGGAGGCAAGGAAACATCGATGAGCCACCTGTGCCACAACATCCTCTAATTTGGGGGAAGACTAAAAGAAAAGAGGATCAGGGGCACCCAGGCAAATGTCATGCACCCTTTTCTCATAGAGAAATCCTGTAGCTCCCCATTCTTCTTCTCCAATCCTTTTTATCCATGTTCCACACACAGTTCCAACAGGACTTGTTATTTGAAGCTCACTGCAAATTGACAGCAACACTTAGAAAGTAGGAATAGGTTGGCAGGGGGGCACGAGGGACAACATGGAGTGAGCTGCTTCTAGAAGAAGGCACTGAGCAGTGTGGGCAAAAACCAAGAAAAACCAAGAAGCCGTCATGCAGTCACTTTAGAATACAGTTGGGCAGTGTCTTATAAAGTTGTAGGACCAACCGTGCTATGTCCTCACTTGCACACACAGCACCTCTCCCTGGGCTAACAGAGACGATCCAGGTAGCTGTCAGGCCTTTGAGGCTCCATTTTAATGAAGAGAGAGCTATCTAGGTGTCCATCAACAGAAGGATGGGTAAGCAAATGGTGTATAGTCATGAAATGCGATGCTGACCAGTAGGGAAAAGGAAGCAACAATTGGTAAAGGCAACAACATGAATGAATCTCAAAATAATGACGAGGAGTGGAAGAAAACAAGCAAAACATCGTACACACTTTGTGATTCATTTATATAAAATCCTAGGAATCAAGATTTATAGTGACAGAAAGAGGATCAATGGCTGCCTGAGGATGAGGGGCATAGATTATAAAAGGGCACAAGGAGCCTTTTAGGAGAGATGAGTATGTTCATTATCTTGATTGTAGCAATGGTTTCAATATGTCAAAACTTATCAACTGTGGAAATGTTGAGTAGGTACAATTTATGGTTTGTCAATTACACCTCAATAAAGCAATTAATAAAATTGAAACAAACAAAGGCAAGGATCCCAGGAGACCTTTAACATCAGGGTAAACTCACCTAACACATTGCAAAACCCCTGAGACTCGACAGGATGAGATTGATGTTTGTTTTAATGACCTTGATCCTGGGACAGGTTAATTAACATCCAGCCTCCTCCCTTTAAGAAGGAGACAGATGTAGACAGGAGGCAGATTCCAGAGAAAAGGCATCTTTACAGTGTTGTCATTTAAAAGTACAGACGTTCCTGGACTTACGATGGGATTACGTCCCAATAAGTCCATCATAAGTTCAAAATATCTTAGGTCAAAAATGCACTTAAAACACCTGATCTACAGAATATCATGGCTTAGTGCCTAACCTAGCTTAAATGTTGAAAACACTTTCATTAGCCTACACTTGGGCAAAGTAATCCAACACAAAGCCCATTTTATAATGAAGACTTGAGTATCTCATGGAATGTTTTAAATACCATACTGAAATTGAACAGTGGAACGGTCGTACGGCTGGTTTCTACTGAGTGCGTATGGCTTTCACGCTGTCGTAAAGTCGAAAAATCATAAGTTGAACCATTGTGAGTCGGGGACTGCCTGTATCGTTTTGTCTGTCTTGTTCCCCAGTATATACTCAACACCACAAGCAGTGCATAGTACATGGTGGGTGCTTGACAATTTGTTTTAAAATTTTCATCAATTCACAGTGTAAGGAGAAGAATATGACAAGCACCCCCAGCATGCCAGGCCCTGTTGTAAGTGCACTGGTATGTGTTCATTCATTCAGGCTTCAGTTCTCAGCAAAAGTCAAATATTGGATCACTTGGTTCTTCAATAGCACAGGAAAAGCAAATCAAACTCATTTGCTGTGTCCTCACAGCTCCACCCTCCCCTCCAGTGTCTTCGTTCTATGAAAATCTAGGACTCTTCCCAGTGGAAAGACGAAGCCAGGAAAAGAAGGCTAAGCAGAGGCTGTAAACTCGTGTAGGGCGTGGAGAATGTGCACAGGACTTGCTCAGCAAACCTCAGTCATCAGCATTAAGGGCCCCGCCAGAAGCTTGGAGCAGGAAATTTAGGAAAATAAAAGGCCATCCTGTTTCTCCCAGCAGGGAGGAAACATATGGCTCTCATTACCTGGAGAGGTGGGAAGCCTCAGAATAGAAACACACTCAAGAGCGATGGAGGCAAATTCGGAGACCAGTAAGCTCAAATCAATTTGCTGATAAAGGAAGATCTGGAGGCAGTGGGGGAGAGCACTCATGGGCTCCAGCCTCCATCTGGCCTGAATTCAAATCATGCCACCTACTCACTCTATGTAGCAAAAATTCAGTTAGAGAGGGTAAAATGCTCAGTGCAGTGCCTCCTACCGTAACTCTTTACACATATTGGCACCTCCCCAGTGGCTGTAATCCCACAAGGCAGGTGTCATAGCACCCATGTATCAGATGGAGAAACCGAAGCTCAAAGAAACCAAAGGACCTCATCCAACATCACATGCTAGTCAGGTGCAGAACCAAGACTAGAGCCCACGGCTCTTGACTCCTGGTGCAGCCTGTTTCCACTGACGTCATTCATATAGGCGATACTCCTTGAGCACCTACCAAGTGACCTTCCCTCCTTGCTTGGGAGGGAAAACAAACAAGTTATACTACAGCATGACATGGACAGGTGTGTGCTCCCAGAAACAGATGCAGCCCTGAAGTGGTGGAGATGAATTATGTCTTCAGAGGGCTGGGCAGTCAAGGTAGCCTGCCTGGTGGAGGTGGCATCTGAATGTAGATCCTATAGAGCTTAACATTATAGGTAAAAGCATGGAGGCAGGGACCAAAATCTCCAGCATCCCTGTACCCATTCCCAATCCAAGCCTCAGCTTAGGGCATGGCATACTTCTGTTGAATGTGGATGGCCTACAGCCCTGGCCCCAGATTCAGCAGAAGCTGCAGTGCCCAGCCCTTGCATGGCCTTACCTAGTGAAGGCATGCAGGCCAGGGGGCATGCAGCATCCGCTCTCTCTGTGCCTGACTTTTCAAAAACACAATTACTCACCCTTCAGAGACGCCATCAGTGTTGGTAAACTCCAGCCACTAAACTGCATTACACTGATCTCTCCAGAAACCTTTGCAGTTATTAATAGTTTATTGATTGCAGCCCATTGCTGATGAGGGCAGGCCTCCTCACCCTCACCCCCCTCGGGTCCCTGCTATCTGTGGAAAGCCTTCTATTCATCATGCAGATCAATGCCACTCAATTCTGGGGAAAGGGAGTCTCTGGGCCACTTAATCCACTTTAGAAAGACAACAGAAAAGGCAAAATTTTAGATGAGGTGCTGAGAAGAGGTGGATTGGTCCAAATCAAAGCTGTGACCTGGCAGCTGTTGGATCTGCCAATGAGAACTAGAATCTGCCTTGGTTGGAGGTGGGGGGCGGGGATCCTGGCCATGTCAGGTGGTAACAGGGGAAACCAGATGAGGGGTATACAGCGATCTCTGTTATCTTTGCAAATCTTCTGTAATTCTAAACTTATCCAAAATACAAATTTTATTTTTTTTTAGAAAATAACTTGGCTCACGGGAGGAATGGAAAGAATACCACTGTAGCTGGAGGAAGGGGCAGGGGCGTGGGAGAAGGGAAAGTGTGAGACATGGCTGGAGGAAGGGGCAGGGGTGTGGATAAGGGAAGGTGGGAGGCATGGCTGGAGATGTAGAAGGAGCAAAGTGTGCTGGGTCCTATTGGCAAAGATGACGATTCTTATCTCTCTTTTTGCCATTTTTATTGATAGCTTTATTTTTTAGAGCAGCTTTAGGTTCACAGCAAAACTGAGCAGAAAGTACAGAAAGTTCCCACCTGCCCCTGTCCCACACACGGACAACCTCTGCCACCACTGACTTCCTCCATTTCAGTGGCACATTTGTTACCATCAACAAACCTACATGGATATGCCATTATCACCCCAAATCCATAGTTCACGTTAGGGTTCACTTTTGGTGTTGTGCATGTGATAGGTTTTGGCAAATGTTACTACCTTTTAAAATGTTTTTATTGAATTGATATTGCTGTCTCATATTTTTAAATTTACAGTTTTATTTCTATTTAGAAGATTTTTTCTATTCTCCATTTTATTTTATTTTATTTCCATAGGTTTTGGGGGAACAAGTGGTGTTTGTTTACATGAGTAAGTTCTTTACTGGTGATTTGTCAGATCTGGGTGCACTCATCACCCGAGCAGTACGCCCTTTACCCAATTTGTAGTCTCGTATCCCTCACCCACCTTCCACCTTTTCCCCCAAATCCCCAAAGTTTATTGTATCATTCTTATGCCTTTGCATCCTCCTAGCTTAGCTCCCACTTATGAGTGAGAACATACAATGTTTGGTTTTCCATTATTGTGGTACTTCCCTTAGAATAGGGGTCTCTAATTCCATCCAGGTTGCTGTGAATGCCATGATTTTGTTCCTTTTTATGGCTGAATAGTATTCCATAGTATAGATATATACCACAGTTTTTTTATCCACTCATTGATTAATGGGGATTTGAGCTGGTTCCATATTTTTGCAATTGCAAATTGTGCTGCTATAAGCATGCGTGTGCAAGTATCTTTTTCGTATAATGTCTGTCATAAAAGCAGGGAGAGCCTTTGATGGGACTTAGGTAGAGGAGTACCATTCATCTCATTTGCATTGGAAAAGATCTGGATTCTATCTGGAGAATGGATCAAGAGGGAGATTACCAGGGACAGAAAGCCCAGTAAACCCTCTGCCTCCATATTCCCTGTGAGAAGAGATGCTGACTGTGGAGATGGAGGGAAGTGAATGGTTCAGGATCTATTAAGAGTAGAACACCCAGGACTTGGTCACTGTCTGTATTTGGAGGGTGTGGAAATGGGAGATGTCAAGGAGGGTGCCCAAGAATGTGCCTTGGGCTAATGGTGGAGGACAGGTCTGGACATTGGAGGAACTAGGGAACCTGGGCTTGCTCCTTCAGTCGATGGGAGAAGCAGCATCTGGTGCTGTACACATAGTCCTCAGTGAGAAGCTGCCTTTTTCATAAAGCAGCAATCCAGGTGTACCCTGAGCTGTCTTCTATACCACCTGTGAGGTGTCACCTACATGTGTCACCCAAGCATATTGCTTACGTTACTATCACCTGAGCATGTCATCAGGGTGGCAGTTGCCTAAACATGACACTATAAACACATCTTCTGCAGCCATCACCTAGGTGGCGGTTACTTGCACGTATCTGCCTGGGTGTCAACCATGTTATTATTATCTTATTACCTCATCTGGGGAGCTGCCAGCTACACATGTCTCCGGAGCTTGTTTCTTTGCAGAGCTGTCACCTGAACCTGCCACCTGCACTTCTGTCACCTACAAAAGTCATTTAAGCAGGTTGTCTCTATAACCAACACCTATGAGTGTCACCAAGTGCAAATTCTGCTCCTACTGTTTGTAAGCCATGGGGCCTTGGGTAAGTCATGCCATCTCTCTCTGAGTCTCCATTTGTTTTTTTTTTTAATCTAAAGTATGTCACTCCAGGTGACTGTCACTCAGTAATGGTGCCCGGTAAAGAGGCTATTTTTTCAGTCTAGCTGAGTTACAAACAAAGAAAATCATTCCCGGAGGGGAGACTGGTCCCCTGCTGTTCCCATGTCACTGTGCTCTTTCTTCTGAGATCAGGGAGTGGAGGGAGACAGCGTCTTCTCAACAAAGTCCCCATTCTTTACGTCCTTCCTTGACAGTCGGTAGACCAGATGTCAACCTCTGTGTGTTCTATGTAAATGAAGGTGTTTGTTTATGCTAATGTGTGCTGGGTAGTGGGAGGGATGGGCTGGTTCAGCTCAGTAAGACGACAGTGATGGAAAAAGAGGCTGGCAGCCCAGGTGTTGGGGGACAGTGAGTCACAGGGGAAAAGGAGCCAGAAGACAAAGATGAAGCAGGTAGCTAAAAGGACAGAAGAAAAGAGTGAAGCTGAGGTTACATTGCTTTGCAGAAACAGGTGGAAGAGCAAAGTGAAAAGTGTGTCCAGGAGGCAGAAGGGAGGATGAAGAACTGGATTGAAAGAACCTCCCTTCTCAGGGGTGGCAGAGCAGGGTCACACGCCCAAGAGCCTGAGCGCTAACCAACTACTGCTCTTTCCTGTCCCCAGTGGGGTCCTTGTCAGGCAGGTTAGTGGGGTAGGGCTGTGGGTATGGATCCCTTCCCGTGGTTTCCTGCTATGACTTGGGAACTTCTAAGACTTAAACAGATACCCCAGTCCCGCTAAGTTGTAGCCAGAATAGGCTGGAACTCGCATGAAGACAGACATATTTCCCCAATGCAGCAATGACATAGCCTCTGCAACTTCAGGCCAAGGCTCCTTCCCATCCAAGTGTCCAGATTCCACTTGCCAGGAATTCCCTCTCCTCACAGAGCTTCGAAGGACTGAGGAACAATACAGAATGGCCTCTCTGTCCATTTGGGTGCAACGTTCCTGCTTACAGAAGTCCTGCAGTGACATCATTGCATTTAATCTTTACTGCAGTCACAGGAAGTAGCACCTCCACTGTTTAGGAAAGAAAATGGAGAGGGGAGATGGACTGACTTATCCAAAGTCCCATGATTTACAAACAGTAGGAGCAGAATTGGAACCTGGTTCTCTTTGACTCCATGTCAAGGCTCTTTTCAATACAGAAGGGAGGAAAGAGCCTCCCTGCTGGCGTTTTCCATGGGGAGAGAGAACATACCAACTCATTTTCACATGGTCTGACCCTGTAGATGCTATAGAAAGATCTAGAACAGGAGCTGTCCAACTACAGCCTGCAGGCCAAATCTAGCCCATTGCCTATTTTTTCACAACTTGTGAACTGAGAATGCTTTTCATACTTTGAAATGGTTGCAGAAAAGAAAAGAAGAAGGATATTGTATGGCAAATGAAAATTATATGAAATCCAAATTAAAATGATCATAAGTAAAGTTTTATTGGAGCACAGTTGCACCAATTTGTTTACACACCATCTGTAGCTGCTTTTGTGCAGCAAGGACAGAGTTGAGTAATTGCAACAGATAATGGAAAGGGCAGCAAAGCCTAGAATGTCTACCCTCTGGACTTCTAGGAGAAAAGTCTGAAAGCAGGTTTGAGGGGGTCTCTCCCATCCTCAGGATCACCTCCTCTGAGACACCCTCCCATCACCTCAGGGGTGGGATTGGCTGCTCCCCAATCTGAGCTCAGATAAGCTCATGCTTTTCCATGTGAGTGTGGAACCCAGATCAGCTTCCCTACCTCCTTATCCGCTGGGATGGGGGCTCCTGTGGACCTGAATTTTATTGTCTTTCTCTTCCATGATCTCAGGACTGGGCATGAAGTGGCAGCATGGCGGCGTGGAGAGAGAAATTCAGATTTCCATACTGGTTCTTATCTGTATACAGGGTTGGGGGCAATTGACTTCCGTCCCGAGCCTCAGTTTCCTTGCTTATGAAATGGAAATATGGACCCTGTGTGGAGGCCGTCATGAGGAAAGAGGGAGCTGATGCCTCCAGTGACAGTTTTGAGCCCATACTCATGCAGTGATACACTAAATGCCCACATCTATTGACCTATGCCATCCTCACGGCTCCCTGGAAGTGGGCAGCATCCCAGGCTCATGGAAGCCGACAGGCTAAACAACTGCTCCAGGACCCACTGAGCACAGATTGGACTTGGCTGAACACAGTCCACACCTTCACTGTCTGAAAGGCTGAGTACAGGGCCTGCATACAGTCGGTGTTCCATAAATGCTCCCCTCCTCCCAGCCCAGCACACAGGCATGTGTTTGTTAGTGGAGGCTGCACCAGTGGGCATCAGGATGAGTTTCCTTGAGCACTGCCTTACCCTGCCCCACAATGATGGGCCCTCACCCTGTCTTCTGCCTCCCCTAGGCTGCCCGAGGTCCGGATCTCAGACAACGGTCCCTATGAGTGCCATGTGGGCATCTACGACCGTGCCACCAGGGAGAAGGTGGTCCTGGCATCGGGCAACATCTTCCTCAACGTCATGGGTGAGTGCAAGGCCACTGGACCCAGCGTCTCAGTGAGGAGGATGAGTGTGTTTGAGTGTGTGTGTGCGTGCACACAGCAGCCATCCTGGGGGCCATCTACCAGAAGTTCCGTTGTGCTGGTGTCTTCCCTCTCCTGCCCTTGTCGTGGAGGGTCAACCAGACCAGGCTGAGCCAAGGTGTGACCCGTGAGGTCTTGCCCACCATGGGCCTCCCCTCAGGAGGTCCCCTTCTTGCAGCACAGGTACCCCAACAGGACCCTCCCCAGGGAGTGAAGGACAGCACCTCAGCCAAGATGCACAGCTGCTGCAGGGGGAACCATTCTGCCCCTCAGTCAAAAGTTCCCCCTGCACTTCCTGAGGCCTTAATGGAGATGGCATAGGATCTGGAGACGAATTAGGAAGCGCTCAGGGCTGGGATTCAGAGCTCCTGGGTTCTCACCGTCTCCTCTTGTCTCCATTTATGCACCTGTAAAATGGAGGTAACAATACTGGTGTCTATCTCCAGCTGGCTGGGTCCTTGGGTAAGTCTATCCCAGTCCCAGACTCAATTTCCCCATGTGTAAAGCAAGAATGCTGCTCTGCGCATTCTCAGAAGCCCCCACCGGCTCTAATGTTCTTGTCAGATACACACCTTTGGATTCTGGCTCTATTGCAAGGATGCTGGGGACTTGGCCTTGACTCTAGACTCTGTGTTCTCCAGTTTTCTTATCAAATAATATTTATCAGGGAAACAAAGCTGTGGTACACAGGCAATCAATGAAAGCATAAAGGCCCCGCTGAAAGCCGCTGCTTCTGGGGAAATTGAAAACCCCCAAAGGCCAGACCTCCAGAGGGACATTGATTCCTGCAGCGCGCCAGTGGTGGTTCTGGCTTCCCAATGGAGCCACGAGGCAGGAGGTGGCGTTGCCAGGAAAAGCCCCTCTCTCGCAGTTACTCATGCACCAGTCAGCTCCTCTGATAGAGGAACTAGCAGCGTTTGGGTGCCTGGCTCTGGGTTGGCCACACCAGGGAACCTAGGAGGGACATAACTCAGTTTGCACCATCAAGGAACTTCCAGTCTGATGAGAGACATGTACTTAATCAACCATTTATGCATCACAATGTATCAAGCACCTACTTACGAGGTGGACCCAAACTTTTTATAGGACAAATACTTATCTACAGAGATTTTGCAGGAGACAAGCATAAAACACACGCATAGATGAATTGAAAAGAGCGTGCAACATGCTGGAAGAAAATAAAGCAGAGTAAAGGAATAAAGAGTGACTGCAGGTGGGTGGCTGCTAGCATAGGGAGGGGACTCAGGGAAGGCCCCTCTGCAGCTATTGGGCTGAGGGCTTTACATGTGTTACATCGTTTAGTCCTCACAACCAACCCGAGGGTACATGCTCGCATTAACTCCATTTTGCAGATGCAGAAATGGATCACAGAGAAAGCAAGCAACTTGCCTAAAGTCACACAGCCAAGTTCACAAACTCCTCCTATGATATCAGGCAGCTCAGTGGTGCGCTGGGACTCACGCATCTTGACTCCAGGGCCAGCTCTGTCACACTGCTGGAGGCAGTGAAGATGCTGTGCTAAGGCCTCACTCTAAGGTGCCTTCAAGCAAGGCCAGAGTCCTCAAAATCCATCCCTCCATGAGGCCCACACTTCCCATTACTTTACCAAAGAACTCTGAGCAGGTTATTCTCCCTCTGTGGCCTTGATTTCTCCCATCTGTACTGTATTAGTCCATTTTCACGTTGCTGATAAAGACATATCCAAGACTGGGCAATTTGCAAAAGAAAGAGGTTTAATGAACTCACAGTTCCACATGGCTGGGGAGGTCTCACAATCATGGAGGAAGATGAAAGGCACGTCTCACATGGCAGCAGACAAGAGAAGAGAGCTTGTGCAGGGAAATTTATGTAACCATGAGATCTTGTGAGACTGATTCACTATCATGAGAAATAGCACAGGAAAGACCGACCCCTATGATTCAGTTATCTCCCACTGGGTCCCTCCTACAACACAGGAGAATGGTGGGAGCTACAATACAAGACGAGATTTGAGTTGGGACACAGCCAAAGCATATCATGTATCATCAGAGAGTTGACAGATAATCCTATGCTCCCTCCCAGCTCTGACACTTGTGAGTCTCTTACTCCATCCACTAAGTGAGGAAACTGAGGCACAGAGCGATCTCATGGGACTGACTCAGGTTGCACAACTGGCCTGATGGTCTCTGCTGAGCAAGGGAGTGTGCTCCTGGCAGGCTCAGTGCCTGAGACTTTTCCTCTCCTTCTGTGTCACTGCCTGGGGATCAGGGACACTCCCTGTGGGAGGCAGCAGTCACCAGAGACCAGAGCACTGGGAAGGAGGGAGCAGCTGCTGTAGTTCCACTTACCGAGCGGTCTGATGGGGCTCCATGGACTCTGCAGGCAGCTGAGTCTTCCAGGAGGGGCCGGGCAGGGGCAAAGCTAGTGATGCAACCCCTACCTTCCACCCTGGCACTTTCAGATGCAGGGTAAGGGTGACCCCTGGAAATTCAGGGCTTCCCTGGCAGCTTTTTCCCTGGCATCGCACCCACCCATCACAGCCCATCCTCTGCTAGCCACTGCTCAGAGCTCACTGTGCTTGCCGTTGGTCTTCCCAGCCCAGCTGTCCCCCAGTGGAGCAGATCCACCTTGGCTCGCTATGCTCATGGGAATTGATATGGTAGCTGACACGTCTCCCGTCCCTCCTTGGACACGTGCATGTGCCTGACAGCGTGTGAGCTTCTGGCTTCACGTGTGTTACCTTTTAGAATCCTCATGACAGCCCTGTGAACTGAAGGACTTTATGATCCCCGTTCTATGAGGAGACCGAGGCTTAGCGGGGAGAAGTGACTTGTTGGGTTCTAACAGCTTTCTAAGTCCAAGTCTCATGATCTAAACCAGCACTTCTTAAACTTGAGCATGCAGCAGAACTGGCTGGAGAGCTTGTTAAATACAGATGGCTGGGTCCCACCCCACAGCTTCTGACTCAGCTGGGCTGGGGTGGGGCCTAAGAATATGCATTTCTCACAAGTTCCCAGGGGATGCTGCTGCTGTTGGTCCAGGGGCCACACTTTGAGGACCACTGATCTAAATCTCTAAGTATTTCCCAAAATACTAGTTCTGTGTGTATCTATATATTGATGGTTATTCGATATTATACATATCTACAACTATGCCTATAGTCTTACCCGTATGCAAATGTATTTTTCCTCCCTCCTCCCACTTCTCACCTCACCCCAAACACAGGAGGATCCCCCCCGCCCGATTTCTTAGCATACAAGTTAAGGACATACTAGTTTAGGTCCCAATCTCAGCTCTGCTCTGTGAACTTAGGCCCATTTTCCTCTGTGGGCCTCAATTTCCCCATCTGTAAAATAGGGATGGGGATGCTTTCCTCCTAGGGTGGCTGTGAGGCTTAAAGTAGATGAAGTTTGCAGAACACCTAACCCATCAAGAATATCATTGAAGAGCTCAGTTACTTGGAATGTGTTGTTTTTATTATCACTGTCTCTGGTTTGTCCGCTCCTGGGCACAGCCGTGGCTGCCTCCCTCTTGCCCCTGGTTTTGGCCCCAGCAGAGAGAAGCCCCCCATTCACAGCTCCGAAGAGCCCTGCACTAGTCTGAGGAATGACTGTTCTGGGAACACAGCTTCATGCACCGCAGTGGCCTGGAAGCCAGGGAGTGTCTCTGGGAGCGGCAGGGACAGGGGTCTCTGCTTACTCACCTTCTCTGGGCTTCTTCCCCAAAGGTCTGCGTGTCCTGGCACCACTCACCTATGGAAGGAGTCAGGATATTTCCCAACTGTCATGATGACAGCAATGCCTCACACTTGCCCGATTTGAGCACTTTCAGAGGGCTTTCACATTGAGGACATCACCCAATCCTCACTGTAGATCGGAGCATGGGGTTTACAATCATCCCTAACTCACAGAGGAAGAGACTGAGGCCCAGGGAAGAGAAGGTATTTGCTCCAGGCCTTATAGGGTGGGGGTGATCTTTGTGCCAGAGCAGCGTGGCTTCTGTAGCTCACCAAGGTCCTGAATGGTGAGAGGAGGACTGGGGGAGGCCGCGTGGCTGAGTGTTTCTCATACAGCATCTCCTGTAACCCATCGACCACGTGGGCCTGGGAGGAAGGCACCACAGTGAGCCCATTGCACAGACCTGGCTCAGAGGGGCATGGGACTTGGCCGAGGTTGGAAGGTTAAATGAGATAATCTATAGAACAGAATGTTCTGGGCCTGAGGCTTGGCACATTCTGGATGATCAAGCAACAGTATCCCTTACAACAAATAGTAGTCAGGTCAGATACAAACCAGGCACAATTAGACCAATCTCTGTGAACGCCTCCTTCAAATATGTTTCAGGGCAGATTTCAAAAATTAAAACCGACTCATTGCTTTGGTTCATCTGTGGTATCGTGTTCACACACAAAGCCCCTCCCTTCAAGTGAGCGGAGGTCACTGAACGCTGGGGTCTCTTTTGTGCCACATGGGACCCCAAGGGCCGCTGCAGCCAAATTGAGGCAAGACAGCCCCTCCCTGATTTGGAGGTCGATGGGAAGGAAGCTCCCAGGACAGTGGGGAGAAGGAGAGCCGAGGAGCTGGGGATGGCCCAGGGCCCACCTGCCTCAAAGCAGAGTAGTTCCGCCAGACAGCCCAGCATCCCAGTCTGCCATCACACGTCCACATTCAGCACATTCTAACGCGGCCGTTTCCAGAGGCCTCCGGGTGCAGATGAAAACGTGAGTGCAGCTGTAATTTCACGCCTATAACATCCCACTATGTGGTGGGGAAAGACATTTGGGAGCCCCGTGGGTGACACCAAGGGTGTATGCTGCACACAGTCATTAAAATGTTTTTATCCGAGCTGCAGATAAATTGTAAGCCAATTTGAAAGTTGCGTGCTGGGCCCCAGGAACGCATTATACACAGTCATGGAAGGATTTTGAAGGTTCTTCTGGGGGTGCAGGTTAGGAGGAGGGAGCGTGTTGAAGGTGCGCTGTTACAATCAATTAAATGTTGTGAGAGCCAGGCACCCCACCCCCATCCTCACCAAAGTTAAAAGACTGCACTTCTGGCTCCTCTGGAATGCCAAGGGGCAGGGTTTCTCTGCCACCGAGTGGGGCCCTTTCAACCCAAAGCTAAAAAGCAAAACCACCCTCTGCATGCCAGCATTGAGCTCAGGGTTCAGCCTAGAGTTAATCCCTCGCAAAAGCCCTTGGATGTGACCCTGGTCATCTCTATTTTAGGGATGATGGAGCAGAGGCTCCGAGAGTTTAAGGGGCACGTCTACGTGAGTGACAGAGCAGGATGGGCAGGAGTGGGGCATCCCACCAGGTCTCCCTGAGCCCAAAGCAGGTACTTACACAGCAGCCTTAACTCCCAAAGGAAATTTCCCTCCCTTTGACCATGAGTCACACAAACCTCAAACAAGCACTGGAGTGGGGACAGAGTGCAGAGGGTGGGGACTTCCTTAAGACTGAGCCCTAACTAGGTTGCTCAAAAACTCCGATGGTCCTAGCATGGCGGCTCACATCTGTAATCCCAGTACCTTAGGGAGGCTGAGGTGGGTGGATCTCTTGAGCCTAGGAGTTCTAGCCCAGCCTGGGCAACATGGGGAAATCCCATTTCTACAAAAAATTAGCCGGGCTGTGGTGGCATGTACTTGTAGTCTCGGCTACTCAGGAGGCTGAGGTGGGAGGATTACTTGAGCCTGGGAGGTAAAGGCTGCAGTGAGCTGAGATCATGCCACTGCGCTCTAGCCTGGGCAACAGTGAGACCTTGTCTCAAAAAATGAAACCAAACCAAACCAATAAAACCAAACAGCAACAACGAATTCCGATGGATGGGTGGGGCTGTTTGCCTTTCGGGATAGTAGGAGTCTAGGAGGAAGACAGAATGTCTGTGTCCTTGCCTCCATTCCTGTCCCCATCCCCATTTTTGGTTCTCTCATCCACTACTATCCAGCACCTCCCCCACTTCTCAAACCCTTTGAAAGGAGCACTGAAGTTGGATTCCAGCAGACCTGGGTCCAAATCCCAATTAGTGTCTACTTTTGACATGGACAGTCTAGTATTGAATTTCCTTTCTGGTAACAGAGGATATCAGAACGTCTTTTTTGTTCAAATATGTTATAAGGTGACTTGGATGCCCACGTGCATGGACATTCTAATTTTCATTTATTCATTTGTGTGTTCATTCATTTAACATATATTTATTGAGCACCTAGTACATTGCAGGCACTGTTGTGTGCACTGGAGTTTGCAATGAACAAGAAGGGCAAAAAACAAAAAACAAAAAACAAAAAAAACAACAAAAAAAAAACTGGCCCTCACAGACAGTGCAGTAGGGGAGGCAGAAGATGAGCAAGTGAAGAGATGGGGAGACAAATAGGATGTCAGTGGGTGGTAAAACAATGTCAGGAACAACCCATCAGGGATGGGGCTGTTCTAGGTCAGTGTGGCCCCTCTGAGAAGGTAACATTCAAAAGAGGTGAACTATAGGGAATTCATTCATTCATGCCAGTGATTCAATGACTTACTAAGCATCCCCCAGGTGCCAAGCACAATTCTAGGTGATGTGGATACACTGACAACAAGACAAGGTCCTTGCTTGTGGTACAGAGGAGAAAACTAGTTTTGGGGGCTGCCCATAGCAAATGACTGCAAACTGGGTGGCTTAAAACCACAGCAATGTATTGTCTCACAGTGCTAGTCCCAGAAGCCTAAAATCAAGGTGTCAGTAGGGCCATGCTCCCCATGCAAGGGAAAAATCCGTCCTTGTCCCTCCCCTTGCCTCTGGTGTTGCTGGCGATCCTTGGAGTTCCCTGGCTTATCGATGCTGATCTCTGCCTCTCTCATCATATGGCCTTCTTTCTCCGGCTCTGTGTTCCTGTTCCTGTGTTAAGATTTGTTTCTGCTGCTGCTTCTGCTTCTGCTTCTGCTCCTGCGCCTGCTCCTGCTTCTGCTTCTTCTCCTTCTCCTAATCCTTCTTTCTTCTTTCGTCCTCCTCCCCCTCCCCCTCCCCTCCATTCTCCTCCTCCTCTTCTTCTTCTTCTTCCTCTTCCTCCTCCTCCTCCTCCTCCTCCTCCTCCTCCTCCTCTTCTTCTTCTTCTTCTTCTTCTTCTTCTTCTTCTTCTTCTTCTTCTTCTTCTTCTTCTTCTTCTTCTTCTTCTTCTTCTTCTTNCTTCTTCTTCTTCTTCTTCTTCTTCTTCTTCTTCTTCTTCTTCTTCTTCTTCTTCTTTCCTTCTCCTCCTCCTCCTCCTTCTTCTTCTTCTCCTCCTCCTCCTCCTTCTTCTCCTCCCCCTCATTCTCCTTCTTCTTCTCTCTCTTTTTTTTTTGTGTGAGACAGAGTCTTGCTCTGTTGCCCAGGGTGGCCTCAAATGCCTGAGTTCGAGCAATCCACCCACCTTGGCTTCCCAAAGTGCTCCAGGCAATGAGCCACTGTGCCCACCTCAACAGATTTTCTCCTTATAAGGACATCAGTCATTGAATTAGGACTCACCCTAATCCAGTGTGACCTCATCTTACCTTTAGCACAATTGCAAGGACCCTATTTCCAAATAAGGTTACATTTATATGGACTGCGGGTCAGAACTTCAACACATCATCTTCAGGGGCATAATTCAACCCACAGCAGTAACTGAGTCGGGATGTAGCACACCAGGATTCCCTGTCTGACTCTGAAGCTGATACTCTCTGCTCCCAACCCAATGGGTCACCCTTCGTTGGACACTGACTAATATGCAGGTGCTGTGCTAAACTCTTGTTGTGTTAACTCACTGAACACTCACAGAAGCTCTGCAAGGTGAGTACTATCACTTTCTCTTTAGCAGGTGAAGAAACTGAGAGGTGATGTCACTTCCCTACACCACCCAGCCAGCGTGTGGCAGGGCAGGGGTATATAGCCATCCTGCATGTTAACTTCTCTGCTCCTCTAGGAGTTTACCAATGAATAGGAAGCCCAGACTCATAAAGTATTGATACACATTAATAAAATGTTCTACTTCGGGATCCCTGTCTCTCTTCTGGAAGCTTCCAAGTGAGGTTGGCAGATGAAGTAGACTTTTGGAACCTGAGGCCAGAGTGGCACCAAACCACACTATATGCTTTGCAAGTCTGGAGCCAGGAAACACAGCTTCCACCCCAAAGAGCAGATGTTAATGAACTTTACATGATGTTTCTGGTTGGTTTGTCTTTTTTCAGTATGTTCTACTGATTTTTATTAAGTGTGCCTGGTGTGTTTTTCCTTGTGTTTTGTTTGTTTGTTCTGTTTTGTTTTGTTTTGTATTGTTTTGTTTTGAAACAGAGTCTTGCTCTGTCCCCCAGGCTGGAGTGCAGTGGCACAATCTCAGCTCATTGCAGCCTCTGACTCCCGGGCTCAAGAGATTCTCCTGCCTCAGCCTCCCAAGTAGCTGGGATTACAGTCATACACCACCATGCCTGGCTAATTTTTCTAGTTTTAGTCGAGATGAGGTTTCTCCATGTTGGCCAGGCTGGTTTTGAACTCCTGACCTCAAGTGATCCTCCCGCCTCAGTCTCCCAAAGTGCTGGGATTACAGGCATAAGCCACCACGCCCGGCCCTTTGTTTTTTCTAAAAAAGTGGTTTTATTGAGATATAATTCATATAACATACAATTCACTCATTTAAAGTGTACAAGGCAGTGGTTTTAGCATATTCATAGAGTTATGCCTCTACCACCACAATCAATTTTAAAACATTTTCATTGTTCTCTAAAGAAACCCTGTACACATCAGCAATTACGCACCACCCAACATTGTCCATCCTCTCCTCAGCCACAAACACCCTTTCTGTCTCTATAGATTTGCTGGTTCTGGGTATTTAATATGATGAGATTATACAATATGTGGTCTTTTGTGGCTAGTTTCTTTTGCTTTACATAATGTCTTCGAGGTTCATCTGTATTGTAGCAGGTACCAGTACTTCATTCCTTTTCAATGCTGAATAATGTTCCATTGTACGGACAGATCATGTTTTGTTTACACATTCATCAGTGGATGGAAATCTGGGTTGTTTCCCCGTTTTGGCTATTATGAACAACACTGCTATAAACATTCATGTACAAGTGTTTGTGTGAACATATAGTTTCAGTTCTCTTGGGTGTGTATCCTCAGAGTTGAACTGCTGAGTCAAACAATGACTCTGCATTTAAACTTCTGAGGAACTTTCCAGACAGCTTTCCACAGTGGCTGCACTGTGTTATATTCCCACCAGCTGCATATGAGTCCCATCTCCACATCTTTGTCAACACTTGTTACTATCTATCTTTTTAAATATAGCCATCCTAGTGGATGTGGAGTGATACCTCTTTGTGGCTTTGATTGGCATTTCCCTCAGGGCCAATGACACTGTACGTCCTTTCCTGTGCTTCTTGGCCATTTGGACATCTTCTTTGGAGAAATATCTATTCAGAGCCTTTGGCAATTTTCAATGGCCTTATTTGTCTTTTTATGATTGAATTGTAAGAGTTCTCTATCTGACCTACATGTAAGTCCCTTATCAGGTATATCATTTGCACATTTTTCTCCCATTGTGTAGATTGTCTTTTCACTTTCTTCATGGTGTCCTGTGAAGGACAAAATGTTTTAATGTCAATGAAATCCAGTTTATCTATTTTTCCTTTTGTCACTTGTGCTTTCTGTGTCATATTTAAGGAGATTTTGCCTAACTCAGTGTCACAACTTACTCCTGTATTTTTCTTCTAGGAGTTTGTATAGTTTTAGCTCTTACTTTTAGGTTTATAATGCATTTCAAGTTTATTTTTATGTATGGTGTGAGGGAGGGGTCCAACTTCATCATTTGCATGTGGATGTCTGGTTGTCCCAGCCCCATTTGTTGAACACACTATTCTATCCCCATTGAATTATCTTGGCATCCTTGTCGAAAATCAATTGACTGTAAAAGTGCAAGTTTATTTCTAGACTCTCCATTCTGTTTCACTGCTCTATATGTCTATCTCTGTGCACGTCTGGTGCTTTTCTAACCATCTGCCACCTCCAGCCTGGCTCTTACTCTCCAGCTATGTGACTTTAGGCAATGAGTTTCACAGGAAATTCTCCTGTTTAGTTTCTTGAAGTTTCCCCTTAAAAGAAACTTACCCTGGGACTAGTGAGGGTTCCCAGAGGAAAAGAGAGTACAGAAGGTCCTGGGGGTGATGAAGTCTGAATCTACTTCCAGGAGGCCTGGCCAGAACCTTGGATTTCTGGAGAGCTGGATTCTTGCTTTCTAAGACCAGATTCTTGAACGTGATTCTCTGGAATCCCAGCCTGGCACTCCCCTCTGGAAAAAGCAGCAAATTTCCAGGACCAATAATCAGAGTGTCAAGAACTTCTCTCTCTCTTTTTTTTTTTTCACTCTGTCACCCAGGCTGGAGTGCAGTGGTGCAACCATGGCTCACTGCAGCCTCAGCTTCCCAGGCTCAAGCAATCTTCCTGCCTCAGCCTCCCCAGTAGCTGGGACTATAGGTGTGTGCCATCATACCTGGCTAATTTTTAAAAATTTTTGTAGACACAGGGTCTCATTCTGCTGGCCAGGCTGGAAGAACCTCTTTTGACTTGGGAAGAAGAATCCTCTATACCTCCAAGTGAGCTAGGGAGATCTGAGGGCTGAGCGCAGACCTCACCCCTCTCAGAGGCCTGCTGATCTCCTGCAGGCCTGAGCAAAACAGAAGTAACACCACTGTGCTTCTCTGGGGGACAGCAATGGGAAAGGAGAGTTTGGTTTGCAGAATTCCCTTTCAAGAAGGCTGTCTGTGCACAGGACAGCTGTAGGGGAAGTGAGGCTTCTTCCAAGCAGAGCCACCGCACAATGGTGTGTATGGTGGTCCAAGGGGCAGGTAGGTCAGTGGAGGGAGGCTGCCAGTCTGAGATCCCTGGGAAATCCCCAGAAAGGCAAGATTCAGAGCCTCAGCTACCTCTTTTCCCAGGATGCCTGCTGGGTGGAAAATGATCAGCTCCTTCCTCTGTCTTAGAGCCTGAGTGGATGAACCACCAGCCAGACTTGGGCTAATTACATTAACTGGCCCCAGGCGATTACTGTGGCCACAGACTCCAGGGAGCCAGGCTGCTGCTCCACAGGGGAAGCGAGGAGGCTGTGGAGGGAGGCATGGGCTGGCTGGGATCCAGGCCAGAGCTGCAGAGAATTCCCAGAGCACTGAGGGGGAGAAGGTATGAACACGAGCTTCCACCTCTTACCCCAGAAACCCGCGGGGTCTGAGGACCAGGCCTGGGCTACTCTTACCCCCAGGCAAAAGGCTAGACAAGCCCATCCCCAAGACCTCTCCCCCTGCCTGCACCCCTTCTTACCACTCTGGGTGAGTGACATGCAGACGCCCAGCCCCTCCAAACTAGACAAGGTGGAGGCCAGATAATTCCCCATTTGAGAATGATCTCTCTAGTAAATCAGCTTGACCATAAATGTAGTTTACTTCCTTAGAGAGTTGAGGAATGGCTAAGGGTGTGTGTTTTGGATTCAGACATGACTTTTCTACCAGGTTCTGCAACTGATAGTAATAAAAGTGGTTAATGTTTGCTTGTTTGTTTATTTATTTATTTGAGACAGAGTCTCACTCTGTCACCCAGGCTGGAGTGCAGTGGTGCAGTCTTAGCTCACTGCAACCTCCACCTCCTGAGTTCAAGTCATCCTTGTGCCTCATCGGAGCAGCCAGGATTATAGGCGCGCACTACCACGCCCAGCTAATTTTTGTATTTTTAGTAGAGACAGTGTTTCTCCATGTTGGCCAGGCTGATCTTAAACTCCTGACCTCAGACGATCCACCTACTTGGGCCTCCCAAGATGCTGGGATTACAGGCGTGAGCCACCATGCCAGGCTATGGTTAATGTTTATTGAACATTTACTATATACCAGGCACCGTTCTGCTTAACACCTGCTATATCATTTATAACAGTTTTCTAAGGTCAATTCTGTTATTACTTTATCCATTTTACAAGTGTGAAAACTAAGGGTTTATAAAATGTGCCCAAGGACACAGAACTAGAATTCAAACCCAGGCAGGCTGCCTTCCGCGCCCAGGGACCCAGCCACTATGCTCCCCTACCTCTCACTGGAATGTAGCCTTTGGAAGTTTATTTTATCTCCCTAGACCTCGGTGTCCCTTTTTGCTGAATAGGGGTTACAGTAGCACCTGTTGGGACATGAAATGTAACAGACAAGTAAGGGGCTGTGTCACTAGCTCACAGTGAGTGTTCTGGGGGAGGAAAGCTGTTCTTATTTCCTACCCGTGTGGCTCCAGCCCTCACCCTATAAGTGTCAGTGGGGCTGAGGGTAGGGTCAGAACTGTGAGAAGTGACAATGGCCCTGTGGGAGCTCTCAAAGCCAGGCAGTGACATCTCTGGCCTCCCACCCTGGATGCTGGCAAAGGTGGTCAGGAAAGAGGATGCAGCCAGCAGCCCGGAGTCCAATCACACCTCCTCCACCATCTTGCTGTGACTTTTTCTTTCCAAGCCTCAGTTTCCTTCTTTGGAAACTGGGGGTAATCATGCTTTTTACCCCACAGGCTGTCTCAAGGAATGAATAAGATGGCACCTTCAGGCATACAGAAAGTGCTTGGCCGAGATGCTGGCATCATTGTTAGGGCAGGGCAGGAAGTCAGAACAGAGACAATAGGAGCCAACTCAGGACGATAAATGCAGTGGTTGGACATAGGAGTAGCCTTTCCAAGCAGAAGCCACAGGACATGGGGACCAATTGGAAAGATGGGAACAGATGTGGAGACACGGTGGACCTGGCAACGGATGGAGATGGTCCTCTGAGAAGGTTCCAATGCAACCATGTGATCTCACTCAGCAGCCAGCAACTGCAGAAAATGGGCTGCTGGGGTGGAGAGGCTAGGGCGTGCGGACCTCTACAGGATTCCTCCCTGCCAGCCGGAGCTTCTGAGGAGGGCAGCAGAATGAGAAGTAGGGGGCCTGAGACAGCTGGCTGGGCTGAGCTACCACAAGCTGGCTGGAGTGGGGGATGCGGCCCACAGGACTGAGGTGGGAGTGGTCAGGGGCCCTTGAGCTGGACGTGAGAGTGTTCAGAGACTGGCCACTGTCGTCTTGAGTGCCTGGACCTGGTCAGGGAGCTGGAGGAAGGACACCCATGCTGCTCGCCTGCCTGCCACGGGCCTCCCAGCCAGCTGAGGTCACCGGCTGAGTGCCAGTTTAGAGAGGGGACAGACAGATGGGTTTGGGGCTCGGAGGAGCATTTTGAAGCTAACTGGGTCATCTAGCAAGGACGGTCATTTCCCAGCCTCAGCCCCAAAGGTCCAAGCCTGCTGACTGCTTCCTGGACAGGCTTCTAGAACCCTCCCTCCCTCCCTCTCTGAACACAGTTCTGCAAAGAAATGCCCTTGACCATAGCCCACCCTCACTGAGGAACAGGCCCAACTCTTTCCATCAGCTGTCCCTCTAATCCCCCTACAGCCTGCAGGGCGGAGCCTGTGGTGCCTCAGTATGAGCGCCTACAGAGGTCAGGAGACATGCCCACTGTCCCACAGCAGTGAGTGGCACTGAGATCAGAGCTCAGGTCTTCTGGGACCAGAGCCCTTGACTTTCCCACTCCATGAAGCTGCCAGGAAAACAGAGAGACAGCCACATCTCTGAGTGTGGGACAATGTGGTAGCCATATGGATCTCTGGATCAAGGGCCTCCCAAAAGTCTTGGAAGTCAGTGGGGTGGGGATCTGTATCCCCATTTTACAGAGAAGAAAACTGAGTCTGCTAATAAAAGGAAGGCTAGAGTTTGAATCTGAATATTCTCTGATTGCCACTCTTCTTCCGTGGGGACCTGAGGCCCTGAGCTGGGGAGGGAAGCGAGGCCTTTGAAACCTCTGACCCATTATTGTGACTGGATGAATCAGACAACCCAGTCAAGCAGTTTTTGGTGCATCTTGTCCCTGGGGAATAGAGCTAGCAGCTTGTCATCAGCCCCTCTCCAAGGGAACTTGGAGCCTAGGACAGAAACAGACCACTTGCTCATTCATTTCTCACACTTAAAAATCCTTTGATTCAAGCAATATTTGTGAGCACCTACTATGCACCTGCCGTGGGGGGAACACTGAGAGAGTCCCACCTCCCTTCAGGTAGCTATACAAATTATAAATTCATTTTGATATAGGGCAGCAAGGATACAATCTAATAGCAATGAAGTTCTCAGTTAAAAGGTACCAAATGTTGCTCCAGGCACTTAAATATATAAATTCATTTAATCCTCACAATCCTTAGGAGATGTATACTTCTATTATTTTTATTTTAATAAATGAAGACATTGAGGCCCAGAGAGGTTAAGTAACTTGCCCAAGGTCACACAGTGAGTCAGTGACAGAATTTGTTTTCAAACCCGGATTGCCTGGCTTGGGAGCTTCTCTATAGCCTCTCATGAGATGGCCCATTGAGCCCTCCTGAGCCAACTGAAGAGATTCTTCTGCTTCTGGAATTATCTAGGCAGGTGTCTGAAGCCCCCTGGTGCCCTCACCAACTCCCTGGATCTTCTGTGTCGCACATACCAGGGCTCCCCTCTTGTTCCAGAGTCAGATCGGCATCAGCCTCCCAGGCCCCGCCAGAGCAGGCCTGCAGGTGCATCATTAAACCTTGACAAGTGTGAGGTCAGTAGGATGCTTTCTCCTCTCCACCCCTGGGAGCTGGATTTAGTGGCTCCAGCAGAAGGTAAACTTCCCCTCCCTGGAAAAGGCCCCTTAATTACTAGTGATATGTGGCTGTTGAAACTGCAGTGCCTCGGGCCCAGTGATTTAAGGGGCAGGCAGGAAGTGGAAGTTACAGGTGTTAACAGAGCTGTATCAGGAGCTGGGAGAGCAGGGATCATAGCGTGAGGAGGCCATAGCTGCCCCTGTGGGAATGCTGCCCACAGGCACTCTTAGGGAGAGAGACGTGATCCCACCGCCTCAGGTACAGAAGGGGAGACTGAGGCCAAGATCACACTGCAATTTGGCTTGGCCTGAAACTCAGCAGCCCTGACTCTGCTGCCAACTTGCAGTGAATCCCTGGACTCAGTTTCTCCATCTGCATATGAGAAGCTCATGTGCTGTAGAGAAGCTCCCAAGTCAGGCAATCTGGGCTTGAAAACCACCAACTCTGAGGCGGAAGACTTCACTCACTCCCTAGGAGCGATAATCACAATAATTTTCATAACAAAAACTAGCACTGATTGAGTGCTCACTGAATGCCAGGCATTCTACTAAGTTCTTTAAGAGCTTTCTTTGGTTTAATTCTCACAACAGCTACTGAGGTGGTCATTCTTGTTATTCCCATTTTACAGAAGAGGAAACCGAGGCTCAGAGAGAAGAAGCAACTTGCCCAAGACCGCATGGCTTAGGGAGTGGCCAAATGGAGCGTCCAAGCCTCTCTCTCTGAAGCCAGAGCTTGTCCTCTCTGCTCTGGGACATAAGGTCCAGTTGGCCCTCAAGGAGTCCATGAATGATGGGTGAGAGAGAAAAGGGCACAGGTTTCCAGAATTCCAGCAGAAGAAAAATAGGGATGATGGGGGAGGACTAAGGTGCAAGCTAAGAGATGAGGACGTTCCCAGGAGGGAGTCTCCTCCAGAGGAGGGCATCAAGAAGGCTTCATGGAGGAGGTGGCATGGAGCTGGGTCTAGCAGACGGGTGGAGAGATAGGACAGGAGGTGCTGCAGGCAGAAGGAGCTCTGTAGGCAACAATCAGGGGCAGAAAAGCATGGCAAGAGGGGAGACCCCTGCATGGCAGGAACCCAAGGCATGAGAAGGAGCAGGGAGTAACATATCATCACAACAGCATGCATCACAACAGCAATCACCACAACAGCAATTACCACAACAGCACTCACCACAACAACAATCACCACAACAGCAATCATCATAACAATCACCACAACAGCACTCACTACAACAACAATCACCACAACAACACTCACCACAAAAACAATCACAACAGTCACCACAATAGCACTCACCACAACAAAACTCACCACAACAACAATCACCACAACAGCAATCACCACAACAATCACCACAACAACACTCACAACAATCACCACAACAATCATCACAACAACACTCACAACAATCACCACAGCAGCAATCACCACCACAACACTCACCACAACAACAATCACCACAACAACACTCACCACAAAAACAATCACCACAACAATCACCACAATAGCACTCACCACAACACTCACCACAACAATCACCACAACAGCACTCACCACAACAATCACCACAACAGCACTCACCACAACAATCACAACAGCAATCACCACAACAGCACTCACCACAACAGCACTCACCACAACAACAATCACCACAGCAGCAATCACCACAACAATCACCACAACAGCACTCACCACAACAGCAATCACCGCAGCAATCACCACAACAGCAATCACCACAACAGCACTCACCACAACAACAATCACCACAACAGCACTCACCACAACAGCAATCACCACAACAACACTCACCACAACAACACTCACCACAACAGCACTCACCACAACAACAATCACAACAGCACTCACCACAACAGCAATCACAACAGCATTCAATACAACAGCACTCACCACAACAATCACCACAACAGCAATCACCACAACAATCACTGCAACAGCAATCACCACAACAATCACCACAAAAACAATCACCACAACAATCATCACAACAGCACTCACCACAACAATCACCACAGCAGCACTCACCACAACAGCAATCACAACAATCACAACAGCACTCAATACAACAGCACTCACCACAACAATCACCACAATAGCAATCACCACAACTGCCCTCACCACAACAGCACTAACCACAGCTGACATTTTATTCATCACTTGGCAGGTGTCAGGTGTGGGTCTACATACTTTATGTAGTGCTCACAAGAACCCTAGAAAGTAGATCTTATGATGACCCCATTTCACTGATGAGGAAACTGTAGCCAAGCACACTGTGGCTCATTCCTATAATCCTAGCACTTTGGAAGGCTGATATGGGATGATCTCTTGAGCCCAGAAGTTCAAGACCAGCTTGGACAACATAGGGAGACCCCATCTCTACCAAAAAAAAAAAAAAAAAACCTAAACTAAATTAAAAAAATAACAAATCACATGAGGAAACTGAGGTGCAGCAGGAATAAGTGACTTGCCAAGGTCACCCAGCTGGTAGGTGTCAGAACCATGATACAATCGTCAGCCCTGTCCCTGAGCCCATGGAAGGTCTACTGCTGTGTCCAGTCCTGAGGAAGCAGGAAGTGGTGAGGAAAGGGCCATCTCTCCTCCAGGCTGTCACGGGCCCTGCTCACCCACTGTCCACTTGACTTGGCTACAGGCAGAGAGGGAAGGAGAGACCCTGAATCCAGTGCCATCCATCCACCAGATATGGGGAGCCCGTAGCCAGGATGCCTGAAGAGCCAGATGGGCCAGGGGACGCTCCCTGCAGCAGCCTGTGTGTGGGGAGCAGGAGTGAGTGTGGAGAGAGTATTTCCTAGGGAACAAAAGTGCATTCCAGGTCCCAACACCTGGGTCATGGCAAGGCCAGAGGAAGAGGCCTCAGGCGCTGGGTCTCTGAGACACCGTCACTCTCAAGTCCTGCCACTCTGGTCAGAAGTTGAGTTCCTTTGTGAATGAGGGCTCGATCTGCCTCACCCTGCTCTTTACAAAGATGTAATCCAAGAGATATTCAATCAAGCAAATGGAGTTCAATGTTTATTGCAGAACCTGAGTGATGGGTGCATGAATGTTCATTGTACAATTACTTGAACTTTTTGGTAGGTTTGGAAATTTGCAGAGTACAATGTCACAGAGAAAAAAATGCATCCCCCTCCCAAAAATCGCCCTTCTCTACAACTCCTCATCTCCCCTGGAAATTGCTTTCTGAGGAGCAAGCGGCAAGAATGATTTACTTGCTCTCTGACTCACAAAATCAATCCTAAAATGCTGAAAGGACAGGAAAGACGGCGGCCACACTGCCCCCCCGGGAAATCTCCTGCTTGAAGGAAGGCTCGGAGCCAGGCCGTGAGTGCGGTGGGAGGTAGGGGCAGGGAGATCGGCAGGAGTGGCCCAGTGGTGCTGCGGGTGGTCCAGAGGCTGGGAGTGGCTCAGAGCACTGAGCTGTGGAAACCATGAGGCCTTCTTACCACTGCCAAATTTAGAGGACAGGTGGGCCCTTCGACACCGTGCTCTGCACCTCTAACTGTCTGGATGAGGAAACCGAGACCCAGGAAGGGGAAAATGATGGCCAAGTCATGGAGAAAGTCCACGGCGAAGCTGAGACAGAATCTTCAGCCCCCTGACTCTTGGTTGACACCTTTTCCCCAGACACAATAATAAACTAAAAAAGCCGTAACAACTAGAATTGCTCTTCTGCTCGCTAAGTGACAGTACTTCATTCCCCACAAGCACCCTCGCATGAGACAGCCACCCGTGCCATCTTCATTCTATGGGGGCGGGGGGTGGTGGGTAGGGTGGGCAGGAAGTCATCAATGGACTCGAGGACACACCGCTTCTAAGCAGAAGGGCTGTGACCTCGGAGCCAGGTTTCCCAGGCCTTAGGCCTTCAAGGCCAGGGTTAAGCTCTGTTCTAAGCCTCAGAAAGCCAAGGCTGGTGTTTGAAGCGACACAGTTTTCCTGGAAGGGACAGAGGTTTTGGACGCTGGGGGAAGATGAAGAGGGGTCTACCCACAGCCTCCAAGCCCAGCCTACTGCTCTCTGCGGGGAGGACGAACAACAGCTCATAAGGAGCTGGTGCTCTGCCACTGGCCAGTTCTTGAATGTGCCTCCCTACCTACCTCCCCAAGCTTCCGTGGGCTTCCAGAGGCTTCTCTCATAAAGTTGCAAGTATGGTACATGGTGAAATTGCCCATGTGTGTAATACTCACCTCTCGGATATATTGAAAACATTCCCCAAATTGGCTAGCTTTGCTGCTATTTAAAACAGATTCATGTTACACCCCATAGATTTCATCTCTCTAGACACGGCACCTGTCATGGGGCTTAAACACATTCTCTCTATTGCCACATAAACTACCGAGCGGAGGCAGGCACAGGCAGTGGCCACCCACAGGCTGCAGGGCAGGTTGCTTCCAGCCAGCAAAACTCCAGGTGCAGAGAGGGTCTGCATGGGCCTAGAGGCCTAGGGCGCCAATCAGAAAACTGGAGACATTGACAAGCAGCCAATCAAGGCATGAGTAGACAGTTGCACCGGTTGTGGGGAGTGGAGCTTTGGAGATTTGAAGTCCTTTGACCCAATCAGTGTATAGGGCCAGGGAGGCTCCAGAGGGTTCTCCCCTGCGCCCCTCTGCTGAGGCCTGGGGTAGCCTGGCTAAGGTTCTCCAGTTCCCCCAAGCCTTTCTTTTTCTATCAGTAACCATCTTCACTCCTGTTTACTGAGCACCTACTATGAACCAAGCCCTTAGTTCACATAATTGCACCATCAAGTGCAGTGACCCTCATTTAGACCCTCATTTATGACCCTCACTTAGAGATGCACTAACTGAAGCTTGCATAGATTAAAGCAGCGGTCCACATACTTGAACTTGCATTAGAATCTCAGAACTTGTTAAAACTCACCCCGTCCCAGGTTGAGCAGGTCTGGAATGGGGATCAAGGATTTGCATTTCTAGTGAGTTCCCAGATGATTCGGATGCTGGTGGTCCAGGGAACACACTTGGAGAACCACCAGGTTAAAGGACTAGTCTTGAAAATAGTGCTAGAATACAAATCTAGATCCAACACAAAACCTGTGGCCTGGGCTGCCCAACACCCCTTTCTTTACAGGTGTGTGGCATTTTATTTCTCCACCAGCAATAGCCTCAGTTGGGTCTGCTCTGCCCAGCTTCACTGATTCACTGCCTAGAAGGCTGCCTTCCCCGTCTGCAGCACCCTCCTTGTTCACCCAGAGCAGCCAGCCAGAGCCTCCAGCTGGGGCTGTTAATTTTATCTTCTACTACTGCGAAAGCACAACAGCTGGCAGGGGAGGGGCAAGACAGGTGAGCGGGTGCTTCCAGGCACCTCCCTGCAGAGCGGAGGCGGTGTGGGTGGATGATGCCCGCAGCTACTGGGATCCTTCATGAACCCACTCCACCCAGAATGGCCCCCATCTCAGATTCTGGCAGTGACCTGGACCCTGGGCCCTCCACCCCTCACCACTGCGCCAAGCACAGGAGCTCCCATGGCCGCTTTCAAGTTAGGGGGTGGGGTTAGATTCAGCTCTGCAGCTGCCACATAAAAGGGTCTATTGCAGCCCATATAAGCACAGACGCCACGTTTATCTCTCCTGTCACTGATGGCGGTTCCATTCAGGGGCTTTTTGTTGTTGTTGTTGTTGTTGTTCCTTGGCTGCTGTTACTCCTCAGTTCAATATTTAATTTTCCCATAAACCACAGAGTTGCACTTTTTTTCCCTCTCTCTTTTTCTTGCCAGGGACTCCCTCCCACTAGTGGGATCTGTCTCTTTGGGTCTCTGCTGGGAGAGAAGGGCTTAGGGTGGGGCTGGAGATTTATTTCAGCCTTTCCAACTTGGGCAGGGATTGGAGGGGAGGATGCCTGGGCCCTTCCCCCCAATCTATTCACTCAGTCACTTGGAAAATATTTATTGAGCAAATCCTGGTGTGCCAGGCTCTTGGGTGCAGCAATAGGTAAGAAGACTTCCCTGCCCTCATGGTGCTTACATTCTAGTGAGGGTGTTGGAGGAAAAGAGAAGTGTGTGAACCAATATGTGAAATAATTATACACTGTGAGGTGCTCTATGAAGAAAATATACAAACTGCTGGGGCCCAAAACAAAAGAGAACTTAGCTTAGATTGAGGGGTGACATTTGAGCTGAGACTTCTTGAAAGTCCTGAAAGGGCTCAGCCAGGCTAAAAAGCTGAGTGAAGGACTTCAGGCAGGGGAAGCTGCAGATGCAAAGTCCCTGTGGCTAGAAAGAGCTAAGCGTGTTCATAGATCCAAAGAGAAAAATATCTCAGTGTGTTTGGAGCATGACGATGGGAGGGTATTGGTCAAGGTGTAAGGTTGAAGAAGGGAGCAAGGTCCACAGCACTGCAGGGTCTTCTGGAATTTTCTTCCACAGACGGTCTATGTGCTTTCCTGTGCCGGGAGAAATGAAGAAAACAAACAGACATTGAAATTGAACCCCTATTGCGTGGCTGGGCGACACTAGTTCTGAGGCTAGGTGGAAGAAAGACAAAGCTCCAACTTCCAGGGAACACGCACTCTAGTGGGGAGACAGACATTGACCCAGAACAGAATAACAAGCAGTAAGGAGTATGACAAGCACAGGGTGCTCCAGGCACCCAGAGGACAGGCTCTAACCCTGTCTGGAAAAACCCAGGAAGGCTGCCTGGAGGAGGCACCATCTGAGGCCAGCCTTAAAGGATGAGGTGGAGTTAAGCAGCAGAAGGACCAGTGTGTGCAGGGCACAGAGGAGATGAGTAAAGTGAAGAGGGAACCACAGGCAACTCAGCATTGCTGAAGCAGGGAGGGCTTCCCAGAGGAGGTGCTCTTTTGAGCAGATTCTTGAAGGAGCAGAGAAAGAGACTAGTGGAGATGATGGGGAAGAAACTAAGATGTGTGGAACCAAAAGAAAAAAAAAGAAAGAAATTAAAATAGGGAACATTTATATTCACGGACACTTTTATATTAAGAAGGTGATTTTCTTCTTTTGTGAAATATGGTGTAATGACTAAGAGCTGATTGAAAAGGAAGGCAGTCAATAGAGCAGGCATGCTGAGAGGAAAGAATGGATTTTTTTGCAAACAATATAATTCTGAACTTGTCTCTCCCCTCCCCAATCCCTCCCCCAAACCTAATTGATTACCACCCCGTGATGAATGACACTGGGAGCCAGAGTGTGCTAAGCACCTTCGCAGAGTGGTACCCGAGGAGCTGGAGAGATTTTCCCTTCCTCAAGACAATGGTTACTCCTGGGAGGGAAAGAAATTCCCCTATACATTGTTCTCAGCCAAGAGAGGGGCGTGGGCCATTGGAGAGGTAATATAATTAAAGCTTTCCTGTTTGCTCAGCACTTTGCTATCCTTACAGAAGGTTTATGGTTATTTTTCCATTTGCTTCTCCTCTCAAAAACCCTGGAAGCTAAGAGGCTGGCAGGGTATGTCTTATTGAACTCATTTGATAGATGGGAAGACTGACGACCAGAGGCATCAACTGATTTGCCCAAAGTTCTACGGGATGTTGGGAGCAGAGCCTGGGCTAGAACCTTGGTCTGACTGTATTAGAGTCAGCACCCTGAGAGAAGTGGGAGTGAACCTCATGGAAGAGAATTTAACTCTAGTACTCACAGTTTGACACAGGCGTGGGGCGGATTTCCCTCTCCAATAATTCTGGGATTTATATCAGATCAGGTTTGTGTTCCCAAATTTCAAAGGCCACGGGATGATTTACAGAGCCAAGAGGAGCTGCCACATTGTCTCCAAAGTGAGTTATGATGACCGAAATAAAGTTCTGCTTTCAAGATAAAGACAGGCAATATTTCAGAGTTAATTTCATAAAACCGATCATCCGACCATTACCTCCCTGTGTCGATGTTAACTGTTGAGTCTAAAATAACTTCAACTCCTGCCTCCCTTGGTGGCCATGGAACAGGAGTGATGGAGGTTGGCTGTGACATGCAGCTGTGTCAGATGGGAAGCCACTTTCTCTTTCCCGATGCTAGAAAAAATTATTCATGGAAACTTCTAGCAGCAATTCTCTCCTCTTAAGGCAAAGTAAAAAAATAAACTAGAAAGTCAACTGGTTTGGTTGGGGGTGGGGGCAGGGGTCAGTGGATTCCACGGAGTTTTATGGTGGTGCCCTTTGTTGATCATCATAGTGGACTTATAGAATAGGGTCGGCCTTTCCTACTGCCCAGGTCTGGTGTTACACAAATGGAATAATGTGTCTGGAAGTGGTTTGTAAATTATGAAGCTCTGCCCATGTCAAGATTTTTTTTTTTTGTGGATGGAGTTTCGCTCTTGTTGCCTAGGCTGCAGTGCAATGGCGCAATCTCGGCTCACCGCAACCTCCGCCTTCCAGGTTCAAGTGATTCTCCTGCCTCAGCCCCCTGAGTAGCTGGGATTACAAGCATGCACCACCATACTCGGCTAATTGCGTATTTTTAGTAGAGACACGGTTTCTCCATATTGGCCAGGCTGGTCTTGAACTCCCGACCACAGGTGATCCGCTTGCCTTGGCCTCCCAAAGTCCTGGGATTATGGGCGTGAGCCCCTACACCTGGCCTAGATTCTTACTATTACTACTACAACTACGACTACTGCTTATTCTTCCCCAAGCAAAATATGCCTGCGTGGTGTCTCTTCGCCTTAGAAGGGTCATTTCAGATGAATGATGCTGATGAGTGTGATGGGTGTGTTTACTCTCCCACCCCCCCACACACACCCCAGAGAGCATTGCACTGTCACAGGCATTTCAGAAAACACAGCCTCAAAGGCCACAAAAATGAGGCACTGATGGTGGGAGCACTGGACATCGCCGTCTAAAGGTGATAACAGAAGAGTGGGAGGGAGATTGGTGAGCCAGGGGTCTTCATTGATGAGTCTTTGCCGCCTGGATCTCGTGTGAATACAGTAAAACACAGGCAGGTGGCCTCACCTTACACTGCTCATTCTGTTACCTGACTTTCTACTTGGGATTATTCTTGTCCAGGAAGTCATGTAGAGTTGATATCTGTGTTCACAGCTGATCTTCCACCTTTGATTGAACACGTCCTGGGGCATGGGATCTATCCCAGGCATAGGGCACATTAAAAGCTGCTGGCTTTTGATCTTGGTTGGCCAGAGACTGTAACAGGGATGGGAATGGCGATGAGGATGGAGACGGCATTGGGGTTGGGGATGGGATGGAAACAGAAAGGAGAATTGAGTTGGAGATGGGGATAGAGATGTGGTAGAGATAAGTGTGGGGACAGGAATAGAAGTGGTGATAGGAATGGAGGTGGGGATAGAGATGGGGGAGAAGATGGAGTTGAAGTTGGTCATGAGATGGAGACAGAAATGAGGAGAGAATAGGGGATGGCGATTGAGGATGGGGAGGGATGGAAATGGAGCTGAATGTGAGGATAGAGACAGAGATGAGAATGGAGAGGGAGTGGAGGTGGGGATAGAAATGGGAATGGAGATGAGGATGGGGAAAGGGATGTGGATGGGGATGGGATGGAGATAGAGACACAGATGGAGATGGGCATAGGGTAAAGATAAGAATAGAGAAGGAGATTGAGATTGAGATGGGGCAGGAGATTAAGATGACGATGGGGAAAAAGATGAGGGAGGAGATGGAGATGGGAATGAGGTTGGGGATGGGGACAGATATGGGAATGGAGATGAAGACGGGTTTGGAATGGTGATAAAGATGAGGAAGGAGATGGAGTTGGAGATGAAGGTGGAGTGAGGATGAGGGTGGAAATGGGGATAAAGATAAGGAAGGAGATGAAGATGGAGATGGGGATGGGGATGGGGATGAAATGGGGAAAGGGATGGGGATGAGGATGAGGGTAGGAAGGGTGATGGGGATGGGAACGGAGATGGGGAATGAGGTGGGGGTGGGGATGGGAATGGAGATGGGGGATGAGGTGGGGATGGGGATGGGGATGAGGTGGAGGAGGAGGTGAAGAGGGGGAGTAGGGTGGGAATAGGAGTGTAATAGGGGAAGCCTAAGTGAAGGAAGGCTGTAAACTCTGAGGCTCTGAAACTGGCTTTTATTGGGCTATGTGGGTAGGAATGCCGTACTTGGTCAAGAGAAGGGAAAGAGAAAAGAAGAGGGAGATGCTAATAGTGACATGCAGGGTGAAGCATCTGTCAGGAGCCAGGGACTCCTGGATGGAGATGGCTCCCTGACTGCCGACACTCAGAGCCATCCACCAAGAGACAGGAGGTGAGATGCAGAGTGACATTTTCCTAGGACTCACTGATTGGGGAGTATATTGATGGGGAGGGTGTGGGAAGCCTGAGGTGTCCACACTGATATTAACAGCTCTGCTATGTCATCGTCCATACAACTGAAATCTGTTATTGTCTTACGAGCTTGATTAACTATACATATTGCTAACACCTGCTCAGAAATATAACGAGGGATGGGAACACAGCTCCAATCAGGGTCTGTGTGGGTGGTGCGCGTGACTCAGGTGCAGATCTCCTGTGTGTGTGTATGAATGCTTGTGGGGGTGGGGAGTGTAAGCACCATGCTGTGCAAAGAACCCTAGCCAGGATTTGGAAGGCGAGGGGCCATTCCAGGCTCTGCCACTGACTTAGGGTATGATTGTAGCCAAACCTGTGTCTCTCTCTGATCTCAGTTTGCTTACTTATAAAATGGAAAGTCTAGACCAGAGTTGTTCAAGAGAAACATAATGTAAACTACACATGTCACTGTAAGTTTTCTAATAACCACATTAAGATAAGTTTAAAAAGGAAAAGGTGAAATTAATTCTAGTAATATATTTATTAAACCCAATATATCCAAAATATTATCATGTCAACATGTTACACTTACAATATATCTTACACTCTTCTTAAAAACGAAGACTTCAGTTTTACACTTATAGCACATGTGAACCTGAACAAACCACATTTCAGGTGCTCCCCTGCTGCATGTGTGAGTGGCTACTCCATGGGACAGCCTGAATCTAGGGCATTTTCTGATCTCCTCACTAAACTGTGAATGCCCCAAAGGTACGACCATGTTTTATTCCTCCAGTCCTTAGCAAGGAGGCTCAAACAAGAATGCTAGTAAATCACATTGACAATAAGCACAGCTAATATGTAATTGGGTGCACTTTCAAAACACTTTGCAGGCACTACATTACTGAATCTTCACAAATACCTTATAATTCAGTTTTTCAGATCAGGAAACCAGGCTCAGAGAGGTTAAGTAACTTGCCCAAGGTCACACAGCCAATAAGTGGTACAGCTGATCTTTGAAATTTGGCTAGTCTGATCTAGAGCCCACCTCCTTAGCCATTGTCCTATACTACCTCCCTTATTTGTAGTCTTACAAATAATTAAAATTGCTACCTTGCCTTGCAGGTAACTTACACATGCCATCACATTTACTCTTCAAAGCAAACCTCTCAGAAGCCAGGCACAGTGGCTTACACCTGTAATCCTAACACTTTGGGAGGCTAAATTGGGAGGATCACTTGAGGCCAGGAATTCAAGACCAGCTTGGACAACATAACAAGACCCTAGCTCTACAAAACATTAAAAAAAAAAAAAAAGCTAAAAACAAACAAACAAACAAAACAAAAAAACAAGAGTGGTGGCACACACCTGGGGTCCCAGCTACTTGAGAGGCTGAGGCAGGACAATTGATCACTTGAGCCCAGGAGGTCAAGGCTGCTGTGAGCCATGATTGTGCCACTTCACTCCAGCCTGGGTAACAGGGTGAGACCCTGCCAAGAAGAAAGAAAGAAGGAAGGAAGGAAGGAAGGAAGGAAGGAAGGAAGGAAGGAAGGAAGGAAGGAAGGAAGGGGAGAGAAAAAGAAAAAAGAGAGAGAGAGGGAGGGAGGGAAGAAGAGAGAAAGAGAAAGAAAGAAAGAAGGAAAGAGAAAGAGAAAGAAAGAAAGGAAGGAAGGAAGGAAAGGGAAAGAAAAGAAAGAGAAAGAAAGAAAAGACAGAAATAAAGAAAGAGAAAGAAAGAAAGAGAAAGAAAGAAACAAAAGAGAGGGAGGGAAGGAGGGAAGAAAGAAGGAAAGAAAGAGAGAAGAAAGAAAGAGAAAGAAGGAAAGAAAGAAAGGAAGGAAGGAAGGAAGGAAGGAAGGAAGGAAGGAAGGAAGGAAGGAAGGAAGGAAGGGGAGAGAAAAAGAAAAAAGAGAGAGAGAGGGAGGGAGGGAAGAAGAGAGAAAGAGAAAGAAAGAAAGAAGGAAAGAGAAAGAGAAAGAAAGAAAGGAAGGAAGGAAGGAAAGGGAAAGAAAAGAAAGAGAAAGAAAGAAAAGACAGAAATAAAGAAAGAGAAAGAAAGAAAGAGAAAGAAAGAAACAAAAGAGAGGGAGGGAAGGAGGGAAGAAAGAAGGAAAGAAAGAGAGAAGAAAGAAAGAGAAAGAAGGAAAGAAAGAAAGAAAGGAAGGAAGGAAGGAAGGAAGGAAGGAAGGAAGGAAGGAAGGAAGGCAGGCAGGCAGGCAGGCAGGCAGGCAAGCAATACTCTCCTCTCAGGAAGGTTCTAGGTGTCTGAGCTCTGTTGGCTCAGTGAAGGTAAGAAAGAATGAATGAGTGATTTTAAAGGAACCACCTGCCTGGTTCTGAGCCTCTAGGATTCTTGGAGGGTATCCTGATACCTACTCACCTGCCATCACCAGCCACGCCAGAGTTTTATGCTAAGCTCTAACTGCAGAGGTCACTGATCTTTAGGGTAACTGAGTAACTGGAGCCACCCACAGCATCCGTTCCTGATGGAATTGGATTATAAGGCATCCATGGAAGGTAGGTGAATGTTCCTGGTGGTTCAAATGTGTACTTACATCTAAAGGCACCAATAGATACAAGCTCACTTTTTCTTCCCAAAGGTTGAGGTGGCTCAGCTTCATGTCAAAGGCTGGGCTCTGGAGTCAGACGGTCTGAGTTCAAATCCTGGCTCTTCCTCATACTGGCACTGTGAGCCTGAGCAAGTTGCTTCACCTCTTAAGTTTCCCCATCTGTAAAATGGGAATAAATAAACCCAGCTCGTAGACTGATGGTGAAGACGGAAATAATGCACACACGTTAAGAACTCAGAACGGGTCCCGATTCCTAAGTGTTAGCCATTGTGGGTTCTTGTGTGGGATCCAGGTTTTCGGTCGAGTGTTGGAAAAGTTAGACTGCAGTATCTGCAATTTCTAGGTAATTGACGTGTTCTGGTGTATTTCTCCCTTCTCGGAATTCCTATCCCGCTTACCATCTGTTTTATGCGATGTTACGCTTAATTACAATTCTCCATCTATTGTTCTCCCATTGTCTTCTGTGTGCTCTGCTTCTCTTGCCGACAGCATGAGTTGGCTCCCTGAATGAATGAATGACTCATACCTGATTTCATTTCACTAGGCCTTGAAATAGAGTTGCCCGTGTGTCTGTTGCCCCCAACTGACTGTGAACTTTGCAATGCTTTACCTGTTTCATCATTGGGCACCTCCTGGCAGCACCTGGCATCATTCCCGGCACCTAGTAGGTGTCAGGAAATGTTTGTCGAATTTAATTAAACTTAACTGGAGTGAAAACCCCCTGCAGGAAGGAAAGGCCCACACCTCTTTATTTTCTCTGCTTCCCTCCCTGTGCATGGCCCAAGGCTGGGTAAGTCAGAATTGACGGATTTTCCCAAGCGAGGCTCTAAGATTCTGGCTCCTGTCCTGCTGATTATGAAGTGGTTAGGGAAATAATATCAGAAATCACAATAATAGCAAATTCCTACCATATGCTAAGCCTTTCATATGCATTAGCTGGTTTTGTCCTGCAAAAATGTCGGCTAAGTATTAATGTTATTCCCATTTAGCAAACTGGAGGACTGAGGCTCACAGTTTTGGTGACCTGCCTAAGCACGTGGAGGTGGTAGTGACTGAGCTGGGATTCGGACCCAAGTGTGCCTGATGGCCCAGCCCCTACCCCTTGCGATGCTCCGTAGTGTCTGGAGCAAGGGTTTTGACAAACCAGCCAGGGGCAGTGGGTGAGGAGAGAAGAGAGGTTCAGTGGGTGGGAGGGGTGGCCAACAAAAACAAGCCAACTTCCAGAAAGGAAGGAAGGAAAGACTCCTGGCCACAAATACCTGTCCAGATGCCCCCATCCGAGTGTATGGTACCATCTTCCCCAGCTGAAATTCCCGCTCTGTTTTCAGTCTCTTCCAAATGCAAGCCAGACGATGTCACTGCTCTCACTGAAAACTTTCAGTGGCTCCCCATTGCTCTCAGAATAAAGAAGAAAAACCTGTAACCCATGCTTTAAAGATAAATCAGCCCTCTGGGGGCTAGGGCAGAAGAAGGAGGGAAAAAGCCCCAAAGTGTAGCAGTTGCTGTTTTTTGTGATGTGAAAATACTCACTGTGACAAGTTACAAACGGTTAACTGCTGGTTCACAGAAATCCCGAAAATGTCACAACCTGTTTCAGCATGCCAGTTCAAGTCATAATCCCCCTGACAGCATGCCACATGCTCTGTGCCCTGCCCATATGCCCAGCCCCGCTGGGCACCACATTCCCCCTGGCCTGCCCCGCTCTCTCCTGGCCAACCTACTGCCAGGCCCTGGCACAAAAATAAGCCAGGCATAGTGGCACACACCTGTGGTCCCAGCTACTTTAGAGGCTGGGAATCTCAGGGTTTGTTAAAACTCAAGGTGTTAAAACTCAAAGCTCCTTCTACCTGCCATGCTATCTCCCACCCACTCTTGTGACCTCAGATCACAGCAGCAATGTGGCTGCTTCAGCAGCGTCTGCCCGGAACTCCCAGGCTCGGGCAGAGTCCCCTCAACACACCGTGATTCCTCTGGGGATCAGATGCACTTCACACTTTGATCTGTGCCATCTCTTGATTCCTGTCTGTCTTCTGCACTAAGCTGCAAGCTCCAGGAGGACAGGGCTCTTGTCTATATTCCCAGCAAGGACATCTTCCTCACTGTAATGGATGCCAATGGCACCCCCTGGAGTTCGACAACACCTGCCCTCCCCTACCCCGGCACCCAACATGGACCTGGGCCATCTTAGGTGGTCAGTGAACTCTTCCTGAATCTCCCAGTTGAGTCTTTGTCTTCCTGTGCTTCCTTTTGGGGCAGCTCCTCCCACCTCCATTGAAGTGGTGGCCGCTGACACACCAGCCCCCTTCAGCCGCTACCAAGCCCAGAACTTCACGCTAGTCTGCATCGTGTCTGGAGGAAAACCAGCACCCATGGTGAGTACCTCTGGAGTGCCCAGCTCCTTCCCATCTGCCGAACCACCCTGCTTCGGGGCTGGTCCAGCTGTAGGTGTCTCCACTGTGCCTGGAGAGGGAGTGGTTGGCCAGGGCTGACTCTGTCCCCATCTGCCTTTGTCCGATCCCATTTACCCATCGGATCGGCCCAGGCATCCATGTGCCCCTGTTGCTCCCCATCTCCCCATGCTGAGAACCCCCACTCCTCCTGGAGGCAGAGTCCTAGAACTTCACAGCAGGAGTGGCCTTCTAGGGAGCCCAGGATCCAGCATGTCAACCTCAGTTATTGAGTCCAACGGAGACAAATGAAAGGGGGCCCCGAGAGGGAAAGGGGCTTGTCCCAAGTCACCATGGCACTCCCGACAGAGCTGGGTCTCAGGTCCGTGTCTCTAGCTCCAGGTTCACTGGCCTTCCCAGAAGCCCATGTGATCATCAGGAATCCCATCTGAAAGAAGGAGGGAGAGGATGGAAGGGAGAGAAGGAAAGGAGAGAAGGAAGGGAGGGAAGAGAGAGGAAATTCCTTTTTGACCAACTTATTAGACCCAGCGTAGTTTCTTAGATATTTGTCAGTGCAGTTCATGAGATTTTTCATGACCTCTTGAAGGGGTTAGGGTAGGAGGTGCAGCGTCTGGAGAGCTGGGGTCCCAGCCATGCTGTACTCACCGAACCAATGGTGAGCAGGAAATCCCCCCTCCCCACCTCTGCCTCTGTTTCTGCAACGAAGTTGAGGGGGCTGGACAATATTCATTTTTCAGCTTTTTTAGAAGCACAAGGACCCTTTTGGTCTAAATGGTATACAGGGAAACCTCATATGTATGACATTTAAAAGTGAAGAGAGGCCAAGTCACTCTCATTGACACCTGAAGCACCACTTTAGAACCCGTAGGGTTCCATGAAGCCTGTTTGGAGAACCTTCAAGCTACGTACCCTTTCGTTTTTGACATTTTGTAATACTTTGTGTCTTGATCCTATGAGTTTCATACAGTACTAGGATTTAGCAAGGTGTGGAGCTAGAGCAATGGGTATGTAGGGTTACAGTTCAAGACGGGAGCCAAATGGTTCCCCTCATTCCAGACCCAACTGTCTCCCAGGCATGGTCCAATGGTGTGGCCTTGGGAATCTAGGCCAGCCCTGCCTTGGGAACTGGGGCAGGGTGGTAAATGGGTATGTAGAGGCCCAGGACAGGGCAGTAAGCAGGTGCACAGAGACACAGGTGAGGCAGCAGGCAGGGGCACAGGGATGCAGAGACACAGGTGGGGTGGTGGGCAGGGGAGTAGAGACACAGGTGGAGCAGTGGGCAGGGGCACAGAGGCACAGGTGGGGCAGTGGGCAGGGGAGTAGAGACACGGGTGGTGCAGTTGGCAGAGGTGCAGAGGCACAGGTGGGGCAGTGGGCAGGGGCACAGAGACACAGGTGGGGCAGTGGGCAGGGGCACAGGGACACAGGTGGGGTGGTGGGCAGGGGAGTAGAGACACAGGTGGTGCAGTTGGCAGAGGTGCAGAGGCACAGGTGGGGCAGTGGGCAGGGGCACAGAGACACAGGTGGGGCAGTGGGCAGGGGCACAGAGACACAGGTGGGGCAGTGGGCAGGGGCACAGAGACACAGGTGGGGCAGTGGGCAGGGGCACAGAGACACAGGTGGGGCAGTGGGCAGGGGCACAGAGACACAGGTGGGGCAGTGGGCAGGGGCACAGAGACACAGGTGGGGCAGTGGGCAGGGGCACAGAGACACAGGTGGGGCAGTGGGCAGGGGCACAGAGACACAGGTGGGGCAGTGGGCAGGGGCACAGAGACACAGGTGGGGCAGTGGGCAGGGGCGCAGAGACACAGGTGGGGCAGTTGGCAGGGGCACAGAGACACAGGTGGTGCAGTGGGCAGGGGTGCAGAGACACAGGTGGGACAGTGGGCAGAGGCACAGAGACACAGGTGGTGCAGTGGGCAGGGGTGCAGAGACACAGGTGGGGCAGTGGGCAGGGGTGCAGAGACACAGGTAGGATTGTGGGCAGAGAAGTAGAGACACAGGTGGTGCAGTGGGCAGGGGTGCAGAGACACAGGTGGGGCAGTGGGCCGGGGTGCAGAGACACAGGTAGGATTGTGGGCAGAGGAGTAGAGACACAGGTGGGGCAGTGGGCAGGGGTGTAGAGACACAGGTGGGGTGGTGGGCAGGGGAACAGAGACAAGCCTCAGTCCCTAGGAAGTGGACCAAAAAAGGTAGCTTCAAAGCCAGTTGCTGAAAGCAGGACATGACCCCAGATTTTCTCCTTTGGAGGCCCTAAAGAGGTCCAGTCTCCCTAAAATCAGGAAAGCTGTTTTTTTCTCACAAACAGAAAGTCCTTTCCTGAAAGGCACAAAGAAAGGCTTTTCACAGTCCAGGGGCTGTAGGAAGACCCCCCTCCTACCCATCCTGTCTGCCTGCCCTGACATTTGCGACATGGCAATAAAATATTCAGATATAAACATGCAAAAGAACCTCATCTCCCCAAATCCCAGGCATCTTATGTTTGCCTGAGACATCAGAACTTTAAAGAAATTCTTTTGATATAAATTACAAACCTGCATTTAAAGCACTTTTCAAAAAGAAAAAGGAAAAGAAGAAAATAAATGGGGGGAAAAAAAAACCCAACGCAGGCTATCATGTGCGTAAGAGACTCTTCATTGACGTTACAAACTCTGACAAAAATCCCACATTTCATACCCCCCATCCCCTCCCACCTCCTTCACCCCCCTGCAGCCCCTCCCCCTGCACACTTTCCTTTCGCTCCCCTACCTGTGTCCCAGAGAGCTGCATCCTACTTTTCCCTCTCCTGGCCCCCTATCAATATATTTATCTGATTTATTAAAAATACATCTAATCCCCACAGGCCTCTGGGTACATGTACCAAAATAAAAAGACAGCAAATTAAATTAAATGCCGCCTCGCAAAACTTGAGCTCCCATTAGCAGAGAAAGCGAGGAGATGTTTGCTCTCACCTCCTCCCCACACCTAGCTTCCTCCCACACATGCACCTGTTTTCTGCCTTCCATCTCCAAAATACACACGCACACAGACTCTTTCTTTCCTCGTCCTCTCCCAACTTCTCAATCTCTGGTGCCTTCCATTTTTCCCTCATCCCCATGCCCTCCCCGAGTGGTGCCCTTGGACCCCAGGTGGCCGCCATGGTGTAGGCCAAGGTCCCCATTTCCCACGTGGTTCCACTGACACATCCAACAGCCCCATGAAGCAGGTGTCTTATTCTTCTCTTGACAAGTGAGGAAACTGAGGCTCAAAAACCTCACCAGTTGGTAAATGATGGGATTGGGCTAAGCCTCTGCCCCAAGGGCCTGCATGTGTTCCTATTATACCACACTGGCTCATAGTTCTTGGCGGTGTTGGAGGGAAAGGAGTGGGGTGTGGGTGACTGTCTAGACTGCTATGCTCTGGAAGAACTGGCATCCTGTGCCCAGTTCATCGGAGAGCCCACTGGGAGGTTGAAGTTAGTAGCACAAAATCTTTTTCCACACCCTCCTTGCAATGGCAGGTTTATTTCAAACGAGATGGGGAACCAATCGACGCAGTACCCCTATCAGAGCCATCAGCTGCAAGCTCCGGCCCCCTCCACGACAGCAGGCCCTTCCGCAGCCTTCTGCACCGTGACCTGGATGACACCAAGATGCAGAAGTCACTGTCCCTCCTGGATGCCGAGAACCGGGGTGGGCGACCCTACACGGAGCGCCCCTCCCATGGCCTGACCCCAGATCCCAACATCCTCCTCCAGCCAACCACAGAGAACATACCAGAGACGGTCGTGAGCCGTGAGTTCCCCCGCTGGGTCCACAGCACCGAGCCCACCTACTTCCTGCGCCACAGCCGCACCCCGAGCAGCGACGGCACTGTGGAAGTACGCGCCCTGCTCACCTGGACCCTCAACCCACAGATTGACAACGAGGCCCTCTTCAGCTGCGAGGTCAAGCACCCAGCACTGTCGATGCCCATGCAGGCAGAGGTCACGCTGGGTAAGGCTTGGTGGGGGCCCTTCTGTAGAGCCCTTGCAGACCTGGGTGTGGTGAGAGCCTTGGAATAGGGTTCCTGGGCTGTGGACACCTATGGAGAGGGAGAAGCGATGGAGCAAACTGGAAATGGAGCAAACTGGAGCGCAAAGGGTAGAGTTAGGGTTCTTAGCGGGGTTTGCTGAGCTGGATTGGAGAAGATCCTTGGTCATGTGTGGGGAGGTACCCACAGGCCAAGGTAGTTTGCTGGGTTGAGCCAAGAACATGAGAGGTTAGAGGAGTTTGCTAGACAGGGTCAGGGACACAGGAGATCAGGGGAGGTCAGAGGAATTGCTTCAAAGCCAGTTTAATTTGATATAAATTACAAACCATTTAAAGCACTTTTCAATTAGGATTCGGTCAGGAACTTGAGCAGTCTGGGAGGTCTTCTGGAAGGATCAGAAACAAGAGACTGAGGAGATTTGCTGGGTTGGGTCAGGAACACGAGAAGTTGGGGAAGAGCAAGGGAGTTGCTGGGCTGGGTCAGCAACATAAGAGGTCAGGGAGTTTGCACAGCCTGGATAAAAAAGATGGAAAGTCAGAAAAATCTGCTGGATTGGTGTTAAAAACAGGGGAGGTTTTCTAGGTCAAAAATGGAACCAGGAAGTTTGCTGGGTAGATAAAGAATACACAAGAGTCGGGTTTCTTCAGGAAGGGTTGCTGAGTCAAGTCAGAAGCATAGAAGGTCAGTGTGAAGACCAGGGGAGGCCAAGATTTTTCCAGTCAGCCTCAGGAGCACAAGAGATGAGGGGACATTTGTCGGGTCAAGGAGAGGAACCTCGAGGTCACGGCCTGCTCAGGGAAGTTTTCTATATCACAGGTGGGAACAAGGGAGGTGACAGGGAGATTTTCTGGGTTGCATATGAGCCCAGTGAGCTCAGAGGACAGTTTCTGCCTAAGGGTTGTGAACCTGGGAGGTTGCAGGCTTGCTGGATCAGGTTTTGGAATTCTGAAAATCATAGGAAGCTTTGGCAGGTTGGGGTCAGGAACACATAGGACATGGAAGGTATCGCTCTGGCTTACACTTTTAAGTACAATGAAAACCCTGTCATCTGTGGGTATGTGGGAGGCAGGCAAAGAGGACACTGGGTGCCCAGAGCTAGCTCAGCCCAAGAGCCCAATCCCTGTCCATGATCTGCTCCTCTCCCCACAGAGCACCAACCCAGGGATCCCCAAAGCACAAAGAACTCACTCCCTTCCCCTTATACTTCTCCTCCCCGCTGACTCAGGGCAGGGAAGGGGGAGATGTGGAATCTTCACTGCTGGAAATAGACAAGACTCTGGTTGTTTGTATGGACTGGGTGGGTGAGGGCAGGGGATGGGCACGATGACCTGTACTTGTCCTTTCACCTATGTCCTTTGAACCTTGATCCGCAGCCCCCAGCAGCTCCTCCCTAAGCCCGAGATGCCTGGGCTTGTACTCCAAAACTCCTGTAGTGTTCAGAGGCTGCCTGGCTCAGTCCACAGCCACTAACCCAGGCCACTCATCACCAAGGACTGAGAATGGTGACTGACGAGCACTGGGACTGCAGCTTGTGTCAGGTGTTCCAGAGGGCTTCTGTTTTAGCTGGACCACCAGAAAACCCAACATCTCCTCAGTATCAAATACCAAAGAAAAGGATTTCTTGTACAGACAGTATGTACTATGTGCTAGGAACATCTGCAAGGATTCTCATCCAATCCTCATAAGCACAAGTTGGCCATGTAGTCCCATTTTGCAGATGAGCAAAACTGAGGCTCAAGTTGGTAGAGTCCCTTGCCAAGTCGTTAACTTTGTATATAGCAGCGTTGAAATTTCAAGCCAGGTTTATTGGTGCCTTCTTCACTCACTACCATGCCAACCACTGAACTCAACAGCTCCAGGACTGCTTGTCTTGGCTGGTTATGGGACTGGTTCCCTGAAGACCCATTATAATGGCCCTTTGATTTTCTCTCTCTCTCTCTCTCTTTATTTTTATTTATTTTTTTATTTTTATTTTTTTTGACAGAGTCTAGCTCTGTCGCACCCAGGCTGGAATGCAGTGGGTGATCTTGGCTCACTGCAACCTCAGCTTCCCAAGTTCAAGTGATTCTCCCGCCTCGGTCTCTCAAGTAGCTGGGATTACAGGTGCCCACCACCACATCCAGATAATTTTTTTTTGTATTTTTAATAGAGATGGGTTTTCACCATATTGGCCAGGCTGGTGTCAAACTCCTAACCTCAGGTAATCCACCTGCCTCAGCCTCCCGAAGTGCTGGGATTACAGGCGTGAGCCACCACACCCACCAGCCCTTTGATTTTCACAGGCCACCTGCCCATACAGAAACTAACAATAAAGGCTAACATCTACTGAGCAGCTACTATATGCCACAGACTGTGGCTTCTCTTATATTAACCCAGTGAGGTAGGCACTATTATTATCCCATATCACAGAGGAGGAAGCTGAGGCTCAGGGAGTTTAAGATACCCAAGGTGAGTGGGGGAGAATTCAAAGGCTCCAGAGGCTGCTCTAAGCCTTTCACTCTGCCTCCTCACGGCATCCCTCTGTCACAGGTGCCCACCTCCTGGGTACTCTTTGTTCATCATTCCATAAAGATATCACTGGGGCCAGTTCCATTTTTGACCTAGGCACTGGGCCAGGCACAGTGGCTCACGCCTGTAATCCTAACACTTTGGGAGACTGAGGCAGATGGATCACGAGGTCAGGAGTTCAAGACTAGACTGACTAACATGGTGAAACCCCATCTCTACTAAAAAAAAATAATACGAAAATTAGCCGGGCATGGTGGTGCTTACCTATAATCCCAGCTACTCAGGAGGCTGAGACAGGAGAATCACTTCGTCTCAAAAAAAAAAAAAAAAAAGAAAAAAAGAAAAAACGAAGATATTACAAGCATCACTTAAGGCCAGGTCCTGTGCTAGGTGCTGAGGTCTTCTCAATCCAGGGTCTGCTCCAACCCCTCTCTTGGTCCTCCCACCTTGCCAGCCCTTCACCCCTCTCTCTGGATCCTCCATCCTTCCATGGCCTCTTCGTCCCCCAACAGAGCAGCCTCCACCCTTCACCTGGTGGCTTCTTTTATGAAAGACCCCTCCAGCCCCTCTTGTGGAAGCTCCAGTTTCCAGCAGGGCGGCACCCTTGCCCTACCCCACCAAGAATAAGGACGAGAAAGATGAAAGGCCAGATACAGACTTCAAGGCAGCTGGTGAAAAGTGAGCTTGTAGCTGACATCTCCTAGTGATGGGAGGCGGTGTGCCCCTGCTGGCCTGTGTGACCCTTACCGACAGCACCCCAAACCACATTAAAGCGCTTGCCTGCTCTGTCCTGGATCCCAGGCCCTCCCTTAACTGGAGTTGCTTCTGTGGGCACCCCCGCTCGCCATCATCAGAGCAAGGGAAAGAAGGGCTCACTCATAAGCAGTGGGCCTGGACAGGCAGGTCTGTGCACACCGGGGGATTTGGGGCATGGGGGACACAGCAGGGCCACCAAGATGAAGGGCCCTAATTGGGTGGGTGAGTAAAGAGACACCTGGGCTGACTTCCTAGTCTCCCTCGACTGCTGAGTGAGAACTCAGACTTCTTAACGTCTCTGAGTCTCAGTTTTCTGACCTGATGAAGGGGGAGAATAGTAACTGCACAAATATTTTGAGCACCTGCTCAGATCCAGGCTCTCTGCAAGATGCTTTCCTCATCAGGTCTCCTTTAAGCCTGCAGTGAACCCGCTGAGAGATGCTATCATATTATTCCCATCAAGCCTGAGGTGAGGGACTCAGGCTTAGAGTAACCTTTCTTAGGTCAGCCAGTCAAGGTTGTCTGGCCCCAGAACCCACGTTCTTAACCACTGTGCTCTATAGCCCACCTGTCAGGGTTGTGGTGAGGTGTCACTGAGCCAGGGGGTGTGACCAGTAGAGAGTGCCATGAGCCAAAGGGCCGTGAGTGTATGCACCTTGCACCATCAGGGCACCCTGCACTCTGGGTGAGACAGTGAGATGGATGAGATGACCTCAGAGCACAAAATCCAATCATTCAACAAGGATTTTGAAGATCAGGCCAACAAGGGTGGGGCGTGTCTCCCTGCAAAGAACCTTCACTCCTGCTCTTCCCTCGCAGGGATGCCCTCCCCAGCTCAAATGCCACCCCTCCAGGAAGACTTCTCTGACCCTCCCCCAACCCTTCGAGCTGTTTGTGCCTCTCCTGAGTTCTTGTCTCACCAGATTTGTACCTTTATTGTGATCTAGACCAGAGATGCCTGAGCGTCCTGGCACCCATCTCACTAAATGGCAACCATGTTCTTCCCATTGATCAAACCAGACACCTTGCAGCCACCCACCTTTTCCAGTCTTTCCTCTATCCCACATGCAAACCGTCATTAAGCCCTGGCAGCTCGACTTCAGAATATATCCCAAATCTGCCACTCCTCACGGTGTCCTCTCCGAATACCCAACCCAAGCAGCATCAGTTCAAGCCTGGGTTATTAGAGTAGCCTTCAAACTACAAGCAGTTCTGCTTCTACTTTTGCACTATCCTATTTCCCACTCCGATTGATCTACTTAAAATATAAATCAGATCATGACACCCACCCAAAACCTTCCTGTGGTAGACAAACAGTTTGATAAAACAGGATAGAGTCCAGAAATAGACCCACATACATAGAGTTCATTGATTTTTGCCAAAGACCCCCAAGGCCATTCAATCAGGAAAGAGAAGTTCTCTTAACAAATGACCCTGAAACAAATGAATAGGCATAAGGAAAAATTGAACCTGGACCCCTACCTCGCACACACACAAAAATTAATTTGAAATGAATCATAGATTTAACCATAAAAGTCAGCATCATGAAGCCTCTAAAACAAAACATAGACTTTGTGATATTGGTGTAGCAAGGATTTCTTAAAGTGGTCACAAAAAAACTAAATAAAAACTAAATGATAAATTGAAAATTGGTAAATTAGATTTAATCAAAAATTAAATCTTCTGCTCTTACAAAGACATCCTTGAGAAAAATGAAAGGCAAACTATAGAATAAGAGAAAATACTCTCAATACATATATCTGACAGAGATTTGTAACCAGAATATATAAAGAACTATGACAAATCAATAATGTAAGACAACCCAATTTTTTAAAAAAGAAAATATACAAATGGCTAATAAACATGTAAAAACGTACACTACATTATTAGTTACTAAAGAAATGAAGTTTCTAACCTCAATGAGATACCATTTCACATCCATTAGACTGGCTAAAATTTAAAAAACTGACAATACCAGATGTTGACAAGAATGCAGAACAATCAGAATTCTCATGCTTTGCTGGTTGGAGTATAAAATGGTACTACTACTTTGAAAACCTGGCAGTTTCTTACAAAGATAAAAATATTTCTGCTCTTATGACCCAACAATTTCACTCCTAGGTATTTACCTGAGAGAAATGAAAACATATGTCCACAGAAGCTTTATTCATGACAACAGCAACAACGACAGAACTGTAAATAATCTAAATGTCCATAATTAGAAAAATGAATACACAAACTTGTAGTATCTTCATATAACAAAATACTTTTTATAAATACAAATGAACTCATGATACCTGCATTAGCATGGATGGAGCTCAAAAACATGTTGATCAGCCTGGGCATCGTGGTTCACACCTGCAATCTCAGAACTTTGGGAGGCTGAGGCAGGTGGATCACTTCAAGCCAGGAGTTTGAGACCAGCCTGGCCAACATGGTGAAACCTTGGCTCTACTGAAAATACAAAAATTAGCTGGATATGGCAGCTCATGCCTGTAGGCCCAACTACTTGGGAGGCTAAGGCAGGAGAATGCCTTGAACCTGGGAGGCAGAGGTTGCAGTGAGCCAAGATCATGCCACTGCACTCCAGCCTAGGCAATAGAGTGAGACTCTGTCTAAAAAAAAAAAAAAACAAAACTGTCGATCAAAAGAAGTCAGATGACAGAGTACTCATTGTGTGAGTCCATTTATATGAAATTCTAGAACAAAAAAATAAATCTCCATTGATAGAAACGGGAACAGTGTTGACCTATGAAGAATGGAAATTGACTGGAAGGAGGCCTCTGCTCGAGGCCTCTACTCAAAGGGTCCTTCCTTGAACACTCTATCTAAAGCAGCCTCTTCCTCCTGGTTCCTTCAACCCCGTCTCTTGCTTTGTTTTCTTACATAACTCTTTTCCACCTGCAAGTATATTCTATATTTGCTTATTGTCTGAATCGCCCACAAGCTAGGAATTGAGATTTGGTTTTAGATGTAATGGCAGTCAGGTGAACTGGCTTAAAAAATTCATTCTTCATATATGTTTTAACTGTAATAAAATTTACCTACTGGGAAATTCAGGTCCTTCAGTGCACAATTTAACAAATGTAAATAAATGTGAATGCCGGTGTAACCACCATCCCAGTCAAACTCTGGGCATTCCCGTCACCCACTAGAATTTAAATGGCACATGGGCAGAGTCTTTATCTACCTAGTTCACAGAGTACAGGGCTCAGAACAACCCCTAACATAGTTCTTAATAAACAACTGTTTAACAATTAATTAATTAATTAATGCTTTTCTAGGTTGTTGAGAAGATTAAGTAAGGCAGTGCATACAAAGTGCTTATAGTGACAGGCAGAGCAAATATTCAGGAAATATAAGCTACTGTTATTATTCATCATGGTGTCCCCAACAGTGACCCTCGATAGTGACCACCACAAATTAGGTGTACGGTAAAGAATTAGATGGATAGAGCAAAAGAATAAATGGATGGGTAAGCAAATTGGTAGGTTTATAGGTAGGTGTGTGGATGGATTGGTGGATGTTTGAATAGATGAATGAATAAAATGAATGCCTGGATGGATGGAAGGATGGATGGATGGATGGATGGATGGATGGATGGATGGATGGATGTTTTGATGGATGGATGGATATTTGGATGGATGTTTGGATGGATGGAAGGATGGATGGATGGATGGATGTTTGATGGGTGGATGGATGGATGGATGGATGAGTGTTTAGATGGATGAATGTTTGGATGGATGGATGAATGGATGTTTGGATAGATGTTTGGAGGGATGGATGAATAGATGGATGTTTGGATGGATGGATATTTGGATGGATGGATGGATGGATGGATGGATGGATGGATGGATGGATGGATGGATGGATGGATGACTGGGTGAATGGGTGAGTGATTGTCTTAGAAAACACCCAGAATTCCTGGGGGAAAGCTAGAGGAGCTTTTCCTTGAGATTCCATAGTACTATCCTTGCATCAGGATGCTCAGGAGAGGTAAAGAAGGCAACTTATATGTCCAGGATCTTTTTCATTCCCTGAGCAGATAGACATCACTTTACATTTCACACTGCAGTCTTATCTCCCTCCTCCATTGTCATTTTCAGAGTGTTTCCTCAAGCAAGGTGGTAGCCTGTTCTCCCCATTTGCGGGTTAGAAAACTGAGGCCCAACAAGTTGAAATGACTCATCCAAGTCATGCAGCCAGAAAGTAGAGGGCTAGGCATCAATTCTGGGTCTCTGGACTCCTACTCTTTCTCTATGTCCAGGGGTTGACAGGCAGAAAAGTCCAGAGACTAAGAGCATTCCTTTCGGGCACTCTCAGCCACTGTGGTCAGAAGCAGGCAAGTGGGGCCAGATTTCGACTGTCTGGAGCTGCTAATGGGCCAGGCTCTGAGTGTCAGGAGCCTGAGGGTGGAAGGAGTGGGGAGGCTGACAGCAGCTGGCTTGGCTTCCGGAAGCAACATCTTAACGCAGCAGTGAAGGAGGGAGTCAGGGACCATCTGCTGCAAAGGCTCTTGTCTGGTGGCAGCTGCCAGGATAGAGCTTGAAAGCAACGAGGGAGGACCAGACCCCTCCTCTGCCCACCCTCTGAGCCCCTCAGGATCAGATGCACACAGGAGCCCAGGAGCCAGGGTGCCCTGGGTGGAAGAAGGCACCCATCTCTGCCTCACCTCTGCCCCTGGGCTCTGAGCCTCCCTCTGAAGCCCTATGTGCCATCACGTCTTGTAACTGATACTTCCTATAGTGTGACCTTGGATAAGTCACTGCCCCCCTGGAGGGCCGGTTCTGTGACCTGCACAATGGATTTTGGGGTAACTTGCCTCATAAATACCAGAATGGTGTGACCGTCCTAAAATGGAGTCTAGCGCATGCTTGACACCTGAGAAGGTTAGTTCCCTCTTCCCTTAGAACCAGCAGGCCCAGGCCCAGGCCTGAAGGAGTAAGGCAGGCCCTTTAGAAAGCAGGGCAGTGAGAAATCTAACCTAGAAAGGAAAGGTGTCTGCCGGGTCCTCCACGGCTCCAGCCTTCTCCAGGACCGGGATGCCCTTCCGCGCCCTCTCCTGGCTGCAGCCAACAATGCCACCCTAGCTGCACTTAGAGCCGCCAAGATTACCCAGGGTCAGACTGCCCTAGACCTGGTTTCCCATCTGCAAATCGACGTCTACAGCACTTGAGAGTTCATTTTAAAACCCAAAAACTTACTTGGGCTCCCTGAGCCTTCATTTCCTTATGGAGACAATCTCAAAGGCTGGAAGGCTAAATGAGATTATGCATATGGCACTTCATAGGTCCTGGCTCTTAGGACGCGCTAAACAAATGTTAGCCATCAAACCTGCCACCGCCTGATGTTCCTAATGGCCCCGCGTGTTAGGCAAGGGGTATCATTGTTCCCATGGGGCACTTGGGAAAGCGAGGGGGAGCCACTCATCCAAGGGCACACAGAACAGATGAGAACACAGCTCGCAGGTCTCCCAGGCCAGTGGCCCTTCCACCTGACTGACTGACAGATGCAGCTGCAGAACCAGCCCTTCCCTTCCCAGCGATTCCCCCATCCCGTGGTGCAAGCCCTGCTCTTCCCATGGATGCTTCCCTAGACCCATGTGGCATTTCAGATGTCTTGCTCATGGTTTAATTAATAATCCTTTGATTTCATTCTCAGAGAATGAAGTTGGCAGTGCCTGGGAGACCACCCACATCTGCCAACTGCTCTGATTTCTGTTCTGAGAGCTTTGAGTCAGAAAGGGAGGTCTGGGGACCAGCAAGGAAAGGTGGGGGTGATCCCAGGGCAGCCCCAGGGCCTCAGGACAAACCTTTTCCACCCTTAGAAGATGTTTACACAGAGTAGCACAAAGCATAGAGTACCAAACAAAACCCTCACCCCTTCCTCCGGCCCTGGAAACTCTATGGGATCTGTCTCCCAACACCCTTCCCTCCCTGACCTGCCTCTGTCCCATGCCCTGGCTGTTCCCTGTGCCTGGAATATGCCTCACGGGGTTCACAGCTCAGCTTAAATGTCACCTCCTTGGAAGAGGCACCCTGACCACTATCTGAAGATGTTACCCACCAACTCTGAGCCCCCTCCCCTGGGTCTAGTGATCTGCATGAAGCACGGTCACTCTCATCCTGTTTTGCATATGTGCTTGTTTGCTTACGAACTCTCACCCCTACTGAAGTGGGAGCTCCGTGTCAGCAGGCACTGGGTCTTGTTCACCACCATATCCTCTGCTCTGCTCCAAATGGCTGGCTCCCTAATTATTGTTGAGTGAGTGAGTGAATGAATGAATCTGGGGAAAAGAGTGCTGGCGAGAAGGTCAGGAAACATGGGTAATTGGTTCTGTGAGTGACCTTGGATAAGCCTCTACATTATCCATTGAGCTCTGTTTCTCAGCTGAAATGAAGGGAACAGACCCAATGATTCCAAGTATCTCCTCCATCCCTGATATTCTCAGGCATTGTTCAGAGGATAGCCCTGCCCTTGGGCATCTTGGCTTTCAAGTTCAGCGATATAAAGGGACTGAATAAGAGGTGATACAAGGAAGTGAGGAAGAGAGGCAGTGAGGCTGGGCACAAGGAAGGAGGTCGTCTTCCCACACTGTGTCCATCCCTACCCAGAGGTTCTAGAAAAATCCCACTGGGAAGATTAACCTGTTAGAAACAGCACTGAATCAGGAGGAGGAGACCCGCACCTTGATCTTGGCTCTCATCAAGGTGTGACCTTTTTCAAATCACTTCATGACTCTCTGAGACCCAGTTAACTCAACTGGACAAGATGACACCAGAAATGCACCTCCCAAGGGGGTAGCGTGGGTGGGAGTTGGGGATACCTCAAGTCTGGCTGCTGGCACAGGCTGCTCCCCATCAGCAGCCTAGTAGCACCTGCCCCAGGTAAGTTTCCCTCCCTGACCCCGCCGTCCACTGGGCCTCTCTGATCTTGTCCCTCATGGTGCTGGCTTGTACTTCTCGGTTGTTTGTCTTTCTCCCCTACTGATGTGTGAACCACCCAAGGGCAGGAATTGTGTCCTATATAGACCATTGACTCCCTAGGTCCTAGAGGGCATCTGATTCATTGCATGGGCTTAGGGAATATGTCTGAATGAATGCAGGTGTGAATGAATGAATGAATGAGCACACTGAGCTTCTAACAGAAGCAGCTGATCCCAAGGATGTTGATCGCTAGACTAGAACTTTCTCTTCCATGTACCCTGTCCCTCCTTTCCTTACTCTCTCTGACCTGGCCTTTCTCTCCCTAAAGTTGCCCCGAAAGGACCCAAAATTGTGATGACGCCCAGCAGAGCCCGGGTCGGGGACACAGTGAGGATTCTGGTCCATGGGTTTCAGGTCAGCCTCTCTCTGAGCATCTGGGAGGGTGGTGGGGGGGAGGTAGAGGCATCGATCCAGCACCAGCATTCCTGGCGGTCCTCTCTAACACCCTTCCCTCGATCCCCAGCCACATCCAGTGGGTTTCAGTTTCCCAATGTGTAATTGGGAGAATCGGTTCACATGGGGAATGGCAAAGAGGTACATACACGTTTCACTTCTCCATCTAGAACTCAGAGTAAACCTAGCTCTTCAACGAGACATTCTCTTCAGTCTCAGACTCCCTCTCCTCCTGGAGTTCAGGGCAGCCATTCCCAACCCATCAGATGAGAATGCTGTGCCAGCCCTGGCCGGGCATGCCCATGACCCCTTGCTGCTCTGGCAGAATGGGCCCTCCTGTGACCCAACTCTCCCCTGCTCTGGCCAACAGAACGAAGTCTTCCCGGAGCCCATGTTCACCTGGACGCGGGTTGGGAGCCGCCTCCTGGACGGCAGTGCTGAGTTCGACGGGAAGGAGCTGGTGCTGGAGCGGGTTCCTGCTGAGCTCAACGGCTCTATGTATCGCTGCACTGCCCAGAACCCACTGGGCTCCACTGACACGCACACCCGGCTCATCGTGTTTGGTATGGCGCGCTCAGCTGGGGACTGGGAGAACAACCACAGGGACGAGTCCTGGCTGGGAGGTATCCCCAGGAGGAGGAAGCAACAGGGGCCCAAATCCCCTAAATTTGCCCTGGGAGGGGGCCCCACTGGGAGGCAGGGTCGTTCGGTGGTTACAACTATAAATAAGCTTCGGACTCAGAAAGAACCTTAGGCAAACTGCTTAACCTCTCTCACTTCCTCCATCTGCAAAAGGGGGCTGATACTATCCAGCTCCCCTGGAGGTTGTGTGGCTGCACTGAGACACTGCATGTGATACCTCACAGCAGGTGCTGGGTAAAGGGCCACTCCTTCCCTGAGCTCTGAATGCCATCCACTCTTTGGTTCTCTTTCTGTTTCTTTCCAACAGAAAACCCAAATATCCCAAGAGGAACGGAGGACTCCAGTGGTAAGTCTCCACCCTCAGGATTTTTTGCTTGAAAGAGAGTGGCTTTTGAGGCACCAGAAAGCTCTGGTTCCCCACACTTCCCATGTGCATACCCTTGCCACTCTCTGACCCCTCAGGCACATCATTGCCCTCTAGTAGGGCAGAGTCAGAGTCCAAAGTGGGCAGAGGTAGGGATTGAGGCAATAAAGGGGGACTCAGCCTGCCAAAGCAGCCAGCTGAGATTTCTGGGGCCAACTGTGCCCCATCTCACCATCCATGGCATCTCTGGCCCTCTTAGCTCAGAGCTCGGTCTCACTGTCCATGGCATCTCTAGCTCTCTTAGCTCAGAGCCCGGCTGCTCTGACCTCAGAAGGGTGTGTCCAACGTCGACCGTGGGGCTGCGTTCTGAGACTCTGAACCACTCCATAGGGTGGTTGGGAGCATCGACGGATGTCTCAGTGCAGGCCCTTTATACTGTCCTCCCTGGGCTGCCCCCACCCCCCAACCTGCTCTAGCCTTAGCACCACCCCAAGGGGCCCAGACACTGCTCCCAGGCCTGCCACACCCCCTCCCTACATGGAGCCAATCTCACAGTTCACAATGGAGACTCCCACTGTTGGTCCTCACTGCACCATCTTCATGGCTTCTAGGAAGTCTGACCACAGCCCAGCAAGCCTAGGGGTAGGGGAGGGGATCATGGACAGTTAGGTAGCCAGGTGGCAGAGCTGGTCTTCAAACCCAGTTTGTCCTGATGCTGAAATCCAGCATCTTTGCTGGGGACCTGGAGGTTCTGCTGTTCTGGAACAGGGTTGGGTCTGCAGGCTCTGACCCTTTTCCTGTCTCCCGGCACAGGTTCCATTGGCCCCACTGGCGCCCGGCTCACCTTGGTGCTCGCCCTGACAGTGATTCTGGAGCTGACGTGAAGGCACCCACCCAGGCCACTCCATTGGGCACTGACATCTCCGCGACCGGTTTTCATTTCTTTTCTAAACTATTTCCAGTCTTGTTCTTAGTCTCTCTCTCCGTCTGTGTCTTGGCTTCTTCAGTCGGTTTAATTAAAACAAACAGAACAATTTTCCCCACCTCGGTTTGTGGCTCTGCATTCTTTATCTGCTCAGTAGCAGCAACCGGGCCCCTCCTCCTGGCATTCAGTATTGGGACAGGCACGGAGAGGGGGATGGCAAGGGAGATGGAAGGCATGCTCTTCCCAGATGAACAGGGGACATGGGGCTCACTATCTCACTCAAGTCCTAGCATCCAGGTGTGAAATGTGGCCAGAGACTTGAGAAATCCAAATTCCTCCGGGCTAAGTGTAATAGTCAGCTGTTGCCACAATAATGCTGCATAACAAACCAACCCAAACCTCAATGGCATGCAACAAGAAGCATTTGTAACTATGTTCATGTTCAGGTTGAAGTGGTTCAGCTGATCTAATCTGGGCTCAGCTGGGCAGTTCTGCTTCAGACAGCAGGTCAACTGGGCTGGATTCCAAGCTGTGGGTTGGGTTCAGGCCTCCTCCATGGGTTGGTTGGTGTCATGGGTGTTTTTCTGGGGCCCACACTAAAGGGGAAGTGACTACCTGACATTTGATCCTCTTATGGTACATCACCAAAGCTCAAGAAGAAACTCAAACCATTCAAGCACGTTTAAGGCCTCTGCCTGTGTCATGCCCATGAACACTCCTTTAGCCAAAGCAAGTCACATGGTCAAGGCTGACATCAGTGAAGGTCACATGTATGTCAGTGGTAGAGGTTTCTCAGAACTTTCTACTCAACCACTACAAACTCGTCAGGACATTCAGCTATTAACTCAGAGAGAAGGGCCAAGAATCTTTGGAGAGGGGTGGGGCTGGCCCCTCTGAGCCATGGTCAAGACTTGGCATTCACCAAGAAGAGCCCATGGAAGATTGTGAGCAGTCTGGATAGGATAGGCCCTGCTGCAGTAACATATTGAGCCCAGAGTCTTACTGCCTTAATACAATTGATGTGGTTTGGACCTGTGTCCCCATCAAATCTCATGGTGAAATGCAATCCCCAGTGTTGGAAGTGTGGTCTGGTGGGCAGTGTTAGGATCATGTGGGCAGATCCCTCATGAATGGCTTAGTGCCATCCCCTTGGTGATGAGTGAGTGAGTGCTCGTGAGATCCGGTTGTTTAAAAGTGTGTAGCACCTCCCCACTCCCAACTGACTCTCTCTCTTGTTCCTGCTTTTGTCATGTGACATGACTGCTCCTGTTTTCCTTCTTGCCACAAGCAAAACCTCCCTGAGGCCTCCCCAGAAGCTGAGCAGATGCTGGCACCATGCTTCCTATACAGACTGCAGAACCATGAGACAATTAAGCCTCTTTTCTTTATAAATTACCCAGTATCAGGAATTTCTTTATAGCAACGCAAGAACAGCCTAACACAATAATAAAGATTTATTTTGGGCTCATGAGAAGCCCAAGCAGGTTGAGCAGCCCTGTTGCATCTTGTAGCTACATCACCTGGAACATACAGCCTCCAAAATCCCCAGGGGAGGATAAGAGAAGGCTGGAGTGTCACTGTGGTAGGCAGAATAATGCCCTCTCACCAAAGATGTCCATATCCTAATCCCTAGAACCTGTGAATATGTTACCTTCCATGGCAAAAGGGATTTTGCCGATGTGATCAAGTTAAGCATCTTGAGATGCAAATATCAGCCTGGATTATCCAGGTGGGCTCAATGTAATCACAACGTCCTTATAAGAGAGAGGCAAGAACGTAAAAGGCAGTAGAAGGAGATGTGATGGCAGAAGCAAGATATAGGAGTCACGCAAGGAAGAGGCCACAAGCCAAGGAATTCAGGCAGGCTCTAGAAGCCAAACAGGGCAAGCAAACAGATTCTACCCTTTGAGTTTCCAGAAGGAACTGGCCCTGCCAACACATTTAGCCCCATGAGACTCATTTCAGACTTCTGACTCCAAAACTGTAAGATAATAAATTTGCCATATTCTTTTAAACTTAGGTTTGTGGCAATTTGTTACAGCAGGAGTTGGGCAACTAGTATGATCACACAGGATGTGATAAGACCCAGGCCTAATAGAACATAAATCACCCCTGTCCATACTCCATTGGCCAGGAGTAGTCACATGGCCCAATCTGATTGCAAAGGAAGCTGGGAAATGCAGTTTTCCTATGTACCCTGGAGAAGGAAATAGAATGGTGATCCCAGAGCATTGCATCTGCCACAGAGAAGCTGGGACCCATTTAATGATTCATTTCCATGAAATGAAATGAATGGAAATTATTCATCATTTATTTCATCCCATGGAAATGAATGAATTCTGCCTAGGGCAGAGTGGCCAGAGGAGGGAGGACTGGGAGGAGGCTCCATCACCAGGAATAGCTCTCATCACTTCTGCCACATGAAGCACAGGAGAAGCCCTGTGCTTCTCCTCCCTTTCCAACCAGCAGAGACATCACTGAGTCATCTGTGCCTCTCTCAGACAGTGCAGATGTCATAAGGAATCAGGGCCATCCTTACAAAAACTCCAGGTGCCAGACACACCAAGCTGAGAACTAAGCATTGGCTCTATCTCCCTGTGGTCTTCACAGCCCATCTGGCCCTGGTCAAGTCAGGTCCTGGATGACCATTTCAATCAATTTCCACATTGACTTTCAAATTTCTGACTCCCTAACTTTTCCTAGGAATTCCAGACTCAGATGTCCAACTTCATAATGTGGTTCCCCTACCTCATTGGACATTAAATATGCATTTCCAACTTCATGTGGCCAAAATCCAATTTTTGCTTTTCCCTACCAAAACATGCTCCTTCCCTAGCATTCCTCTTCTCTAGAAATAGTACCATCAACCCGGTTGCTTGGGTCAAACATTTTACTGTTATCTTTCATTCATCTCTTTCTCTCATTCTTCCACATCCAACCCAATAGATTGTTGGCTTTCCTCTCAAAACTCATCCGGAATTTACCCCCTTTTCTCTTTCCCCACTGCCTACCTAGACAAAGCTTCCTTTTGTCTGGAAAACTGCATCAGCCTCCAATCTGAAGAAATCCATCTTCAGATTTCCTCCCCCACCCCCAGTCCAGTCCCCCCCATAGCAGCCAGCGGAATCCTTTTAAATCTGTCATGCCACAGCGCCCTCCTTCTCAGAACCCTGGCTTCCCATTGCACAGAAAACAAATCTGAGCCCTTTACAGGTTGACCAGGATGTGCCCTGCTCTGCCTGACCCTCTAACATATCTCATCCCCACTCCCTTTCTCCTGTTGCTTCATTCACACTCATCTTTTCATTCATTGAATTCTTCAAGTCCACTCCTGCTTGAGAACCTTTCCTCTACTTGTTCCTTCCACCTGGAATTATCTTCTCCTTTGTAGGGCTAGCTTCTCCATGCCATTTGGATGGCAGCTTGACTCCCACTGCCTCAGAGAGACCTACCTGACCACCACACCCCTCTCCATGGTGCCACCCTCGATTTAATTCTCTGCAAGGCATGCATTATTACTCTATGCTTTTTCTACTTACTTGTTTATTTATTGGCGTCTTCCCCTACCTTGAGCCAGAACGTCAGTCCCATGAGCACAGGGATCATGTCTATATTGTGCACTGCTGTATCCTCACACTTAGACCAGAACCTGGCACGTGGCTCAATAACTAATTATTGAGTGAGTGAATGAATGATGAATGAATGAATCAGTACCTCCCAAGGACCTACTATGAGCCAAGCACTGTGCTAGACGCAAGGAAGGAGCTCACAGTCCCAGGATGGGAAAGCATTTACCCAGCTAAACAATGGAAGTCAAACTGTGATGTACGCTTGGCACCAGGACCTGCCCAGGATGCTGAAGCATCAGTGTGAGATGGATGAGTCAGAGGAGGCCAGAGAGAACAGAACTTTGAAGGAAACATAGAAATTCACCAGGCAGAAAACAGAGGAGAATATTCTAGACAGGAGAACAGCATGAGCAAAGGCTTAGCATTAGGACGATTTAGTGTACATGTTGGGAAAAGATAAGTAGTTAGGTCAGTGATTCCGAAAGCACATTCATTCACTCAACATATATTTACTCATCACTGAGAGTCAAGTAATGTGATGAAAGCTGCAGATGAAATAGGAACACTGTCTTATGACTCTTGGGTCAGTTATCTACTGCCACAATAATGCTGTGTAACAAACATCCCCAACATGTAGTGGCTTAAAATAACAGCTGTTTATTATGTCTCTTTAGGTGATGGCTGCTGATGTGGGCCAGGTTTGGCTGATCCAGCTAGGCTCATTCTTGCATCCTCAGTCAACTAGAGGTCAGCTGGTGGCCAGCCAGCCTAGAGTGGCCTTGGCTGGGACAACTCAGTTTTGCTCCATGGAGTCTCTCATCCCCCAGCAAGATAACCCAGTGAAGCAGAGGAGCGAGAGAGAGAGAGCCAAAGCACACAGGCCTCTGGTGGTCTAAGGGAACCTGCACACTGGCACTTCTGCTACATTTTTGTTGGCTTATGCAATCATAAAGTAGGCTCAGATTCCACGGGTAGAGAAATAGATTTCACATTTTAATGGGAGGAGCTGAAAAGTTCATACATTCGTAGTGTGCAAATACAAGGAAGGAGGCAGAATTAGAGCCATTTTTTGCAATCTGCAATGACCCTATATTCTAAAATAGATGTTCAGGAATCTTGGTTCCCCATGCACCATATTGTGTACTCTTATTTAAGCTAGGAAGCCCAAGTGCCTCCTAGCAGCAATTTCTCTTTTAAAAATAACATGACAGGGCACGGTGGGTCATGCTTGTAATCCTAGCACTTTGGGAGGCCAAGACAGGCAGATTGCTTGAGCTCAGGAATTCAAGACCAGCCTGGGCAACATGGTGGGACCCTGTTTCTACAAAAAGAATACAAAAATTAGCCAGGCATGGCGGCATGCGCTTGTAGTCCCACCTACTTGGGAGACTGAGGTAGGAGGATTCCTTGAGCCCAGGAAGTTGAGGCTACAGTGAATCATGACCACACTACTGCACTCCAGCCTGGGTAACAGAGTGAGACCCTGCCTCAAAAAAAAAAAAAAAGAAAAAAAGAAAAAAAATACACATACACACACATATACCCACACATATATAAACACATTATAACAAAAATATAACAAATGATTTTATTCAATAAATATTTGTATGCCTACATTTTGCAAGCTGATAGCAAGACAGAAGTAGATGATTTCAGTTGCTGAAAGCTCTCAGCTCTCATCAGTGTATAAACACCCAGGCCTGATCAGCAGGCAACAACCACAGAGTACCCCCTGCCTCCTCCTTCTACTTCCTTCTTCCCCAAAGCCCTGCTTTGTCTCATGGGAACCACCTTCCCCCTCACTGACTGCTAGCAATTCTACATAAGCCTCTGCTGCACAATACCTTTGCCTGTTTTCTGGAGGAAATTTTTTAAAAAAGAAAGATGTGTTCCTGCTCTTTGTCTTAACAGAGGGAAGCCCATGTAGGCATGAAATTGGAATTGCCTTGCTCCATTCACAGCATGGGCGCTGGGCTCCACTGACCCCTGAGGTGCATTAATATCTCAGCAGCAAGTGGATGAACCGCGCAAAGTGGCAAGGGACACGCCCGAAGAGAGCCAGCTGGGAGGCTTAGGGCTACAGGGGTGGGGCGGCTGCCTGCTTTGGGCTTTGAATTTGAGGACTTTGAGCCCTGAGCAGGCTGAGATGGTGGCTTATTCAACCTGAAATTGAGAAGTAGGGGGAGGGCGATGGGCAAAACAGAGCCCAGCCCGAAAGGGGAGATGGATGCTCATTTATTCATCTACATGCTCATTCAGTCATTGGACAAACCCTTAGCATCACCCGAGTTAGGTTCTATGCCAGGCAGGAGAAGCACAAAGACAAGCAGGCCAGGCCTTGCCCTTAAAGAGCTCCCATCCACCAGTAATGACCCACCTGGGGGAGAAAGCACTGCAATTCCATGTGATAAATATCAGAATAAAAGTATGAAGAGGATGCAATATGGGCACAGAAAGGGTGAAAGACTGTTCTGCCCGAGGACATCAGGGGAGGCTTCCAGGAAGTGCTGACATTGCAGCTAGGCCTTGAAGGACAAGAAGGAGCATCAAAGTCAACTCTGCCACCAGCAGAGTAGGGCCCCAAGTTCTGGTTAGGTTTGCATTGTCACCTGAGCAGACCTCATCTTTAAAAAGGTAGACTGGCCAAACACATGGTTGCTGGGCCTGGCCAGAGCACCAAGTTCCCGATCCCTTGGAAACTCCACCTTAGCTCATGGCTCTTCCCAATCATGAGTCCTGGTCACCACCCATCATCTGCAGATTCCCCCAGGGATACTCTGACTGTGCAGAGGCCCCCTGGGCTGGTCACCCTTGGGATGGCCCAAGGTGCCCACTGATCCCTGCTGGCTGCAGGTGTTCCTAGCTGGCCAGGTAGATGCAGAGACACCTGCTGGGTCTCAAGGGGGCCACTGTCACCAACACCTACTACATTATCCCAGGAATCAGCCCCCACCTCCTGGGCAATCAACTCTCAGAGTTGGGCTCATCAGCAAGAAGTGCCCACAGCTGCTACTTAGCATTCTTGTGTGTGGTGGTTCTAAGACAGGCCCATCCTTTCTCTGGCCTGGGCTCTTCAAATGTGAACATCTGGGGTCCTCCCCATCACTCTGGACTCAGGAAGGCGGGGAAGCCACGCCCCTCAGCCTGTTGCTGCCACTTCCAGGGAGGAGGGCTGGCGCTGACTCTATGGTGGTCCGTTTGGCCAGGAGCCTGTGAGAGAACCAGAGTCTGAGGTCGCCGTCTTCTCCATAGCACTGGGGAACTGTGCCTCTGGGGCCCAACAGCCCCCAACCCAAGGGAAGTCACATGCTCCACTGGCCTTGTCACCTCTGCAGACTGGAGACCTTTATCCCTCTTGCTTATACCCTGCCAGGGCTCTTGGCCAAGCAGGAGAGGATCTGGAGGCCCCATCCCTGACAGGTGACCCAGCAGCCAGCTTCATCTTGGGCCATGGTTACCTTGTCTGCAGGGAGACGCAGGGCAGTGAATTGTGGCTCCCATCCAAGAGGCACTGGCTGCCCTCACAAGACAGTGACGCAGGGTTTTTAGATGTACTGTCCTGACCTCAGAAAAGCTGTAGGTTTTATTAAATGCACAAGTGTACACAGAGCTGAGAAAACAAAAACAAGGCCCCCTGGGCTCTACTCCTGCTGACGGGAGCCAGTAGCCCCAGAAAGACCCCTAAACGTGGACTTGCACATTTCTGGGGCAGAGGCAGGGATCAGGGTGGGCCAGGGTCAGGGGCTGACTCCCCCCAGAAGCACTGCAGTGCCTGTGAAAATGAAAGCAAGAGGCAGGGAGAAGGAAAATCAGAGGGAGAGGAGGGGAAGGAGGAGCCTGGAAAGACAAGGAAAGGGAGTGGGAGGGGAGCTGAGAAAGGGGAGGTGGGGAGAGGCCAGGGAGCAGAGGGAGAGAGGAGAAGAGTGGGCAGCCAGCAGCGGGAGGCTCAGAGATCCACGGAGATGGGAGGCTCCTCCAAGTATGTGGAGACGGGGTGGAAGGGGCAGAGAAAGGGAGTCACTTGGGGGAGGGGTGCTGAAAGAGAGCAGAAAGAGGCAAAGATCAGCAATGAATGAGGCAAAGAGAGAATTGGAGAAGTAGGAAGTGAACAGAAATGAGGCAGAGATAGACAGAGACAGAGGGGGACAGAGGACGTAAAGAGAGAGGGACAGAGACAGAGACACACACACACACAGAGACACACAGAGACAAACAGGGACACACAGAGACACAGAGACAGAGGCACAAAGAGACAGAGGGGGACAGAGTACAGAGGACATAAAGAGATAGGCACAGAGACAGAGACACACACAGAGAGGCACACAGAGACAGGTACCTAGAGACAGAGTGACAGAGAGAGACAGAGGACATACAAAGACAGAGAGAGACAGAGTACAGAGACACAGAGATAGAGGGGGACAGCGTACAGAGGACATGCAGGGAGAGAGGGACAGAGAAAGAGAAACACACAGAGAGAGACATACAGAGACAGAGGCAGAGAAAGACAGAGTGCAGAGAGAAACAGAGAGAAAAGGAGAGGAAAAGACAGAGAGAGAGAGGACTGGCAGAGCAAGCCTGGAAGCTGAGACACAGAGAGACGGTAAAGAAAAAGAGACTGGCCCTGGAGCCCAGCCGGGGAGGTGGAGCTGCAGACCAGGCCAGAGCGGGGAAGTTTTCCAAAAAGCATTTAAGCTGTTGCGTCAGTGATTACGCCCTTGGCCTCCTCCAGGGAATGACAGTCCTGAGTGATGGGTGGAAGGAAATAGATGTGCAAAATGCATGCATTTTTTCAAATGGGGCAGCAGGCCTAAATGTCAGCAGGCACAGTAGAACCCTGGCCGCCAGCTGCACCTGACCTTGGGGGCGAGCTTCCACAGCCGCTTCCTCTGCGTCGTCCCTGCTCTTCCCCCTCTTTCCTCCCATCCTATCCCAGCAGCTGCCAGCTCTTGAGGGGCCCTTGTAGTCCCTAACCCAGGCCCCCATACCTTCCTGCCTCTTACTCCATTGGGCCTGGAGTTCCCAGAGCTACAGACAAAATGTCCTCGGAGGAATCTTTCTCTAAACTGCTTCTCCCCTCCAACTCCCCAAATCTGACCTCCTCCAGGGACCATCCTTTCCTAACCACAGGAAAAGCCCTTCCTTAAATCCTTTAAAGCCTAGGCTTAGGGGATTGGGCTTCTGCTTTAAGAAGTGCATGGCAGAGCCATCAAGCATGGGGACCCAGCCTGTGTCTGAAATCACTGTCAGCTCTGTCATTCACTATTTCCATGACTTCGGCACTTTACTAACTTCTCCACGCCTCTACTTCCTCTTCTGTAAAATGGAGATGCCGAGGTCCATGGCATTCACTTCGGAGAATTAAATACATGAAGATGTGGAACATCCTTAGAACAGTGCCTGGCACATGGTAAGTGTTCAGTAGGTGTCAGCTATTGTCATCGATATCATGCAATAGGGAGCAGCGGGTGAAAGCCTCAGAGTCACAGAAGATGCTTGGAAGCAAAGTGGAACAAGAGAGTTCCAGATCCTCCCTACTCCGTGCACAGTCCCAGGACCAGCAGCGGCCGCATCCCTGGGAGCTTGATAGAAATGCAGGATCTTAGGCCCCACCCTGGACCTGCTGAAACATAATCTGCTTTTTCAAAAGGGCCCAGGCCATCTGTGTGCCCAGTCAAGTTGGAGAAGTCTGCTCCTGGCCCAGGGAGCCCAGTTAGAAGCTTACTTAGGTAGTTAGGGTGAGAGACGCTATCAAGGTCAGTCATGGCCGGACAGGGAGGGCCCTAGGGTGCACCTGCCCTGACCTGTCTGCCACACGCTGTGCTGGGTGCTTTATCCTGCAGAACGACCCTGCTCCCCACTCTTCAAACGAGGGGGTAAAGCTCAGAGAGGCTAAGTGACTCTCCCAGGCACAGATGGCCCATATGTGTCAGGATGGATTCCAGAGAGCAGGGCTGCCAGATAATGGGGCTGGAGGAAGGCAGCTTCAGAGGCAAGCTCCCAGCCCTCTGCGAATGGAAGTTGTGTGGTAGTGGGGGTGACAAGAAGCCCGAGGCCCTGGGCCTGCATAGTCGGAGTGATGGGATAAAGAACCAGGAACAGAACCAGGCCAGTGGCCCACGCCTGTAATCCCAGCACTTTGGGAGGCCGAGGTGGGTGGATCACTTGAGGTCAGGATTTCAAGACCAGCCTGGCCAACATGGTAAAACCCTGTCTCTACTAAAAATATAAAAATTAGCAGGCATGCAGGCATGGTGGTGGGCTCCTGTAGTCCCATCTACTCAGGAGGCTGAGACAGGAGAATCGCTTGAACCAGAGAGGTGGAGGTTGCAGTGAGCCAAGATCGTGCCACTGCACTCCAGCCTGGGTGACAGAGCCAGACTCTGTCTCAAAAAAAAAAAAAAAAAAAAAAGAACCAGGAACGAGAACACAGGGGATGGTGGTGATTAGTTGGATTATGGACAAACTAAGCTCGAGGGGAAGAAGGTACATTCTATGTCACTGTCCAGCAGGCCAGGAGCTCAAGAGGTATGACAATTTAGGATCATCTGCCTTGAGAACAAGAATTCATATTCATTAAGGACCAACCATTGGCCAGGCACTTCGCCTAACTGCCTATAAGAACAGATGCTCCCCACCCTATAGGTGAGCAAGTGAGGGCTCCCAAAGGGGAGTCATTTGCTTAAGACCACACAGCTTACAGGCACAGTGCTACGATCAGAGCCTCCCATCTGCCTGGACAAAGAACTCACACTCTTTTCCGCCACACCAAACACACATGACCTGGTGCTCGAAGTGGCTGAGGGTCTTAATTAGGGTTCCTCCTAAGGTAGACCCTGAGATAGGGACTTGAATGCAAATGGTTCATTTGGGAGGGGATCCAGGAAGCACAGTGACACAGGCAAATGGGGTAAGGAAAGGAAGAAAGCTCATACAGGGTGTGCCTGACCTGGGCAACTGGGGCTTTATCCCAAGGGACCCTGAGATTCTGCATTTGCATGCATCTCAGATTGGCCCCACTAAGGAGCAAAGAAGCTGGAATCACTGTCGCCAATTGCTGGAGCATTAAATCCACTACCTGCAACCAAACAACCAGAGAAAGTCCCTAGTAGAAAGCCATGGCATGGTAAATTGCAGGAGACCCTTGGTGGGCTTTGAGGATGGAGGTGGGGCAGGGATAGAATCTGCTAGACTGAGCCTTTTAGTCTTCCAGGGCACCCATTGCCCCCTTTGAAATCCCAAGGTAAGACAGAGAAAGATCTGGGGGTAGAGGGATACGGCTGGCACTGCCCAAAGACTGGCACCATGGTCTGAAATTCCTGTTGAAATTCTAATCCTTGAGGTGATGGGATTAGGAGGCGGGACCCTTGGGAGATGGTTAGATCATGGAGGCAGAGCTTTCACGAATGGGATTAGTGCTCTTATGAAAGAGGTCCCAGAGAGGTTCTTTGCCGCTTCTACCATGTGAGGTTACATTGAAAAGACCTCTAGGAAGTGGACCCTCACCAGACACTCAATCTGCCATTGCCTTGACTTTGGACTTTCCAGCCTCCAAAACCGTGAGAAATAGATTTCTGCTGTCACTCAATTTATGGTATTTTGTTACAGCAGCCTGAACAGAACTGCTGTGCAGGAAGAGAAATGAAGACAGAGACCATCCAGCAAGCCCAGTGCTCAAAGCCCCAACGGATCCACTCCTGACCCTGGAGGTGACCCCAAGCCAAGCCCTGGGGATGCTCTTAGAGCTTCCTCTCCCAGTGCAGGCAGCTGACTTCACCCATCCGGGAATGGTCTTCATTTAATGAAGAGGCAGTCAGGGCTGAAAGGTGGTGGGCGGGTAGGAGGCGTCTGCTGGAGCTCCGTGGCAGTGCAGCTGCAGAGCCACAGAGGACAGCTCTCAAATCGACCCAGAAACAGTGAGACCCAGGACTTTGAAAGACTTTGGGGGTCAAACTGCAACTTTGCCACATTCCCATTGTGGGATCTTGGGCAAGTTGCTTAACCTTTTGGAACTCAGTTTTCCCACTACGAAATGGGGATATTTACACACATGTAAGAATTTACATAAGTAACAATGTTTATAAATTTAGGAATTCATCATTTACCAGATATTCTTTATGTGTCAGGCACTGTGCTAAGCACTTTGCATGAATCATCTTGTTTGATGTTTATAATAACCTTTCAATAGAGGAAGCATTATCTCTATTTTACAAATAAAGAAACAGAGGCTCAGAAAGGTTTTGTAACTTGCCCCTGATCACACAGAAAGTAAGTCCTGGAGCTGGGATCTGCACCTAGGCTTAATGCACCAGGTAATTTTGCCTCCAGAGGTGAGAAGCCCAGCACAGGGTCAGGTGTAGGCCAGGGACTCAGTAAATGTTGGTTCCCTTTCCTCCTTTCTCCCTGGAAACTCCCTGAAGGCAGATGGTTCTTCTAAATATTCTAATGATCTTTAGCTGGTCAGTTCAAGAGGCAGCATCATGCAGTGTTTAAAGAGCTGAACTATAGAGCCAAATCCCCCTGGGTTCAAATCCTTGGTTAGCAGTCGACTGGCTTTGTGACTTCAGGCCACTTACATAACCTCTCTGTGCTCACGTGACCCATCTATGTAAATAATGAGGCTCACAATCATGCCCACCATGCCCATTAAGGCTGTTATGAGAGCTGATGGGAGAGTGCATATAAAATACTTAGAAACGTGTCTGCATATACTATGTGCTCAACAATTGTTCCCCGTCATTATTACGCACTTGGCACCAGGTGCTAACAGTAATCTCCATCTTTAATACTAGACAAAAAGGACCTCGTGGGGCTGGCTGCTCTTCCCCCAAAGTCATTCTGTGCCCTCAGATCATCCCATTATAAAGGGAAGGGAATGGAGGAAAAGGAAAAGAACAAAGGAGAGAGAAACTCACATGTACTAACTCAGATTCTTCGCAAGGTTGTTTCCCTGGGTCCACCCAACAACCATGTAAGAAGCTATTACTGTACGCAATAAATGAAACAAGAAGTGACCCCAAGGGGAATAAAGGACATGCCTAGAATTACACAACTGGTAAGTGGGGAGCACAGGTGAGAATCCCATCCTTTTTAAGCACATCTCCCACTTTCCTGCCTTCAACTAATAATGCTCTCTGCACACAGCCACCTCACCACCGACCCTCTGGGGAGTCAAGCCTTAAGCTCCTGCCAGCAAGGAAGGAGGGCAGGCAGAGAGCCATACTCTCCTATGGCCAATGGCAGCTTTAGGAGGACAGAGAGCGACTCGACAGAAAAAGGAGAGAACCTTCTCCGTGGATGCCCAGGGCAGGCCCGCTTGTATATTCCCTGACCATCTGTCTACTATGTAGGGTCCACACCTTCACCCCAATACCAGAGAGGAGGCCTCTTCTTTCCACCTAAAGCAGAAAGGCCTGGTGAGTCTCAACCCACATTACAGCTGGGAAAACAGAGGCCCTGAGAATCTTACCTGGGATTGTACCTGGGTTATACCCAGGGTTGCCCAGACTTAGTGGCAAAACAAGGGCAGGATGCCAGGCTGGCTGACCCCCACCCCTTTTTCTGGAATTACACTCTGCTGTCTGCCCAGTAAAGAAAATAGTAATGTAGCCAGTGGGTCCCTCTTTGTGTCTTTTGGAGTGTGGAAAGGGAGTATGAAAGGGAAGAATTCCAGGGCAACCCAGACAGGGAGGGAGGGGCTACAGTAACCACAGCAGGCCTCCCCCAGGGAGAGGGACCGTGTCCCAAGTAGGGGTTGAGTTCTGAGCCTGGTGGCCCCTCCTGCTGCCACCTCCTGGAGAGGGGAACCTTCTACCAGAGAAGGCAGCCCACCCTCCAAGACACAGCCCTGACCGTGCCACACGCACGGCCATGACCAGGCTCCAGCTTTCTGCACCCTGCTCTGGGTTCTAACAGCTTTAAGGGCTTTAGTCTGGGGCTCTGGTTTAGTTTCCGAAGTGCCCAGGTTTTAAATAATAACTTTGCCTTGCTATGAACCTACTTCCACCTTGTTCTTTTCCCCTAAAATATATATGTGTGTGATTTTGTGTGTGTGTGTGTGTGTGTGTGTGTGTATGCGTGTGGGCGCCCGCGTGTTGAGGTTGTTCCTGGGGGACTATTAACTAAGAATAATTTATCCAAGAAATTTGTTATGTTAGAATTACCAATTAGATATGATTATAACTTACCCTGGCTAACACTGCACTACTGTTGGAAATCTGAATCCCATTAAAATCTAATTAGCATATATTAAGTCAAAGGCGGTTTTACTGCAGTGCGCCAGCAGGTTTGAGCTGCGACGGGCCGGGCATGTGGACTCGCTGCCCACTTCAGCATGCCGGCCACGTTGCCCACAGTGCCCAGGTGGGTGCCAGGCAACCTATGGGCAGCTTTTCTCCTCCTAAGCTGAGACCAGATGGCCCATGCTCACAGAAAGGGGCAGCTCCAGGCGTGGACATGACGTTCGAGGTTCTGCCTTCGGATGAGTGGCCATCATCCATGGAAAGGTTTCTTTGACATGTGGCTAAGCCAGCCAAGGTGCTCTGGGGTCAGTGCTCTGGCCTAAGAGGATGAGGGTGGTTTTGGCAGCCCCTGGGAGCCAGTCAGCTTGGTGGTTGAATGCTAGCATCACAGAATATATCCTTCCCTGGGCTTACGGGTATGGGGGTGCTTCTGCAAGCGTATAACTGCTATATCCTCATCTCTGGAAAAGCGCCTGGCATAATAACAGCAAACAGTTACTTAGCTCTTACAATGGGCTAAGGGTTTTATTTTCATATTCTCAACCTCACAAAAATTCCAAGGAAAAAGTACTAGGATTAGGCCCATTTTATGCGCATTGAACCTGAGGCTTAAAGAGGTTAAGGAACTTGCTCCCGGTCATGAAGTGGCAGAATCAGCATTGGAACTTAGGTGACTTTTTCCTTTTTTTTAAGCTCTGTCTTGTGATAATTTGCCGGTGTGGACGAGGTCTGTGGTCCAGGTCCAGAGACCAGGTCTTGCCAATGTTCTCTGCCAGCAGGGGGCACAGTGAGAGAGTTAGGGAGACCATGGCGAGGCTGCTGGTGGATGGCAGCTACAGGGTCATTAGCGAACATTCAAGGTATAGGCTGGAGTCCTGAGGTGATGCTCCAAGGAGACTGTGAAATGCAATCATGCCAACCGGTGATTTTTGTTTTTTCAGAGAAAATAAATCCTTTTGTGAAAAAGCTCACTGGGTGAATAGATGAGTTTACTGGCCAGGAAACATTCACTTTCTCCCCGCCATCCTGTAAGCCAAGCGTAATTATCTCCACCATTGTGTGTACCTCCTTTCCTCACTCCAGTGATGCCGGACATGGACATGTGATTTGCTGTAGCCAATGCAATGTGCGTGGGCCCAGTGGGAGCCTGGGCTTCCTCACCTGTGTATCTGCTGTCAATGGGAACATGCCTTCAGGAGCCAAGCCCAAAGAGGAAGAGGGACACCGGCAGCAGTCCAGGGCCCAACCTTCAGCATGGAGCCAAGCCCAACCAGGGTCAGCTGAAGCCGAGGGGACCATGCATGAGATATAAGCGCTTGTTGTTGAATGACACTGAGTTTTCAGATGATTTGTTACACAGCAGCAGCTGATTCGTATATCAGGAGATGCCATATGTGAAAGAGATGAAAAGCAAGCTATTGTGATCATGTGCAGAGGAGGGGACAAAGTCCCACTCCCTGATCACACATGCCACCTTCCTGTCTATCAACACCAGCCTTATTTCTAATTAACATCCCAGCAAATGACCTGTTTCAGCCACATTTCCTCTCTCCCCACCCCTATGCTGTCTGTCTCTTCTAGGCTTCCTCCCACCTCCATTCAGGTTCCCCTTACCACCCCCTCCATACCTCACAAAGCATGCACGCAAGCTCAGCAGACCTGGGACCCACTGTGCTACCACGTTACCTCCTCCTTGAAGCCTCTGGGCTTCAACCCTACCGTTGAGGCCCCCTTCACCTTCTGCTTGCTGCTGCCCAGGGGGTGAGAGACACAAGGGAGTCCTTCTGCAGAGCTTTTCTGTCCCATTCTGCACATGCCACACTCACAGAGCTACCTCACGGATGGTCATTCCCATGGCCCCAGAGACCCTCCATATTCTCTTCCATGGCTCAGCAGATTTCCACTCCCAGCTCCAATCTTGCAGGAGGAAGGGGAAACCCAGAGAGGTGCGGCTACCCGGCAGGGCCACATGGAAAGTCAGTGATGAATCTTTCTTCTGGGTGCTAGAGAACTTTGGCTCAGAGGAGAATGATGGGGCCTGATAGTGAGGGCCCAGTCCAGGAGGGAGTAGGTGTAAAGAAAGGACAAAGGATGGAGCATGACAGGGAGGGGAGGAAACCAGAGACCCACTCGAGGGGACCCTCCCTCCTCTGCTCGGCCCAGTGGGGACCAGGGAACGTCGAGCAGCTCCCTCTCCTTCAGCCTCTGTGCTGAGCTGAAACTTCCACTAAACCAACCACTTAAAACCTCACTGCGCTCAGTTTGTACAAAGCCTGAGGGCAGAAGGAAGGCGATGTTCTCGGGAGAGGCAGTCCCTGTGTCCCCATCATCTGTGGGTACCACCCTGGTGACTTAGGGGTTACCAAATACAGAGATGGCAACCAAGAAGTAGACACATACTAGTTTGCTAGGGCTTCTATAACAAAGTACCATACACTGTGGGGTGTAGACAACAGTGTGTAATTTCTCAGAGTTCTGGAGGCTGGAAGTCCAAGACCAGGGATTTGGCAGGGTGTGTTCCTTCAGAGGCCCCTGTCCTTGGCTTATGGCTGCTGTCTTCATCCAGTGTCCTCCCGTGGCCTTCCCTCTGCAAGTGTCTGAGTCTTAATCCCCTCTCTCATGAGAACACCAGGCACGTTGGTGTAAGGCTCACCCTGGTGACCTCATTTTACTGAATTACCTCTGTAAAGACCCTTTCCCCAGACAGTCACATTCTGAGGTCCTGGGGGTTAGGATTCCAACATACAAATTTGGGGTTAGGAGGTGCAGCCTGAGCAATCTCACCTACCCACAGGACTCCAGTTACCTCCAAATGCAAATGACTCCCAGTTTTAAATCCCACACCCAGAACTCTTGCTGGGATTTCTCTCCATGCCCTGAGGCATTCAGCCCAAAGGAAGCCACTGTCTCCTGCATTCTTCTCTCCTATGTCCCCTGTGGCCAGTGGCCACATGGTCAACATGACCCTTGATCCTCCTGACCCTGCCCCCTCCACACCTTCCTGAAACAAATATGGTCACATTCTGAGGTCCTGAAAGTTAGGATGTCAGGCAAGGTGCAGTGGCTCCCACCTGCAATCCCTCCACTTTGGGAGGCTGAAGCGGGTGGATTGCTTGAGGCTGTAAGTTGGAGACCAACCTGGGCAATAGAGCGAGACCCCATGTTTATTTTAAAGAAATATTTTTTTAAAATAGAGTTAGGACATCCACATATGTATTTTGAGAGACACAACTCCATCCATAGTAATGCCCCTGAGACTTAGAGACTCTAAGGCCAGTTCCTCTGGCTCCCCAAAAGTAGGGCAGCTGGGGACCAGGGCAGCTGTGCCCTGTGCCCCTATAAAACTCTCTGCCCATCAGCAGCGTCAATGAACAAGCTGAATAAGCTGCAACTACACACATGTGGATGCAGTGGTCTGGCTGGAGGGAGGGCAGAAGAAGCCAGTCAGAAAGAAACTCATGCTGCCATGGTTCCAGGCACACAGAGCCCACCATGGTCACCCTGGGAGCAGAGGAGCCTGGAGGGATTACAAGAGCATCCTGGGGTGCTGGCGATGTTCCTTCTCATTCTGGTGACTGATTATGGGGTTGTGTTCAGGTTGTGAAAATCCGCTGAGCTCACTTAAGACTCGCAGACTTTTTTGCTTAGTGAATACTAAAGTACCAGCATCAATTTCCTGGTTTTGACAATGTTCTGAGGCTAAGATGCCATTGGGAAAAGCTGGGTAAAGTGTTCACGGGAACTCTCTATGATTTTTGCAACTTGTGAGTCTTACATTATTTCAAAATAACTTTTTAAAAAATGCTACACACAAAAAAAAGAATAAAAACAGGACATTTTATTGGCTTAAGGTTTTGTAACATTCCCAGCCCCAGAAGAGTTGAAATAAATTGTAAGTTAAAAAACAAACAAAACAGCTTTATGCACTTTTCTATGTGTATGTTACACTTCAATTAAAAGTTTAAAACAAAACAAAACAAAACAAAAAACACCTCTCTGCCAGTCTCTGAACTTATCCAAAGAAATGAGGGAGAATTGGTATCCACAGAGCACATATTATGTGCCAGACATTTCTAGGCACTTAGCCCAAGTTATCCCATTCATTATTCACAAAGAGAGAGAGAGAGAGAGATTATTGCCTCCATTTGCAGATGAGGAAACTGAGTCTCAGAGAGGCCAAAGGAACTCCCCAACATCACACAGCCTGTTCAGAGCACAGCCGAGGTTCCCCCCAATGACCTATATGGTCTGCCTAAAAGCCCCATTCTTGTCCCCGCCCTTGCTGGGATCACTCTGAAAAACACTTTCCCCTCTGTCCCACCCTCCACCGCCCTAGACTGCCTTGCCCAGCCTCAGGATAAGGCACCAAGGTCCCCAGTCACCCCCGACTCCCACCAGCAAAGCTGCTGACGTGGGGTTTTCTAAAGAATACCAAGCCCACCTGCCAAGCTCCCTCACTGGAATCGACCATCGGACCATTTTAGCACCATTAATTGCAGTGCTGAGTACGCAGCTGTCCTTCCTCGGGTCTCCACAAACCCCCTGGCGCAGTTGTATGCAGGACCTATTTCCCCTACCCCCAAACAGATATGCGCACCCTCAGCACCAAAGTCCCCCAGATGTTTGCAGCTTGGACAAAATTAACTCATTTATCCAACCAACCCACTGAGAGGACGCCTGCTTATTGTCATGGGCCCTAAAATTAACCTGGTTTATCATGTCTCCTGAATTTTGGCTCAAGCAGCACTTTCAGGGATTTTCAGGCATCCGGGAATGAAAGAACAGCTGGAGGAACTGGAGCTAATGTCAGTCGTTCCAGCCGCAAAGATCACTTTCTAATGGACTGAGGCTGGGGCAAAGACGCAGCCATCAACCTGAGGACATCCGTGGATCTGTATTTGGTGAATATAACTGGGACTCATCTTATCTGGGTCCTCCTAGCTCGACAGCCACCAAAAGAAAGCCACAGACCGTTCTGTAGGCAGACCGTTCATCATGGATGGCCGAGCAGAGACTGTAGGATGCTGACGGGTGTTCTGCCCAAAGGACATCCATGAGCAAACAAATGTGAGAAAATCTCCTTGTGGCAGGACTTCTCAGAGCCTTTACTATACCAGCATGTCTCCTGAGTCTCCAAGAGGGGCCCACCTAAAGCAATGCTTTCCACTCTTTTCTGGAATGTTCTTCAGAGAAATGCGGATCCAAGGCCTTCAGCACAGATGTATCTTAGTGGTGGCTCTGGAACAAGATGGAAAAATAAAGAATCTGAAGTGGTGGTAAAATGATAGGCAGGAGTAACTGCTGTTTCCATTTTATAAACAGAGAAAACTGAGACCCAGAGGGAGAGAGGAACTTGCCAGGTCAGCAGGGGAATTAGTGACAGAGCCGGCCCTAAATCTCCATCATGTCTTCTTTCTTCTGCTGCTATGGTTTTGATATTTATCCCTTCCAAACCTCGTAGTGAAACGTGATTTCCAGTGTTGGAGGTAGGGCCTAATGGGCAGTGTTTGGGTCATGGGGGCAGATCCCTCATGAATCTCCTTCCGGGTCAGGGGTGAGTGAGTCCTCACTCTGTTACTTCCCATGAGAGCTGTTTGTTACAAAGAGCCTGGCACCTCCCTCCCTTCTCTCTTGCTTCCTGTCCTGCCAGGTGATCTCTGCACACGCCACTCCCCTTCACCTTCTGCCAGGAGTGGAAGCAGCCTGAGACACTCACCAGAAGCAGATGCTTCTGTACACCCTGCAGAACCAGGAGCCAAATAAGCCTCTTTTCTTTAAAATACCCAGCCTCAAGTATTCCTGTATAGCAACACAAAAAGACTAAGATATCTGCCCAGATCTCAGGTCAGGTGGGAGGGAATTTGCTCATAGAAGACTTCCAGGGGTTCCATAGTGGGAAAGAGGCAATATCCACAATCTGTACCATTCTTGGAAGGAGGAACCAACAGAGATACATCATTTTATAACATGTCTGTAATATTTGCAAAGCTCTTTCAAAATTGTTCATTAGCGTTTTTCATCTTTCCAATCTTTCTCTAAACCTTAGGCAATAGAGCCCCATTTTTAAAATGAGGCCACTGAGCCTCAACCAGGAGACATGATTTGCCCAAGGTCGCAGGTTTCATGTTTCATGGATGGCAGAGCAGAGATTTCCTACCTGGTGGGGTTCCTCATCTCTGGCCAGCGTTCCCTTGAGGGCAGAGTCTGGGCCTGGCTCAGCTCAGTGTCCCAACACTCCACCCCTGGTGAACAAGCTGTGCTGAGGGAAGTCTGGGCCCTGATGCAGAGACCCCTAGAAGCAAGCACTAATGGGGCAATTTGGGGTCCAGAGCACCAGTTCTCATAAATCTGAGGAGCTGTTTCTCCTGGCTACTTCCCTCCTTTTCCTTCATGACATCCCTGCCAAATACAACTTCTGCCCTGTGCATGGCAGGACTCCTTCAGAGAGGGGCTTCCTCCTTTTCCATTAGTAAAGGAAGAGGCTACCTGAGACTTGACTTAACCTCCTTGGAGGGGAGCATGCTTTCACTGCTGCAAATTGTGAAGTCAGGTCCAGAGTGATCTAGTCACTTATCATGAGTCATACAGTAACCAGAGGTTGAGTTGACTGAGCCAGCTTCATCCACCAGACCAGTGAGTAAGTCTCGAACTATAAAGTACGTAAGAATCGCCTTGAAAGGAAGCAGGTGGTGCAGAGGAGAGTGAGCAGAGCGGTGCAGAGGAGAGTGAGCAGAGCTGGCCTGAGACTGCTGTCCTTCAAAGGCCTGCTTGCAAAGTGGGCCCGTGTCTGGCACCTGGGAACTCGGGTTTCAGGAGGGCTCTCAGCACCCTGGTAAGAGTGGCTCACAATGTGTAAATGGTGTGTACAATGTGGCTTAGGCTGAACTCCTCTTTCCTTCTGAAAGTCTGGAATCTGGGTACGTGCCAGGCAGAAAGTGCCTGTATAACCAGCCCCCAGGAGACATCCTGGGCACTGAGTCTAATGCATTACCCTGGTAGACAGCACCTCACCCATGTTGTCATAGCTCATTGCTGGAGGAATTAAGTGAGTCCTGTGTGACTCCACGGGGAGAGGACCCTGAAAGCTTGCACCTGGTTTCCTCTGGACTTCACCCTGTTGCCTTTTCCTTTTGCTGATTTTGCTCTCTATCGTTTCTCTGTAATAAATATTACCTGTGAGTACAACTATGCTGAGACCTGTGAGTCCTCTTAATTAATTGTCAAACCTGGGGTTGGTTTGGGGGACTCCTGACCCAGGGAGATATTACAGTGCCGATTTTGGGTCCTCTGCTTCCACTGCCAAAGTGTTTGTGTCTCCCAGAAATTAATACATTAAAACCTAATCCCCAATGTGATAGTGTTAGAAGGTAGGGCCTTTGGGAGGTGACCAGGATGAATGGGATTAATATTCTTATAAAAGAGACCCCAGAGAGCTAGTTAGCCCATTCTTCCCACTATGTGAAGAAGCTCCAAAAAGACATGATCTATGAACCAAAGAGCAAGCTCTCACCAGACACCAGCATCTTGATCTTGGACTTTCCAGCCTCCAGAATTGTGAGCAATAAAGCTCTGCTCTTTTTAAGTCACCCAGTTTATGGTATTTTTGTTATCACAGCCAGAATGGACTAAGATACCCACCCTCTGAATTCTGATCCAGTAGGTCAAGTGAGGAAGTCCAGGAATCTGCATATTTGCACACACTCTGGGTGGTCCTGAGACCAGGCATCTGTGGGCCTCTCTTTGAGAAGCATGGCTAGCTGGTTCTGCGATGGACATTTCAATGAGGAATGGGTTTCCAGGGAAGTTTCTTCTCTGAAAACTTCCCTGTGTCATCTGTGCAAGACCGTGGAGCAGGGGAATGGGCACTTTGGAGGGTCTCAGCGGCACTGTGTCACCACCTTTCCACTTGGTTCCTCTTTGGATAAGAGCCCAGAGCCCAGCCCTGAAGCTATTAATGCAGCAGCCTCAGTGTCCTTGTCCCACTCCATCAGGCAGTCCCTAATCACCCTGGAAGCTGCCAGATGAAGAGGCTCAGACAGAGTTGGGGAAAGGAGGGCTAATTGGCTGCCAAGGAAACAGGGACTGATGAGAAGGAAATCAGGGTGTGAGCTGGCTCTTCCTCTCCAAGCCTCTCAATGCAGCAGGCAGCAGCAGACCCCCACGCAGTGCACAGGCTGGAGGTGGGGACAAGGTGAGATTTCATATGGGCTTTAAGAACAAAGGTTGTCCTCGGCAAAGTGGACATTATTCTCAAGGTGCTGATGGCAGCTGATAGAAATGACAGCTGTATCACTGCCAGCTTTGCATCCACACTGGAGAGTAGTTTGACCTCACACACAGTCAACTTCCTCCCAGTTCTCCGGCTTTGCGAGCCCATGTCATTGGCTCAGCATGTTTTAGGCTGCCGGGCACCAGCACCTACACTTTTTTTTTCAGGACTACATTGATTCATTGATTAATTCAGTGAATATTTCGTGAGCACCTGCTGTATGCCAGGCACTGCCCTGGACTTGAGATGCGGCCAGGAGCAAAACAGACGGAAGTCCCCAAGTCTATGAAACTGACACTCTAGTAACAGAGGTAGGCAATAAACAAAACAACTAAGTTATGTTACATATTAGCAAACACATCATTCTAAGGGGAAAGATAAAACCAAAAGGGAGGCTATGGAGTCTGGGGAGGCTGTCATTGTAATAAGCCCCCACCACCTCTTATGACGGGAGGGAGAACCGGGCATCTTGCATTCCAGCCTTGGCCTGAGGATCAAGCCAGGGAAGGCAGGAAACCTGCAGCCTGGCTCCCCAGGAGCAGCCCAGAAGCAAAGGTGATTACTCTGAGAGATAAGCTGGGTCAATGCTTGCAAAGGAGCTCAGCAAAAAGAGAAGTTGACAATGTCAACTAATCGATGATACAACCTGCCCTGGCCTCGAGTTTTATAATGAAAGCCCGGGATGACTCCTATCTGGTCTGTGTGGCCCACCCAGAGGTTACAGACATCACAAAGGTGAGTGCCCATCCCCCATAAGCCTTAGCTCCCAGTCTTTTTCAAATGGTTTTCACTGTGGTACCTCCATGCAATCAAACATTCCATAAGGGTCTGTACTGTGGCCACCAGTGCTGAGCCAGTCACTCTGCCAGGTAGGTGCACCAGATGGACGCCCTGGCTGGGTACTCGTGGCACAGGGGATACAGCAGGAGCTGTCCCACCTGACTTTCTTCCCAAGCACAGAGCTGGTCAAACCAGGGACATGGGAGGATCAGGGGAGTACCACCCCAGTCCATCAGAGGGACTGAAAATATAGACTCCCCTCTTTTCTGGCTGTTGGTGTTCCAGGGACAGTGAGTGTCCCCAAGCATGGAGCTGGTCAAACCAGGAACATGGGAGGACCGGGAGAGTACTGTCTCAGCCCAGCAGAGGGACTGAGAATGTAGACCCCCTCTTTTCTGGCTGCTGGTGCTCCCGGGGACAGCGAGCATCACTCCTGCACTTAGCAAGGGCATGACCTTGCAGTTTCCATTAACGTGGAAGACAAGATCATCAATTTCCTTACCCCAAGTTCAAGAACCAAAGCAGGGATCAGGGAAGGGCTTCTCAAGATCCCATGGTTGCTTCATGGCAGGGGTAGAATCTCAACCCAGGCCTCTGGTCCTAAGGGTCCCCTCTGCCATCCACTGACCCTGCCAGGGCTATTTCAGGGCTGCTTGCACCTGGCCTCGAAGGCTTCTCGGAACATCTCACCTCCTAGGTCTTGGGTTTCCTGGCTCTGTCTGAGACTTGACAGGTGACTCACCTTCGTGGAGCCTCATTCATCATCCCCATTTTATAGACAGGGAAATTCACCTCGTAGTGTTGCTGGCAGGATGAGATGATGTCATGGATGCAATGTGCTTAACGAAGTGACAGAGAGTGATGTGCTCCATTACAGTATTATTTTATGATGATGATGGTGCTTATGCAGACTCTTGAGCCTCTCAGCAGGATCTTCCAGGACTTTTCTAACTCCATGAGTACTGCAATCAATTGACAAATCTGGCTGGCCACTCACCCTGGGTACAAGTACCATGGGACTGCAAAAAAAAAAAAAAAAAAAAAAAAAAAGCACGACTCTCCCAAGCTGCTCTCAAGGACCCACAGTCTGACTACAGAAAAGATACTCAAAGGACACAATCAGTGAGCAACTGGGCCGCACTGGGAACATTGACCAGGAGCCATGAGAGGGCAGATGTGAGGGAGAGGGAGGGGCTGCAGGGCTTACACAGGAGGGTGGGAAGGCTTCCAGCCTCATGAGAGGATTTGCTTTTAAGGAGCATGAGATTTACCCAGAAGTCTTAGTAAGCACTAGAGGCCAGGCATGGTAGCTCACGCCTGTAATCCTAGCACATCAGGAGGCTGAGGTGGGAGGATCGCTTGAGCTCAGGAGTTTGAGACCAGCTGGGAAACACAGCAAGACCCTGTCTCTACCAAAAAAAAAGAAAAAACAACATAGCCAGGTGTGGTGTTGTACTTGTAGTTCTAGCTACTTGGGAGGCTGAAGTGGGAGGATCACTTGAGCCCGGGAGGTGGAGTCTGCAGTGAGTCATGATCGTACCACTGCACTCCACCCTGGACGACAGAGCAAGAACTTGTCTCAAAAGTAAAAAAAATAAATAAAGGTACCTAGTGTCTGCCCCCAAGTGATCCTGACTCTACAGCCCTAGCGAAGGGCCCAGAAACCCGCCTGTATAAGAAGCTCCTCAGGTAACTTTGACGCAGGTGGCTCTTCCCATTGGTGCCTGGGACTACCCCCTGCTCCAGTCCCCAGCCCCTGCCAGGCACTTCATCTCACACTTCCAGGACTTCACATTTGCAGAGTTCCCACCTCAGGGCCTTCCCTTCCCTGCCAGGCTCTGAACCAAGCACCTTTCAGGACCAGTGAGACAGAGCCCATCACACTTGCACTGACACCCACAACCCCACCCCTGGGCATACCACACTACCACATCCTTCTTGGAAGCAAAAGCACAGGTTCAGGCACCTGGCAGACTTGAGGGTGGATCCCTGCTCCTCCACTGTCTTACTGTCTGGCCTTGGCCACATAAATTAACTTCTCTGAGTTTCAGGGTCTTCAGCTGTAACATGAGTATAAAATATTCCCTGAGAATGACTGTGAAGTTTGCAGGAAGCGATGTATACAAAGTGCTTGTTGCAGTAAATATCCTGTAAATGGTGGCTAATAGATTAGAAACATTAACAAGCACAATGGCAGCCACGGCATTGGTTGGCATGCACGTCCCTCGCTCAACTGGAGATCCTCAGGGGACTGCAGTAAGCCTAATGATGTCATGGAAGCAATGTGCTTAACAAAGTGACAGAGAGGGATGTGCTCTGTAAGTACAGTATTTTCTGTAACTTCTAACATTGGGCTCAATATTGAGCAGGCATTTAGTGAATGGATGAATGAACTAATGCATTAATGCATGTAAGCAGGTTAAAGAAGTCAGGGAAAGCTTCCAAGGAGAGGTAAAGACTGAACCAGGCTAGGGAAGCCTTGGAGGATTGGGTGATGTACAGTGAACTATGGCCTCTATTACCCCAAACCTCAGTGATATACAACAAAAAGCATTTTTGTTTTGTTTTGTTTTGTTTTGTTTTTTGAGACAGGGCCTTGCTTTGTTACCTGGGCTGCAGTGCAACGGCACTAACGTGGCTCACTACAGCCTTGACGTCCTGGGCTCAAGCGATCCTCTCACCTCAGCATCCCAAGTAGTTGGGACTACAGGCGTGCACCAGCGTGCCCTACTAATTTTTGTATTTTTTGTAAAGACAGGGTTTCATCATGTTGCCAAAATTGATCTCAAATTCCTGGGCTCAAGCAATCCGCCCGCTTTGACCTCCCAAACTGCTGGGATTACAGGTGTGAGCTACCGCGCCCAGCCTTCGGAAAGCATTTATTGAGCTCCCTCATCTGCAGGTTGGCTGGGGAGCTCTGCTCCGGGGCTGGACTCCTCTTGGGCAGCTGGACCAGGGCAGCTGTGCTCCACTGTTTCTCATTCTGCTTTCAGCTGGCTAGCTCGGGCACATTCTCCAGCAACTACGGCAGAGGGCCAGCGGAACCATGCAAGGCGTCTCCAGTCCTATGCTCAGAATTAGGCTCACTGCCTCACTTTGTTTTATTGGCCAAAGCCAGACACATGGCCAGGTTCACAGTCAGAGGGTGAGAAATGTTCTCTGCCTACTAGTGGGAGGCAATGCAAAATCACACGGCCAAGGGCACAGATACCCGGAGAGCTGAAAAAGCAAGACAAAGGCCAGTCCAGGCCCGTTATGGGATGAGAAGACCCTGTACAGATGAGTTTTGAGGGTCCTTCAGCCTCCCAGGACTTTTAGAGCATCATTCACTCATTCATTCATTTGTTCGAAGAACCGTATTCATGGTGTCCTTGCTGTTCGCTGGGTCCTGTTATCGGTGCTGTGGAGACAACTTGAGTAAAACGAGACAAGGTCTCGACCCTTGGGATAAAGAAGAGGTTCCACTTATTTTTCTGGTTCCTCTACTCACTTTCTCTGTGACCTTGGGAAAATCACCTCCCCTCTCAGGGCATGGCGGCCACTGCTAATAATACCTTACATTTGTAGAACACTTTTAACTTTATCAAAACGTCCTCACACGTGTTCTCTGTGAAGCATCGGAGACCGGTTTTATTACATCTCTGATTTGACAAGTGAAACTCTAATGGCTATAAAATGCACTGAGCTCCTTGGAAGTGCTCTCCTGAGAGGGCTCAGTGGGGCAAAACCCCTTATAACAAACCCTAGGATTCTCTCTCTACAACAAAGCACGTCCCTGGATATCTGCTGACGGTTGTCATTTCAAACAATGTTTGGGGCCACACAATCCCTGTGTGACCCAAGGACTGGGATGGCTTCCTTTATCTTTCCTTTTATTTTAAAAAGCCACCACTCTGAACATTTCAAAGATTCCCGCAGAACTTTGCCAATTTAATTTAAAAGAAAAAAATAAAAAGATTGCCTCCTCCTAACTGGCTTCACAAATGAAAATGGGACGTAAGCCAGGCCTCGGAGAACAGTCTAATCACTCCAGCTCCTCATTTAATAACCTCAGAAAGCCAGGCTGTGCATTTTACGAGGAGTAAAGAGAGACAGAAGCGCCCTTCCTCCCTGTCCCATCAAGTGGGTCTCAGCCCTCGGATCTGGGGTTAAGCACAAAGACAGCCTCCTTTGCTGAGGACACATGTGCTGCATACTTACAATCCTGCCTTTCCTTATGCCAATCCTGTAAGGCATGAGCACCATTTCACAGGTAAGTAAAGTGGAGTTCAGCAAGACAGCAAGTCACACTAATAATCGCTAATAAGTGGCTGAGCTGGGTTTGAACTGAGATCCCTTTGAACCCAAATGCCACGTTCTTTGCTCCTTCTCCACACCACCTCTTTGCTATGTAGGGTGGTTTCATATTTCAGGGTACCTGATACCAGGTTTAGTGAATGCAAAAGGAAAGAAGGAAATGGAGAGGAAAGAGAGGACGTGAGGGGAAGGGAGGAAGGAAGGAAGGGAGGACAATACTTATGGTGTGGTTACTATGAGCCCAGCACTATTAAAAGCTGACCTCCTTGTGTGATGTGCCATAATTGAAGAAAAAGGCATCCTGGAGATGCAGAGGAGGAACCCCCAGTGTGGCCTGGGGGGAAGGCTTCCCAGTGAAGATGCTGCCGGCGGATGAATCAGGAAGGAGACAGGAGCAAAGGTGGGGTTGGAAGGTCAGAGCGAGCCCTTGTTGGGCTCCTTGATCAAGGCCTGCTGGCTTCACCTCCTCAGTATCTCTTGGATCCACCTATGTCTGTCCATCTCCACACCAACACAAGTCTGTGCTTTGTGTGAACTGTGAGATGCCTTTCTCCCCTGCCTTCTGCCTTCTGCCTCTGCTCCTCCAGACCTTTCTCTACAAAGCAGCCAGAGCGGTCTTTCCTAAAGCAAACCAGACAAAGCCTCCTCCTCTAACTCAACCCTTCCTTGGCTCTCCATTTGCTGTGGGGAGCCGTATTGGGGGTCTCTAAGGTCCTACCTGTCCCAAGTCTCGCCTTCCACTGCACTCTCCTTCCCCTCTGGACTCCAGTCACATGGGCATGGGCACAGGGGCCTGTTGCTGATCTTTCTGCCCAGGGATCTCTGGCTGCCCCTGTCCACCTGGTTAATTCCTACAAATCCTTTAGCTTCAAGTCAATTTATACTTCATCCATTCTTACATCCAATGATTATTTATGGCACACTGAGGCACTGTTCTAGATGGTGGCAATCCAGGTGTCTGTATTCCTGAAGCTTAGTTGTTAGAAGGAGTATCTTCCATGGTGAAGCCTTCTCTGATTATTCTCAGAGCCAGGTGACTGTAGCAGGTGCTATTGGTGCTCTGTCCCAAAAACTCAGCCCACCCGGAAGTCACCTAAGGCTCTGATAAACAGTTCTCATACCCTGAGATGAAGTCCTGCCTCAAAATAGGATATCTCCCTGATTGAAGGGTTTCTCTGAACATACAAATCCAAGTGCAGCAGGACCAGCCAGAAGCACCTGGGAGTTAACACCCCCAGAACAACCCACAACAGTAAAGGATAGGAATTGTTGAGTGTATCAGTTATCTGTTGCTGTGTAATAAACACCAAACTTCACGGCTTAGCACAGCAATCATATATTTGCTGATAACTCTGCAATTAGACTGTGCCCAGCTGGGAGGTTTTCCTGCTCATCTCACCTGGAGCCACCAATGCAGGTGTAATCTGGTGCCTTTCCTGGACTGGATGGTCCCATATGACTTCATTCCCATTTCTATTGTGCAGGGTCAGCTGTGAGCTGGGGTGCCTCAGTCCCCTCTGTATGGCCTCTCTGGCAGAACAGCCCAGGCTTCTTATGTGGTAGCAGCAGCAGTCCCAGAGGGCCAGCCCTAATTCTAAGTGTTCATCAATCTTCTGCTGGTGTCTTGTTTGCTGATGTTCCAATGGCTAAAGCAAGTTACGCGGCCCCACCCAGAATAAATGTGGGAGAAGCCTCCACAAGGGTATGGACCACAGGGAGGCCATTAATGAGCCATCTATCCAGCGCATAAGTCCACCAGCTTCCTCAGCCCTCAGGGGGACAACTCTAAGGTGTGTTCCACTCAGGGTCTCAGAGAGACAACAAAGGACTTGAGCCCAGTTGCCCACAGCTGTGATCCACTCACTAGCACATTTTAAAAACTTTTCTCTCTTCCCTGGTTCACTCTTCCTACTCCCTCACTGTGCTTCCTGGAATCCCCTCCCAGATTAACTACCTGTACCCAAGTCCTTTCTCAAGATCCACTTTGGGGAAACCTAAACAGGGGCCCTAGCATAGCTAGGAGTTGAAATCCCAAGCATGTGTTCAATTCTGCCATACTGGCCCCATGTAGGAACAGAGGAGAGAGGACAGGATAAGGTGGCAGCTGGGGCTCTGGGGAGCCACTGAAGGCTGCATGCAGAAAGGAGCATGATCAGCAGGTACCTCTGGCCTCTCTGAGACTGGCCAGGCCTCCAGGGATGGATTCGGCTGGGTCAGAGTTGGAGACCTGCCACATCCAATAGTAACAGGAGGCTAAGACCCTGTAGGAGCACCTCTAAGTTAGGGAAGTCGCCCCCCCCCCCACCACCACCACAAACAGCCCATCAGCTCTCCTAGGTCAGTCTGGGTCCCCAGAGCTGTTTTCACAATTTGCTGGCATAAAACCAACTCCCCCCAACCCCACCACTTTTCTGAGTTCTATTATTACTGATTGTGCAAATCTCCCACCCCAGCCTAAGCAAAGCAGGCAGGACGTGGGGCAGCTCGACAGGATAAGATGGGCAAACAGCAGATTACAGCCACCCACTCTGGTAAACACAAGTTTAATTGCTTTTTTGTAGGGGAGAGAGGGGAGGTAGGCTCAGAAATAAAACAAATTTCCAATCAGCTGTGTCAGGGCTGCTGAACTGAGCTGACAGAGAGGAGCACCAGGCTGGGAGCAGCAGACTCTGACCTGGGAAAAGGAGAAGGCAGGTGAAGGAAGGAGGTGCTGGGGGCATGGAGGTATTGTCCGGGGGAAAGCACTGGTCCATCAGGTCAAGGGCAGGACACTCTATACCACCAGGGTTGTTGTCGGAGTGAGGGGGCAGTTGGGTGCCAAAGTTCTCACCTGGATCTTCAATAACAATGATAATAATACTATCCAGCATTTACTGAGAGCTTACTGCCTTGGGCTAAGCACTCTACACAAATTAATTGTTTAATTGTCACAACAACCGGCCAAGCGCAGTGGCTCACACCTGTAATCCCAGCACTTTGGGAGGCCAAGGCAGGCGGATCACCTGAGGTCGGGAGTTCAAGGCCAGCCTGACCAACATGGAGAAACTCTGTCTCTACTAAAAATACAAAAATTAACCGGGTGTGGTGGTACATGCCTGTAATCCCAGCTACTTGGGAGGCTGAGGCAGGAGAATCGCTTGAACCCGGGACGGGGAGGTTATGGTGAGCCGAGATTGTGCCATTGCACTCCAGCCTGGGCAACAAGAGTGAAACTCCATCTCAAAAGAAAAAAAAAAAATAGGTCACAACAACCTTATGACACTATTATCACTCCATTTTACAGATGGGAACTGGCTGAAGACACAGGCGAAAGTGTTCTTTTGTCTACCCAGAGCCTGAGGGACTATTTATTCAACAAACCCCCATTTGCTGAGCCCTTGCTCTGTGTCATTTGCTTCATGCAATCAATAAGGAATAAGGCTGGGATTCAAACCCAGGTTTTTCTGATGCCAATGACTATGCCTTTAACTACTAAGCTAGACAATGTCCCTGAATACTACTACACATGTCCAAGTAACAACTCCTGTTTATCGGGCACTTATTCTGGGCAACCTCCAGGCCTACAGGCCAGACTAGAGATGAGATAAGGCCCCTGCCATTGAGAAATTCATTATTTAATGATGAAGGAGGAGCATACATGAGATATTGTAGTGGTAAGGGTTTGAATAGGTGAACAAGGTGGGATGGGAACATAGGCAGTATGTAACTCTGCACACAGAGGTTGAAACAGACTTTGCAGAGGAGGCCAGGTTTGAGATGAGATGTAAAGGATGAATAGGGCTTCACTAGGCAAGAGGGGAAGGAGATGGTAAAGCAGCACAGAGAAAGTCCACAGCTGAGGCAGCAGCTAGCACGTTCCAGGGCAGCCATACAGCCTGCGGTGGCTGGAGTTTGGGGGCACATCGTGAAGGACATGGCCACTGTGGTGAGAAGGTCGGCAGGAACCACATCACACATCACAAGGGGCCTTCACCGCCAACCTGAGACCTCCCCTAACCCACAGCACCAGCCTTCCTCAAAGCAGCATCTGGTTTGACAAGATGCTTCTGGAACAAGCAGGTTCTGTGGCTAGGGGTGTCTGGGAAGAACTGCACAGTTGTGTCTCTTCTGGAAGTCGCATCAGGTTTCTGAGAAACCATGTAGTAAAGAAACCTGCTGCCGGGCGCGGTGGCTCAAGCCTGTAATCCCAGCACTTTGGGAGGCCGAGACGGGCGGATCACAAGGTCAGGAGATCGAGACCATCCTGGCTAACACGGTGAAACCCCGTCTCTACTAAAAAATACAAAAAAAAACTAGCCGGGCGAGGTGGCGGGCGCCTGTGGTCCCAGCTACTCCGGAGGCTGAGGCAGGAGAATGGCGTGAACCCGGGAGGCGGAGCTTGCAGTGAGCTGAGATCCGGCCACTGCACTCCAGCCTGGGCGACAGAGCGAGACTCCGTCTCAAAAAAAAAAAAAAAAAAAAAAAAGAAACCTGCTTAGCTCTGCCGAGCCCAGCCTTTCCCAGACCCATCCGACCTTGGAAACCTCCTCTGCCCACAGAAATCCCCGAGGCCCACATTCCAGGGACAAACCCTTCAGGAAGTGTGTATGTGAGAACTAAAGCAATGGCAGTGATTGGGGAGGGCTCACTGCTCCTTCCTGCAACTTCAGTCACTGGGACTCCAACCACACGGTGGCAAGAACAAGCCCAACAACAGCTGACATGTACTGAGTCCTTACCAGGAGCCACACCCCGTGCTAAGTCCTCTATATGTCTCATCTCCCTGACTGCTCACGCCGTTACAATTTCCTTTTTACAGATCAGGAAGCCGAGGCACGGGGCAACAAGAACTTGCCTACATTATCTGCATTTGTAGGTGGAAGAGCCAGGATTCAAACCCTAGTTTGCCAGACGCCGAGGTCCACAAGCCTCTTGCTGCCCTGTCCTCCCGTGTGTGGCTTCCTGCTGCTCTGTCTGCGGGCAGAGCCCCAGCCCCACCCCGGAGGAGGCGGGAGAGGACCGGCGCTTTCATATTTTGGAAAGCTTCAGCTGTCAGCCCCTCCAGGTTGGTTCTGCCATTCCTGGGGACTGCATAATTTCTGACACAACAGAACCTAGTCAGTTCAACTCAGCAAACATTTCCAAATCCCCTCTGTACACCAGGGGCTGCCCAGGGAGGCTGGTCAGTCCCCGGTTACCCCGAATCCCACTGCCTCTGGGAGCTCTGATCCTTCCAGTGGAAGGAACTTGGGAGATCACACAGTTCCCAAAACTCAGATTTAAAGAAAAACTGAGGCCACACCCCCAAATTTAGAGCAGAAAGAAGTGGAGCTGTTCTGCTTGAAGTGAGGGTGGGCATTCTGGATCCTACCAGCCTAGCCTTCCCTCCCCTCCCGCAGGCTCCGTAAAACAATCACCTGATCGGACCTGACCATGTCACAGGTGAGAGTGGCAGAGACAGGTACAAATAAAACTATGAAGTCACAGGAAAAGGAAATAATTTTTTTTTTTTTTTGAGACAGTTCTCACTCTGTCACCCAGGCTGGAGTGCAGTGGCGTGATCAAGGCTCACTGCAGCCTCAACATCCCGGGCTCAAGTATCCTCCCACCTCGACCTTCTGAGTAGCTGGGACTACAGGTGCACACTATCATGCAAAGCTAATTTTTAAATTTTTTTGTAGAGACAGAGTCTCCCTATGTTGTCCAGGCTGGTCTTAAACTCCTAGACTCAAGCAATCCTCCCACCCCAGTCTCCCAAAGTGTTGGGATCACAAGTGTGAACCACCACACCTGGCCAAGAAATAAGTTTTGACAGGAAAGGCTTCTTCAAACAAGGTGGGCTTGTTCTGGACCAGAAAATCAGAGTGGGAGCACATTCCAGGCCCAGGCAAAGGTCTGAGGACAAAGCATTCTAGGAGTGTTTACAGAGAACGACTTCTGAGGGGTGTGGGGATGGGGGCGGAGGGAGGGGTTGATGAAAGCTCAGCTTCACTCAGACCTCAGCCCATCTCCAGCATCATGCCCCAGCCCCTCCTGGGCAGGCGAGGGCAGGACGGGGCAGGAGGGCTGGTGGCCAGATGTTCACAAGCCCCAGCGCCCAGACCTTGCTGCTTCCTCTGGGAAGCATTTGAAAAGCTGTTAAGAAATTGGAGACTTTCTGCTGCCCCAGGCTGACCTGGTTGTCCCTGGTAGGCCCAGCCTAAAATTTCAGGGAACAAAGAAAGGCTTGAAATGCCACCTTGGGAAGGTCAGGTGCCCCGTCCTAAGGCCTGGGATTCAGCCAGGTGACAGAGGAATGCACCTCACTCCTGACGCACACAGTAAACAGACCAGGAATGTCCAGGGCTGACACAGCCCCGGGAAGGCTCTAGAGGAGGTTCAGGGACTGAACTGAGGCTGAGCACCCTTAGGCCACGCCTCCCACCTCCCCTCCCACCTGCAGCCCCAGCTTTCAGAGGAGCCCCAGGAGCAATGACCTGCAAAGGTAGAAATGATCAGAAGATGAAAATCTCTGCTTGCTCCTCATAATTGGAAGAAAGGGACACAAAGCATTGGAGCAGAGGGCATGTTTCACATCCAGACATCCTGAGAGCACCTTCTCACTTTGCTCTTGCATGAGGCAGCAGAGGGCACAGGAAACAGCCCCGGACCTGGGGTAAACCTGCCGGGGTTCGAGCTCTGCTCCCCAGCAGGTGACCTCAAGAAAGCCTCTTTCCCTTCAGATCCTGTTTCTTCCTGCACAAGAGGGGACAATGGCATAGATTTCATGAGGTTCTTGTAAGGATCGCACTAGATAATGGATGTGACAGGGTCATATTAATGGTGCAGGGCTTTATACAGAGTCAAGGTCTCTGGAAACATCAGGTATTATTTGGAGGAGCACATAGAATGCAGCCCCCGACAAGGGGCCACCTGAATTCATGTATAAACAGCAGGACAAGTCAACGCACCTGCTGCCACAATGCACCCGTGGCAAGGCAGGTACTTAAAGGATGCTGTCCTGGCCAAATGCATGTTATTACCTCTTATCAAGCCCTAAAGCTCTATTTCCTAAAATGCCTAAGGTTTGAATCAGAACAAATGCAGACAACATTTTAAACAAGCTCCCCAGTAACTGATGTGAAAGTCTGAGAATCACAACTATAGAGCAGCCCCCCAAAGACCATCCCTCTCCATTTAAGGGTAATTGGGAATTACATTGACTACTGCTTAAAAAGCCCCTACTGTGTGCCAGGTACTTTACATACATGATTTGGAAATACTCTTCTCAGTTTATAGATAAAAATCTGGACTCCAAAACAGTTGAGTGACCTGCCCAAGGCCACATAGCTAATCAGGGACAGGTCAGGATTCGAATCCAGGTCTCTCTCAAGCCACATCTCAGCCACTGGCTACAACAGGTCACCATTTCTCTTCTTTGCAGTATAATAGGAAGGCTTGGGGAGTTTCAGGTGAAAACTACTTCTGAGCAATCCCAGAAGCCTCCCTGGAAGGGGACAGGGAGCTACCCAGGCCCTTGGGAACACCAAACTGTCCTGCATCCCCAGAAAATGTGGCTTGGCAAGGAGGGGTGACTCCTCTGCCTGAACGCCCCTCATTTGATCTTTGTCTCTGCTGCATGGATTTAAGATGCACCAACCCCAAGTGCTCCGGGGGGTTCATCTAAACACAATTAAACAGCCATTAGGCCTCCGCGGTTGGGAAATGGAGATTTACAGACTTCCAAACCTCCATTTAAATGCAAATGCAGCATTTTCGCCCGGAACCAGGGATCTGAACAGCATTAAAGGCACTGTCTCCCCTTGCCTCCGCCTTCACTCCTGCCGGTTGGGTCACTTCTGGCTTGCAGTTAATCCGAGGGGTGCTGCGGGCACCTGATGGAGCCAAGCCAGGAGAGGACGGGGCCAGGCCTGCTGCAATGGATGCTGAGTCAAAGTCCTGCCTTCCTTCATCTGCAGTTGCCCTTTCTGTCCTGGGCTGGGGTGCAGATGTTGACCTCTGGCCCAAGTCAGCATATCCTCATCAAGGTCACACATGCCGCAGGGAAATCCTGGAGTCAGGACACTCAGTCTCCACTCTGCCTGGCTCTGTAGCCCTAGGAAGGCCAGGCTCTGTTTTGAGTGGCGCACCCTTGCCCCTGGGACCTCCAAACAAAGGGCCTGGACATATTCACTGACTGAAATTGGTAGGGGCTCAGGAAATAGTCAAAGCAGAAAGCAGAAAAGAACCTACTACTCAAATTAAGAGAATAATAACCAGGTCCTTTATCAAGCACCTACTATGTCAGAGGCAGAGACATAGGCAGAGAAAGTACCATTTCATCCTCCCAAGACCCTAGGAAGCGGGTTTTGGGATCCCCGTTTTTAAAAGGAAAAATTGAGACTTGAGAAGATGAATAGGATGTAGAGGTCACTTATGGAGAAGGTACCAGAGTCAAGATTTGACTCCCAAATCCATCCTCCTAACTATCTCTCCAAGCTCTTCCCGTAAGTTCCTGTGTGACCTTTGGTGAATGACTTGACCTCCCTGAGCTTCTGTTTCTGGACCTAAAATGGGAATAAGAGAGTCAGGAGAGGAACAGCTGAAGAGTGGGAAGCAGAGTCAGGGAACTGTCCTTCCAGGCTGAGCCTGGGGGCCTTACCGAAGGGGTAGGGAGGCTGCAAGGCTTGGCTAGGGCTAGGCCTGGGCCGCCACAGCTCAAATTCCAACCTGGGAAATAGAAACCATATTTTACAGGTGATGGAAGCCCTAATAGGTTTGGCAGATTTTGGCCATGCACTGAATGTAGTGAGTGAGGAGGAAGAGGGTGCCAGGGACGACTGTCATGAGAATGGCCTTTTACTGAACATTTACCATGTGCCAGAGTGCTGTACTGAGTCAGTTTCACACCTGATCTTACTCGCTCCTCAGAACCCTCTTGCAAAGTTGGTTTTTATTATGTTAGGACAACTAAGTTCCTCTTCAAAGACTCAATTTTCTGATCATAAGTGATAAACAATCCTACCCCTTCTTCAGTTAAGCCTAACCGTTTCTCCTTTGCCCTTCTGCCGTCGCAAATCGCACATTTACCCTATTTGGAAAGTTTAAGTCTTAGCCAGTCAGGATCAACTTAGATTGTGCAGTCCAACCCCAGCCAATCAGGGAAGGACACAGAAACAGAAACTGCATTAGGGTTAAAAACTGCTTCTCTACTTTGTTCGGTGTGCTCTTGTGATTATAACCAATGCAAGCAGCACCCTTCTGCAGAAGTAAAGGTGCCTTGCTGAGAAATTTTCTAAGTGTGGATTTCTTTTGGCTACACCAAGCACTTGTTTCCAACATTATTATTACATATGTTTCAGGTGAGTCAACAGTGGAAGTGTTAGGGGCCATACCCAAGGTCACCTAACCCTGGGGAGGTACAGCCAGGCTGCAGATACAGGAGGAAGCTCCTCTCCTCCCTCCTCCAGCACTGTCTCTCTCTGATGGTGAAATTTTCAGTCCGGGTGCTCAGAAGAAAGGGGACACTAGGGTGGCCAACTATCCTGGCTTGCTTGGAACAGTCCTGATTTTAAAACAGAGTGCCTGTCCCTGGAAACCCCCTTGTCCTGGGTACACTGTAATGTGATGATAGCTTACCTTAGCAGTGACTCAGAAATAAGACAAAGGAACAAGTGTGTGGGAAGCTGGGAGGGAAATGGGTGGCGTTTTTGATGGGTTGAGTTAGGAGCCCAGGGAGCAGACCCAGCCATTGCATTGGCACAAGGTCAGGCCAGAGAACCAGATTTGGGACTCACCCATAGAGGCCTAGGGAGCTCCTGGGACCTGCCCAGTTGCCTGAGCCATGCATACAGAGAGGGATTCCTCCCAAGGGTGGGGTCTTTCTTCCCTGGACAGTGATGGCAGAAAAGAGCACTGGACTTGAAACTAGGCCTCACAAAACCTAAAAAGTTAGCACCAGGTGGCCCTAGATAGGGTCCCACCCTGCCTCGATAGGGTCCCACCCTGCCTCGATAGGGTCCCACCCTGATAGGGTCCCACCCTGCCAATTCCGGGAAACAACCTCATGAGGTCCCACCCTGCCAATTCCAGGGGTCTCACCCTGCCTCAAAGTTCCCGGAATCAACAACTCCAGGAAAGAACCTCATAAGGTCCTGCTCTAACCAATTAAACCAAGACCCCTTGCTCAGGCTATAGCTAGACCCAATCATTTTACGCCTTAAGCTTTGTTTGAATTTCGCGCCATAAGCTGTGTTTGAACTTGTGTTTGCCTATATAAACAGCCTGTAACAAGCAGTCGGGGTCCCAGGGCCAACTTAGAGCTTGGGACCCTAGCGCGCTAGCAATAAATAACTCTCTGCTGTGAACCTCGTGTCGGTGATCCTTCGCGGCGACCCCTGCCCAGGAGGGAATCGAGAGTTCGGTTCCAACANCGGTGATCCTTCGCGGCGACCCCTGCCCAGGAGGGAATCGAGAGTTCGGTTCCAACAGACTCAGAGTACTCCTTCCAGCTGGTCTCGCTTCTCTGGATTTCATCTTAGCTCCTGACCCTCCCAGGACATTTGCTTGAGGGTTAGATGAGGGAAACCATGCTCACAGGGTGGGGATTTCAGGCACCAGGACTTTCCCTTGTTGCTGGAATCTGCCCAGTCAACAAGTGGAAGCAGGCCTGTGCAACGGTGTTAAAGAGGAGAGAGGGAAGCCGCCTTCTGTTTCTGTCTCCCTTCACTTCCTCCCAGCTCATGACCTCTGGCCACTGTTTGTTTCCAATGTTTGGCCTCAGAAACATATTCACAAGGGGTGACAGAAGTCTGGGCCAGCTCTGTACATGGGGCAGCAGGGTTCCCAGGAAGAGGCCTGGGCTGAGGTTGATAAGGAAGAGAACAGCAGCTTCCTCTTCAGTGTCGGAGGGTAGGCATACTATTGGGGCAGGAATGGGGTGGCCTGTCTCTCACTTGGTCTGAGATGTGGGGGGAAGGAGCACAGGTCTGGGAGACACGAAACTGTAGGTCTAGTTCTGACTGTCACTGACTGGCTCTGTGACCTTGAGCAAGTCACTTCCCCTCTTTGAGCCTCAGTTTACTCATCTGTCAAATGAAGGCCATAGCTCCTCCTCTGCCTTGTGACATCATGGTGCATGGCCAGAGGGCAGAATCTGGCCAAAAGAGCCTATGAAGTAGTGTCCCGGAAAGGAAGAGATGAGGGGACGGTGAAGGGCAGGGAGCAGAGGGAGAGGGGTACAAATGAGTTAGCCAGAGGAAGGGGGCAGGCTGGGTGGAGATGACTGACAGATGGCAGAGGCAGGTGAGAGCATGTTAAAAAGGGGAGCCAGATGTGAGCTCATCAATCAGTTTTTATATCCCCTGCCTTTCCTTCCCACCCCTCCCCACCCCTCCCCACCCCTCCCAGCCCCTGTGGTTAATTACGAAGGACACCGATTAAGAGGACCTGGCCCCCTCAGCTTCTTTGTTTGAAGCCCTCCTGGTGAATTATGCAGGAGGCTGCGGGGAGAAGCAGGCGCTGGGATCGCTTCATTATTGATGAGAGATGACGGGCCCTCTGCTGACAGCCTGCCTAAGAGATATGATTAGCTTGTAAAAAATTAATCACCGTTCTCAGGGAGGACACAGATTAAAACCCCAAGGAGTGGTGTTATCAATGTTCCCTAATTTCAGGGGACTTTGAAAAGGTTTTAGCGCAACTTGGAGAAGACAATTATATTCAATTAGAATCACTAGTGCCACAATGTCACTCCCTGCCGTGAGGTGGGCACTTGTAGGGGAGGTTTGAGGAAGGAGGGGACTGCAGGTGGCCGTCGGGGAGGCCTGCCTGACGCGCTGCCCTCTTTGGAGGCTCCTCCCACCCTGTTCCCTTTCCAGGTGATCTCATGTTCACCTATGGCTTCATTTCCACCCAGACTCCGATGACTCACACTTTTATGGCTCCAGCCTGGACCTCTCCCTGAAGCTCCCCATCCATATAGTGTATGCAGCTCCTGCTCAACTCCTTCTCTGGGATGTTTCAAAGGCACCTCCAGACCATCAAGTGTGACCCTGAACTCCCAAATACCTCCCACATTCCCTACCCTTGTGCCTGGTTCTCCTTCAAGATTCTCTTTCTTAATGAAGAGCACCACCCTTAACAAAATCCATCACCAAGACCTGTCAATTTAACTCTTAACCATTTCAGGGATCCATCCACTTCCCCTGTTTCCCATGCCACTGCCCTAGACCACACCACCTTCCTCTCACCTGGATGACTACAGTGGCCTCACAGGTGTCAGACACTTCCTCCTTCTCCTCTCACCCTCTTGGTTTCTCCTCTGATTGCATCCCACGGGACAGCTCCCTGTGGGATTTGATTCACTGCATTCTGATGTGGTCTGGTCTCACATGTGTGCCGTATTTGTCTTCTCTTTCTTCCTAAGATTCCTCCGATGTTTGAGGTGGGGGGGCCTGTGCTCATGCACAGCCCACAAATGAACACTCCGGGGGGAAATCCTCCACCAGTGAAGGCAGGACTGATGGATAACATTTGGCCCCCCATTAGGGTGTTGCTTCTCAGAAGGTCCTAGCAGAATGGAGTCCCTGTTGCCTGGTACAGCATCCCAGAAATCCATGGTTCCTCAATCCTACTCCCAGAGATTGTTCCCAAATGAGCCACCTGCACCCAAGTCCCTGTCTCATTTCAGCTTTTTAATGATCCCGAGCTAAAACATCCTGCTTTCACTCTTGCCCCTCCACTCTGCCGCCCCACAGCATTACTGACCTCCACAAACATACCTCTGATGGTGACACCCTCCCACTTCAGTCCTTCCAGAACTTCCTGTTGCTCTCAGATAAAAGCAAAACCCCAAACATGGTGATGGGGTTCAGGACATGCTACCCCGAACTATGGCATCTAGACACTGGGGAAAATGGCAGAAGTAGAAAGGTCATTCTTCCCTGAAGTGGGCCATACCACCTGGGAAGGACCCTCTGACCTTCCCCTAAAGCTGTTCATAAGACCTTCATTCAAGGCCAGGTGCAGTGGCTCAAGCCTGTAGTTTTAGCACTTTAGGAGACTGAGGTAGGAGGATTGCTTGAGGCCAGGAGCTCAAAACCAGGCTAGGCAACATAGTGAGATCCATGTCTACAAAAAAAAAATTTTTTTTTAATTAGCCAGGCACAGTAGGATGCACCTATAGTCCCAGCTACTCAGGAGGTTGAGGTAGGAGGACTGCTTGAGACCAGGAGGTCCAGGTTGCACTGTCAGAGACATTCGAACCAGAGCGACCCCATCTTGAATAGGTAAAATAAGGCTGAGACCTGCCGCACTGCATTCCCAGGAAGTTAGGCATTCTAAGTCACAGAACAAGCCAGGAGGTCCGCAGGGCTGTTATCAGAAGATACAGGTCATTAAACACCCTGCGGATAAGACAGGATGCAGTAAAGAAGCCAGCCAAAGTCCATCAAAACCAAGATGGGGACAAAAGTGACCTCAGGTCCTCCTTACTGCTCATTGTACACGAATTAAAATGTATTAGCATGCTATAGGACACTCCCACCAGTGCCATGACAGTTTACAAATGCCATGGCAGTGTCCGGAAGTCACCCCAGATAGTCTAAAAAGGAGAGGAACCCTCAGTTCCGGGAAATTGCCCACCCCTTTCCTGGAAAACTCAAGAATAATCCACCTCTTGTTTAGCGTATGATCAAGAAATAACCATACAAATAGCCAGTTAGCAGCCCTCAGAGCTGCTCTGTCTATGGAGTAGCCATTCTTTTGTTTCTTTACTTTCCTAACAAACTTCTGTTCACTTTACTCTGTGGACTCACCCCGAATTCTTTCTTAGGCAAGACCCAAAATCCCTCTCTTGGGGTCTGGATCAGGAACCTTTTCCAGTAACAGCACCGCTGCACTCCAACCTGGGTGACAGAGCAAGACCCTGTCTCAAAAAAACAAATAGAAAGACCTTCATTCAAGAGGGGGCTTCCCTGTGTCCAGAGGAAAGGAACATGTTTATCTCCATAGACACTGGGACAGGGAGAAGAATCTGAATAAACAGGCCTTGTTTGCCCGGGCGTGGTGGCTCATGCCTATAATCCTAACACCTTGGGAGGCCAAGGTGGGAAGACCACAAGGTCAGGAAATCGAGACCATCCTGGCCAACAAGGTAAAACCCCTTCTCTACTAAAAATACAAAAATTAGCTGGATGTGGTGGTGCGTGCCTGTAATCCCAGCTACTCGGGAGTCTGAGGCAGGAGAATGGCTTGAACCTGAGAGGCAGAGATTGCAGTGAGTGGAGATCACACCACTGCACTCCAGCCTGGTGACAGAGCGAGATTCTGTCTCAAAAGAAAAAAAAAACAAAAACAAAAACAAAAACAAAAAACAGGCCTTGCTAAGTTCCTCCCAGTTTATTACCATTAGATCATACTTTTTTTTTTTTAATCAAATTATACTTCTCTACAACCATTCACTTTTTAAATACATAGGCTTACCATTTCTTTGGGTCTTTATTTCAGGTAAAACATATTAAATACATTTGTATGCTTTTCTCTTGTTAATCTCTCTTTAGTTATAGAGGCCTCAACCATGAACCTAGCGATGGGTATGTAAACCCAAAAGTATATGAGACAGGTCTCAATCAAGTTACAAATTTAATTTTGCCAAGATTAAGGATGTACCCATGACAGAGCTGCGGGAAGTCCTGATGACATGTGCCCAAGGTGGTCAGGGTACGGTTGGCTTTTATACATTTTAGGGAGACACAAGACATCAATCAACACACCTAGTATTTACGTTGGTTTGATCTGGATGGGTGGAGACCCATCAAAACCAGGGTGGGTATGGGCCTCCAGGTCACATGCAGATTTAAAAATTTTCTGGGCCAGGCACGGTGGCTCACGCCTGTAATCCCAGCACTTTGGGAGGCCGAGGTGGGCAGATCACCTGAGGTCAGAAGTTCGAGACCTGCCTGGCCAACATGGTGAAACCCCATCTCTGCTAAAAATACAAAAAAATTAGCCGGGCATGGGGACAGGCATCTGTAATCCCAGCTACTCAGGAGGCTGAGGCAGGAGAATCTCTTGAACCTGAGAGGTGGAGGTTGCAGTGAGCTGAGAACATGCCACTGTACTCCAGCCTGGGCGACAAGAGTGAAACTCCATCTCAAAACAAACAAACAAACAAAAAAATAAAAACAAACAAACAAAAATTCTGACTGGCAATCAGTTAAAAGAATTATCATCAATAGGAAGGAATGTCTGGGTTACAATAAGGGATTGTAGAGACCAAGGTTGTATCATGCAGAGCCTCCAGGTAGCAGGCTTCCAAGAGAACAAATTGCAAATGTTTCTTTTCAGACTTAGGTCTGTGTTGATGTTAATGCTGGTTGGCTTTTCCTGAATTTCAAAAGGGAGAGTGGTATAACGAAGCATGTCTCGCTCCCCCTTTCCATCACGGCATGAAGTAGTTTTTCAGGTTAACTTTGGGATGCCCTTGGCCGAGAAGTGGGTCCCTTTAGATGACTGGGGGGTCTTAGAATTTAATTTTTGGTTTGCAGGTAGGAAAAGGTGTCTCTTCTGCCCTACAGAGGCCTCGAAGAGCATGGATTGTCTGACTCCTCCAACCTTACCTCCCACCATGCACTCCATTATGAGGAGGAAAAAGGCTTCTCTCTACCTTTCATAGTTGTTAACTGGGACTCCCTGTAACAAAAGACAGATTAACAAGAGAAAAACAAATAGAAGTTTATTAGCATGGATTACCTCCCTGTACATGGGAGAAAACTCAGAGAAATGAGTCATTCCCTAGAGAAGATGTTGAAGAAAGAGCTTAAACTTCAGGCTTAAATACCATCATTTTTCTGAAATGAAGGAAAAAAAAGACTGTTGGGAAAAGGCCCTGTTGAGATGACCAGGAAGAACACATTAAACAAAGGCCAGATTTGTTATGCAGATGGAATTCGTTGCTTTCTTCATCATTTAAGAGTTTCTAGTGATTAAGTCAGCTTTTTCCCCCTGGTGCAGTCAGGAAGAGACTATCACTACTGGAGATTTTCTTTACAGATGTAAATTTCTCTCATAAAAGGGCAACTTTTGAGTTACTTCTGTGTCTGCAGTTTTTCAAAATAGCCAGTTCAAAATAATTATTATGCCAAAGAGGTATATTTGGGGGTGGCATATTCTGGTCTCCTACAGTCACATTTTGGGGTGGTGTGTCCAGAGCCCCAGCACCACCTTCTAGAGCCTCATATTCACCATGCACCTCCCAGCCACAGGACCTTTGCCCGTGCCGTGCCCTCCACCTGCAATCCTTTCCCAGCCTTCTTTGCTCCTCAGCTCATCCTTCAGATCTTAACCAGTTGTTGTGTTTGCTGGAAGTTTTCCCTGAGCCAGTGAGGGAGGTGAGATCCCTTCTCTTATTAATTCCCATTGCACCAGGCCCCTCTCCTTTTATTGCTAATTGGAACTGCAATTTCCCATATTTCACGTTTCTTTGTGGGATTATTTGATTAGCATCTGCCTCCATCATGTTAAGCGAGTGTCATGAAGACAGCCTGTGTTTGGTAACCCTAGAGCCAGCACAGGAATAGTTGATGGAAGAAGAAAGGAAGGAAGGGAGTGAGGGAGGAAGGTGTAACCATTCAATGGGTTCATTTTGCTTGCTGCCCAGATAGACCTGATTTATCAAAACAGGGGAATTGCAATAAAGAAATACTTTAATTCATGCAGAGCTGGCTGAACAGGAGAATGGAGTTTTATTATTACTCAAATCAGCCTACCTGAAAATTCAGACGCTAGGGTTTTTCAAGAGTTGGTTGGCAGGACAGGGACTGAGTGCTGCTGATTGGTTCAGGAGGCGATCACAGGGGTGTGGGAATGGTCTGCTTCTGGGTGGAACCACAGGACCAGCTGGTGGTCCAGGTGGAGCCATCACTGCCAGAAATGCAAAACCCTGGGGGCAGGCATGGTGGCTCACACCTGTAATCCCAGCACTTTGAGAGGCCGAGGCAGGTGGATCACTTGAGGTCAGGAGTTCAAGACCAGCTTGGCCAATACAGTGAAACCCCATCTCTATTAAAAGTACAAAAATTAGCCAGGTGTGGAGGTGCACACCTGTAGTCCCAGCTACTTGGGAGGCTGAGGTAGGAGAATGACTTAAACCTGGGAGGCAGAGGTTGCAGTGAGCCGAAATTACGCCACTGTACTCCAGCCTGAGTGACAGAGTGGAAGTCTTTCTAAAAAAAAAAAAAAAAAACAAAACTGAAAAGGCATCTCCAAAGGTCAATCTTAGGTTCTACAACAGTGATGTTATTTGCAGGAGTAATTGGAAGAGCTGCAAATCGTGTGACCTCCGGAATCATGGCTGGTAATCATTTATGTCTACACCTTAGCAGAATTCAGGCTCCTCTCATTCTCCTAATCTGTCGGCCTTTCATTAACCTTACAAAGGCAGTTGATTTGGGGGGAAGAGCTATTATCATTTGAACTATAAACTAAATGTCTCCCAGAGTTAGCTAAGTGTAAGCCCAGGAGTGATTAAGGGCAGCTGGAGGTTAAAAGCAAGATGGAGGCTGGGTAGATCAGATCTCTTTCAATGTCATAATGCCCTCACTGTTGTCATTTTTGCAACTTCCCTCAAAGCGATAAGGGAAAGGAGTCCACCTTGAGCTAATGACAAATCTCCCACTAGCCTACACCCTTCACTGCTTCCCCAGTGTATATGGAGAGAAATCAAAACAACCTATTGAGGCTTTTAAGCCCCTCTGCTACAAACCCCAATTTATGTCCCATATTATTCCCCTTTACTCCATCCATGCGTCCCCGAGTTCCAGCCAATCCAAGCTGCCTGGACATCTCCATTTGGACCCCATAGGTGAGTGCCCATTACAGTGTAAACTCCATGAGCTGAGGCGCCTGGACACACACCAAGGGCTCCATGAAAGTTTGTTGACTGAATAAAAGACTTTCCACATAGGCCCCCGGTACTGCTTACCCTGCATCTGAAAAGCTACCAGCTTTGCTTTGCGTCAGGTGTTCCGTAGGGCTATTCTGAACGCATTCCTTGGCTCTTTTTATTTTACAGGTGAGAAGAATTGGGGCTTAGAGATGCAAGCCACTTGCCACAGTCACCCTGCTTGAGAGCAGCAGAGATGGATATCATCCTGGATTTTCCCACGGGGCCCATTGTCCAAGCCCAGCCCCCATCATATTGTAACCGCCCAGCAGGTTCTTCCTGCCGGCTACCCAAACAAAGTCCATTCACCACGACCCTGGCATTGCAGTAAAGAGAGGGTGTAATTGACACAAGGCTGGCCACGCCACATGGGAGATGGAGTTATTACTCAACTCAGTCACCCTGAAGGCTCAGAAGTTAGGAGTTTTTCATAGATTGTTTGGTGAGCAGGGACCTAGGGTAGGGGGCATGCTGAGTGATTGGGTTGGAGATGAAATCAGAGAATTGAATCTGTTCTCTTTTGCTGAGTCGGTTCCTGGGTGGGGGCTCCGGGTGGAGCCATCATCATCAGGAATGCAAAAACCTGGAAAGACATCTCAAAAGGCCAATTTCAGGTCCTACAATAATGATGTTATCTGCAAGATTATTTGGGAAAGTTGCAAATCTCATGACCTCCGGAATAATGACTAGTAATTATTTAGAATCCAAGCCTCTCTCATCCTCTTAATTTGGTGGTCTTTCATTCGTCTTACAAGAACGGTTTAGTTTGGGGGAAAGGCTATTATCATTTAAACTATAAACTAAATTTCTCCCAAAGTTAGGTTGGCCAGTGCCCAGTAATGAGCAAAGACAGTGAGGATAGAAGCACAATGGAGTCAGCCATGTCAGATTTCTGTCACTGCCACAACTTTGCAAAGGCAGTTTCAATATTTGGCGTCCAAATTCTCACCATTCTTTTCAGTCCAGTTCAAATGCCACTGTTGGGGTTCAGAAACTGATACCCCAAAATATGATGCTTTTTTTTTGAGAGGGAGTTTTGCTCTGTTGCCCAGGCAGGAGTGCAAAGGCATGATCTCTGCTCGCTACAGGCTCTGCCTCCTGAATTCAAGGGATTCTCATGCCTCAGCCTCCTGAGTAGCAGGTATTACAGGTGTGTGCCACCACACCTGGCTAATTTTGTATTTTTTTTTTTTTTTTTTTTTGAGACACAGTCTCACTCTATCGCTTAGGCTGGAGTGCAGTGGTGCGATCTCAGCTCACTGCAACCTCTGCTGCCCAGGTTCAAGCAATTCTCCTGCCTCAGCCTCCCAAGTAACTGGGACTACAGGCATGCACCACAACTAATTTTTGTATTTTTAGTAGAGACAGGGTTTCACCATGTTGGCCAGTCTGGTCTCAAACCCCTGACCTCAGGTGATCCGCCGCCCCCTCCCACTCAGCCTCCCAAAGTGCTGGGATTATAGGTGCGAGCCACTGTGACCAGCTGACCCCAAAATATGATGCTTTGATGCACTGAACTGAAGAAGCCTCAAGGTCTCTCTGACCTTTCCCTCCTGGCTCTCAATCTTCCATCTCTCCCAAAGCACAGGGGGAAGTTTTTCTCTGAAGTTCCCTTTTCTGCTGAAAGTCTGGACCTGCCAAAGAAGAAAACAGTAACCTCTAGTCCCTTTCCTGAGTTTTCATTAACAGAACTCATATTGCGGGGAAGAAAGACTGAATTCTACCAACCCACCTGGAGAGATGTGTCACAAACCATTGTCTGCTCTGCGGGTCCCACAGACTTTGTCCCAGGCCATTGTATGTTCTCCATGCCTACCGAATTCCCTCACAATCATTTACTATCCCCCTAAAAATCATCCACAATTTCCCATCACCCTTTCACCTAAGAAAAAGAGCATATAACCCTCTGTACCCCATTGCGTGGTGGGGTAACCACTCTGCAATTCTTCCCCATGTGTACCAAAAAAATGCATATGCCTTTCCTTCTATGTATCTGCCTTTTGCCAGTTTATTTTCAGTGAACCTCCAGAGGGTGAGGGAAAACTACAGTTTTGGCGCTGTGAGCAGGGTCACCAAAGCCTGTCTGTTCAAAGCCGCCGTGAAGGAACCCAGGACCTGAAAAGTCAGCAGAAAGGAAAGAAATTCTTACCAGCCAGGCTTCCAGACTCTTTCTGTGTGGAACCTGTTTAAGCAAATGGTAAAAATCACAATTTATTCCTGTTTCTTCTCAAAAATCTTGATTAATGGGAAAAAAAGGATTCGTGTGATGAGTCCTGAGTATAGTGACTCTGGTGTACTTTTTGATATTAACATTCACATTGTTTGAGAACTTTCCTCCCAGAAATAGTCTTTTTCCCTGTCTCTGTCTTTCTGTGTTGTTCTGTTATAAAGAGGGTACCATAGGGTAGAACACAGGCCTGAAACATCTATAGGCCTGTTGTTCCAGCTGGCCCAATCAGGGGTGTTTGAACCAGAGTGACTCCATCTTGAATAGGGGGTGGTTAAAATAAGTCTGAGACCTACTGGGCTGCATTCCCAGAAGCTTAGATGTTCTTAGACACAGGATGAGATAGAAGGTCGGCACAAGATACCGGTCACAAAGACTTTGCTGATAAAACAGGATGCGGTAAAGAAGCCGGCTAAAGCCAAGATGGCTATGAAAGTGACCTCTGATTGTCCTCACCGCTCACGATATTCCAATTATAATACATTAATATGTATTGTCATGGCGCTGGTGGGTGATATGTTAATTATAATACATTAATATGTACTGTCATGGCACTGACACTCCCACCAGCGCCATGACAGTTTACAAATGCCATGACAATGCCAGGAAGTTACCTTACACATTCTGAAAAAAAGAGAGGGACCCTCAGTTCCAGGAAATCTCTGCCGCATTCCTGGAAACTCATGAATAATCCTCCCCTCATTTAGCATAAAATCATACTCAGCTGAGCAGTCCACACTGCTGTTCTGCCTATGGAATAGCCATTCTTTTATTCTTTTAGTTTCTTAGTAAACTTGCTTTTATTTTACTCTATGGACTTGCCCCAAATTCTTTCTTGAACCCTCTCTTGAAGTCTAGATCCGAACCCCTTTCCAGTAATAGCCATATAGACTGGTCAGTTTCATGGTTTTGATCAGACCAGCAGTTAAGACAAATTTTGCTGTGGGTTCCCAAAATAAAACAGGATAAGATTCCTTCTTGTCTTGTTTGATGTCCTTGAGAGCTTGACTTGTGACCAAGCTGGAGCACTCTCTCTCGGTCTCTGCTCTCCAGTGGGCATGATTTTCGGGTCACATCTGGTGGCCAGTCTGAAAATGGCTGGGAACCTGAGACACATATGATGTTGAGCAGCACGTTTTTTGTTCCAAAGGTGTCAAGCTCTCAGGGGAGTTTGTCTTACTAAAAAGTCCCATCCATAAAGGGCTTTTGTTGTCTTTTGCTTCTGTTGTCTGGTTAGCCCTGGGGAAGCCCAATCCCAGGAGGGCCTGCTTGGTGTCATAGATTAACAGGTCTGTGACTGGTAGACCCCACCTATTTGTGGGGTTCTGGGGACACCATACACACAAACACCATCCTCAACCATCTGTGGCAAGAGTCTTTTGCTATCTTAGCCTAACCTTGGAGTGAATTTTTGGAGATCATGGGGACTTCCTCTTCTATGCCCTCTCCACTGTAAACCAAAAATAAGATTCTAAGCTCCCCTACCAACTGAATAGACCCCTCCTCTTGGCCAAGGGCATTCTAAAGTAAACCTGAGGCCAGGCACAGTGGCTCATGCCTGTAATCCCAGCACTTTGGGAGGCCGAAGCAGGTGGATTACTTGAGGTCAGGAGTTGAAGACCAGCCTGGCCAACGTGGTTAAACTCTGTCTCTACTAAAAATACAAAAATTAACTGAGTGTTGTGGTGCATGCCCATAGTCCCAGTTACTTGGGAGGCTGAGGCAGGAGAATGTCTTGAACCGGGAGGCGGAGGTTGCAGTGAGCTGAGATCATGCTGTTGCACTCCAGCCTGGGTGACAGAGTGAGATCCCATTTCTAAATAAAACAATAAATAAATAAAGTAAACCAGAAACACTAGTTCAGGCCATGATGGGAATGGGTGGTCAGAAATGCCTCATCATACATTCCCCACTTTGGAAGTCAGGCACAGCTGACTAGCATTCATGTTAAAACAGAGACCTCAGTACTGACAAAATAGACTCTTTAAGCCTGATAAGAAATATTTACTATTCTCTCTGACGCCTGCTACCTAGAGGCTTCATCTGCGTAATAAGAGCCTTGGTCTCCACAACCCCTTATTGTAACCCAAACCCTTCCTTCTATTGAGTCCAGGTCTTTAGATAAACTCTTTCAACAAATTGCCAATCAGAAAATCTTTGATTCCACCTACGACCCGGACTCCCCTGCTTGGAGTTATCCCACATTTCTGGACCAAACCAATCTTACATGTATTGACTGATGTCTTATGTCTCCCTAAAATGTATGAAACCATGATGTAGCCTGATCACCTTGGGCATGTGTTGTCAGGACCTCCTGAGGCTGCATCACAGGCATGTGCTTAATCTTGACAAAATAAATTTCTAAATTGACTAAGACCTGTCTCAGATACCTTTTGACTTACACCAAGAACACCACTTACTTATATGGTGGAAACTTATTCTAAACCTGGAAAATTACTTCCTGGGATTTCCATGAAGAGGTTTATTGAATTGAGTCACTATTGGAATAAGTACACCATTGGAAATTATTTATATAACTTTTGACTTTTGGGGGTACTCATTTGTTATTGATCCTTTTTCCTTCCACGGACAATTTTTGATTTCCCATCTCCCATCTGTAGGGCATATGGGCCCATTTGGACCTTTGTGTGTAGATGGTCAGCTGAGAAACTGAGGCCCTAGAGAATATGGAGGACAGAAACATGGATTGGAGCCCGTTTGTGTCTAGTGAAACTTGCCTTTCTTTGAGCTATCTTTGGGGGTGGTTCTGGATCTTATGAAGACTGATTTGTACCTCTTTGTAGATGCCCAGTGCATCCTTGGTCAAGTCTTAACCTTGGTTAAGGCTTATTGGTTTGGTAAGTCACTTGGTAAGGCATTTTTTTTAAAAGAAAAAAGAAAAAAAAGTTCAAAAGCCAAGAGTATTGGGTGTCCTGGCTGAAATCTGATAATAAATTTTTAAAAACTCTTTTAAAGAACCCTATAGTCAGAAGTCAGCTTAATTAAAAGCTGATATTCAGGCTACTATTTTTTTTTTTAAGGCCTTACTTTTTTTTCTCTGGATCCTATTGCTGGGAAGCTTTTTAGTTGATTGAAACCACTTTTTAATATATTTGGTCCCTCCTGTTTGCTCCTTTTCTTGCTGGCATAACTTTTGCTGAGAAAAATGTCAACTTCATTGGCATTTTAGGAAGCTTAAAATCTCTTCAAATTGGCTCCTCTAAGAATTGTCTCATTTACTTCTACTTCGCCTTCCTCTTTGCCATCTTTAATAGCTCATAAAGAAAGCTAGAGGTGATTTCTAGTGTCCCTGAGACCCCTTGAGGAACACAGAAAAAGGAAGACAAGACCCCACACCCCCTTCTTGGGGTCTTCTGCCGTCCTTGCGTAGTCTCAAGATTTAAGGGCAGTTTCCTCTCCAGTCTAAAGCTCCACTCTCATTTGCTAGTTATCTGATCTCTTTGGCTTTGGGGAAATAAAGGGATTACTTTGTACTGTACAAGAAAACAGTCTTTGGGTGTACAGTGGCCAGAAAGTCACCTGTCAGGGATGCAGTTTTGGAAGTGACTGACTGCAGTTGCAATGGATGGTTATTACTACAGAGGGCTACTTGCATTCTTTGCACATTTAGATAAGAAGGGCACAGTTTGAACACACAGAGACTACAGGAACACACAGATTGGGTCACCCACCAGCCTCAGGAAAATGTCTTTGCAGCAAGTGCACTGTGGAAGCATTGAGCAGCCTGATTCCTCTTTCTGGGGGACCTGAGACTCATTGTAAAAGTGAGATCCCTGATTTTTAATGATTTAAATGATCTGCTTTCCAGCTGCACCTACTTTTCATATATTTAAATATTAGCAACTGCAAATCTCAAATGCTTTGTTGGTTCTATTTGTTGATGAGCTCCACTCTGAGCTCCATGGTCCAGTTGGAAAACAGAGACTAAGTGAGAAGCTACCTATCCAAATGAAATTGGTCTTCTTATAAAATCCTATGATGCTCTGGCATGGTGGCTCACATCTGTAATCCCAGCACTTTGGAAGGCCAAGGTGGGAGGATCACTTGAGCCCAGAAGTTCAAGACCAGCCTGGGCAACACAATAAGACCCTGTCTGTACGAAAAATAAGAAAAACTTAGGCTGGCATGTAGTATATGCCTGTAGTCCCAGCTACTTGGGAGGCTGGGGCAGGAGGATCACTTGAGCCTGAAAGGTCAAGGCTGCTGGGGGCCATGATTGCACCTCTGCATGCCAGCCTGGGTGACAGAGCAAGATCCTCTCTCTCAAAAAAAAAAAAAAAAAAAAAAAAAAATTGTATGAGGCATTCTTATGATTTTGTGTTCCCTTGGCATCCATTTTTAATCTTCCTCTAAATAACAAACCCAGTTTCTATCTTGAAATAGCTTTAATTCTCTCTCTGCTTTGAGATATAAATTTTCTACCAGTTCTCTCTAAAACTTAGTAAGGGCTTCCACCATGTAAAATGGATTAACTTATTCCATTTACAGAGTCACCATTTCACCCAACTGTCTAGCCAGTGAGTTTTACCTGACTCACGACTGAAAATTTAAAATCAATGCTACCATAACTTTGTGCCTCTCTGTATTTTATTTGTACATGTCTGTATTTGTATATTGTCTACCTGGTACCAAATTGACTTATAAATAAATGAATACTTATAAATTAGTAAGCCCAAATGCTTTTCAAATTCATATGATGTTAGCTATCTTGCATGAATAACACTAGTTTTAAAATTGTTGGTAAAATAAAATATAATGTTTTTAGAATTTAAGACATTTTTGCCTGGGTGTACTGGTCAGACCAATTTATACTGTCTTTACGGGATGTTTTAGGGTCATATAACTGTGACTTCTATGATATTTTTGTATTTGTTTGCTTTGTTTATGAGCTTATGCTTTGATTTTGACCCGTTGGATCCTGGGGTCTACACAAGTGGCCATGGTGAGGACTGGGGACATATGTGTGTCCTCACAGCCTGGACCTCATCCTGTCTGCCCTAGCTGTGCCTCTTGGTCATGCCTTGAAGTATCTGATCCCTTAGACATTGTCCTCACAGCTCTGTCCTCTGTCCTAGACTCTGTGTCTGGTATATAACAACTCAAAATGCTTACTCCCTTGGTGTTTCACTAAAAATTAGAGTTACTAAGAGTTAACATTGTAATTGATACATATAATTAAAACTAATTGCTGTAAGAGCAGCAATTCTATATGTAAAGTATATAATAAAAGTAGAATGTGTTTTTCATTTTTAAAAAGGATTATAAAAACATGAGAATGTGGTTTTTATTAAAGGGAGAGTAATTATGCCTAGTTTAGAGGTTATTTACATGTTGTTTTAAATTGAAGGAATTTTTTAAATGATAGATAAAACTGAATGGATATGAAATGTTTGGAAAAGAAAAAGAGAGAAAAATTGTAGGAGTTTATTAAGAGTTTATTAAAAGTTTATAGAAATCTTGGGTGGTCAATGCTGATTGAGATTGGATAGATGTATTAATAAGGTTTTTTTTAAATTAGCTTTAGTATTAATAATACATTGATATGAGGGCAGAATTTGATTCTCTCTCTGCCTCTCTCTTTTTAGAAACAGGAGCTCACTCTGTCATCCAGACTGGAGTATAGTGGCACAATTAGAGCTCACTGCAGTTTTGACCCCCTGGGCTCAATTAATCCTCCTGCCTCAGCCTCTCAAGTACCTAGAACTACAGACATGAGCCACCATGCTTGGCTAATTTTTAAAATTTTTTGTAGAGACAAGGTCTCACTGTGTTGCCCAGGCTGGTCTCAAACTTCTGGCCTCAAGCAACCCTCCTGCCTCAGCCTCCCAAAGTGTTGGGATTACAGGCATGAGCCACTGTGCCCAGCCTGATTTTCTCTTTTGAACAAGATTTTCATATAGTATTACTAAGTGGTAAAAGATTTTTGTTCACCCTTTGAATAAACTGCAAAAAATACAAAGAGGGAGAGAGAGAGCGACAGATTCTGTTGGTGTCATAATGTCTTTATTAGGTGTTTTGATTGTTTGGAAAACTGAGTCTCCTCTCTATCAAAGAGCAACATATTTTGCTTTTTGAAATATTCAAATTATCACTTGGCTAAATAAATGAATTTTTTTCTGCAGTGACCTATGATCCTGTTTTGATCAAGTGTTTTAAGCTTTTCTTATTTTGGTATCAAGTGTGTTAAATCCTTGATATTTAACATGCTTCCCCAAATCAAATCTTAAATCCTAAAATTTAGACTTTTTGACCCCAAACTAATTTGGGTATTCTATATAGAGTCGCTGGAAGTCCAAAAGAAAAATACTAGGCTTATTTGGTATGTTAAAATCGCACCAGAAGCACTGTCAAATAAGAAATGGTGTTTAACTTTTTTTGAGTTCTACTTTCATGGATATGTTATTAACCCATTTATGCCTGAGTTGCAATTTTTTGAATTTTTGCAATCAGACCTTGGTGATGACCTTGAGCAGTATGATATAAATAACCCACGTGCTTAGTGTTCCAATAATGGAACACTAGGCATAAATGGGTTTAATATGTGTTCTAAAATTGCATGACATTTGTGATATATCTTAACATATGCAGTAAATTGCTTTATTTTGATGCTTTATTTTCTAAAAGCGCTTGGCAGATCCTAAAGTGTTGTGTCTTCAAGGAAATTCATGGAAAGGACTCTGACAAGTACTCTTGAATACAGGTTGCCAATAACTTTGGAGATTGTACTATTGGACTAGATAAAAACTTCCAGAACTGTAGTAAAAAGAAAAACAAAACCTGATGAGTTCATGAAGATTCCTAATTCAAGATCAAACAGTACTAGGATTAATTACATTGGACTGAACTGATAGAGAATTAAAATCATTCTTATGGCTTTGGTTTGAAATATTGCTGATCTTTTGTGTTTGTTTCCTAGAGTCAAGAAATTCTTTTTTTCTTTTGAGCTATTTATAGCATATAGCAATTGCATAAAATATACTTTTGTGAGCAAAATGGAAACATTCGCCTTCCTCTCTCCCTGATTTCTCCAGAATTCAGGAATTATAAATATCCTTATTTTACGGCAATATAGTTATCTACATAAATTCAATAAGAATCTATCGTCTTATGTAACAGGACATGTTGGAAACACTGGTTGTCTTACTAAAGTTTTGACTGAATGTCTTATTTTCAAATATGATCAGACCGCTTTGAGGGATTGAGGTTGACTTTGTAAAGCCAGTAGGCTTGGAAAAATATCGGCGTATATCTTGCCTACACAGTTCCCTTACAGGATTCCTGTCCTTGTGATAAATATAAAATGTCACTTTTTGACAGACCCAAGAACCTCAAGATATTTGGGGAACTCAAGAAGAGAGGAATTTGCTCAGTTCATACAGGTATTACAGCCACAGTCTGGTGGCAAATTTTTGGCTTGGCTTTCTCTCAAGAGACTTCTAAAAGTCTAATCTGAGATTCGTTATGCAAAAGTTCCAACAAACCCAACTTAAACAGAGCCTATTTAAGGTTCTATATGGCCAACCACTATTCTTACCACACTTTATGGAAATAATCAGTCCAAACATAATAAGACTAAAACTTATTGTGCAAATAAATTGGTCCTTCTATAATTTATCTTTGGTAGAAATAGAAACTGAAGAGAGAAAAATTATGTTTCAGAAGAAAACTATAGTACACCTGTTATTAGATTCCAACCCTGACTATTTTTTTTTTTTTTGAGTTTGTATTATTTGCCTACAATTTGGACTGAATCCTGAAGTTTTTCCTGTCTACAAGTCTCCAAACTGATGTTTCCAAATTTGTCTTCCATTTCGTGACTCGGACTCAATGAAATTGCTATTACCTTTTTTCCTGAGGCCCTGCAAGCTGAAGCTCATATATAAACAACTTGTGACATACAAACTACAGATAAAAAATATATATCAGATTGCCACTGCCTACTTCCACTTTAACTGAAGATGCTCCTAATCTAACATCGAGAAACCTCAACTGACTGCCCTCCAGGATCTAAGGAAACTGGCTTTTAGATTGTTCCAAACATTAACCTCTGTTTTCTTTCTGAGATTCTGTCTGCAGCACCAGCTCCTGAAATGAAACAGGACTGGCCAGTTCCCAGAAATGGGAGCCTTTGCATACTCAACTCTTAACGTGATTTTTCTCTCCACAGCCACAGACTCAGCTTTTAGTGTGTAAAACTTCTAGGGAAGTTTCAGACAGGGGAATGTTGGGGCTTAGAAACCAAAACCTCAAAATATGGCACGTTGATGTGCTGAACTGGAGAAGCAGCCTCAAGGTCTCTCTGACGTTTCCTTCTCTCCTGTCTCTTGATTCTCTGTCTCCTTCAAAGCACAGGATAAATTTTTTCTCTGAAGTTCCCTTTTCTGCCTAAAGTTTGATCCACCAAAGGAGAAAACAATTATCTCTGGTACCGTCACTGAGTTTCACGAACAGAACTCATATCACAGAAAGAAAGACTGAAGCCTGTGAACACCACTGGACAGACATTTGTTGTAAACCATTGTCTGTTCTGTGGGCCCAACAAACTTTGTCCCAGGCCATCATATGTTCTTCAAGCCATTGAATTCCCCTAAAAATCATTTACTGTCTCCCTAAAATCACCTACACTTTTCCATCTTCCTTTCCCTTGAAGAAGAGTGTGTAACCCTTTGTACCACATTGAGTGGTGGGGATCACCCTGTGATTCTCCTCTGTGCACATTAATAACTGTGTGTGCCACTTCTACGAATTTGTCTGTTGTCAGTTGATTTTCAGTGAACTTTCAGAGGATGAAGGGGAAGTTTTCCTGTCACCCCTACACCACCTCTTCCCAAGAGCCTGCTGTGATCAACCGCTTCCTTGGCCATAACAAGTGCTCACTATGCTGAAAGGCCACCAGAGTCTTTGTTTTAGGGGTTTGACTTTACTTTAAGAGATCTATTGAGCTATAATCTACATATCGTAAAATTTCATCTGTTCTAAGTATACAATTCAGTGATCTAGACTTTGTTTGTTTGTTTGTTTGTTTGTTTGTTTTGAGATGGAGTCTCGCTCTTTCGCCCAGGCTGGAGTGCAGTGGTGCGATCTCAGCTCACTACAACCTCCGCCTCCCAGGTTCAGGGGATTCTCATGCCTCAGCCTCCCGAGTAGCTGGGATTACAGGATTACAGGTGTCTGCCTGGCTACTTTTTGTATTTTTAGTAGAGACAGGGTTTCACCATGTTGGTCAGGCTGGTCTCAAACTCCTGACCTCATGATCCACCCACCTCAGACTCCCAAAGTGCTGGAATTACAGGTGTGAGCAACCGCACCCAGCCTGTTTTGTTTTGTTTTGTTTTGTTTTTTGAGATAGAGTCTTGCTCTGTCACCCAGGCTGGAATGCAGTGGTGTGACCATGGCTCACTGCAACCTCCTCCTCCCAGGCCCAAGTGATCCTCCCACCTCAGCCTCCTGAGTAGCTGAGATTACAGGCACACACCACCACACCAGGCTAGTTTTTGTATTATTATTTTTTGTTGCTCTTTGAGAGATGATGTCTCGCGATGTTGCCCAGGCTGGTCTCCAACTCCTGGGCTCAAACCATTCATCTGCCTCAGCCTCCCAAAGTGCTGAGATGACAGAGGGGAGCCACTGCATCCAGCCAAGGCTTTGTTTTTCTACTTCAACTTGGACATATATTGGTTTCCAGCTATGGCCATTATTCACGCACCTCTCTCAGCTTCCTCTTGAGCGTGGGACCAGGGTATTCTCACCTCTGGGTCGCCCACTAGCAGGGCCTGCATCCACCGGGTGCTGAGCAAGGTAAGTTCACCCACACATGCATTATCTCCCATGGGGGAAAGAGGACTTGAGAAATAATAAGAGCTGGCATTTCATAGCAGCTGCTAGATCCCAGAGCCTGTACAAAGTGCTCTACATGCACGACCTAGCCAAACATTCAGGAACCCCATGAGATGAGATGTATGACCCCTTTTTTAACAGATAAAAATACTGACGCACAGAAAAAGTCAGTAACTTGCCCCAAGTCACACAGTTAGCAAGTAGCAGAGCTAGGTCTCTAACCCAGGGAGTCTGGCTCTAGACCCCTGCTTTTAAGCAAAGTGCTCTGCTGTTAGGGCAACCCAACCCCATTATCAGGGCTTCCATGGGGCTGGTGCTTATCAGGACAAAGCCAGCAGGAAAAGGAACTGCAGGAGGAAGAGGCAGCGGCTGCTCTGCTCACTGTCAGCTTTCTGAGTCACCGCAGCTACGAGCCTTCTCGCCTTGCTGATCTGCTCAGTGAGTCCCTGCCACTTACCACCTCATCCTAAGGGTCTGGACAGTTTGCTAAACAAGTTTGCATTCATTGTTTGATGGGAGCTTATAGCAGCCTGAGGAGCTGGGCAGGCTAGGAATGATTATCTTCATTTTATCACCAGGAAACTCAGAAAAGTGTGGTAACTTGCCCAGAGTCACACAGCTTAAGAAGTGGTACAGATGTGGTTCACAGTGAGGCCATCAACGGCATGCTCTTCACCACTCCTCCCCACTGCAGTGGGGGAAGGCAGCACAAGCCTTGGCCAGGCCTTGGGGCCAGCCTGGAGGCGTGGGGATTCTGTAGAGGAATTCGTCCAACCTGAGATATAAGAGGATCAAACACACACTGAGGTCAGCCATGGCACTGCACAAATGGGAGCAGGGAACCTACTTTGAAAGCCAACCAACTGTGAATATTCAAGTTCTCAAATGAACTGAACCGAGATTTACAAAAGATGTGCCGTCTTCCCATGGACTCCTGCCCTCTGGGTTTCCAGTCCTTCCCCAGACTCATCATTTTGGGGGTGAGATTCTAGATTCCTACTCCTCCTCCCTCTGTGCTCTCACCCACCAGAAAGTTCCTTTCCTTCCTTGAACTCGCCTCTGGTTATAGCACCCAGGTTACCGCATACAAGAACAATGGATGTGGCCAATATGTGTAGAGCAGCTCACGGGTGACTCTGTGCCAGACACTGGGCTATGAACTTCTGGATGTTTTTCTCAGGAGTTCCACAACAACCCCTTCACATGTGTTGTTACACAGACACCCCAGGCACACAGATGAGGCCCGAGGCTTAGGGTGCTGAGAATTTGCCTCCCTCCCTCACTGACAGCTTCTGAATCCTCTTGGGACCCATCCTCAGGACAACAGAAGGCCAATTCTTTTCCATCCAGATTATACAAGGTGGGAACCAGGAAACTGCATTTTTAGCAAGACCCCCGGCCAGTCATTGTTCGCCCCCTGGGGAAACTGAGTCTTGGGGGGTGGGTGATATGGTTTGGCTCTGTGTCCCCACCCAAATCTCATCTTGAATTGTACTCCCATAATTCCCACGTGTTGTGGGAGGGGCCCAGTGGGAGATAATTGAATCATAGTGGCGGTTTCCCCCATACTGTTCTCTTGGTGGTGATTAAGTCTTACATGATCTGATGGTTTTATCAGGGGTTTCCATTTTTGCTTCTTCCTCATTTTCTCTTGTCGCTGCCCTGTAAGAAGTGCCTTTCGCCTCCCACCATGATTCTAAGGCCTTCCCCGCCACATGGAACTATAAGTCCAATTAAACTTCTTTTTCTTCCCAGTCTCAGGTATGTCTTTATCAGCAGAGTGAAAACGGACTAATACAGGGGGGTTAAGAATACAGGCACAGTGGCTCATGCCTGTAATCCCAGCACTTTGGAAGGCTGAGATGGGCATATCACTTGAGGTCAGGAGTTTGAGACCAACCTGGCCAACATGATGAAACCCCATCTCTACTAAAAATACAAAAATTAGCCAGGTGTGGTGGTGGACACCTGTAATCCCAGCTACTCCAGAGGCTGAGGTATGAGAGAATTGCTTGAATCCAGGAGGCAGACGTTGCAGTGAGCCGAGATTGCACCACTGCACTCTAGCCTGGGCAACAGAGTGAAACTCTGTCAAAAAATAAAATAAAAAAAGAAAAAAAGAACCTACTCAGGGTCACCCAGCTTATAAGCTGCAGAGCTGAGACTCAGAGGCTAAAGTGCAGGCCACCATCACCTGGCGGCCACCTCGTCTCCCATGCAACTGAGTAACAAGCACACGTATGGTACCCAATTTTGGCTAGTCAGGAACTCTGATGCTCAGGCTGGGAGGGTCAAGGTGGGAACCAATGCTGCCCAGACCTTAACAGCAGGCTCAGGCCCAGATCTGAGTGCTCCATCTGCTCCATCCTTCCTGAGGCAAAAAAGGCTGGAGGAGAACGACTGAGATCCACCTCCCAGAGCAGCCAGTGAGGAGTAAGTTTCATTTGCTGGAATTGGAGTAGTGCCATCCACCTGCTTGAGGAGTTCCTAATAATGGCTGAGTTTCAGTGAATTAGCAGTGACAATATTACAGGTCCAAGGGTGCTCCTGGAACTGAGTGCATTAGCCAGAGATGGTATCCTGAGCATCTTTGCCTCAGGGCTGGGGAGAGGAGGCAAAAGGAGGGAGGGAGAAAAGACACCAAGGGTGGAGGTTTGCTACAAACTGAGGAGAGATCTGAAAAGGAATCATTGGGCACTGAGACCTTTATGCTAAGGGAAGCAGGACAGCAGAGAATCACACGCTCAGATTCCCAGCCTGCCACTTGACCTCAAACTGATATCCTTCATGTAGAATAAGATTAGCTAACAATAACAACAGCGATGAAATAGTAATAATGACTGGCTTTTAGTGAGCAATTATTAGATGCCAGGTGCTGCTCTCAGTGCTTTCCATACATTAACTAATTTAACTTTCACAACAGCTCTACAAGTGAGTACCTGCAGCTGTTATAAAACATGACTGCAGTCCAGGCACAGTGGCTCAAACCTGCAGTCCTAGCACTTTGGGAGGCTGAGGCAGGGGGATCACTTGAGCCCAGGAGGAGATTGAGGCTGCAGTGAGTCATGATTGCACTCCAGTCTGGGCAACAGAGCAAGAAGCTGTCTCTAAATAAATAAATAAAACATGACTGCAAGTTCTTTGTCCTTCAGTCCACTGGGAGATATGGTCTCTGTAATTTTCCCTTGAGTCTGGGCAGGCCTATAACTAGTTGAATACAGTGAAAAGTGATGTCATTTGACTTTCAAAGCTGGACAAGCAAAGGCAAAGCAGTTTCTGCCTTGTTTATGGGAGCACTGGCTTTTGGGGCCCTGAGTTTCCACATGAGAAGTCTCACTACTGTGAGGCCACCATGCTGCGAGGAAGCTCAAGCTACATGGGGAGGCCCTACGTAAGGTGCTTCTGTCCACAGTCCCCCAGGTGAAACTGCAGACTACACAGAGCAGAGACAAGCCATCCCCACCATGCCCTATCCAAATTTGCATCCTGAAGAATCATTAGCATGATAAAATGGGGGCTGTTCTATACCACAAAGTTTTGGGGTGGTTTTCTACACAGCAGTGGATAATCAGAACAGTGTTATTGTCATCTCCATTTCCTGGTTGAGGAAGCTGCTGCACCACAAGTGATAAAGATGACATCAAGCCCAGGTCTGGTCCCAGAATCCATGGGCTTAAAAGCCCTCAATAAATGATAGTGGTTATAATTACTACAGCCCTGTCATTATTCATAATACTTTTGTGGCCTAATCGCAGAACCTATGTTGACTCCAAAAACCCTCTTCGGCAGCCAGAGATAATTAAAAGTAATTACATTCTTTACCAAAGTCTCTCAACGTGACTCAAAAATGTAGTCCCCAACCTTATTAGCATCCCTTTCCCTCTCCCATCCACCTCCCTCATAACCCACTCTCTCAGCACGCTTTTCAGATTTACTCCCCGTAAACCCTCCTCCTCCGCAGGCTGTGCCAGTCTCAGCTTCTCCTCCACCCAGCCCTCAACACCTTATTTCCCAGGTAGAAAGGATTCTTCTGCCTTAAAAAAGGGGTCCAGGACACATCGCCTGACAGTTCTGGAGTTCTCCACTACAAACAGGGGAAGTGTAGACAGTCTGGCAATGCTCCCACTTCTCACTTGGGCCGTTTTTGTCCCCCTCTCCCATTCCTGGAAGCTCCCTGCCCTTTCTGGTAATTTCAGAAGCTCTGATTAATATCAAGAGTTCGACCGGGCATGGTGGCTCATGCCTGTAATCCCAGCACTTTGGGAGGCCGAGGCAGGTGGATCACCTGAGGTCAGGAGTTCAAGACCAGCCTGTCCAATATAATGAAACCCTGTCTCTACTAAAAATGCAAAAATTAGCCAGGTGTGGTGGTACACCCCTGTAATCCCAGCTACTCAGGAGGCTGAGGTGGGGGAATTGCTTGAACCCAGGAGGTGGAGGCCACAGTGAGCCGAGATGGTGCCACTGCACTACAGCCTGAGAGACAGAGTGAGACCCCGTCTCAAAAAAAAAAATTTTTTTTTAAATTAAGAGTTCCCAGAAGCTCCCAGTTTTGGGTTAAAGAGGCCCCAGTATTCCAGGAAGGCAGTGGCTTTCGAAAGATGACATCTTTACCTGAATGTTCCCAAAGGCATGAATGTTCAAATGTCCAAAATTGGAACTCCTCCTACCTCGTACCTGACCAACCTCTCCCATGTCCCATCTCAGGGATAACGGCACCCCTCCACCCAGTCAATAACAGCAGCATCCCAGAGTTATGCCAGGGGCCTCTTCCTAAGCCAAGGTCCTGTGGGTTCTCCACCCACAGGAGAACCTCGGATTCTTCCCCAATGCTCTGTCCCCTCTGTCCCTAGCATCTACTCTCCCTTTCCACAGGTGCCCAAGCCAGGAACTCAGGTGTCCTCTTTCTCTCCTTCTCCATCACAATTCTGGTTGATTCTACACCCTTAAAATCCTCTCCTTCCAACCTCTTCTCTCCATCCTCGCTGTCCAATTATCCGGGCCCTTACCTTCTCTGGCAGGTCTCCCAACCTCTGGTGTCTCCCCTCCCCTGAGTCTTGCTTCAGGCCACTGGAAGGTGAGCACCCTGCTTGTCAGTTTATTGTTGTCTTCCTGGCGACTAGGACAGCCTGCCGTGACGAAGCTGTGACTGCACTCAGCTCTTGTCCCATCCCAAGCCCACCATAGAGAGATTGTGGTTCCCATCCCTAGAGCAGCGGAATCTCCATTTCCATGTCTTCTGCATTTGTGGATGCAGAAGTGCCACGGCCTTGATGCCACCCTGATTCCTGAGTCCTGGACATTGGGACCTTTCCCCAGAGTCCACTTCAGCTGCCTTTACTCTTTGGGAGCTTGACGCATACCTAGACTGGCCACCCCAGTTCCAGCCCTCCTGAGCCCCCTCCTCCACAACAACCTAGTCCAGTTACAGCCCACTGAGTTCACCACACCCCCCCCAGGAAAAACTCCCAATCCTTTCTCTCCACTTGCTTAATGATAATCCCTTCTGTTGGCAAAGACTGTTGTTTACAGGTCTGTTTGGTGCACTGTTCTTTTTTTTTTTTTTTTTTTTTTTTTGAGACAGGGTCTCACTCTGTTGCCCAGACTGGAGTGCAGTGGCACAATCATGACTCATGCAGCTTCCATCTCCTGGACTCAAGCAATTCTCCTGCCTCAGCCGTCTGAGTAGCTGGGACTACAGGTATGCATCACTATGACCAGCTAATGCTTTTTATTATTATTATTTTTAGTAGAGATGAGATCTTGCTAGTTGCCCAGGGTGGTCCCAAACTCCCAAACTCAAGTGAGCCTCCCATCTCGGCTTCTCATAGTGCTGGGATTACAGGCATGAGCCATCATGCCTGGACTCCCATACTGTTTTTTTAAAGAACATTTGTTGAGGCTTCTATATGCCAGGCACAGGGCAGGGTGTTTTCCCCATCATCTCCCTGAAATCCCCACCATTCCCCAGTGAGGTGGACATTCTGATCCCCATTTACTGAGGAGAGCATGGAGTTCCCTGGGAGATTCTGTGTTAATAGGAAAATAAGGGGCATACATAGGCAATTGGCCAAAGAAGGACTAGAAATGCCCAATCAACATATGAAATGGCGTAAATCCTGTGTAGTCAGTGCAGGGTGGCGAAAGGTGCTTTATGAAGTGGTTTAGTCTTTTCTTTTTTTTTTTTTTTTTTTGAGATGGAGTCTCACTCTGTCACCCAGACTGGAGTGCAGTGGTGCGATCTCGGCTCACTGCAACCTCTGCCTCCTGGGTTCAAGCGATTCTCCTGCCTCAGCCTCCCAAGTAGCTGGGACTACAGATGCCCGGCTAATTTTTGTATTTTTAGTAGAGACAGCGTTTCACCATATGGGCCAGGCTGGTCTCAAACTCCCGACCTTGTGATCTGCCTGCCTCGGCCTCCCAAAGTGTTAGAATTACAGACGTGAGCCATTGTGCCCAGTCGAAGTGGTTTAGTCTTTAAACTTCGAGACAGAGAACCCTGGGCTCAAATCCCTGTTCACAGCACCATTTGGCTGTGCAATCTTGATCCATGTGTTTAACCCTTTGTACCCGGGTTTCCCCACCTATTAAACAGAGATAATAATAGTACTTCCATGGATAGAGCACTGCCTTCTACATAAAACTCAACAAAGGATGACTTTAAAAATTGCATGTAATTGACACATCAGTAAATCTTCCATTAGCTGTTAGTCAGTAAACAAAGTTAGCAATAATATCTTACCTTTTAGCCATCAGATTGATGGGAAAATTAACATTGTACAGCTTTGGAAAGAGCTCAAAGGGGAGTGGCATCCTCTTTCGCTGTTGGTAGACATGTAAATTGGCACCATGTTTCTAGAGAACAAATTTGCCCATTTATATCAAAATTCTGTTATATGCAATTTGCACTGTTTGTTGTCTGTTACCTCCTGGCACTTGGGACTGCTTTCCTCATGGCTGTGACCCTTGTGCCTAGGATCGTGCTTGTCGTGTAAACTATTCAATACATCTTGTTGAATGAATGAATGTGCCAAATTGACCTAAGACTTCTGCTCCTAAGGATCAATCCCAAACCAGTAGGCAAAGCAGTAGGTGTGAAATACTAAAGAGTATGATTTATAGTAGAAAAAAAAAAAAATGGGAACAGCCTCCTGTCCACCCACCCATGCTGGATGAACTACATGAGGGTACAGCCAAAAAGTCCTGTACAGTGGTCAAAAAGTGACGCGTGTCTACATTCATTGATACCCAAGGTTCTCTGCGACTGTCAATGAATAAAAGAAGTAAATGGCCAAGCAGAGTTTAATTTGATGCAATTTGTGTAAAAGTGTGTGTGTATGTGTGTGTGTGTGTGTGTGCACGCGCATGTGCAAAGGTGTGTTTGTATGTGTGTGTGAAGGTCTGGAATGGTGGTTACTTGTTTCTGGGTGATGGGACTCCAGGGAATAGTTTCTCTTTCTCATGCTCTTCTGCATCTTTGGATTTTTTTAAAATTGAAAATATATAAACTTTGCAAACAAATAAACTAAAAATGAATTAAAGGACAGAAAATTAAAAGGAAAAGAGAAGGAAAGGGAACAGAGAAGAGAAAGGTGAGGTGCAGAGGCCGGGGTCTCACAGCCTGAGGGGCGTGCATGCAGGTCTGGCCCTAGGCAAGCTTTCTTGTCCCCACCCTTCGCAACTCTTGCCTGCCTTTCTCTCTCCCTCCTTGGGGTGGGGTAGGGGGTAGGGCAGCAGGGCCAGGGGTGGTGGGCACTGCTGCTGCTGTTATTCCTGCCATGGGAAAGGCAAGGGCATCATCTGTGGTGGAAATACAGCATCCACCTAATGCTCTACTTCCATCTCGTTTTTTAGAGGGAAGCGGCGAGCACCCCATAATCACCAGCATTATGGACAACTGAGGAAGGGACAGGGCCTCTTGTCATAATGGCAACAGCAACAATAACGGTAGAGTGTAAGCATGACGGGCACTCTAACAGGCATTGCGTGCCCATTCTGTACCCGGCTGCAGGCTCTGCAGCATGCATTACCAAACCTAATGCTGACCAGAACCCTTGTCGAGTGGTACAACTGTGGATATCTATTCAGTTTACTGCCATTGGCACAGCTAATAATGAAAACCACCAGAATGCCTGTGTCTATGATGGGCTTTATATCCTACATACCCATAAAGTGCCTTAGATGAATTAACTTAGGCGATTATTACAACTGCCTATGAGATCCATACTATCATCCCCATTTTATAGATGAGGAAACTGAGGCACAGAGAGGTTTATTAACTTGCTCAAGGTTATCAAACTAATAAGAGGCAGACATAAAAATCAAACCCAGGTTATCTGACTCCAGACTACAGAATCATGCCCTCTAGGCTGTACTGAATCTGAGGTCCAGGAACCATAAACTGGCAGCCAGGGTCTCTCTGTCAGCAAAGCTGCAACGGATCAGAAACACCAGGCTCAGAGCCTCTTTGTGCCTCTGTTTCCCCAGTTTTCTCTGCAAGGCTGATTGCTCCCCTTACCCCACCTCCTGGTAGCACTCAATCTAATTAATACTTGTGAAGCTGCAGGGCGGCTTATTTAACAGGTGTTCCCAGAGCACAAATGTTTTCATCTTTCTTCCTCAAACGCTCTAGACAAGTAAGCACTTCCCAGCGCAGAAACATGTATTAACTACCGTATGTTCTTATTTTCTGTATTCTTGATGGTTTGACATCTTAAGGGTCTTGCCCAGCTGGGGAAAGACCACCCTTCCCAAGGCCAGCTAATTCCTAGAGATGAGTGTACCTTTCATATGCAAAGCAACAAGTCCACCTCTTAAACAGAGATAGTAATGGTACCTCCATGGATAGAACACTGCCTTCTACATAGTACTCAGTAAATGATGGCTTTAAAAAAATGCGTGTAATTGACACATAAGTAAATACTCAATAGCTGTTAGTCAGTAAACATAAATGTACTGAGCCCAACTATCTCCTTTATAGAGCCCACATTGGTCACCCCTGCCCTAATCACCCCAGGTAACAGGCAACTAAGGGCAGTTCATACACCTCAGAGCCTGCTGCAATTATTCAAATTAGCCAGTCCTAAACCAGCTTAGCCTGTTTACTCTGCCTTGCCCATTCCTTCCTGGGAAAACCACAATAGAGGCTTTCACCCTTACTTTTCCCTCACCCCTTCTGCCTCCTGGCTGACCCTGTGCCTCCTGTGTGGCCCTGCACAGTGTGGCATGCCCCCTTCTCCTGGGACTTGTGAGTAACAAACTGTCTTCTCAATGACAGGCATCTCCTGGTCTGTTGGCTTCATCATATCTGAGTGATAGTGAGACACATCCCAGCCTGCCTTGGGGAAGGGTGGCCTAGTCAGGGGGACACCTATGACATCATAAATCTCTATCTAGGAGTCCCCTCTCTCTATGGCCTGCAAAGTCCCCTTCTACCTAGCACAGCCCCTCAGACTCTGCTCTTCTTATATTTGCTTCAGTGAGAGATTTTGCACCATGGTTGCTGAGAGTGTGGGTTCAAGGCCCCACTATGCCATTTCCAGGCTGCGCTCCCCTGGGCCAGTTGTTTAACCTCTCTGTACCTCAGTTTCCCTATGTGTAAAATAGGAAAATAATTCCAACCTCCATTGCTGCCTGGGACCCCTGAGAAGGGAAGAAGGAACCAACATTGGTTAGTACCTATGACCAGCACCCTGTGAGGCAAGCATCAGCACCCTCATTTTGCAGGCAAAAGGACCAAAGTTCTGAGAGATGTATGTTTTCTCCCAGGTCTGGCAGAAAGAAACAAATGGAGCCATAGTATAAGCTATTTTATTGCATCTCTCTTCTCCTGTTAGCAGGGTTGGTACTAGGATGCAGCAAGCAGAATACTGGGGGTGCAGTGTCAGAAGCCACTCATTCGCAGGTTTGAGCACTTGGGAGCAGATATGTGTGTGCTTAAATTTTAGACCCTAGGTGACTCGTCTGCCTCACCCTAACCCCTGTCCTGCCCACCAAACACTCATGCCAAGGCTACCTTTCTCTCCCAATCCTACCCCTGGTATAAGTCTGGGGACCTCATTTAACTAACCTACAGAGGAAGAGAGGGCCTCCTGGGAACAATCTTCTACTAAACAAAGAAAGCTAAGGTTGGCTTGGTGTGCGTGTGTGCATCTCTGTGTGTGTGTGTGTGTGTGTTTGTTGCAGGGAGGCAGTCTAATATTTCCAGGGCCCAGGGAGCAGTTGGGGGTCAGGGAGCTACAACAAAAGAGGGACCCTCCCTCCAAGCTGTCAGCCCAGAACTCTACCTACCACTAAGAATGGAAGTGCGAATCCCAAGGGCATTTGCTCCATGCTTTTTCCCACTTCATTGTTGGGAAGAGTTCCTAATAATAATAGTTACCCTTTGTTGCTGGCTTATGTGTGTAACCCTAGTACAATGGCAGCCCCCATGTTCCGGTCTCAAGGCAACATTATGGCTAAGGAACACAGTCCAGCAATCAAAAAGAAATTTCAACATATCTGAAGTTCCCATGTGTATTTCCATCAACAGGATTCCTAGATCACAACAGCTATTCCTTTTTCTTTACCATCATCACCTCCTGAAGACTTCTGGGATCTCTCTTCTCCCCATGCCTCCTAATGCCCCTTCTCCTAAATGGCTGAACCTTTTCCCTCCCATTCCACAGCAAAGAAGTACAAGAAATCAGTCTGGCCACTGCAGAGCCTGCCTCAAAGGTAGTTTAGGCCGGGTGTGGTCATGCATGCCTGAATCCAGTGCTTAATCCCAGCACTTTGGGAGGCTGAGGCAGGAAGATCACTTCAGGCCAGGAGGAGCTCAAGACCAGTCTGGGGAACCTGGCAAGACTTCACCTCCACTAAAAGTAAAAATTAAAAAATTAGCCTGGTGTAGTGGTGCATGCCTGAAGTCCCAGCTACTCCAGGGGCTGAGGTGGGAGGATCTCATGAGCCCAGGAGGTCAAGGTTGCAATGAGCCATGATCACACCACTGCATTCCACCCTGGGGAACAGAGTAAGACCCTGTCTCAAAAAGTTACATTGAGCTTTAAAAGACTTTAACAGGTACAGGCAGAATTCTCCGACAGATTGAAAACAAGCAGAGGTTAATCATTTCTGCTTGTCACTCAAAGGTACCCTCTTCGTGTCTTTACAACAGCCCATCTCCTACTGCTGGTTACCCACTTCCATACAGGGCAACGTCATCACCCAGCTGCTCAAGCCAAAACCCCAAGGAGCTTAATTCATCCCTTTCCTCACATCCTACATGTGATATATCAGGACACCTGGCGCTTGTGCCTCCAAATATACTCTAATTTTGTGTCCACCTATTGCCTTCTCTGCTGCTACTATGAGAGTCATACTCCAGCAGCCTCTGTCACTGCAACAGCCTCCTCACTGGTCTCTCTGTTATCGGAAAAAGGGGCTTGATTCAGATTCCAAGAGAGGGTTCTTGCACCTCGTGCTGAAAAAAAATTCTAGGTGGGTAGCAGAGTGCAGTGAGAAGAGATAGTTTATTGAAAGCTGCTTTGTTATAGAGTAGAGCATCCTCCAAAAGCCAGCAGAGGAACACAATGTCTTTGGTGTAAACTTTTCTTATATAGGAGTCTTGTCTATGTAAAGACTACGCTAAGCTGTGCCTACGTGACGGTAAGCAGACAGCATGACAAAATGTATTATCTATTGATTTAAAGAAAACTATCCTTGACATTACACTGTGTGAGTACATCAAAGCATAACTACAATTATCTTGAAGGAATATGTTGTTATGGCTGTTAGGATGTGTGGACTTTCTGCCGTTGAGGGAGTGTGTCTTTGTAGGTATCTTTAGGCTGTTTCCTCAACTAGAAACATTTTATGACTCTGAGTTGTGACTGGTCAAGAATGTGCCTCGCTAGTTTTAAGATGGAGTTGATTTTAAAAAGGTGTCACTCTGGCTCTCCTAGGCTCCAGCTTCCCTAACGTTTCTGCCTTTGCTATTCCCCACAGGTGAAGTCCATTGTACACACAGCAGCCATGGTGATTGCATACAAATGCAAACCAGAGCACGCCATTCCTCTGTTTAAAACTGCAACAGGCCAGGCGCTGTGGGCTCATACCTGGAATCCCAGCACAGCACTTTGGGAGGCTGAGGTGTGCAGATCCCTTGAGCCCAGGAGTTCGAGATGAGCCTGACCAACACGGTGAAACCCCATCTTTACTAAAAATACAAAAATGAGCCAGGTGCAACGGTGCATGTCTGTAATCTCAACTACTCAGGAGGCTGAGGCAAGAGAATCGCTTAACCCGGGAGGCGGAGGTTTCAGTGAGCCAGGATCACACCACTGCACTCCAGCCTGGGTGACAGAGCAAGATCCTATCTCGAAATAAAAAAATAAAATAATAATAACAATAATAAAAAAAAACATTGCAGTAGCCTCCCATGTCCCCAGAATAAAATGAATAAAATCCAACCCCCACCCCACAGTGAGCTACAAGGCTCTCCATGATCCATATCCTTCCAGTTCCTTCCCATTCAAGCCTCCTTTCCAACGCTGCCTGCTCCGAGACCCGGGTCTGATGATTTCCTCTGATGCCAAGTATGCCTCTGCCATGGTGCCCTCTCGTTCCCGTGTATATCATCCCAGTTTCCGTAGTCCCTGCCATTGATGGCTTTTGTTTTGTTTCGTCGCTCATTTACCACCTGTCTCCCCAACTAGAGAATCAAGTCCATGTGACAGTCCCTTCCTCACCTGATCCTGCCTCTCCAGTGCCCTGGTATGTTGTCTGGCCAGTAATCGCTTAAATACTTATTGACTAAATACATGAACACACAAATCAACAATCCACTAAAAATACATTTGCATCAGTTTGCCTGCAGTAACAGAAACTGGGACTCAGCCTGGCTTAAGCAATGAGGACTTTTTTTTATTCCCCATAACAGGAGTCCAAGAGGTCAGATGGGTTCTGAGTGCAGTATGACCAGGGCTCTGGCTCAATTTCTTTGTGATTATCTCAGCTCTGCCTTTCTCCAAGTGTTGGATTTATCCTCAGACTGGGAGCTCTCTTAAGCACATGTCGGCCACCAGGAGCAACTGAAGCAAGAGGCTTCACTGTTCCCATCCAGTGGAAGAGAAGACGACCCTACCACCACCACCTGCCCCAGACAAGACGATTGGCCACCACTTGGAATGCCATACACCGATTGGCTTAAGTCTGGACTCCTAGCCAATCACTGGCAATCATGACCACGCTTGAGGACTCTAACTAGGATCACCCACCTTAGCCCTGGGGAGAGATCCTGCTTCCCATGTATGTAAATGGCTTCATCAGGGAGGGGTGAATGCTTGAACAAGACAGGAGTCCCCTTAGGAAGAAGGAATGGGGAGTGAGTGTTGGGAAGGTGCCCTACAGCGTTATTATCCCCATTTTACAGATGAGGGAACCCCTGCCCAGAAAGTTTGGATTATACGCCTGACATGGTTTGGATCTCTGTCCCCATTTAAACCTCACGTGGAACTGTAATCCCCAACGTTGGGGGTGGGGCCTGGTGGGAGGTGCTTGGATCATGGGGGTGGATTTCCACCTTTGGTGCTGTCCTCATGATAGACTTCTCACAAGATCTGGTTGTTTAAAAGTGTGGAGCACTCCCTGCCCCCATGACAGACTTCTCACAAGATCTGGTTGTTTAAAAGTGTGGAGCACCCCCCGCCCCTCCCCTGCAACTTTCTTCCTTCTGCTCCAGCCATGTAAGACGTGTTGGCTTTCCCCTCCCCTTCCACCATGATTGAAATTTTTCCCGAGCCTCTTTTTTTTTTTTTTTTTTTTGAGACAGAGTCTTGCTCTGTCTCCCAGGCTAGAGTGCAGTGGCGCGATCTTGGCTCACTGCAAGCTCCCCCCTCCTGGGTTCACGCCATTCTCCTGCCTCAGCCTCCCGAGTAGCTGGGACCACAGGCGCCCACCACTGTGCCCGGCTAATTTTTTTGTATTTTGTATTTTCAGTAGAGACGGGGTTTCACCATGTTAGCCAGGATGGTCTCTATCTTCTGACCTTGTGATCCACCTGCCTCCGCCTTCCAAAGTGCTGGGATTACAGGCGTGAGCCACCACGCCCTGCCAAGCCTCTTTTTTTATAGATTACCCAGTCTCAGGTATTTCTTTATAGCAGTGCGAGAATGAACTAATAGAGTGCCCAAGCTCAGAGTTCTTCTGCAAGGAGATCTAGATTTGAACTCAGACCTCTCCAACTCCAGGGCTTTCAGTGGCCAGGTTCTAAGCTCTCCAAGCCTGCTTGGATCAGCCTGCCCCTACTGGGGAATGGTCGCGTCTGGGTTCCCAGTGATGCTGAATCACTAAAGGGGTCCGGTGGGGGTGGGATTAAGATTCCACCTCATCCTCCCAGGTGTTTTTTTAAGTCCTCCCCAGCCCTGAAGTTCTGGTCTTGGTCCCCAGGTCCAGGGAACATCCACAGTCAACCCAGTCTTGAGGGTGCTCCCGCCTCTGCATTCCTAAGCCACAACCCCCCCAGGGTGGGATTCGTCTCTGGGAGTAAACTCCACATTCCCTACCTCCCTGAGACTGCCACCATGCAAGGTAGAACCCACTGGGATCCACCACAGCCTCCCTACTCACCACACTCCTCCTCGCACCTAGTGTTCTAGCCCAGCTCCCTCTCTCTCACCTCCATGATTTTGCAAGGGCTGGCCATTCCCTCCGCTTGATACACTAAATCCCTGCTTCTCTTCTTTCTCTCCCCAGTGCTCACCTCTTCATCATTATCCCTCACTTCTTAGCTTGTGACCCTGCAAGTCACCTCCCCCTGCTTCAGTTTTCTTATCTGAGAAGCAGAATTAATAATAGAATTGTTGTGAAAATTAAATGAGAAAATGCATGTAACATGCTTAGAACCCTGTTCGACATATAGTCAAGTGTTTATGAAAAGTTTGCTATTATGATGATTATTATCCATCTCATCCTTTAGGTCTGAGTTTACACATCACTTCCTCCAGGAAGCCCTCTCTGAATGTCTTTCCCAAGTCAAAGTTATTTGCCCTGCTCTGTGCTCACACACATCTTGTGTAGCGCAAGAGGCTATCACTTGTCACACCAAAGTAACCCTTTACTCATCCCTGGAAGCAGAGATGACAGTGTCTGTCTGGTTTACTCTTATGTTCTAGGTGCCTAACACATTGCCTGCCACATTGTCACAAATAAATAGACACTTATGGGTAAGAAAATCAATGAACAACCAAAGCAGCAATAAGTCTCTGTACACCTGAGTCATTGGGCCACCAGTAGTTTCTCAACAGTGATGACAAGGGTTTTCATCTTCCCTGAGAACTCCTTTCCCTCCCTGCCCCCTGGTGAACACCAGCCCAGAGTTTAGCATTCAAGGCGTGATTAGTGCTTTCTCTTCTCCCCAGCCTGCCTTTCAGAAGAGACGCCTCTCCCTCCCAATCAGTCCCCTCTGATGCTGCACCTGGTGTTTCATCAAAGGACCCTGATTTCCCTCCCGCTGCCCAAATCCATCAGACACATTTTGGCTGCCAATAGGGGCTGACCCTCCCCACCAGGGCCAGGCCCTACCCTGGCATGGAAGCAAAACCTGGGCTCCATAGCCCCACCATTCCAGTCCCTCCTGAAACCATGTGCACTATTCACAGATATAGATAATCCACACAGGCAGATGGGAAACCAGGCAAAGATAATCCAAAACCAACCGAGGATCCAGCAGTCATTTCTATTTGGCTTTGAAGTGCATTCAGTTAAACTTATTTTTCCCCTACTATAGATTTAACTTCCTAATCCTCTTTTACTTCGGCTAATATTGAAATGAGTTTGCCTGCCCTATGCACACACTGTGTGTGTGTGTGTGTGTGTGTGTGTGTTTATGGTGGGGGTTGGGGGACCCCAGGATGCACCTAATGATTGCAAGGAAAGCAATCAGAGATTTGAAGCTGGTCAGTGCAAGGAGCCAGGCCTGCTGGAATCCAAGGACCTGGGGTGCAGCGACCCCAGATACAGACTCTGAAGAAGCCAACGGTGGTCAGCAGGTCAGCCAGGCCTCTGCCTCACTGTCTGCCATGGGAGGCCCTCTGGTTACACAGCAGCCCAGCCTCCAAAGAAACAAAGGGCAGCCCCTCTTCACCACCCCCAACACTTGCACACACACACACACACGCACACACACACACACACGTGCATGCACACACATACACATATGCACGCACACACACACATACACACATGTGTGCATAGATACGCACACACACATGCACATACACACATGCACACACGTGTGTGCAAGGTACGCACATGCACATACACTACACCAGCGTTTCCCAGGGTGGAAAAATTAATGTTTTTCTCAGAAAAAAAAGAAGTCAAAAATCACTTCTCATTTACTTGGGGAAAGTTCTCAGAATCCTGATCTATGACAGAATTCCCTGCACTCCTGAGAGGAGAGGAAGCTCCCAGACACACCTCCACCCTGTCATCCTCCCAGCCACTGGGAACATCCCCTTTCTGGGTAGAGGGAGTGGGTTTGGAGGCAAAAGCTCATCCCCTGTCAAGCAGCTCACCTGGAACACACCATGTAACCTCTCAGAGTCTCAGTGCTGTCTGAAACATGAATGCTAATGCCTCGCATGTTACCTGATCAGGTGCCTGTGGGGAAGTGTAGACAATGGCATTGAATATGGAGTCACCTGGGGATGCCATCTTAGTCACCTACCACCATGATAGCAGATGATGTTAGCTGAGCGCTTACTTAACACCAGGCCCCATTCACAGAGTTTTGAGTAGATTAGCTCACTGAACGTTTCAACAACTTAACAACACAAGGGTTATTATTCTATCCTCTTTCTATGAATGCAGACACGAAGACTTAGAACACTTAGTGAGCAGCCTCAGGTCCTCCAGAGCCAGGATTCAAACCTGTGCCGAGTCCTGAACCACGGTGAGATACAGCCATATCCACAGGCCCACAGTGCAGTGGGGATGCAGGGATGGAGAGATGGACAGGACCCATCTGCTCCTAAGGAATCCAGCCCTGTCTTTTGGAAATGAAAACAGCCAGAGGCTGCTTAGGCCAGCCAGGGAAGGACAGAATGCACACAGTGACCCCAATGATGACCCCCATAATCCTGATGACCCAGACCTTAACAAGAAGGAGAAACCATCCAACTATAGACAGGCATGGGTATCTCAGCCCTTGCTTTATCCCTATCTCCATCTGCCTTGGACATTCCTTCAGTACTTTGACAAGCCTTCATTGGAGCCCTACTGTGTGCCATGCCCTGGGCACTATCAGGCTCCCCTGACAATCACCTATCCCCTCCCTATCAGTGAAACCTAGAAAGCCCCAACTGAGGCAACCAACACTCCCTGAACGGTTGGTTAGACTTGCGTGACCCCTGCCTCCAGTCCTAAGCTAAGCTAGGGGTGTTCAAGAGACGTGGGCATCAGGTCCTTCCGTGGGGGCAGCCCTGGCTGCCCCTCTGCAATGCCCTTCTCATGAGGAGCCGACAGCAGATTGAGGCACAAGGCTGTGCTGCAGAGAGCAGCTGGGGAGGGCCTCCTGGTGGTATGGGTTTAGTGCACAGAGGCGTGAGGAGTAAATTCTGTCTCCACAGGAGCCCTAGAAGTCTCTCTTCAAAGTCATTCTTGACAAATAAGGGTCAAAACCTCTTTTTCCAGAAGATGATTCTTGTTTCCTGATAACTTTGTTCCTCTTCAAATCCCTTGTCAAACAAGAAAACGGAGAGTTCAGGACAAGAAAGTCAAAAGATGTGTTGTAACATTATGCCAGTTAATTAACTGCATAACCTTGAGTGAAAAGTCTTCTCGGGGCCTCAGTTTTCTCATCTGTGCAATCAGTTAGCAATGCCATGCTTCTTCCATGACTGTGTCCAGGGCAGGCACGCTAAAGGGTCATTTATTCATCCAGCAACTTTTATCATCACAGAGTATGGCCTATGTAGCAGGTGGTGTCCTAGGTACTGGAAATACAGTAATTTACAAGATAAAGAAGTTCTCTGCTTTAAAAGAACTTGCATTCATGTTACTCGGATTCATTGAGTCTAAATGTGGCCTCAGAGTCCTTCTGAACACAGCCTTCAAGGCAGCCTCTACTAATTAGATTAGCATGAGAGAGGATCTCTGTATCAGTCAAGGTTCTGTTGTTTCCTGACGTTTTCCTCTGAGGGTTCTCCAGAGAAACAGAACATTTCATATATAGAGAAAATGAGAGAGATGGATTTTAAGGAATTGGTTCAGGCAGTTGTAGGGGCTGGCAAGTCTGAAATTTTTAGGGCAGGCTGAAAACTCAGGCAGGATTTCCACGTTACAGTCTGAGTCTTGAGGCAGAATTCTTCTTCTTCTTCTTTTTTTTTTTTTTTTTTTTTTTTTTTTTTTTTTTGAGATGGAGTCTTGTTCTGTTGCTCAGGCTGGAGTGCATTGATGTGATCTTGGCTCACTGCAACCTCTGCCTCCCAGGTTCAAACAATTCTTCTGCCTCAGCCAGCCTCCCAAGTAGCTGGGATTACAGATGTGTGCCACCATGCCTGGCTAATTTTTGTATTTTTAGTAGAGACGGGGTTTCACCATGTTGGCCAGGCTGATCTTAAACTCCCGACCTCAAGCGATCTGCCCATGTTGGCCTTCCAAAGTGCTGGGATTATAGGCATGAGCCACCGTGCCCAGCCAAAATTACTTCTTTCCCAGGAAACTTTGGTTTTGGTTCTTAAGACCCAGAAATTCAAAGACTCAAGACAATGAAGTTTCATTCCTCTCTGATGTTGTATGTCTGCTGCAGATTGGCAGGTGGCTCTGTCCCTGAGTCACTCAGGAACCCAGATGGGTAGAGGGACTCTGAAGGATGCTGTTATCTCAACTTCTAGAGTCTTTGTGAACAGGTCAGAGAGAGTTTGAAGAATTCACACATGGTTTTAACTGATTGAATGAGAGCCACCTACAATTACCCCATTACTGAGGGTAATCTGTACTTAAAGTCAACTGGCTGCAGATGTTTATCACATCTACAAAACACCTTCACAGCAATATCTAGACTAGTGTTTGACCAGACAACTGAGCAGTGTAACCTGGCCAAGCTGACACATAAAATTGAACCATCACAGGCTTGTTTTCTCATCTGTAGGAATAATCTCTAAGCCAACATTCAGCATTGACAATCTAGGACTCGAAGTTTTCAATTCTGTATAGATCTTGGGGAGAGTACCGTCTGCTGGCAGTGGGCTGAATCATCAAAGAGTCCCCTTGAGTCTCAACAAGAGAAGTTAGGAAAGCGTATTTCTGAGAGGACGATTTAGACAATCACCTCCCCAGAACTCTCTCAGGATGCTTTGTTAAAATGATCTGTTATTATCAACCAAGAGCACTTTCTTCTTGTTCAACTCAGAACTTGGGAATGCAAACCTGACAAAAACAAGCAATGGGGAAAGGATTCCCTATTTAATAGATGGTGCTGGGAAAACTGGCTAGCCATATGCAGAAAACAGAAACGGGACCCCTTCCTTACACCTTATACAAAAATTAACTCAAGATAGATTAAAGACTTAAATGTAAAATCCAAAACCATAAAAACCCTAGAAGAAAACCTAGGCAATACCATTCAGGATGTAGACATGGGCAAAGATTTCATGACTAAAACATCAAAAGCAATTGCAACAAAAGCCAAAATGGACAAATGGGATCTAATTAAACTATAGAGTTTCTGCACAGCAAAAGAAACGATCATCAGAGTGAACAGGTAACCTACAGAATGGGAGAAAATTTTTGCAAGCTACCCATCTGACAAAGGTCTAATATCCAGAATCTACAAGGAACTTAAACAAATTTACAAAAAGAAACAAGCCCATCAAAAAGTGGGCGAAGGATATGAACAGACACTTCTCAAAATAAGACATTTATGCGACCAACAAACGTGAAAAAAAATCATCAATGATCATTAGAGAAATGCAAATCGAAACCGCAATGAGATACCATCTCACACCAGTCAGAATGGCGATTATTAAAAAGTCAGGAAACAACAGATGCTGGCAAGGTTGTGGAGAAATAGGAACACTTTTACATTGTTGGTGAGAGTGTAAATTAGTTCAACCATTGTGGAAGACAGTCTGGCAATTCCTCAAGGATCTAGAACCAGAAATACCATTTGACCCAGCAACCCCATTACTGGGTACATACTCAAAGGATTATAAATCATTTTACCATAAAAACAAATGCACACATATTTTAATTCCAGCACTATTTACAATAGCAAAGACTTGGAACCAACCCAAATGCCCATCAATGATAAACTGGGTAAAGAAAATGTGGCACATATACACCATGGAATACTATGCAGCTGTAAAAAGAATGAGTTCATGTCCTTTGCAGGGACATGGATGAAGCTGGAAGCCATCATTCTCAGCAAACACACACAGGAACATAAAACTGAACACCACATGTTCTCATTCATAAGTGGGAGTTGAACAATGAGAACACATGGACACAAGGAGGGGAACATCACACACTGGAGCCTGTCGGGGAGTGGGAGGCAAGGGGAGGGAGAGCATTAGGACAAATACCTAATGCATTCGAGGCTTAAAACCTAGATGACAGGTTGATAGGTACAGCAAACCACCATGGGACAGGTATACCTATGTAGCAAACCTGCACATTCTGCACATGTATCCCAGAATTTAAAATAAATTAAAAAAAAAAAAAAAGGTAAAACAAAAAGAACTTGAGAATATACAGTCCTTGGCCTTTTCAGAAAGCTCCTTCTTAGAGAAAAAGGAACTTTCCTGGTCAGTGAAGTTCTCTCCACATTACCTACCCTTTCTACATTGGCATGTGACTTACACTTCTCTGAGCCACTGAGGGAGGGGACAAGGAAAAAGCATAAGCCTCTGCCATGGACCAGGCCCTGTGCTAGGAATGTGTATTGATCAGGAATAGCCTAGGGACAGATCAACCCAGAAATCTCAGGGACTCAAGACAATAAAGTTTTATTTTTCTCTGATGTTATATGTCTGCTGCAGGTTGGCAGGTGGCTCTGTCCCAGAGCCACTCACGGTCCCAGACGGGTAGAGGGACCCTGAGTGATGCTGTTATCCCAACTTCTAGAGTCTTCATAGACAGGTGAGGAAGAGTGTGAAGAACTCACATATGCTTTTAAATGCCTTGGTCTGGAAGTGGCACATATTATAGCTGCTTGCATACCATTGGCTAGAACTAGTCATATGACCCTACATGACTGCAAAGGGGTCTGGGAGATGTAGTCATCTGTATGCACAGGAAGGAGAGAAGAATCAGATCTGCTGAACATAATTCTTCTTTATTACAGTGCTTTTTAATCTGCAAATATTGCCTATTCTCATGCTTAACTCACAGCAATATTCAGCAGCAGATATTGTGCTTATTTAACAGATATGGAGTCTAAGGGCATCTCCTATTATCCAAATGCAGGAGCTTTAGTGTAGGGATTTTCAAGGGCTACTTTTGGCAGCCCCAAGATCTTTTATAAATTCATTTCTGGTTCTCACCTCTATTCTTGGCCAGTGGTTCTCAGTCTGGGTGCTATGACACACCAGGAGGGTTCCCCAAGCTATTGGATATCAACTAAAGATAGGATACCAAAAAATGCAAATTATTCGCTTTGTTTAAAAAAAAAAAAAAACAAAAAAAACAAAAACAAAAAAAACAAGCACAGGCATTAGAGTGAGTTCAAGGTTAGCCCTAGAATAGCAACAGTCTCTGTGAGGGTACAAATGGAAAGAGTGTAAAAACAGGTGCAAAGACACGTGGAAATATTTTTCCCTCAGGAATTTGCATCTCATCAGTCAAAAGGCTTGGGAACCACTGCTCTTGGCCGCTGAGTTTTCTAGTCAAATGCCCCCTGCAAACCAGCAGAATTTGTATGTGACCATTTGAGGGGAGACAACAACAGTCATTGCATTGGATAGACCTGTGGTCTTCCAGTCACACCCATGAGGGAGCAGTGTGGGGCAGAGAGGGGAGCATGACCCGAGATTCAGGCTCATCTCAATCAGAACCGTGGCTCTGCTCAGCACTAAGCCTGTGACCTGGCTCACTGACCTCCTGAGCTTTGGTTTCCCCCACTGTGAAATGAGAACCGTGCCCATCTCCCAGATTGTCAAGGGAACTGAACCGGAAAGTGCACAAGAATCTCCAGGCAGGTGCTTGGCTCTCTTTTGGACCCTCCCTTCCCCTGACAAATAGACATTTGGTGTGAGGGCCAGATGTGTTGGTATATGCCACTACAAACCCAGAGGGAGCTGCCACATCCACCTTCACCTGCCAGGAGGTGTTTCAAATGCTATACTGTTGGTGGGTTGGGGGGGGAAGGAAATGAGTTAAATCCTCAAGTACAGGAGCTCAGTTAAATCAACTCATTCAGATTAATGAAGATTGTGTTGCCAAATGTTTACAAGAAACTTGAAGTAGCAAAGGAAATGTTTATGATACAATTTGAGAAGGAAAAAATAGGACACAATATGGTGTATACAAAATGGTATCAACTATGAAAAACAGAGTTCCTGGCCTAGGAAAAAGTCTAGAAAGATATACTCCATAATACAGTATGGGTCTACCAATGAGCATTATCCTTTTCTTTACATATTGCATTTAATTTTATGTTTATTTTTGTTGCAATTTCAATTTTTTTGTATTTTAATATCATTTAAAATATGATAGATTATAATGAGAAAGATCTCTTTTTATAATAATGTGAATATGGAATTCCCATAGGTACCAGTTGCACCAGTATGTCAGAGATCTGGCTGTTAGGTGTTGGGTATGATTGGGGCAAGCAGGGTGTTGCATAGAATGAGAAGCAGCAAGCACTTTGGGGAGAGCAGAGCTGAACTTGAGTCCTGTCCTACTCCTTTCTAGCTCTGTGACCTTGTGCAAGTCACTTCAATTCTGAGCGCCAGGATGCTCCCGGGTCAAATGGGGATGAAAATTCTCACCTCATGGATAATTCATATAAAGTCCCTAGCAAAAATCTTTGACACAAAGTAGAAGCCCATAGCAGGGGCCCAGTAGATGCCAATTCTTTTTCTTCTCTACATCCAGTGGGCATTCTGGGGTGGGTGGCTGACCACTACCCAGGTCGGGACACTGGGAACTGCTGCCAAAGCCTCTTGCCCAAGATCAACGGGAAAGAACTGACTTACAAACTCAGAATCCCTTATCCGTCTCTACTTCCCCCCAACTGAGATTGGTCCATGCAGTCCGAGTAATTCCCCCACGACTCCGGATCTCCTGAAACTTGTCTGCAACTCTCTGTGCAAGTCACGAAGTATTGCTGTCGACAGATTCCTCTTCAAAGGGACCTTGAGTAAAAGAGCAGCTTCTTCCTTTGCTGAAAGCCTTTGAAGTCCAGACCTTGGTAAGCAGAGTGATTAGGCAAGATGGCCTTGACAGGTTCCTTCCAACCCAAGGGTCTGAGATTCTCTTCCCACTCCTTCATCACATGCTCTGAGAGGTAAAGTGGGCTGAGCTGGGCTGGTGCAAGCTGTTGCCATAACCTGGGATGCCTACCTCCCTCCTGTGTGCCCTCCAAGCACACAAGCAACTCCTCTTCTAGAAGCCCTCCTAGCCTCACCACTCTCCTTCCAGACTGGCTGGAACCCTCTCCCCAACCCTATTCTGTATCCTTCTTAGTAGTGTAACTGCCTTGCAAATGACTGTCACCCCTCTGGATGCTGGGCTCCTTGAGGGCACAGACTGAGTCTTGTTCATCTTCATATTCCACCCAAGGCAGGGCACTTGCTCAAGAGATGTTTGCTGAATTAATTAATCCCACTTGCCCCCAGAGATAAAGTCTCATCAATGAGGTTAGGCTTAGTTGTGACTCCCTTAGAAGGAAGTAGCATGCACAGGCGTATAATCTCTGTACTAGGCATCCTGCTAAACCTTTTTATTACCCCTTTTTAATTCCCAAAAGTACTCTAGGAGGTAGACGTTATTATCGCCATTTTACAAATGAAGAAACTGAGGCCAAGAGAACTTAATTGACTTACCAAACAAGTGACCGAGTGGCAACTCAGTCCCTGGCTGTGGCCCAAAGATTGGGCTTCTGTTTTACATTTATTTCTTTATTTTGAGACACAGCCTGGCTCTGTCACCCAGGCTGGACTGCAGTGTGCCATCATAGCTCACTGCGCCTCAACCTCTTGGTCTCAAGTGATCCTTTCCCCTTGGTCTCCTGAGTAGCTGGGACTACAGGTGCACAACACCAAGCCCAGCTGAATTTTGTTTTGGGTAGCGATGGGGTCTCACTATGTTGCCCAGGCTGGCCTCAAACTCCTCGGTTTCAGTGATCCTCCCACCTCGACCTCCCAAAGTGCCGGAAGCCACATTACAGGTGTGAGCCACCATGCCCAGTCAGATTGGCCTTTTCCACACTTTCTCTGTCACCACCCTGTCAGAGGGTTAGAAGCTGTCTCCAAAAATTTCTTAATTATTTCCCTTTGAAGACATGCTATGGTCTAAAAGTATATCTATTTTTTAACAACTTTATTGAGGCATAACTGGCGTACCATAAAATTTGTGTAAGTGTACAATTCAATGACTTTTTAGTAAAGTTTACAGAGGTTTAGCAATCACTACAATCTAATTTTAGATGATTTCCATCAACCTAAAAAGAAACCTTGTGCCTATTAGCAGTCACTGTCTGTTCCCACTCCCAGCCCCAGGCAAGCACTAATCTACTTTCTGCTCAATAAATTTGCCTGTTTTTTTTTTTTTTTTTTTGACTTTTCATATAAAAACGGAAATAGCATAGAGCCTTTTGTATCTGGGTTTTTTTTCTCACTTAAATATTGGACACTTGGGTTGTTGCCACTTTGGGGCTATTAAAATATTGATGCTGCTGTGAATGGTCACATACAAATCTTTGAGTAAGCTTAAGTTTTCATTTCTTTCTTTTTTTCTTTTTCTTTGAGATGGAGTTTTGTTCTTGTTGCCCAGGCTGGAGTGCAATGGAGGGATCTCAGCTCACCGCACCCTTCACCTCCCAGGTTAAAGTGGTTCTCCTGCCTCAGCCTCCCGAGTAGCTGGGATTACAGGCGCCCAGCACGCCCAGCTAATTTTGTATTTTTAGTAGAGATGGGGTTTCTCCATGTTGGTCAGGCTGGTCTCGAACTCCCGACCTCAGGTGATCCGCCCGCCTCAGCCTCCCAAAGTGCTGGGATTACAGGTGTGAGCCACTGCACCCAGTCAAGTTTTCATTTCCTATGGCTGGAACCCGAAGATTACAATTGCTGTGTAATATGAAATTATGCTTAACTTTTAAGAAACAAACTATTTCCAAAGTGGCTGCACCACGGTCCATTCCCATCAGCAATGTGTGAGGGTTCCAACCCCTCCTCGTCCTCACCAATACTTGGGATGGTCTTTTTGTTTTATTATAGTCATTCTAATGGATGTGAAGAGTATTTCATTGTGGTCTTAATTTGACTTTCTGTCATGACTAATGATGTTGAGCATTTTTTCATGTGTTTATTGACCATTTGAGTATCTTCTGTGGTGAAATATCTATTATAATTTTTTGCCAATTTTTGTTTTTTGAGGTAGGGTCTCACTCTGTTGCTAAGGCTGGAGGGCAGTGGCATGATTAGAGGTCACTGCAGCCTCGACCTTCCAGACTCAAGTGATCCTCCCACCTTGGCCTCCCGAGTTGCTGGGACTATGGGTGTAAATCCCTATGCCCGGCTAATTGTTGTATTTTTTGTAGATCAGGGTCTGTCCATGTTGCCCAGGCTGGTCTCAAACTCCTGGGCTCAAACGATCCTCTTTCCTCGGCCTCCCAAAGTGCTGGGATTACAGGTATAAGCCACCACACCCGATCCCTTTTTGCCCATTTTTAATTGAGTTATTTGTCTTTGTGTTGTTGAGTCATAAGAGCATATTTCTCCTCAAGCCACATTATCATAATTGCTTTTGGGAGAAGACAAGAGGAGCTTATTTGGTGGGAAAACAGATCCAAGCATAAATCTTAGTTTTGCCACTTTCAGGGTCTGGGGTTTCCAACAAGTACCTTAAGGACTTGCCAAGAAAGGGACAGCATGGCTACTCACTCCCTGGCTGTGACTTCTGCCATCTCTGCTGTTTCTGTCTTCTCTGCTTACAGAGTAATGATAATAACAGTCTCTTGAAGGACCGTGGTGTACATCGATTGCGATCATGCAAATAAAGCATCAGGCACACAGCAGGTCCTCATCTTTTATTTACTCAGCAAGTAGGTATTGAGCCCCGTGTTGTGCTGGGCATGACTGCTGGAGTTGGGTAGACTGAGGGAACAAGGCAAACAGTCAAGCCCCTGCCCTCATAGAGCTTACATCCTAGAAAGGGAAACAAGACAATACACAAACAACAAAGTAAATGTATGATATTACATCAGGAAGTGATAAGTACAAAATAAAGCAAGATGAGGGGATGGAGTGTGGCCAGGAGTGGCATGGAGCCCCCTTGGATAAGGTGGTTAGAATATATTAGTTAGAATACAGGTTTGTCTGAATGTAACAATGGTCCAGAACAACAAGGGCTTACACGAAATAGAAGTTTCTTCTTTCTCACTTATCACCAGGACTGGCTTGACGGCTCCACTTCTCAAGGTTACTCAGGCACCCTGGTTCCTTCTAGAGTGTGGTTCTGACTCCCCTAGAGCTCAGTCCACCTCCATGCCACTTCATCCACACCGCACAACGCAAGAGGGAGGAAGCCAGGAGGAGAGGCACACACTCTCCCTTCTGGAAGTGCCTGGAAGTTGCGCACATGCCTTGCCCTCATATGCTATTGGCCAGCACTTAGTCACATGACTACATCTCACTGCAAGGGAGACTGAGAAATATACTCTTTATTCTGGTGCCCAGCCAGTCATCCAGCTAAAACTCAGGGGTTCTGTCACCTAGAACTAAGAGGGAGAAGATATTTAAGGATATCAACTGTCTCTGCTATAGGTGGTCAGGGAAGATTCCTCAGAGTAGACAGATGAGCAAAAACCCAAGTGAAGTGAAGAGGGGAGCCATGCACGATTCTGGGGGAAGAGCATTCCACAGCAGAGGAAACAGTGGCTCCAATGTTCCTGAGTCAGGAGGAAGTGTGGAGTGTTGCAGGGAAAGCCAAGCTCAGTGCAACCCATGTCCCCCATGAGGTTGAGCAGGTGTTGAGGCATTGATTGAATTACTGTGTTGCTGATGACTCTGGGTCAAGTCTTGCAATGTTTCTCCAGCCCCTGCCTGGACATGTGCACACAGGCATACGCACTCGCACACGTACCCTGGCCTCTTTCCTCTGCTGGTTCTTCCTCTCACACTAGGAGCCCAGCAGGGGGTTCAGCCTGTCAGGCTAAAATAGCCACAACTCTATCATCTTCAAAGGAACAGTATACTTTTCCATTAGTGGCGCACAGACATCCAGAACTGCTTTTTGCACAGCGGGAGATTCTCTCCGAGCCGTCGGTTTAGCCTGCAGCTCTTGGTCCTATCAGCATTCCTATGCAGAAGGAGGCTGTGGCATTCCCCGACCTTTCTGATGGGGCCTTGGGGATCGGGGGGCCCTCCTAGGGCACATTACATGGCATGGTGCCTTGCACACTGGAGATGTACAATAAAAGCAGCTCGGAGTTCAGTGAATCTTCCCCAGATACCTGCTTTGCCTGAAAGTCTCCTTTCTGCCTAGAAGTCCTCCTTCGCTTCAGGGATTGCATATCCTGGTAGTTTAGAGCAAGGGCCCTAGATCAAGACTGCCTGGGTTCAAATCCCAGCCTGACTCCTTACCAGCTTTGTGTCACTGGGCAAAAACCTTAATTCCATGTTTCTTCATCTTAATTCCACACGTTTCCATTTCTTCATCTGTTAGACTGACGATCTTAAGAATACGCAGCACAAGAGATTCTAGTGGTGATTAAGTGCTTGGGTTGCTGCCTGGCACATATATTAAGTGTTGAATGATAGTACTATTATGCTGATGAACTCTTTTTCTGAGACTGATCCTGACAGAACCCCTCTCTGCCTCTGTACAAACCACACAGCGTGTGTGTTCATGTCTCCCTTTATTCATCATTCTACTTCAGGGCTTTTCATGACCTACTTAAACTTTGGTTTGCCTTCTGTCCTCAGCTTTTTCCACACTCACTCTTTCTTTCTCTTCTCCAGCCACTCTGGCTCTCCTTTCTGCAGAAGTTATACTCCTACAGCAGGGCCTTTGCACATCCCTCTAAGTGGGAAGCTCTCTGTCTGAGAATAAGATATCTCATTTATAAAAATGACAGATATTTGTTAAGCTCTGACTTGCACTTGGTGTTTGGTGCTAAATATATACATCTTCCATGTGTTCACTTGTGAATTCCTCACGACAATCCTAATGAGATAGACGCGATTATTGCTGACTGTAGTGGAGGCTGTGGTGTTTCACGCTCCCACCCTCCCCCGTCAAAGTTAGATAACCCCCTTCAGGGCCAAGACGCCCATCCCTTCAGCTGTCAGCAATGTTGCTAGCTCACAGCTGAGTCTCTCCCCAGGCTTCTCTTCAGCTTGGAAAGATCCTACCCTAAAGGCTACATCCTTTCCTCCAGGAAGCCCATCTCTAATGACCAGTCCGATCAGGAGCACTGCTTCAGTTTGGGATAAGGCTGCAGGGCCACCCTACCGTCATGGCCCTCTGGGAGGCAGGCTGAGGCTTCTGTTAAGGCAGAGTCATAGTTCAACGCCTCCTTCTGTCCAGTTATACGTCCTTCACTCCCCTGACAGCTTGATCCAAAAGGCATTTCCCTGTAAACTCTTTGCTTTCTAAAGGAATCCAATCTAGGAAATTGATGCCTCATGAAATTTAAGTAATCAGGCCAATGTGCCCAGTGGCACAAACTTAGAAAGTGGCAGAGCCAGAATTTGATCTCGGGTCATCTGGCCTCAGAGACAAAACACTAATCCACTGCACCAACAGCCTCCTTCCTTCCTTCCTCTCTGTCATGACATCAAAAAACTCCCCCTCAGGACACTTCCCTCAAGTGTGTTAATATCCCACGAAGGTCTGTCTACCCCAGACTGTGAGCTCCATGCAGGCTGGACTGAAACCCATTTTGCCACAGCATCCCTGGTGCCCAGCATGTGATGTGCAATGCATATTTATGGAATGAATGAATGAATGAATCTCTCTGCTACATTTGTGATTTCCAAGAGCAAAGACTGTCTTTATCTCTGTGTCCCCAGTGCTCCACGAAGTGTCTTGCAAGGGAAGTCATCAATGTGCCCACTGAGTGGAAACTAACCTGTCTTTCTGGCACATTTACCAGCCTGTGCCCACTCACACATACGTGTGACCGGCCATTTCCCTAGTACCCAGGTATGTTTATGTCTCTACCTTGTTCATTCTGTTCACTCTTCCTAGAATTCCCTTCTGCTTTCTCCATCTGCTGGAAACCTCTTCACATCCTTCAAGGCCGTGGATAAGCAAGTCCTCTTCAATCCTCTCCTCCTGGGCAGATTTTGGGCTCTGTCCTTTGCACCCCATGGCATGTTTGTATTACTGGTTGCGCCCTACAAAACAGTAGTGTAGCTTATTTCCTGCTAAACCATGGGCCCCCTGAGAGCAGGAGTCATGTCATATTCATTTCTACACCCCCAACCTGGAGGCCTGGCACCACGGGTTCTCAGAGCATGTGTAAGATGCAAGAGATGAATGAATGAACAATGTTACTGGCTAACCCTTCTGAGCACTACGCAGGATCAGGCACACTTTTAAGGTATTAACACAGAGAATTCTCAGGAGGCAGGTACTGTTCTTAGTCCCATTCTACAAAGGAGAAAACAGAGGCACAGGAATGTCTAGCAATTTATCAATGAATGAGAGAAGAATTCTCCCAACTTGAGGGGCTGCTGCGGGTCTGAGTGTTGCCATCCTGAATGGCCTAGAGATTTGAGAGGAGCTGGAAGACACTAGTGTTGTTCTTCCTCTTCTCTCTCTGCAGGTCATGCTCTGTTCAGAGCAGCGAGGAGAGTCCCTGCCAACCAGGAGCATCCCACCCCAGGAGCGGCCCTGCAGAACAACACATGTCTCGGATGTTTCTCAGGTTGAGACTCCAGTGGCCTCCCGGCTGCTGGCACCAGAGCCTGCCTTTGTTTGTGGCGATAAGCAAATTCCTGAAGTGTGCAGCGGGAGCAGCTTGCTCTTGGGTGGTGATTTGGAGCTGGCCGAAAGGCAGGGAAGGATTCCCAGGGAACGTGGCCCTTCTGGGACACCCAAGCAGCAGCTCACGTTCTGTCCTTGTGGAGGTGCCGAGGCCGGGAAAGTTCACCAGAGCATCCATGCCCGGATGATTCACAGGCCCAGGTGTTCAGGGACAAGGCCCTGCAGGCCAGGTTTTCAGAGTCTAAGCGGCTTCGGGGGAATCTATGTTTTCTGCTGAATGATGTGGGGTGAGAGGGGACCAGAACTTGGAGAGCGATTATGGAAACAGGATTCAGGAATTGGGATCACCAAGTTGAGTCTCTGCTTCCTAGAAATATGAGCTTGGCATCCTACAGAATGGGAGAAAATTTTTGCAATCTAGCCATCTGACAAAGGGCTAATATCCAGAATCTACAAAGAACTCAAACAAATTTACAAGAAAAAACAAACAACCCCATCAAAGGATATGAACAGACACTTCTCAAAAGATGACATTTATGCAGCCAACAGACATGAAAAAATGCTCATCATCACTGGTCATTAGAGAAATGCAAATCCAAACCACAATGAGATACCATCTCACACCAGTCAGAATGGCAATAATTAAAAAGTCAGGAAATAACAGATGCTGGAGAGGATGTGGATAAATAGGAACACTTTTACACTGTTGGTGGGGTGTAAATTAGTTCAGCCATTGTGGAAGACAGTGTGGCGATTCCTCAAGGATCTACAACTAGAAACAGCATTTGACCCAGCAATCCCATTACTGAGTATACACCCAAAGGATTATAAATCATGCTGCTATAAAGACACATGCACACGTATGTTTATTGCAGCACTATTCACAATAGCAAAGACTTGGAACCAACCCAGATGTCCATCAATGATAGATTGGATTAAGAAAATGTGGCACATACACACCATGGAATACTATGCAGCCATAAAAAAGATGAGTTCATGTCCTTTGCAGGTACATGGATGAAGCTGGAAGCCATCATTCTAAGCAAACTATCACAAGAACAGAAAACCAAACACCTCATGCTCTCACTCAGAAATGGGAGTCGAACAATGAGAACACATGGACACAGGGTGGAGAACATCACACCCCGGGGTCTGTTGGGGGGTAGGGGGCTGGGGGAGGGATAGCATTAGGAAAAATACCTAATGTAAATGATAAGTTGATGGGTGCAGCAAACCAACATGGCATATGTATACCTGTGTAACAAACCTGCACGTTGTGCACATGTATCCCAGAATTTAAAGTAAAATAAAAAAAGAAAGAAAAGAAACGTGAGCCTGGGACAAAGCGGTAGAGTAAGCTAGGAGAAACAAAGTGCGAGCAGCTTCTTCTGCACCGCCATTGACCCTCAGGCTCCACGGGACACTTCCACTTTCCTGTGCCAGGCCCAGAGGCAAGCTCCTCCCCAGATAGGGTGCCACGCAAGGGAGCAGTGACAGAGTCTGGGGCCTCAGCTGGGCCCAAGTTCCTGCCCAGTCACTTTTGCTCAACACCCCCGTGTGAGCTTCTGATTGCTACTGCTCCACACTACCGTGGGCTTGGTGACTCAAAACAACACTCTCTTACAGTTAGTTCTGGAAATCGGACGTCTGACGTGGCTCTCACTGGGCTAAAATCAAAGTGCCAGTAGGGCTGGGTTCCATTCTAGAGGCTTGTAGGGAGAACCCATTTTCTGCCATTTTTTCCAGTTTGTTGTGGCTGCCGGCATCCCTGGGATCCTGGCCCCATCCTCTGTCTTCAGAGCCAGCAATGGCCGGCTGAGTCCGTCTCACATCTCATTACTCGGACAGACTCTCCTGCCCCTCCTTCCACTTTTAAGCACTCCTGTGATCACACTGAGCCCCGCCAAACAACCCAGGACAGCCTCCCTGTTTTAAGGTCAATCAGAAACCTGTTTCCCACCTGAAGCCTTCATTCCCCTTTTCTGTGTAGGTGGACACAGTGTAGTTTCCGGGCATTAAGACGTGAACATCTTTGCAGGGTCGTTACTCTGCTACCTCACCCCTCACCCCAAATCCAGTGACTATTCTAGGGACACCTCCTGTGTCCCAGGGACCTTCACACAGCCTTCTCACTTCCTCCTCCCAACCACCCTGGCAGGTCGGGGATATTACACCAGACCATGTGTGATTTTCAGGGGCTCTGAGCACTTTTGCCTTGATCCATTAAAAATAAATAAATACATACATAAATACAAAAATAAATAAATAAAAATAAAAAGTGCTCAGAATCTCTGAGCACTTTTGCCTTGATTCATAAAAAGAAATTCTATTTTCTTACAGTGGTATAAACAAATATAATCTAGGTTGGATTATATTATTTTTTAGTTTCTGATTTGGAAAAGAAATTAAGACATTTCATTGGCCCCTAAAAGTGCCTCAGCCCCCAATCATGTGCCCGCTGTGGTCAATGTTGGCCCTGGGAAGAGGCAATGTAACTGGCCCAGGCCAGCAAGAGGCAGAGCTAGGGCCATTCCCAGGGCCTCCGCCACTAGGACAGAGCTCACCTCACCAGCCACCTGCTAATCTTCAGCAACAAAACAACTCTTGGCAGAATCAGACTCAGTCGTGGGGACACTGGAGGTCATTTGGCCCAAGTCCCTTATTTTACAGATGAGGATCTAAGTGCTCAGAGATGGCAAACTGCACTCTTAGGGACACACAGCGAGTCAATACTGTAGCCAGGACCAGGACCTGGTCTCCTAATTGTCCATCTAGCACTTTTCCCTGCCCTCAGCTCCTCCCCGCTGCTCTGCACACACACACACACACACACACACACACACACACACACACACCCTTCTCCCTGTCATATGCGTGCAGTGTCAATATTAACTTTGGTAACAGCTGTGTTGACTGTTCTCTACACCTGAGCTATTTAGGATCTACCTAGTGCACTCATTTTACAGGGGAAACTGAGGCTGGTACGGCAATGGCATAAGCCAAAGCCACTCAGCAGGTAAAAGGAAAGTCAGGGCCCAGCCCAGTTCTCCCAAATCCCAATCCTCTGCTGCTTCTGGCTCTGCCGCACCCTTGCCCACGCAGGTGTTCTGTGCAGCCGATCACAGATATCAGACCAGCCTCCCTTTTACTTCACCAGCCGACGGAGGCAGAAGATTTTGTGACTGGAAGGTTCTGGAAGAGCAGTTTCCACGTCCTCCCTGTCCAGACTTGGCACAGTGGCTGCCTTAGATTCAGATCTGGAGCAAGAAAAGCCAGTTCCAGAAGACTGCTCTGGGGCTACTTGGGGTCACCTTCCAGCCTTGACTTTAACCCTGCCATGGGGAGAGGCAGTGGCTGGGTGCCCAGGCTGGGTGAAGGGTTACTGGGCAGAGCCTGAGGTTCAGGCCTTGCACGGCAGAGGAGTGGTGGCCCTCCCCTAGGTACTTCTGGTTTTTACTGTATGTCATTTAGCCCCTCTGAGCCTCATTTTTCCCACCTAGGAGTAGTAATATCTACTTGTCCAGGCACAGTGGCTCATGCCTGTAAGCCCAGCATTTTGGGAGGCTAAGGTGGGAGGATCGCTTGAGGCCAAGAGTTCGAGATCAGCCTGAGCAACACAGTGAGACCTCATTTTTACAAAAAAAAAAAAAAAAAAGTAGAAAGAAAGAAGGAAGGAAAGAAGGAAGGAAGGAAGGAAAGAAGGAAGGAAGGAGAGAGAGAGAAAGAAAGAAAGAAAGAAAGAAAGAAAGAAAGAAGGAAAGAAAGAAAGAAAGAAAGAAAGAAAAGGAAAGAAAGGAAAGAAAGGAAAGAAAGAGAGAGAGAGAGAAAGAAAGAAAGAAAGAAAGAAAGAAAGAAAGAAAGAAAGAAAGAAAGAAAGAAAGAAAGAAAGGAAGGAAGGAAGGAAGGAAGGAAGGAAGGAAGGAAGGAAGGAAGGAAGGAAGGAAGGAAAAGAAAGAAAAAAGAAGGGAAGAAAGAAGGGAAGAAAGAAAAAAAGCCAGGCATCGTAGTGCACACCTGTGGTCCCAGTTACTCAGAGGATAAGGCAGGAGGATTGTTTGAGCCCAGGAGTTCTAGTCTGCAGTGAGCCATGATCATACCACCACTGCAGTATGGGTAATAGAGTGAGACCCTGTTTCTAAATAATAGTAATAATAATAACAATACCTCTCAGGGTTGTTGAGCATTAAATGAGGTGCTTAGCACAGTGCATGGCACATAGTGAAGGTGAAATAAATGTTAATGACAATTTTCATTGTTAGAATTAATAGTGATTAGTTACAGGACATGAAGTAGCCGATGCTTGAACTGTCTCCAGAAGATCAAGAGGAACCGATGGCCTAGGAAAGGAATAGCACAGCCTCTTAGAGGAATGGTGTAGGAGCAGAAGCCAAGGCCAGAGGGGAAGCACGGGATGGGACACTGACTAGAGAACCCCCACATGGCCTCCAGCACCACAGAGAAGGCCTCGATGGGGCCTCAAGGCGACAGAATCTTAGGTCTCCACCCACTGTCCTCTGCAGCTTCCCACTGGTGGAACACACGTTCAGGATCTTGCATCACGGGAGAGAAATTTCCAATTCCCTACCCATTTTACAGATGGGGAAACTGAGACCCAGAGAACAGGACTCACTCATCCAAAAACACTGATTTCATGACAGTGCCAGGACCCAAACCCTGGGTCCCCTGAGTTTTGAAGGAAATGATTGTTCACTTTGTTTTTGGAGATTTCAAGTCTTCAAATCACTCAGCTATCCTAAGAACAGTTTTTCTTTTCTTTTTATTTCTAAGCCTTATCTGACATCTAACTCAACACAACCCACGTGACCCTGTAGCCCTGAGAACAGCTTTAAGAAAGAATGTTGTTCCCCTCCCTGTGTCCCAGGGAAAAGAGCTAATGCCTGCTGGGCTTGATACCTAGGTGATGGGTTGATAGGTGCAGCAAACCACTATGACACACGTTTACCTGTGCAGCAAACCTGCACATCCTGCACATGTCCCCCAGAACTTAAAAAAATAATATTTTTTAAAATAAAGAGTGGATTGCTCAGCTCAGAGACTGCAGCCAGCTCCACTCCAATGGACAGCCCCTACTCCAGCCACATCACTTACCTTCCAGCAAATGCAGCTGCTCATTCCTACCTCAGAGCCTTTGCTGGAGCTGTCCTCCCTTCCAGAAATCCAGAGATTCCGTCCTCAGGAATCTCTCTGCAAAGCCATGTCCCCTCCCTCCAGATGTAGCCCCAGCACCCCCTCTGTCCCCTCCACCTTCCAGCCCTCCCTGATGGATCTTGGCCCTGATGACACCAGCTTGTAGCCTCTCGGAAATTAAACGAAGGAATCTCTTTCTGTACTGCATTTATTTGCTCTTGTTGACAAGGCAATTTTTAAAGCGTCTCTCAGTCTATTCTCATTTATCCATTTATTTACTCAACAAATGTTTATTGGACACCAAGTGGAAGCCAGACCCTGTCACACACACTGCCTGCCCTCACGCCTGTCACCTCCCTCCTCTGCGGAGGGCAGCCACTGAGAAGGGAATGATGCAGGAATCTCACTGCAGCTGGGTCCAGGAGCTCTGCCTTTGTCTCAGGGTGTCTTCCCAGCCAACAACCTTGCAAGGTAAGAAAGGTTCTCTCCCATCATCACAGATGCTACCCAGAGATGAGGACTGTGGTTTCAGAACCATCTTGAGTTCCCTACTGGGTGGCAGCAGGGCTCAGTGGACAGCATGTGGGCTCTGGAGTCAGACAGACCTGCTTCAAATCCCAGCTCTGCCACCTCCAAGCTGAGGAACTTGGACAAGGTCACTTTCCAATTGGGCCTCAGTTTCTCCTTTGTGAAACAGCACTGGGGCCTCCCAAATCATCAGTTTACTTTCGGCTTGGGGTCGCAGCCGAGGAGAGGCTCCAGCCTACAAGCACATGGGGGAGTGAGGACAGTTTGCAGAGAGCAGGAGCCTGAAGCTGACTTTTCAGTCCTATTTATTTAGAGATGGAGTCTCGCTCTGTTGCCCAAGCTGGAGTGCAGTGGCATGATCTCAGCTCACTTCAACCTCCGCTTCCCAGGTTCAAGCAATCCTCCTGCCTCAACCTCCCGAGTAGCTGGGATTACAGATGCATGCCACCATGCCTGGCTAATTTTCATATTTTTAGTAGAGCTGGGGTTTCACCATATTTGTCAGGCTGGTCTCGAACTCCTGACCTCAGGTGATCCACCCACCTCCACCTCCCAAAGTGCTGGGATTACAGACATGAGCCACCATGCCCCGCCTTCAGTCCCCTTTATGCTGACTGTGGGGTAAGTCACCTCTGTTGTCCCACCTTTAATGTGAGAAAGTTGGACCAGGACTCTCCAAGGCCTATCTCAGCTCTGAGAAGCTCTGATTACTGGAAAAGCAAGCCAGCTGCCCAGAAAGAGTGGAAGCCCAGGCTCTGCCCTGAAACACTTGTGCTTCACCTCTCCTCTAGGGTCTCAGGCAGTAGTGTGTTAGTCCGTTTTGTGTTGCTGCAAAGGAATACCTGAGGCTGAGTAATTCATAACGAAAAGAGGTTTTTTTGGTTCACAGTTCTGCAGGGTGTACAAGCATGGCACCAGCATCTGCTCAGCTTCTGGTGAGGCCTCAGGAAGCTTCCAATCATGGCAGAAGGTGAAATGGGTGCAGGTGTATCACGTGGCGAGAGACAGAGCAAAGAGAGAGGTAGGAGGTGCCAGGCTCTTTTTTACACAATCAGATCTCTAGTGAACGAATAGAAAAAGAACTCACCCATTAACACCAAGCCATTCACGAGCGATCAACCCCTGTGATTCAAACACCTCCCACTAGGCCCCCTTGCAACACTGGAGGTCACATTTCAACATGAGATTTGGAGGGGACAGAACATCCAAGCATATCAGTGATGGAAATGGAAACATGGCACCTCCGAAGGTGGAGAATAAAATAAGCAGCCTTCACCCATTGCCAGCTAGACAGATGTGACTAAAACCATGTGAAAAACAGCCCTGCCTCCTTCCAGCACAGTGCCCAGAGCCAGAGTGCAGAGCTCGGGCATGATCTTGCATGATGGAACCGGGGAAATCAGAACTCGGAATACACACCACAGAAAAGAATCACGCTCCTGCAAGATGGAGGGACAAAATAATGGGGTTACACCTGGGGGACACAGACAATGAAACACACAGCTTAAGCTCCTCTCTTTCCAAACCAGAACTGTTCACTCTGTCACTTCCTCCTGGTTCTTGGTGACTGCTGATGAGGGGAGTGACTGAACTGGCATTATCTGGAATGTTCCAATCAAAGGAAGTCCTTCCCGGATTCTTATCTCCATCTTTCTTGTCTTAAACCCTACAATTCACTGAATCTCCGTGTTGTTCCATCCCACTGGAAATTTCTGGCCACTTTACCACCTCATTCCCTTTCTAGTGCTTGGCGCTCTGCCTGCCTGTAGACCTATGCATTGTGGTCGCCAGCCCCAGTGCCCTTGCACCCGGTGGACTCTGCTTCCACTGCCTTTTCCCCACCTTGTCTCCTGGCCAAGTTCCTCAACTCAGCTCTAAGATCCTTCCCCCAAAGCCCTAGTTCTTTCCTCCTTGTTTCCACAGCGCCATCCGTCATGGCTCATTATGATTTGCTCTGATGTTGTCCCCCCAGCTAGACTGTGAGTTTCTGGAGGGCTGGGAGTGGGCCTGATAAGGCAGAGGGGAGGGTTCCACTGCAGATCTGAGGCTCAGCCTGACAGTTGGGTGAGTTTGAGCCTCTTGGAACCTCAGTGTTCCCATCTGCAAAGTGGGAACTATCACTTCTACCCAGTGGAATGTATATTAGTCCAGGAAATGAACACTAGCTTCTGCAACCAACAAACCCTGAAATCTCAGTGGCTTAACCCAATACCAGTTTATTGTCACAATTGCTGGTGAACTGCGTGGCCCTGGTCCATCTGGGACATGTGGCCTCCAAGATCACCATGGCAGGGAGAGAGAGGAGGAGGCAACACACTGGTTCTTTACTTCCTGGATTCAGAAGCTGCTGGGCCCTTCTGCTTGCCCTTCCTAGGCAGTAATTTAACCACATGCCACCCTTGCAATTTCAGGGGAGACTGGATAATATAGTTTTATTGGGTGCCCAAGAAAAGGAAACTCAACCAGGGCTTAGTGAACACATAGCCTGTCTCCACCACAGATTTGTTATAAAGATGAAATGACAAGGAACATGGCGTTCCTAACTGAGTGCCCCTCACATAGTAAATGCTCAACAAAGCTGCTAGTTCTCCATGTGTTTCTTCATCCCCAGGCCCAGGCTCTAAGGAATCTGACCCCTAACAGAGGTCGTGTGAATGCTGGGTGCTGCCCTCCAGTCCTGGGCCCACGCTTACCTGGCTATCTCACCCTGCAGCCTCCCCTCCCTCCTCCAGCTCTCTCCAGCCCTGGCTGGGGCAGCTCTCACCACCTTTTGCACCTGGGTGGCTGTCTCTTTTCGGAGCATTGATTTGCAATCGGCCAGCGCAGCTCTAATGGGTCTGCAAGGCCCCTGGCTGTGCTGTGTTAGCTCCATTTAGAGACTCAGGGCTGTGGAACACAAACCTGCCCTGCCTCTCTGGAGCCAGCACCAGCCCTGGAGTCTCTGGGAGAGGCAAGAGTCAGATCAGTTCTGAGGGCTGCCTGCCGGGGCTCCTTACCCAGCAATGCCCACTCTTACGCCCTCCCACAGCCTCTCTCTGCTGGCTTGGGCAGAGAGCTGGGAGCCGCAGCCACACTCAGCCAGGCTCTCAGCCCATCTGGGGCCCCCTCCCCACTGAGGGTAGAGAGTAGAGGGTCTCTGCTTCTCTCCCTGTTGGGGGCCTCTTGAAAAGAGCACAGGACACAGGGGCCTAAAGGACAGTGTGGTCCTCACTGCACCTTAAGTCATTCCATCATCACTACAGCTTAGATCAAAGTAAGTCTTATTGGGCCCATTTTACAGATAAAGAAATCGAGGCTTGCAGATTGCAGAGCAATGTTTTCTAAACACATTTGGCCAGACAACCCACCCACTTTTTTTTTCTGCATGGAGTAAACCCAAAGCACCCACTTCAAAGCATGCCAGTCATGGTGACCAATTTCTCACCCACAGCAGATCCAACACATGCTTCCCAGTGTGTTCCCTCCTTTGGCTCAGGGGTTTTGAACCAGGACCCCAAAGGCCTGGGGCCTTCCATCGTTCGCATGAGAAATATTACCTGAATGTGCATCTTTTCAGCAGGGTCCATCATTTCCAGTAGATCCTCAGAGGAGCCTGGGACCCGGCATAAGTGAAGAGCCCTTGCCCCAGCTTGAGCCCCTGTAGACAAGGCCCAGTTTTGATCTGGGGTTTTGCAAAAGTGACCTGAATGGCAGAGATTCAGGGAAGAGCTCCATGAGAGTGGGTGAAATGGCCCATGTTACAGCAGGGACGAGGGGACAGTAAATGGATGAGCTTGGCTGGAGCAGAACGGGTGTTTGGAAACAGTGACAAATGAGGCTGGGGCATCGAGGGGACCTCGGAGAATGGGCCAAGGCATTCAGATTTGATTGGAGAGACCAGGGGAGCCAGTGGCCATCCCAGAGCCAGTAAGTGGCAGCTTGGGAATCAGGTTTGCAGGAAAGGCCAGCAGGAGTGTAGAGGAGTAATGTGCTATGAGGAAGGGGCTCCATGGGCAACTGGATCCAGGGAGATTCCTGCTGCTTTAGGGGCACAAGCAGGGCTGGCGACTGTCAGGAGTATTGCAAAGGATGCCCTGGGAAGACAGCCCGGCTGGGAGCAAGGTCCTTGGATCTGAAGGCTCCTGGTTTGAATCCCAGGTCAGCTGTTTCCTAACTGCAACTTCAGGCAAGTAACTTATCCTGTCCTCTGTGCCTGGGTTTCTTCCTTATAAAACAAGGATAACTGTATCTGCTTGGTGGTTGTGAACATCCACTTAAACGAGAGAAAATGCACCTGAAGAAGCCCTTAGCTAACAGCAAGGCACATTCATCAGCACTCAACAACAGTGGGGTCTATTATGACCTCTCAATCCATCCTGTAAACACTTACCAAATCCCTGCTAGGCACCAGGTGCCCTCCTGGGCATCCTAGCATGTTTGCTGACCATAACTCAATGAGACGGATGGCATTTTGCCTACTTGACAGATAAGGAAACTGAGGCACAGAGAAGTTTTTTTTTTCATAATCAGTAGTGACATCTGTTAGGTTTGATCCAGAAGCTCAAAAGTTAAGAGGTCAGTGACAAAGGTCTGACCTCTCTCTGACCCAGGGTGAGAGAAAACCTGCTCTTGATGATGTTCAAGGTCATACAATTGATTGATCTTTGGGACTGTGGGTGAATGGGGTGCTGATCCAGGCACTGACAGCATCTCACAAACTGTAACATGCCCAAGAATCACCGGGAATGGGATGCATGTAAAGATTCTGACCTTTTGAGGCTGGGGCGGGTATCAAGACCCTGCATGCTAACCGGCTCCTAAGTGATGCTTCTTTTTTCTTTTTCTTTTTTTTTCTTTTCTTTTCTTTTTTTTTTTTGAGACAAAGTCTCGCTGTGTCACCCAGGCTGGAATGCAATGGCACAATCTCAGCTCACTGCAACCTCCGCCTCCCAGGTTCAAGCGATTCTCCTGCCACAGCCTCCTGAGCAGCTGGGATTACAGGCATAGGCCACTATGTTCAGCTAATTTTTGTATTAGTAGAGATGAGGTTTCAGTATGTTGGCCAGGCTGGTCTCAAACTCCTGACCTCAAGTGATCTGCCCGCCTCGGCCTCCCAAAGTGCTGGGATTACAGGCGTGAGCCACCATGCCTGGCCAGTGACACTTTTTTGAGTAGCAAGGATTTCCAAAGAATGGATTTGGGGTCCACACACTTGACTCTGAACAAGAGACTGAGCCTCAATTTCCTCATCTGTAGAATGGGTACATCTTATCAATCTTGCAGGGCTGCTGTGAAGATTAAAGGAGATGATGTCTGCAGCCTTAGCTCTTAGTAAATACTGGCCAGCATTTACGATTAGTAAATATCAGTAAATAGTAATTAGTAAATTAGTAAATACTAACTAGTAAATAGTAATTAGTAAGTAGTAAATTAGTAATTAGTAAATTAGTAATTAGTAGTAAATAGTATTAGTAATTAGTAAATACTGGCCCGTATTTACAAATAGTAAGTTAGTATTACTAATTACTAGTACTAATTTACTATCACTAATTACTAAATAACAAGTTAATTATTAGTAAATACTGGCCAGTATTTATTAGTTACTATTAGTATTAGTGAATACTAATATTGGGGTATTGCAAAGGAGGAGAGAGAAGAATAATACTAAAACAATTTAGTAATACTAATTTGCTATTAGTAAATACTGGCCCGCATTTACTAATATTAGTAATTAGTAATTATTATTATTCATATTTATGTTACTATTACTATTGGCTCTGAGCGCTCTGTGAAAGTCTGTCTCGGTATGCAGGGAGACAGAAGGTCATTCCCACATGTTCAAACCTCAGGATGCTCCCTTTGCTCTGCAACTCCTTCCACCCCAGGAGAAAAAAAAATCAGGATGCATTCTGCCATCTCAAACAGCACCCACGAATCGTTTCACATTCAATTTCCCCATCAAATTCACAGGCACGAAGCTCATGCTATTATTCCATTTCCTAATGATCTGTGTGGTGGCAATTGTAAGTAGGACATTTCTTCATGCCCTTGGCACTCCCAAATCTTTGAAACTCCATTTCTAGGCCAGACGCCCTTCCTGGCAGCTGCAGTATGCCTCTCCCCCTCCAAAATCCTGACACCACCTGCCCCTGGTTTCTGCTTATCCAGAACATAAAGGAGCAAGAGTAACGTGTCTCTCTGGGGAACAACACTGGTTCTCCCTTGGGTTCCAAGGAGGTGAACTTCGGCAGCAGGCAGCAGGGCAAGCTGGATGGAAGTAGGTTCCAAGGTCAAAGAGAAAACTGTGTGAGCACCCCCAGCATGCCATTCACAGGCTGCGAGCTTGGGCGAGGAGGTCACCTTGCCTCCAGGAAGCCTCAGTGTCCTCTTCTGTAAGATGGGGATGATAGCCACACAGGATGGCAGAATCAAAGTGTCTGGTCAAGTGCTGTGCCCTTAATAACCGTGACAGCTATTTGTTGAGGTTGTATGAATGGATGGCGTGATGAGATCCCCTGGAATGAGCTGCTATCCAGTCTCAGCAGGCGGTATTCCTCATGGACGGTCCACTGCTGTACCTGTTTGGCCTCACCTTTGCAGCCTCAGAATCCCGACTGAGTTAACATTATCAGAGTAGCTACTCCTGCACCAGCATCTCCCTAGACAGAACAAAACAGGGGCCTGGGGGAGGCAGAGGCGGAGAGCTATTCAATACATTCACCACCATGTAATGCATGGGACTGACCTAACTGAATAAGGCAGGGTTTGGAGGACCCTGGCGATGCCAAGCATTGGCTTCTAGTTCATAAGTAGTGGGGAGGTCTGAAGGGGTCCTGGGGGAGTGCCAGCCAGGCTGCTGGGGTTGGGGCAGTGCCTATTTACCAACTGGAATGGAAACTTTTCAGCATTTTAACAACCAGTATGGATGGTGCACCACACCCTAGCTGGGGCTGTAGCACTGGGATATGAACAAACCCCAAGACATGTCCAGGAGAGTTCATCAAGAGAGGCCCCCTGTGTGAGTGATAAAGACTACACCTAATCCCAGCACTTTGGGAGGCCAAGACGGGTGGATCACCTGAGGCCAAGAGTTCAAGACCAGCCTGGCCAACATGATGGAACCCCAACTCTACTAAAAATACAAAGAATTGCTGAGTGTGGTGGCACCTGCCTGTAATCGCAGCTACTTGGGAGGCTGAGGCAGGAGAATCACTTGAACCCGGGAGGTGGAAGTTGCAATGAGCACAGATCACGCAACTGCACTTCATCCTGGGCAACAGAGCAAGACTCTGTCTCAAAAAAAAAAAAAAAAAAAACAAGGTCTATACCACATACTTACTGAGCACCTTTTGGATGAGTAGGAATTAATCTTTTACCTCCTCCTCCAACACCCAGACCCAGCCAGGTGCCCTGTATTCTAGTCACAGCTAGACTGGACTCTGTGTCTCTCTCTGTCTCTCTCTCTCTCTCTCTCTGTCTCTCTCTCTCTCTCTCTGTCTCTCTCTCTCTGTCTCTCTCTCTCTCTCTCTGTCTCTGTCTCTCTCTCTCTCAGCCTCAGTCTCCCCATTGGTCAAACCAGAATTCAGTTATCACTGAACCCTCCTGGACTCAAAAGGTGAGATATGTGGGTATACGTGTGGGTGTGGATAGGTACTTGTACTTGTGTACACGTGTACATGGGTGCATGTGTGTATATCTGTGTAAAAGGCCACACACCTCTCTCTCTGACATCTTCACCCCTCAGGACCTACCTCTCCTCTCCGCAGGTGCTCACACCCATGTCCTCTCAGCCTCTTGCCCTCCACTCAAGGCCTTACCTGACACACCTACCTAGAGTCTGACCTCACCTTGGAAAACACAGCCCCTTAGAACAAGCTGACTGGCGAGGGGACTGGCACGATGGAACACAAAGCTAATCACACAGAGATGGGCCTCTTTATTTGCATGGCACGCATTTGTCTCTGACTGTTTTATCCACCCCCTGAGCCAACTGAGGAGTTCTCAATTTATCCTGCCCGCGCAGAGAGACCAGATTGGCGGCAGGCACGCACATTCACAGAAGCCCAATATAGACTTCCAATTATCTTTTAATTTCGCTCCTGTCTTTATTTGTTCATTTCACTTTTTCCAAACAGGGACTTAAAAAAAAAAAAAAAAAAAAAAGCTGTAATTTATGGAGTTTGAAGTCAACTAGCGGGAGCGTCACGTTCACCTGCCCGATGGAATGAGGCCTCAGGGTAGAGACAAAAGCTCACCTCCCAGCTGCCCTGCAGGGAAGACGCCTGCCTGTCAGGGGTCACAAAGTTCCTGTTCTTGTCTGTTCTTCGGTCTCTCTGTATTATCTATATTTTCATCTCTCTCTCTCTCTCTCTCTCTCTTTTTTTTTTTTTTTTTGAGACAAGGTCTTGCTCTGTTGCCCAGGCAAAAGTGTGATGGTGCATTCAAGGCTTACTGCAGCCTTGACCTCCTGGGCTCAAGCGATCCTCCCGCCTCAGCCTCCCAAGTAGCTGGGACTACAGGCATATGCCACTGTGCTCGGCTAATTTTTTAAATGTTTTTATAGAGATGGGGTCTCACTCTGTTGCACAGGCTGGTCTTGAATTCCTGGGCTCAAGGGATCCTCCCACTTCAGTATCCCAAAGTACTCGGATTACAGGCATGAGCCACCACACCCAGCCTATTTTCCTATTTTCTATATCCTTCATGTTTCACATCTAGGGCCTCTCTGACCAGGAGAGACTGCCCCTCCCAGGGTGAGCTAGTTCCTAGAAATAGCAAGTGGCTTACCTGAGTGTGTATCTCTCACATGCAAACCAACCAATCCAGAGCCCATCTCCCCCAACCACCTCCTTCATCAGATTCCCAAGGTCTTTCACACTCTGGTCCAGTATTCCCCACCTCTAATCACCCCAGGCCCAGGTACCAGACAACTAAAGACAGCCAGCCCTGAGCCTGCTGAAATTATTCCAACTAGCCAATCTGAATCCTGCTTACCCTGCCTCTGTCTCTCCTTCCTGCAAAAACCATCATAAAGCCTCACTCACCCACGCTTCTGCCTCACTCCTTCTTGCCTTGATTGACCCAGTGCTTCCCAACGTGGTCCTGCCTGGTGCCGTGTGCCCCCTTCTCTTGGGACCAGTGAGTAAAAAAACCACCTTTCAGTGGCAGTCACCTCCTGATCTGTGGGCCTCACCAGACCTGAATAATAATGCAACCTACATTTTTACACACTGTCAGATGGCTGTGTTCACCGAGAACTAGAATGCAGGGCAGACAGCAGGAAGCCTCATTTAATGAAGGCATCTTCTATGCTCAGCTGTTTCACAGGCATTACTTCTGCCCTCAAACAAGGGAAGGTCGCAGGAAGTGCCAAGCCAGGGATCAAATCGGGGACATCTGGCCCCGCCCCTCACCCGGCACCCAGCCCCAAGCTCCAACCTGGAGGTCTCCAGGCTTTGTTGTTCTCACATTTCCCCGTGCTATTTCCGCCATTCCCAACACATCAAATGCCATCTCCACACCGTCTCATCCTAGCCTGGTGCGGGGACTCCTGTTCCAAACTCCCATGGAAGCTTCCCCAAACCAGCATCCGCACCCCCATCATCTCCCTGCCTGGTGTCTCCTAGACCACAGTCTTCATGGGCACAGGAGCCAAGGCGGTCTCCTTAACCTATGACATCCCAACACATGGCCTGGTACATGGTAGGCATCTTGTAAATGTTTTTTGAATCAATAAATCAATCAGTCTGTGCCTCTTCCTTTCTTTATCAATACCCAATTCCAAACACTTCTTTCTGGAATCCTTTTTCTTGACCTCTATTCTGATAAACCACCTCATTCATCTCTCCTTTGTGATGTATGGTAGCTTGATCGTATCTCAGGCTTATGCCCTGTCTTCTGGACCAGGGACATACTAAGTTCCCCTGCGGCTTGGACTGTCTTCTGCTCCCAGTGGTCCTCCTACCTCCCCACACCCCAAGGCTGGTTCGGGCACATCCAGTGCCTAGGAGCTTTTCAAATGGAAATGCTGATTGTTTGACTTGAAGAGTTTAAGCTGAAGCCACAGAGAGAGGGCTCTGGGAAACAACCGAGCATTTATCAGGTGGGAAGCAGCAGTCAGAGGGGCTGAGACCCTTCTAACTTGGTGGCATCTGAGAGGAAAATGCGAGGTCACATCTCACCAAGGGGGCATTTCATATGTCTCCCCTTCTCCAAGGGTGAAGACATATGACATATGACAGCCACCAGTGGGACAGGCTGAGGACACCTGACTTCCTAAGAGGTCACATCTGCTAGATGAAGTCAGGCCTGTAAAACTCTGGACTCTGCAAACAAGGTTTTGAGGCCCCATTTACAAGCCAGTTGACATAATCTTGGAGGTCCAGTTACCCTTGCTGTCAGATGGGGATAACAATCATGTCTCTCCCCAAACGGGCTGTGAGCATGAGATGGGATGAGCTTCACACCCCTACCAATGGAATGGTAGCCTGGCCCCTCATCAGCCTCAACAAAGCATTTTTCACCCCTGGAAAAATCATTTGTATTGCCCCACATACCTCATTCTCTAGGTTCTAGATGAAGACAATGGGCTGTGCAGCAAGAAACATTATAAATCAGGATTTGTCACTCTCAGTCCATTGGCATTGTCTCTCTTAGCCTCAATTTCCTGATCTGTAAAATGGGGGCAATGATAATAACTACCTCTCCAGATTACTGGGAAAATTAAATAATTTTACTTATACAAAGCACCCAGGACTTCATTCCCATTCTGTTACCCACCTTGAGTATGTAACCAAGAGGAACTGATTATGTAACTTGAAAGGAATTGCTCACCCACCACCCAAGAATGAACAGGAATTTTCAGCAGACAAGTAGAAAAGCTAACTTATTTTTAATTCCTAGACTCACTGAAAGCTTCCGAGATGATTGTTAAAAATGGAGGTTTCCTGGGACCCACCCAGCCCACTGAATCAGGACATCTAGAAGGTAGAGCTTAGAAATTTGCATCCCTGGCTTGGCGTGGTGGCTGACGTCTGTAATCCCAGCACTTTGGGACGCCAAGGCGGGTGGATAACCTGAGGTCAGGAGTTCGAAACCAGCCTAACTAACATGGTGAAACCCCATCTCTGCTGAAAATACAAAAATTAGCCAGGTGTGTTGGTATGCACCTGTAGTCCCAGCTACTCGGGAGGCTGAGACAGGAAAATTGCTTGAACTGGGAGGCAGAAGCTACAACAAGCCAAGATCGTGCCACTGCACTCTAGCCTAGGCGACAGCGTGAGACTTTGTCTAAAAAAAAAAAAAAAAAAAAACACACACACAAAAAAAAAACAAAACAAACAAACAACAACAACAAAAACAGCCTGGTGAACATGGTAAAATCCCGTCTCTACTAAAAATACAAAAATTAGCTGGAAGTGGTAGTGCATGCCTGTAATCCCCACCTACACGGGAGGCTGAGGCAGGAGAATCATTTGAACCCTAGAGGCAGAGGTTGCAGTAAGCCAAGATGGTGCCATTGCACTCCAGTCTGGGTGACACTCTGTCTCTGAAAAGAAAGAGAAAAAGAAAGAAAGGGAGAAAGGGAGAGAGAGAGAGTAAGTTAAAAAGGAGGGAAGGAAGGTAAGAAGGAAGGAAGGAAGGAAGGAGGGAGGGAGGGAGGGAGGGAGGGAGGAAAACTGCATCTCTAACAAGCACCCCTCCTGATCCTTGTGCACATTGCATTGATAGGCACTCTTTTGACCAGGATGGAAAGAAAGGGAATTCAGGGGACCCCTCTTGACAGTCACCAGTGGGACAGGCTGAGGACACCTGACTTCCTAAGAGGTCACATCTGCTAGATGAAGTCAGGTCTGTAAAACTCTGGACTCTGCAAACAAGGCTTTGAGTCCCCATTTACAAGCCAGTTGACATAATCTTGGAGGTCCAGTTACCTCTGCTGTCAAATGGGGATAACAATCATGTCTCTCCCCAAAGCAGCTGTGAGCATGAGATGAGATGAAATGAGCTTCATCCTGAGTGTCCACCCCAATCCACTCAGTGTAAAGACAATCCCTGCTGGCTACTGTCCCAAATCATGCAGAGCCCCACATAGGTTTAGGGTCCACAGCTGAGCCAGCTACAGCCTGTCCTCAAGGACTTGGAATGCAGCAGGAGACCAAATCTTGCACACAATGCACTTTATGATAAGGCAGCTGTGGCCAAGCCTAAAAGAGGAGTATCAGAGAACATGAAACCCAAAGGAAGAAAAGGTGATCTTGGATGGATGAAGGCACCAGGAAAGAAGATCGAGACACAGCCTTTCACCCAACTCTGATGGGACAGAGGGATGTCCACCAGCCTTCCCTGCCAAGAAGTCACCCTAAGCCCGGTTTGCTAGGCAGTGATCAGGAGATGAATTTAGAAGAGTAAACCGAAGCTGGTACATCGAGGGTTGTGAACATTGGCATAGGGAGTCAGGATTGTCTCCTAGAGTCACAGCCTTCAAAGCCAAATTCCTTCCATGTGTGTGCTTCCTGTGGCCCACAGAGTGGCTTTCAGTTTCATTTTTGAATCAGATGCCAACATTTTAAAATTGAGAGTGATGATGTCACTACCAGGATTCTAAGCTTCCCTGAAACAGTGGGAGGATGAGGCAATGCTGTGCCACCTGGCCTGATACCATTGGCTGGGGTGGGGCGGACAGGAGTCCTCACTTGTTCACTTTACCTGCCCAGCCCCCATAGGCAGCAAGAGTTTGAGACCCCTGCACAGGACCTTGGGGACTCTTTGAGGACCTTGATGAGGAAAACGGTAGAATTAGTTCTGTGCTTTGGAAGGTCCTCTGATGACACTTGATACTAGCGATGTTGGTGCCAATGATAAGAAAGAGGAAGAGGAGGGAGAAGGGGAGAATAGTTCATATTTAGTAAGCTTTCATGATGGGGGGCTCTGCCCCAGGGTTTATTTCTAGTAGCCCATTTAGTTCTCACCACAACCTGATGAGGTACATATGCTGTCATCCTCCTTTTTCAGATGAAGCAAAGAGTGGTGAGATCTCTTGCCTAAGGTCATATAGTTGGTAAGTAGCAGAGCCAGGTAGTCTGGGTCCAGGACCCACAGCACCGGTGATGGGGGAAGGAAGATGGTGAGGGGGCTCTGGGAGATGTGAGTCTTCCCTCAGTCTTTCACCATAGGAGATTGTCTGGTTTTAAAAGAGAAGATGCGTCCACATCTAACCCTGATCTGAGCACTAATGCAACATCTTTCCCCACTGTTCTCAGAAAGGCTGTTTTCTCTTAATAAACTTGTCAGGCAGGGAAGGAGGGCAGAGGCACTCAAGGGCTGGGTCAGGTGGCTTGGCTGCATGCCCTGGCTCCAGACTCCATCGCCACGTTCCTGTCCCCTGCTTGGCCAGCATAAAGCTGACCCCACTGCGAGGACCAGCAGACCTCACAAGAATGACCCCATCCACGCCTACTGGGGCTCCACCTGCCCATGAGTCAACACACCCAAGCCTGCGAGCCCAGTGGATTTGCAAAAGAGAAAATAAAGCACACTCGTAAAGAATAACCAACCCCGCGCATTTCCTGGCATCGGGTGACTGTTTGGTTAAGAGCTTCCTCCTTCTTTGTATGCCCACTGGATACTCTTAACATCCCCTAGCTGCTGGCCACAGAGCTGGCTCAGCTGGCTGATCACAAGCTCAGCCCCTGGGCAGGCCCCCCACCCCCGCCACCAGGGAAGCATCAAAGGAGGCCAGCCACTGGCATCTGCCAGCTCTGGGCCCCCAGCAGCCACCCTCTGCAGCTCAAAGTCACCTTTGCTCTGACTCCTCTCCTCGGCTGGCCAGCCAAAGCCAGCTCAGAACTCCCTCCCCTCCGCTCCGCAGGACCCAGGAACTGGTCCCTACTGGGCAATTATTAATCAGATTCTTGGCATTCCTCAGCCCCAGGTTGGCTGGAGAAGCATGTTCCCCAGAGGAGCAGAGGCCCAGGACTGGCATTTGGACATGCAGCTGACGGGCAAGGTGGTGCTGTCGGCTGCTGCCCTACTCCTGGTGACTGTGGCCTACAGGCTGTACAAGTCAAGGCCTGCCCCAGCCCAGAGGCGGGGTGGGAATGCCCAGGCGGAAGCCAAGGAGGAAGCAGAGGGCTCAGGGCAGCCTGCTGCACAGGAGGCTTCTCCCGGGGCTCTGCAGAGGGGGCCAAGACGCCGGAGGAGCAGCAAGGGGTCTGAAGCACCACAGGGCTGCAGCTGGGAGAATCCAAGAGGCCCCTGTGTCCTGGTCACGGGGGCCACTTCCACAGACAGGAAGCCCCAGAGAAAAGGCTCAGGTGAGGAGCTGGGCGGGCAGGGCTCGGACTCTGAGCAGGGGCCTCCTAGCTGCCGCGGCCAGGAAGCCAGAACAGCTGTTGGCGGTAACCCTGACCCTCCCCATCTCCCCCGCTTGGGCAGTGAACCGCACAGCACCCCAGCTGGACTCATTGCAGCAGCCGACGGCACCTGTGCCGGTGGTGAGCCTGCTCCATGGCAGGACGGCAAACGCCCTGAGCCTCCAGGGCTGGGGCAACTGGAACCTCCCCACTGTCACCACGTGGCTCCCTTGCAAGGCAGCAGAGACATGAACCAGAGCTGGGTCTTCACCCGTGTGATAGGGGTCAGCAGAGAAGAGCCTGGGGCTCTCCAGGCTGCCTCCGATGTTGGCCTGACCCTTCATCAGCAGGAGGGAGCCCCCAACGCCTCCTATACCTTCTCGTCCATAGCCCGGGTGCGAATGGAGGAGAATTTCATACAGAAGGTGGAGGGGGTTGAGCCCAGGCTCAAAGGCAAGGTGTACGATTACTACGTGGAATCTACGTCTCAGGCCATCTTCCAGGGCAGGCTGGCTCCCAGGACAGCAGCCCTGACTGAGGTTCCATCTCCTAGGCCACCGCCAGGGTCCCTGGGAACAGGGGCAGCCTCGGGAGGCCAAGCCGGTGACACAAAGGGTGCAGCCGGAAGAGCCGCCTCCCCACAGCCAGGGCCGTCGCCCTCCAACCGAGGTTTTAGCCGGAAGGAGAGCCTCCTGCAGATAGCGGAGAACCCAGAGTTGCAGCTGCAGCCAGATGGCTTCCGGCTCCCCGCTCCACCCTGCCCAGACCCGGGCGCCCTGCCGGACTCAGACAGAAGCAGCCGGGAGCCCCATGTGCACCTGGTGGCCGGGACTAATTTCTTCCATGTACCGCTCACCCCTGCTTCAGCCCCACAGGTCCGCCTGGATCTGGGCAATTGCTATGAGGTGCTGACCTTGGCCAAGAGGCACAACCTGGAGGCCCTGAAGGAGGCGGCCTACAAGGTGATGAGCGAAAACTACCTCCAGGTGCTGCGCAGCCCGGACATCTACGGGTGCCTGAGCGGGGCAGAGCGCGAGCTGATCTTGCAGCGCCGGCTCCAGGGCCGCCAGTACCTGGTGGTGGCTGACGTGTGCCCCAAGGAAGACTCGGGCGGCCTCTGTTGCTATGACGATGAGCAGGATGTCTGGCGACCGCTGGCTCGCCTGCCCCCCGAGGCCGTGTCCCGGGGCTGTGCCATCTGCAATCTTTTCAATTATCTCTTCGTGGTGTCCGGCTGCCAGGGCCCCGGGCACCAGCCCTCCAGCCGCGTCTTCTGCTACAACCCGCTTACGGGGATCTGGAGCGAGGTGTGCCCGCTGAACCAGGCCCGGCCGCACTGCCGGTTGGTGGCCCTGGACGGGCACCTGTACGCCATCGGCGGAGAGTGTCTGAACTCGGTGGAGCGTTATGACCCCCGCCTGGACCGCTGGGACTTTGTCCCGCCGCTCCCCAGTGACACGTTCGCCCTGGCGCACACGGCCACGGCGTGTGCCAAGGAGATCTTCGTCACCGGCGGCTCGCTGCGCTTCCTGCTGCTCCGCTTCTCGGCGCAGGAGCAGCGATGGTGGGCCTGCCCCACCGGGGGCAGCAAGGACCGCACGGCCGAGATGGTGGCGGTCAATGGCTTTCTCTACCGCTTTGACCTCAACCGCAGCTTGGGTATCGCCGTGTACCGCTGCAGCGCCAGCACCCGGCTCTGGTACGAGTGTGCCACGTACCGGACACCTTACCCGGATGCCTTCCAGTGCACGGTGGTGGACAACCTCATCTACTGCGTGGGACGCCGGAGCACCCTCTGCTTCCTAGCAGACTCTGTCTCACCCAGGTTTGTGCCCAAGGAGCTACAGAGCTTCCCGGCCCCGCAGGGCACCCTCCTCCCCACTGTCCTGACCTTGCCCACCCCCGATTTGCCTCAGACCAGGGTCTAGCAGTCCCTCAACTGAGCTCCTCATGCAAAGCTGGGGGCCACAGGGCTCCACCGCCAGCCGTCTCTGTAGGCCATTTCTAGGCAATCAGGCAACCCAGGAATGTGGCCATCAAGAGGTGAATTCCAGTCCTTTCTCCTCCCCTGGCTGGGGAGAGAGGGATCTCAGATGAGTCTTACCCTTCCTGGGCTGCAGAGGCCTCACTGCAGAAAAGAAGACCAGGAGCTTGTGTTTCAAGGCAGAAGGCATTCATGTCTTCAGGGATGACTGCCCTCGCTTCAACTCTGAATTCTTGGGGGGATACACCAGGACCCCACCAAAGCGTAGGGGGCATAGCCTTATTGCAATCACAATTCTAGGAGCCAGTTGACCCCAGCAGCCCCTCCCTGGTTGCCCTGGAGAGGGGTTGGCTCTCTGAGTCATCAGTGCCCGTTGGTAAACATCAGCCACTGGGCCCCACCTCCACAGTTCCCAGAAGCACGGGGACACACAGGTGGGAAAGATGGAGGCAGGTGACTTGGACAGGACTAGGAAGGAGCCCAGGGAGCCCCAGGGAGCCTGGCCAGAGGGAGTGGTGGTTTGAAAAGTAGAACAGCTGAAGCTGGGGCCAGCCTAGGAGATTCTTGCTTGCCAGAAAATGTACCAAAGCCCATCTTCCTTTTCTCCTTATTGGAAGAAAGAGAAGCACCCATTGTACCAAGCTATCTTCTGGTGAAGGTCTGCTAAGGATACACGGAGGTCTCAGCAAAGGGAAGAAACTATGTGATCCCAGCGCCACCCTGCTCCTCGGCCTTGCCCATGTTAACTGACCATTGCACTCATTCCCAGATCTGTAGCCATCTTCCAGTCTGGAAGCTGGGGCAGCCACCACCAGTCAGCACTTCAGAGGGACAGCATAATTGCCCTCCTTGTGCCAGGTGCGGTCACCTGGTTTGCCTCATTCACATTTTCAGGTCCATGACCAAGTCGAGGAACTAGAAGATTCTAGTGAAGCATCCAGAGACTGGATCTCCTTTCACATCGGGTTTGATAAACTCTGAATGAAGGAGACCCCCAGCCTCAGGAAGGCACCTGTCCTTCCAGGAGGGAAGGGAGAGAGCCTGACCCAGTGTATTGCCACAGCCCTTTTTCCACCTCTGAGGGAGACAGTGAAAGATGGGAAGGCAGTGATGCTCTTGGTCCCAGCCAGAAGCCAGGGGAGATGGGAGGTACACCAGAGCAGAGCCTGACAAGGAAGAAAATAAGGATGCTTTGGACCTCAGTGTCCTTGTCTTGAAAATGAGGACAATTCATGTCCCTATCTGCCCTGGGGATAAATGAGAGCCCCCAAGAGAAAGCTCCTCCCAGTTTCCCAGGTGTTGCCAACTAGAGCCTGTGTCCACTGATGCTGTTGGGGTCCAGGCCGTGGGTCTTGTTGGAAGAAGCAGGACTGGAACAAAAGATGAAAAAGAGGTTGGCATGGACATAAGAGGAGAGCTTGCACTGGACCACCAAAGGCCACCATCCCTAGTCTGGGCTCGGGCACCAGGCTCTGCCAATGGCAGCTCAGAGGCCACAGGGTGCCATTGCCCACGCCCCTGCCCCACTTCCCTGGCCTGGGCCTTGAAAGATGAAGCAGCTGAGTTTATTCCTAAATCAGAGACCAGGAAGGGAAAGTCAGCTGGGGCCATGGCTGCCTTCTGGCGAGAGTGACCCCCGTCCACAGGCAAGGTCACATTCAAGCTCAGTGTCAACACTAGCCATGAACCTCCAAGGGACCTGTGGGCTGGGGGAGAATGGCTTCAGTGACAAGACTCAAAGGAGGCACTAGCATTGTGCTGCTGGACTGGGGGAAGGACTTGCTTGAGAGGAGAACCCTACATAGGAGCTGGGGGAAGGTGGACCCAGATCTAACCTTCAACCCCTAGTGAAGGGCCAGGCAGAGGACGAGGCAACACCCAAGCTAGGTAAAGTTCTGGAAAGGTTCCAAGCCCAGGAGGAACAAGGACCACTCTGGAAAAACATTCCGAAGCCCATTGCATACCTGTGTTAGAGACTAGGGGAGTAATTCCAGGGATAAGACGGACAAATGTGTTCCAGGCCCCAACCCATGGTGGGTGTGGTCTTCGTAATAAGAGGGGGAGCTGAGATTTGGGCCTGGGCTGGGAAGAGCAGTACACAGTCCATCTGATCCACCTCTCTTTTGGTTCCATTGGCAAAATCATTCATCAGTCATCATATCTTCTCCTGGCAAGCCCTCACAATGGCTTCATAAGTGTTGCAACACAGTGTCCCAGGCTGTCACTACCTGTGGATTAGAGCGGACGTGCTGGCCTGGGGCTGTAGAGCTGGGCTTCAGGAAGAATGTGGTCGGGGCCATCAGGGTGGAACAAGGTAGCTCAAGACCTTGGAAAGACCCCCTGAGGGCACAATGGTCCTTGCAGTTTAAGATGACACTTTAAAAATAAATTCTCCTAATGATGGCTTGAGTCCTGCCACTCAATGGGAGCATCAGCAGAACCTGTAGCATCTTATTTGGACTTGACATTCTCTATTGTAATTTTGTTCCTGTTTATTTTTAAGTTTTCTTTTTGTTTCACTGGAAAGGAAAGATGATGCTCAGTTTTAAACATTAAAAGTATACAAGTTGCTTTGTTACAATAAAACTAAATATGTACACACACCAAAAAAAAAAAAAAATGGTCAGGATATGTTCTTTCACTCCTGAAATAAACATTTACAGAATATTTGGGCTGGGCAGTGTTCTAGGTGCTGGAGATGCAGCAGATCCCTGCCTTAATGGAGCTCACATTCTAGCAAAGGAAAATGGACACTTTTAAAAAGAAATACATTGAACCTAGTACCTAGGCTGCATATACACTAAGGAGAAAACCAAGGCAGGGACATGGGATGATGAGTGCCGGAGGAAAGGGGTTGCGCTTTTAAATCATGTAATCAGGCCTCCCTTATAATGACATTTGAACAGGGATCTGAATGGAAATCTGGGAGATGCATAGACCAGGACTGGCTCTGGGAATGAGAACGGTGGCCTTGCTGCCAGAAGGACTTTGCTGTGCCCACCAGGGAGAGCACGGCTGCTTCCAAGGAGCACCATCTTGGGGTAGGAAGAAGGACAGGGGCCCAGCTATTCTGGTTTAGCCTTTGGTGTAAGGGAAAAAATCTCAATTACACCTACATTTACAACATATAGGAGCGAAAGCCAGCGTCCTTACCAAAATGTTGCAGACCCTATACTCAGGTGTGCAGCTGAGATGACTTCATGGGGCCAGAGTCTCAGATTTCTACTTGACTTTACTTAATAACCTGGGGTCTGTTGGCTTCCTGCCCTTAGCCTCAGAGTGACATCTGTGTCACTCGGCTTCTTGCTTTTCCAATAGGAATTCTTTCTTCTACAGAAAAACAAAAAAAAAAAATTAAATTTGGGTCGCTTTCCACTTTAAACCAACCATGCCCATTACAGAAAAAAAAAAAAAACAATAGAGAAAGGTATTAAAAATCTCCCCAATTTTGCCACTCAAAGACACCCCCTACTGTGCTGTGTGTCCCTCTGGTCTTTTTCTTCTGTGCCAAGTTTTTGTTTGGCTTGATTTTTGCCTAGGTGTGATTATGCTAAATATACAATTCAGTTTCTTCCTTTTTTCACTTAGCATTTTATAATAAGCATTTTCCCGTGTTATTACAAATCCTGGGTAAACATCGTTTCAATAGTTGCACAATATTCCATGGAGTGAATGCACCAAGGTTTATTTAAACATCTCCCCTCCTGTTGGGCCTGCCTGTAGATTTTTGTTTTCTGTTGGGTTCTCTTTCTATCATAAATAAAATGTCCTTTGTTTTCTTATTCCTCCCTATCTGGGGCCTTCATCAATATTTACAAGAGAATGCCAGTCTAGGTCCCATTTGCAATAGTAGAGTTGTTGAAACAACCATAGAAGCCACAGCATTTGCCTAGGGCTGGGGTCTGTCCCCTCTGTGACTATAGGACAGAGCTGTCCTTGGAAGCGCATGGGGAAAGAGGCAAGGCTGGCTGGAGGGGCCATCCAGCGGCACCACGTTCACTGGGCCTCTGCTCTCCTCTGCATGCTTTTATATGCATCTCGTCACTGATCCTCACAACAACCCTATTTTACGGGTGAGAAAGCTGAGGCTCAAAGAGTTTAACGAAATTTGCCTTCATGGCAAAATCCAAAGACCTTCCCTTTTCGTTAAAAGTGTTTGAATCCAAGGCCAGGCAGAGTGGCTTATGTCTGTAATCCCAACACTTTGGGAATTGAGGTAGGAGCATCACTCGGGGTCAGGAGTTCAAGACCAGCCTGACCAATATGGTGAAATCCTGTCTCTACTAAAAATACAAAAATTAGTTGGGCGTGGTGGTACACACCTGTAATCCCAGCTACTCAAGAGACCGAGGCAAGAGAATCACTTGAACCCGGGAGGCAGAGGTTGTTGTGAACCAAGGTCGAGCTACTGCACTCCAGCTTGGGTGACAAAGTGAGACTCTGTCTAAAAAAAAAAAAAGAGTGCTTGAATCCAGGCTTACTGCCTTGCATGCTATACTCTCTCCACTCCTCTGAGGCAGTGGAGGCCAGGACCCAGCATCAGGCTTGCCTCCAACCCTGTCTCCACCCACACCAATCAACTGTGCTCCATCTTTGAACTTTGAACTTGAAGGACATTTTCTTAAATTCTCTGATCCTCAATACCTGCATCTATAAAATGGGTTTGCCACTGCCAGCCGCAAGAGGATATTGTGAGAACTAACAAAATAATACAGGGAAAGCTCCCGGCCCAGGAACTGCTCTAAAGTACATCTTGTACTACTTGCAGTCCATGCCTATAATCCCAGCACTTTAGGAGGCCCAGGTAGGAGGATTGCTTGAGCCCAGGAGTTGAAGACCAGCCCAGGCAATGTGGCAAAATCCCATCTCTACAAAAGATACAAAAATTAGCCAGGCGTGATGGTGTGTGTCTGTGGTCCCAACTTCTTGGGAGGCTGAAGTGGGAGGATCACTTGAGCCTGGGAAGCAGAGGTTGCCTTGAGCTGAGATCATGCCACTGCACTCGAGCCTGGGTGGCAGAGTGAGACCCTGTCTCAAAAAATACATAAAAATAAAAGTAAAATAAAACTAAACATTTGTTAAAGTAGGTCTTGGAAGAACAGTCGTCTCCTGCAGCGGGGCTGCCCTAAGCCGGCTCAGAGGAGGTTTTCTTTTACCTCCCCCACCAGCTCCTGCTCTCTTTTGTCCTGGCCCTGGAGGAGGAAGGTGGAGAATTAAGCTGCAGCAGCCTCTTCGTGTCTCAGAAGGTCTGGGGCAGGGGATGCTTAACAGAAAAGTTACTCATATTTTAGACCATCCAGGTTTTGAGATTGTGAGCCTCTCCTCTGCTCTTCCAGGGTAGTTCAGGATTGACTGACTGGCTGATTTGAGTTTCCTCAGGCTGGAAGCATTAAGCAATTTCCAGGGGGTGTCAGTCGGGGCTACAGAGCTTCAGAAGCTGCTCAGAGGCCCCTGGGAACCCTGAGAAGGTGCAAAATGGAGGGGGCTCCCTTCTTTCACAGATTGGGAGGAATCACCACTTGGGGGAACTGGGAGTATGCTGGGCTGTGTCTGAACTGCAAATACTTAAAGGCCACAGAGAGAGGCAGCCAGCACTTCCCATCTTTGTAATCCTTACTGGAAAGGGTCTTGTGGCCCTAAGGTGCCTTTTAGATCCCCCTGAAGCTGTGGCTTCAGCCAGGAGCAGCCCCTTGGCTGAGGCAGAAGGTGGAGGATGAAACATAAAGGGAGGAGGTACCTTTAGGGAGCGAGAAGAAAGGATAGCCTGGAGGAAAGTCTCCACAAACAGCTCTGAGCCTAGAGTTTTTTGAAAAGTGAGATGTGAGTCAAAAAAACTGAAAATGAAAAAGCGATCAAATTTGCGTTGCCTTTTTGTGTGCAGGGAGGAGACGTAAATTTTATACCATAATAAACAGAGTCCCTCTCACCAGGCTCTGTGCAAATACTTTACTGTCATTCCCTCACTCTTCCCTCACTACATCACTGTCTGATAGAGCGATTATCTTCCTGACTAGAGGAGGAAATAGAGACGGGACCCTGCACAAAAATTAATACCAATTGATTTAATGATTATTAGTAATTAAAACACCTACCTTTTTATTGCTTAAAAAAACTGGAAGAGAGGCATGTAATCATTGTCAATACATTTATAAAACACTCACAAGGCTAATAGGAGCTTTACTTATATCGTCTCAGGCCAATTTCTCCCTTTCCCATCAATTTCTCTACATCTTGAATCTGGTCATGACTTGCTTTGGCCGCCATGGGGCAGTAACAAATTTGACATAAGCAGAGGCTTGAAAATTGCTAGGGCATTGGATGTGCTGTCTCATGGCTCTTAGAAATCACAAGACTGCAGCCAGGTGAACAAGCCCAGCCTAGGCTGTACGATGATGAGAGACCCATGGACCAGTTACCCCAGTTACTCCAGTCAACAGCTAGCCAAATCCCCAACTAGTGAGTGAGGCCACTGACCACCAACTGACCAACCACAGATACCTGAAAGAACCCAACCAAGCCTGGCAGAAGAACCACCTGGCTGAACCCAGCCCCAGTTGCCAATCCACAGGCTCATGAGAGAAATAGATAGCTGTGGTTTTAAGCCAGTCAATTTTGGAATGGTTTGCAACACCACAATAGGTAAGTGACACAACAATCCTGTGATATATTATCACTTTGCAGTTGAGGAAACTAGAGTTCAAGAAAGCGAAATCTCATTTGCAGGGTCCTACGCCTATAAGACAGAAGAGCTGGGAGACCCACCCTACCCCCCACCACCCAGGTCTGCCTGACTCCAAATCCTCGGTTCTTCCTTATTCAGCCATAAGGCCCTGGCTCTGGTCTAGCCAGACTAGGGCACTGGGGACCCTCTGGGTGCCTGCCTGGCCATGGGGCTTTGTGCTAGCCCTCAGCTAGGTCTTCTCCATGACCCAGGAACCAGTGTCTGCAGGGGGAAAGCTCTGAGCCACCTCAGAGGAGGATCTTTACAAAAAGATCAAGAGATCAGCTCCTTAAAAAACAATCACTGACACCTATTGAGCACAGCCACTCTATCAGCCAACTATCTTGGGACAGAGCACCTGCACTCTGCCCCCAAGAGCCTCCCCGCTGCTGAAAGGTGCTCTGCTGCCATTACCTGGGGATTGTTGCTACCTAGAGGATCCCTGAACCAATTACTGACAGGAGTTGGTGTGTAAATACCCCAGCTCCCTCAACCCTGGGGTAAGATAACTCCTAGGTTCCTGTTCTGCACTCTCTCCCAGATTTCCTAGTGGGACTAAGCCTCAGTTTCCACTGGCAGTACCTACCTTGATAATATCCCTTTAATAACGTCACTCCAGTCTTCCTGGCTGGTGCTCCTACCTACTCCTCCTCCCTTTATGAGACCATAGAGGAGCTGCACCCATCTTTCCCCTCCAACCTGCCCCGCTCTATTTCTTGAGGGCTTCACACCACAGACAGCCCTACACTGGCACCAACAATCGTCCACTAGTTCCTGGATGATTCCAAGCAGCATTCAGATGGGCTCTGGCATCTTTTATCTTAAAAGAAAAGCCACTTCCACATGACTTGCTTGGTAGTACAATAAATAAAAACCATGAATATACTTTAGAAGGTTAAAACCACCATACAGATATAATGTATCTTATTTGCAATGAGTGTCAAAGTGATGTGGTTTCTTTGTGTTCTTGAAAACAGTTTATCCTCTAAAGACTTTTGGTTCTTTCTCCTGCAATCATGTTTATACGATCACATTCAGCAATCTTCACTTTGTAGATAAAATGAGGGTCAGCTTTAACCTGGCCTCAATTTGAATCAGAATACATTCTGAGCGAATTCTTTTAAAAACAAAACAAAAACTCCTGTTATAGAATCAGATTTGAGGGAGCCAGTGTCGGGCACCACCCACACCCTGAGGTCAAGTGTTTAGCTTCTTCAATTGTACCCAGAAACATTTAAACCCATATCCGGTACCTTTTGACCACTTCCTTTCAGTTCCTAAATTTGGTGTCTCTCCCCTGGTTGATGCAGTGGGGTGGATGGTGGAAGCTGGTGACAAATTAGGACAATATCAACCTCAAAAATCCCAAGCAAGTAATGTTTTAGTACAAATTGTCTTTTTAAAAAACATATTTTTTATTGTGGTATAATATATATAACACAAAACATACCATTGTAACCACTTTCAAAGCATGCCGTTCAGTGGCATTAAGTGCATTCACAACAGTGCATCTATTTGTGTTATATGTGATTATAAAAGATACACAAACATTTATTGTAGAATATGCAGTTGGAAAAATCTAGAGAAGCCCAAGAAGACAGTAGAAATCACTTCCTCTCAGAAATAATTTGTTATTGTTTTGACTTCTTTATTTCCAGTTTATTACCCATATTTTTAAAAATAAAAAAATGGGATCTTATACATCACATAAAATTTACCATTTTGCCGTTTTTAAGTGTACACTTCAGTGGCAAGAAGGACTTCCACGTGGTCATGCAACCATTGTCATTATCCATCTCCTTTTTCATCATCCCAGGCTGAAACTCTGCACGCATTAAAGGATATCCCTCTGTCCCCGGCTCCCTCCTTAAGTAAAAGTTGTCTTTAACTTTGCAAAGCATCCTTCACCAGGATGAGGAAGTTCTTTGCTCAGTCAGCACAGAAAACTGGAAATGTGCCTTAAGCACAAAGACAGACTTGCTTTCATTCATTCTGGAAAGTTCCGCAAACAACACAGCACCCAGCTCAATGGGATGCTCCAGGGCAAGAAAGTCCTCCCTCTCCAGAGGACATGATGGATAGCTTTCTTCTCTAAGTCACCAGCGCTCCCTCCTCATTGCCATGGGGAAAGACAAAAGGAAAATCACCCTTTCTGTTCTGTTCTCCAGGTACTCCCTCCATCCTCTCGCTACATGAATTACTTTTGGTGCTGTGACAAAAATATAGATTGAAAATGATAGAGGTATAAAATATGGGGATGACTGGCCGGGCGTGGTGGCTCATGCCTGTAATCCCAGCACTTTGGGAGGTTGAGGTGGGTGGATCACGAGGTCAGGAGATCGAGACCATCCTGGCTAACATGGTAAAACCCTGTCTCTACTAAAAATATAAAAAAAAATTAGCTGGGCTTGGTGGCAGGTATCTGTAGTCCCAGCTACTCGGGAGGCTGAGGCAGGAGCATGGCATAAACCTGGGAGGTGGAGCTTGCAGTGAGCCGAGATCGCGCCACTGCACTCCAGCCTGGGTGACAGAGCGAGACTCTGTCTCAAAAAAAAAAAAATATGGGGATGACTTTGTTTCATTGTGGGTCCTAATTATGCAATGACAGGCACTTTGGGGTACCTAGAACTGAGTAGCTGTGATCACGGAGTAAGAATCGCTTGAAGGTTGTTTGACACCCAGGACAGGGACTGTACTTAAGAAGCATCAAGTTGCTGTTAACCACAGGGATGAATGGGAGTATGGAGGATTGGAAGACCAAGGCTTGGATGCAAGGTGGGCATCAGGGAAGGTTTCCAAAGGCAACAAGCTCCACAAAGGGAGTGACAAGGCTAGCACATCTGCCTGTCAAATTAACTGGCATGGGTTCCACCCTTCATCCATCAGATGTTCATTAAACTGGTACTACTTGCAAGGTGCCAGGGGAACTGTTGTGGATGGCTGAGCCCATTGTGCTAGGGAATGCTGAAAAATAAACAGGTGAACAATTACGGAAAATGATGGGAGATTGGCACAGATTCAGTTCAGGAATCAAATGTAATGCTAGGGTGGAGAGTGACAGCAGGGGCACACTTAAGATAGTTCTCAAGGTGTCTTCCCCAAACAGGTGGCATATCAGCTGGGATGTGAACAGTGAGGAGGGCTTGGACAAGAGGGATGAAGTGTGGGGTGGGGTAAAGGGAGGGAGGGAAGATGAGAGACAGAGAGATGCATAAGAGGAAGAGCACTCTAGGGGAGGGAACACCAAGAGCAAAGGCCCTGTGTCCTAGCCCAGGTGAAGGACAATGTGGCCAGAGAGGGGATAGGAGACCAGGTTACACAGGTGTTGTCAGCCAAGATAAGAAGGATGAATTTTATTCCTAGTCCACTGAGAAGCCTTCAACACATTTTGTTTACTTAATTTTTACAATAAATGTCATATTTTGCAATAGTTTTAAATGTACAGGAAAGTTTCAAGGATAATACATCCCACATACCTGACACCCAGTTTCCCCTGTTGCAGGGGTCCTCAACCCCTATTAGAGTTCTGGTACTGGTTCATGGCCTGTTAGGAACTGGACCACACAGCAAGAGGTAAGCAGTGGGTGAGTGAGCATTACTTCCTGAGCTCTGTCTCTTGTCAGATCAGTAGCAGCACTGGATTCTCACAGGAGCGTGAACCCTATCGTGAACTGTGCATTGGAGGGATCTGAGTTGCATGCTCCTTATGGGAATCTAATGCCTGGTGATCTGAGGTGAAACAGTTTCATCCTGAAACCATCCCCTGCCACCCCAGTTCATGAAAAAATTGTCCTCCACGAAACCGGGCCCTGGTGCCAAAAAGGTTGGGGACCACTGCCCTATTGTTAGCATGTTACATTAACATGGTTCACTTGTCACAGCTAAGAAGCCAGCATTGACACATTACGATTAACTAAGGTCCATACTTGATTCAGATTTGCCTTTTATCTGATGTCCTCTGTGCTCCAGTGTTCCATCCAAGACACTGCATTACTTTTAGTTGTCATGTCTTCTTAGGCTTTTCTTGGTAGTGATGGTTTTGATACAGGGCAGGCAAACCCCAAAATTGGGGCTTATCCTGGTAGGGTTCTTGGCTCCACCCAGGAAAGAATTCAAGGGCAAACTGACAGTGATAAACAGCAACTTTAATTGAAGCAGCAGTGCACAGAAGCAGCAGAGGGAATGCTCTTTGCAGAGCAGGGCTACCTCATAGGCAGTGCACTCACAGTAGCAGCTCAGAAGCAGTTCTGTGCTCATATTTATACCCACTTTTAATTATTTGCAAATTATGGGGTGGTTTGGCAGGGCACAGTGGCTCATGCCTATAATCCCAGCTGAGGTGAGTGGATTACTTGAGGTCAGGAGTTCCAGACCAGCCTGGACAACATGGCAAAACCCCATCTCTACTAAAAATGCAAAAATTAGCTGGGCATGCCTGTAATCCCAGCTACTGGGAGGCTGAGAAGGGAGGATAGCTTGAACCCGGGAGGCAGAGGTTACAGTGAGCCAAGATCATGCCATTGCACTCCAGCCTGGGCGATATAACAAGACTCCACCTCAAAAAAGAAAATCAGGGCCAGGCACAGTGGCTCACACCTGTAATCCCAGCACTTTGGAGGGCCAAGGTGGGTGGATCACAAGGTCAGGAGATCGAGACCACCCTGGCTAATGCAGTGAAACCCCATCTCTACTAAAAAAATACAAAAACTTAGCTGGGCCTGGTGGCGGGCACCTGTAGTCCCAGCTGCTCAGGAGGCTGAGGCAGGAGAATGGTGTGAACCCAGGAGGCGGAGCTTGCAGTGAGCTGAGATCGTGCCACTGCACTCCAGCCTGGGCGACAGAGCAAGACTCCGTCTCAAAAAAAAAAAAAAAAAAAAAAAGAAAAGAAAATGGGGTGGTTTATGCAGACATTTCAAAGAAAAGGGTGGCAACTTCCAGGTTGTTAGGTTGTTGCCATGGAAATGGGGGCAGGGATTGCCATAACCATGGTAGACTGACAAGGCACACTGAAGGGCATGTCTTACAGAAAGCTGCTTCCATCCTGACCTGTTTTAGCTAGTCCTCAATTTAGTCCAGTGTCCAGGCCCCACCTCTAGAGTTAAATCTCATTTCCTACCTCAGTTTTTCAGAGCTTCCTAGGTTTTGGTGTTCTTGATAGTTTCAGGACTATTGGTCAAGTGTTTTGTAGACTGTCTTTTCAATGTGGTTTTGGCTGATTTTTTCTCATGGAGTTGTGGGCTTCTTAACTGGGTTTATGGGTTTTAGGAGGAAAACCACAGAGGTAAAGTGCCCTTCTCCTCATATGATATTAAGAGTGCCTACTACTAACACAACTTATTACTGTTGATGTGGACCTTGATCTCCTGGCTGAAGTGGTGTTTGTCACATTTCTCTGCTGTAAAGCTATTCTTTTTTTTCCCTTTCCATACTCTACCCTAGAGAAGGAAGTCACTGTTTACAACCCACAACTTACGGGGTGGAGTGTCATCTGCCTCCTTGATGCAGGGAGTATTTACATAAATCATTTGTAACTCTTCTGTGTGGCAGATTCATCTATTCTTCGTTATTTATTTACTTATTCAATCATCTATTTATATCAGTACAGACTCATAGATATTTCCTTTATACTTTGAGTTGTAGTGCAATACTACCTTATTTCCTTAATCAGATTATCCCAGTTTGGGCCATGAGGAGCTCTTTCAGTTGACACCTCTGTCCTTTTGGTACACCCTCACTGATTTCTTTTTAGTATTTTCTTACTCTTGACAGTACAAGATGTTCCAAACTAATCTTGTGTATTTCCTACCCAGTCTTAGAACCAGACATTTCTCCAGGGAGCAGTGGTTTGTTTTAGAGAAGGATATTGAAAACCAAACTCCGGACACTGGGTCTTCAGAGGTTTTGGCACACACTAGTGGTCTAGGGAAGAAAACACATTTTTTTTTTTTCTTTATCTTGTTAGGCCCCTAGATGAGATACTCTGCTGAAAACAAAAGTCAGATTAACGAAAGAAAAACAAACTGAAGTTTATTAATGCATCCTGTACCCATCATGTGGCTTCAGTTCAAAAGTATTTCTCTCTTAAGGCAGTGGCTTAGGAGTTGTGCCTAAATAGTATTTTAACAAAGACCCATAAATCCTATGTTGGAGAGAAATATTTTGGTTTCCTTCAGTGGCATTGTCTAGTTTCAGTTTTAAATGTGTCCTCTGGCTGCCATGGAGAGAATGTATTGGGGGCTGGCCAGAGGGGAAGTCGGGATACTAGCGAGAAGAATACAGAGGTCATCCAGGCAAGAGGCAATGGCCTTGATGCCACAAGGACACAGGGGCAGGCAAAGCTGAGTCCGAGTAGTGGCAGCATACCTACCAGATGGCTCCTGCTGCCTGGCCTGCCTCTGCCCCTAACACCTCCAATACATTTGTTTTGTATCAATGATCCTGAATTTATTTCTGTTGCTTACAACCAGGAGCTCTACCCTACAGAGTTTAGCAACTCTCACCTTTGACCTCTACATTGGGCTCCTAGAAGATAGAGTCTGGGTGTGGTTTATTCCACCATCCCGAACTCTTGCACAGAGCCCAGCACAGGGGCTGTGCTCAGGAGATGCTTGACAAGCTGGATTTGTGCTGTTCAATGAACAAAACATTTGGCTGTGCAACGGAGCCCCCTACACAGGGCTACAGGGGGCACCATGGTAACCCACTTAAGGAAATAAACTGTTTGTAAGATATTTCCCCACATTCATTTGCATGGAAACAATTAGTGTGCTAATTAAAATGGAGTCTTATCTGTTCATTAAAGTAGGCCCAGCAGGACCTCCAGTTGGCAAGACTTCGTTGGCAAAAAGTTTTTGAGTTTCTCCGGGTGGTAGAAAAGAAGCCATTTTCATCTCTCAACAAATGCTTAATAATTCAGGTGATGCTGAATCTGGCTGGCCCTCGGTTCTATAGGTTCTCATTAGTGAGGTTGGCAAGCACTTGTCAACACCTCCATGTCCTATCTCAAATGAGTAACAATTTGTAATCCTTCTCCCAGCCTGGCCTGGCTGGAGTTTGTCTTGCTCCATAAAAACAGAGTTTGGGCTGGGCGTGGTGGCTCATGCCTGTAATCCCAGCACTTTGGGTGGCCGAGGTGGGTGGATCACCTGAGGTCAGGAGTTCGAGAGCAGCCTGGCCAACATAGTGAAACTCTGTCTCTACTAAAAATAAAAAATTAGCTGGATGTGGTGGCGTGTGCCTGTAGTCGCTACTGGGAAGCCTGAGGCAGGAGAATCACTTGAACCTGGGAGGCGGAGGTTGCAGTGAGCCGAATTCCCGCCTGGGCGACAGAGTGAGACTCTGTCTCAAAAAAACAAAAGAAAGAAAGTAGAGTTTGTTGCTCAAATTAATAGTATAAACAATATTTCAGAAGGGAATGTTTAACCTACTTAAGAGAACACACTGTTTTCAAGCAATTAGTGCCATTTGCACACAATGAATGAGCTAATTGCAGATAAGCCTTATTTCTCCAGTTAACGGGGATCCAGCAGGACCAGTGCTTGGCAACACTTTGCCAACAGTTAGTTTGTATCACCACATGTTCTTGAAAGGAATAATGTGGCAATTCACCGAAAGCAGTCCCCTATCTTCAGATATTTGGGTAATTTTCATTAATTCTCACTAGGCCTTAATTTTGGCATCTACAAAGTAGGGGTAATGCCTATCTCATAGGGTTACTCTGAGGAGTTAATGAGTAAGTTTATGTCCATAAATGGGAGCTACATTCACTATGGCCTTCCCCCAAATTTGATCAAATGAGGAGATAGACTCTAGGCTTAGCTGCGGCTGGGGAGGACCAGGCATCCTGCTGACTGATTTAGCCAATGCTGTATTCGTGGAATGAGAAGAGCGTCGCCTTGAACCTGATGTATTAGTCGGTTTTCATGCTGCTGATAAAGACGTACCCAAGACTGGAAAGAAAAAGAGGTTTAATTGGACTTACAGTTCCACATGGCTGGGGAGGCCTCAGATTCATAGCGGGAGGTGAAAGGCACTTCTTACATGGCAGCAGCAAGAGAAAATGAGAAGGAAAGAAAAGCAGAAACCCCTGATAAACCCATCAGATCTCAAGAGAGTTATTCACTATCATGAGAATAGCACAGGAAAGACACGTCCCCATGATTCAGTTGCCTCCCCCTGGGTCCCTCCCACAACACGTGAGAATTCTGGGAGATACAATTCAAGTTGAGATTTGGGTGGGGACACAGCTAAACCATATTACCTGGGCTCTGCTACCAACTAGCTGGGCAACAGGGAGCCAAACTCCTCTAAATTTCAAGTGTCTTCTGACAAAGAATCTGGGTGCATTTGCTTTGTGGTTTTAAGCTTTTAAAAAAAATTTTCTTTGCTTGTTTATATTCTGCTGCAGAGGAAAAACTTTCCCTCTACCCTCTTTGGTTCAGTGACTGGAAGCCTACAAATTAAAGTAACAAAACAGACTCACAAGAGGAATGATACCATTTTTATTAATATTCATGTACCCAGGAGTTCACAGAGAATTGAAACTCAAAGAAGTGGTTAGACTCAGGGACTTATATACTCTTTTAAGAGAGGAAAAAAGGTTGGGGTTCAAGGGATAAGAAGTTATGGGAAGTAACTAGAAAATACATGGGGGAACTAACGGAAGATAAAGGCTATTTGAGTGAAGTCTGTTTACAGCAAACTCATCTGGGTGTCAACTCCCAGTCTTTGATGGTAAGAGTCCTCCTCTCTCCTGCAACAGGGTGTGAGGGAACCCATTACTCAAAGAGAAATTTATGTCCTGCTTTTAGGCAGATGAGGGGAGGCCAGAGAACTCTTCCTTCATCTGTTGATTCTCAGTTATCTTCAGCTCAAATAATTCTTAGGCCAAAGTGACAGGTTTGGGAGTGGCATATCCTTTTTTTTTTTTTGGTAGACATGGGGTCTCACTCTGTTGCCCAGGGTTCAGTGAAATCATGGCTCACTGCAGCTTCCAATTCCTGGGCTCAAGTGATCCTCTTGCCTCAGCCTTCCAAGTAGCTGGGACTACAGACATGTACTGCCATGCCTGGCTAATTTTAATGTTTTGTAGAGACAGGGTCTTGCTATATTGCCCAGGCTGGTCTCCAACTCTTGGCCTCAAGCAATCCTCCTATAGTCCTCAGCCTCCCAAAATGCTGGAACTATAGGCGTGAACCACCATGTCCAGCCTTGGAGTGGCATATTCTGATCTCCTTCCATTTCAAGTAGGACTACAACATATATAGCCCAGAGTTTTACTGGGTTGAGGGGGTCTGGCCCAGAGACAGAGTCCCCCAGCTTAGTTTCTCCCTTGACTAGGGGGTGGGACCTTGAAGCAATGCCTCCGGGAATCCAGATGGGAAAACACTCTTCTCTCCTTCATTCATTTCACTAATACTCACTGAGCACCCAGCCAGCTTCAGATCCTGTTTCAAGCACAGAACAAATAAATAAATGAAGAAGAACATTTTGGATAGTGAGAAATGCTATGAAGACAATAAAACAGGGACACAATAGATAGAGTCTTCAATTGGGGTTCCCGAGAACAGACTCTGAGAAAAGGATTTGAGTGCAAAATAGTTCATGAAGGAGGTGATTCTGATAGAGGCAGAAGGCAGGAGGCAAGGAAATACTGTGTAAAAGAGGGCAGTTCCCTGGCAAAGGCCCCAACCTCAAGCTTGAAAACCCACAGCCCTGAATGGGAATAGAAATTTAGTGCCCAAATGTTGCCTTTTGGCCTGCCATGTCCCCCTACCCTGTACCCATATAATCCCCAAACCCCAGGTTCCACAAGCAGACAAGCAGATGAACAGAAGAGCAAAGGAACAGAAGAGTGACACAGAAGAGAAGGAGAAAAGAGAAGGGATCTGAACATTGAGAGAAGTTTGACTGGGGACAGTCAGAGAGGAAATTGATCATAAGATGGCCAAACTCCATGGGAAGATCTTCCCACTTCATACCCTTTCTAGGTCCCCATCCATCTGGCTGAGAGCCACCTCCATCACCCAATAAAATCCCCACATTCACCATCATTCAAGTCCACATGTGACTTGATTCTTCCTGGTCGCTGGACAAGGACCCAGGTAGCAAGAGGGCACTGAGCTGGTTAACACTTAAGCCACCTGTGGATGACAGAGCTAAAAGACCCCTGTAGACTACCCACTAGGGCTTCAAAATTAACAGGCATCCATCCCTAGATGCTAACCTGGGGCCACAGCCCAAAAGCACTCGCTCTGGTTCCTGCACCTGCCTGTCTGCGTGCTCTCCTTCCCATAAGGGGTTTGTGCATGTGCTTGAACAGACAAGCCTCACCCCTGCCGCACATCCTGCGAGGTAGGTCAGGGAACTCTCCCATTTCAATTCCAAGAAACATGGAGAGTGGAGTGTGAAGTAAAACAAGGCATGGAAAAAAAATCAGTAAAGGGTGTGCATGAGACTCAATCCTGTTGGGGAAGTTAGGGAGCCAGTGTAAAGCATACCTAAGTTATCCCACTGGAGAAGAGAGGGGATTGGGGTATTTAATCACCGGCTCCCATCAGTCACTGTTTGAGAGACGTTCTTGGGCAAGAGGGCAGGAGGCAGGAATTCCCTGATGCTTCTTCCTGCTGCACATGGGCACCCAGAGAAAGTCCTCAGGTGGAGTCAAAGGTGTTAAGACCGAGGGATTGTACACAGCGTGGGGTCCCTGCAGAAAGTGTAGGGAAGAGAGGTGCCAGTTTCAGTGGTGTGCAACTGCTAATGTTTCTCTCCACTGGAATTATTTTTCTCAGGGGTGAGGCAGAAGGGATAAGCCATGAGATAATGGCTGTTTTCTTTTCTCTTTTTCTTTTGAAGTAATTTCAAGTTTACAGGAGAGTGGCAAGAATAGTCCCAAAACCTTTTCTTCTGAACTTTTTTCTCTATGAGCAGATTGGTGACAGGATGCTTCAACGCTCTCAAATTCTTTAGTATTTATTTATTCCCTGCAAATAAGGACATTCTCCCACATAACCACAATACAACCATCAAAATCTGGAAATTAATATTGATATGTTACAACCACGCAACCTGCCAACCCCAACTATCTCAATAATGTCCTTTGTAGCAAACTAATCCAATCAGGGTCCTACATTGCACACATCACCGGAAGTCATTTCAGTCTCCTTCAATCTGGAGAAACTCCACTGACTTTCATGACCTTGACACTTTCAATGATTTCCAGCCAGATATTTTGTAGAACATCCCTCCATTTGGGTTTGCCTAATGTTCCTCCATAATTAGATTCAAGTTTTGCATTTTGGCAGGACTTATCACAAAAGTGCTGCTGTGTTCTTCTCATTGCATCCTGTCAGGTGACATGCAATTTTGATGTGTCCCATTACTGGTGGCATTGATCACTTGATTGAGGCAGCATCTGCCAGCTTTCTGCATGTAAAGTTACTCTTTTTCCCTATATAATTAATACGTATTTTATGGTGAGGTATTTTGAGACTATGTAAGTAACCTGTGCCTCATCAAACTTTCACCCAATGGTTTTAGTAGCCATTGATATTTCTTGGCAGAAATTAGTTATTAATGTGATGGTTGCCAAATGGTGATTTTCTAATTTTATCATTCCTTCTACACTTATTAGTTGGCCTTCTACAGTAATACCTTTCTCCTCCCCCCATTATCTATTTATCTATGTATATCCATGGAGACTCATGCACTTCTCTTTTATTCAAGGATTATAATCTCCTTTAACATGATTTATGTTGAGGTTCAAATTGTTTCAGATCTGGCCAGCGTTCACCCCTTTAAGCTAGATTCTGTATAGCTTTGTTCTGTAGGGGAAAAAAGAGCCACATAGGAACATGGTTAAAGATGACGTCTAGGCCGGTCGCGGTGGCTCACGCCTGTAATCCCAGCACTTTCAGAGACTGAGGCGGCCGGATCACTAGGTCAGGAGAGCGAGACCATCCTGGCTAACACGGTGAAACCCTGTCTCTACTAAAAATACAAAAATATTAGCCGGGCATGGTGGCGGGTGTCTGTATTCCCAGCTATTCAGGAGGCTGAGGTAGGAGAATGGCATGAACTCAGGAGGTGGAGCTTCCAGTGAGCTGAGATCCCATCACTGCATTCCAGCCTGGGAGACAGAGCGAGACTCCATCTCAAAAAAAAAACATGAAGTCTAGCTTCTGCCTGATCCCACAGAGAGTTCTGCCGCACACTGCCTGACTCCAGCCAGCTACGGAAGTGATGGCTTCAATCATTCCAGGACATTCCTCCTAAGAAGGTAGCAATTTGCACAGGACCTGGGGGATGGGCAATCTACCATAAAAAGGAAGCCAGGGATCTGGATGTGGCACCAACAGCGCCTGCTACATGTCCATTTTCTCTAAGTTTGAATAGAACAAATATTTATATTTGGTTCAACTAAGTTTTTCTCTAAAGGGCCAGATAGTCAACATTCTAGGCTTTGAAGGCTATATGCTGTCTCTCACAATTGCTTAACTCTGTCCTTCTAGCACTTAGGCAAGCATGGACAATATGTAAGTGAACGGGTGTTGTGTTTCTATAAACCTTTATTTACAAAGCAGGCAGAGGGCCAGATTTGGCCCATGGGCTATATTTCGCAGGTCCTTGCAGCCTCTTCTGTTAGGTTATAAGTCCAAACAAATTTAGGCACTTTACCATGATCAATCTATGGACACTCCCTCTAAAACACCAAGTTTCACCTGTGCCAGTCCTCCCATTGTTTTTCAAGCCCTAAGTAGAGCCACCAAATAGAGTGGATGAAACCAATTTTCTCCCAGTTTGGGACCTAGAACTGGATTAAGGAGCAAATTGGTCAGTCAAGGGCTCATACCCTCTAAGGACCCTGAACACATTACTGGAATCTTAAGGAGATGGTGAAAATTGAACAGAGAAGTTTCAAAAGATGACAATATCACACGCGAAAGAATGAATCCTGCCTCATGTTATACACAAACATTCACACAAAATGAATCAAAAACTTAAATGTAAGACTAAAACTATAAAATTCTCATACAAAAACAAAGGCGTGAATCTTTCCCACCTTGGATTAAGAAATGGTTTCTTGGCCGGGCACGGTGGCTCACACCTATATTCCCAGCACTTTGGGAGGCCAAGACGGGCGGATCACGAGGTCAGGAGAGTAAAACCATCCTGGCTAACACGGTGAAACCCTGTCTCTACTGAAAGCACAAAAAATTAGCCAGGCGTGATGGTGGGTACCTGTAGTCCCAGTTACTTGGGAGGCTGAGGCAGGAGAATGGCATGAACCCGGGAGGCAGAGCTTGCAGTGAGCGGAGATTACACCAATGCACTCCAGGCTGGGCGACAGAGTGAGAATCTGTCTCAAAACAAAAAAAAAAAGAAAGAAAGAAATGGTTTCTTAAATATGACACCTAAATCACAAGCAACCAAAGAAAAAATAGATAAACTCAACTTCATCAAAATGTAAAACTTCTATGCATCGAGCAACACCGTGATGGTTAATTCTATGTGTCAACATGACAAGGCTACCATATTCTGTTACTTATGCAAAACACTAGTCTAGATGCTATTGTGAAGGTATTTTGTAGATGTAGTTAACATCTACAATCAGTTGACTTTACGTAAAGGAGATAAACCTCCATAACATGGGTGAGCCTTGATCAATCATTTGAATGCCGTAAGAACAAAACCTGAGAAATATGAATGAAAAAATACATTCTACCTTAAGATGACATCATTAATTCTGTCTGTGTTTCCAGCCTGCTGGCTTGCCTTATGAATCCCATACTTGCCAGTCCCCACAATTCCTTAAAATAAATCTTTTTCTGTTACTTCTATTGTTTCTGTTTCTCTGGAAAACCCTGACTGGTTCAGACACTATCAAGAAAGTAGGTTGGGTGCAGTGGCTTACGCCTGTAAACCCAGCACTCTGAGAGGCCACGATGGGCAGATCTCCTGAGATCAGGAGTTCACAACCAGTCTGCACAACATGGTGAAACCCCATCTCTACTAAAAAGACAAAAATTAGCTGGATGTGGTGGCACACGCCTGTAATCCCAGCTACCTGGGAGGCTGAGGTGGAAGAATCACTTGAACCTGGGAGGTGGAGGTTGCAGTGAGCTGAGATTGTGCCAATGCACTCCAGCCTGGGTGACAGAGTGAGAACTTGTCTCAGAAAAAAGCAAAAAGAGGCTGGGTGTGGTGACTCACACCTGTAATCCCAGCACTTTGGGAAGCCAAGGCAGGTGGATCACCTGAGGTCAGGAGATTGAGACCACCCTGGCCAACATGGTACAACCCCGTCTCTACTAAAAATACAAAAATTAGCCGGGTGTGGTGGCGTGCACCTGTAGTCCCAGCTACTCGGGAGGCTGAGGCAGGAGAATCACTCGAACCTGGGAGCCGGAGGTTGCAGTGAGCCGAGATCATGCCACTGCACTCCAGCCTGGTGACAGAGTGAGACTCTGTCAAAAAAGAAAAAGAAAGATAGGAAAGAAAGAGAGAGAGAGAGAGAGAGAGAAAAAGGAAGGAAGGAAGGAAGGAAGGAAGGAAGGAAGGAAGGAAGGAAGGAAGGAAGAAAGAAAGAAAGAAAGAAAGAAAGAAAGAAAGAAAGAAAGAAAGAAAGAAAGAAAGAAAGAAAGAAAGAAAGAAAAGAAAGAGAGAGAGAGAGAGGGAGGGAGGGAGGGAGGAAGGAAGGAAGGAAGGAGAGAGGGAGAGAGGGAGCGAGGAAAGAAAGAGAGAGAGAAAGAGAGAGAGAAGGAAAGAAAGAAAGAAAGAAAGAAAGAAGAAAGAAAGAAAGAAAGAAAGAAAGAAAGAAAGAAAGAAAGAAAAGAAAGAGAGAGAGAGAGAGGGAGGGAGGGAGGGAGGAAGGAAGGAAGGAAGGAGAGAGGGAGAGAGGGAGCGAGGAAAGAAAGAGAGAGAGAAAGAGAGAGAGAAGGAAAGAAAGAAAGAAAGAAAGAAGAAAGAAAGAAAGAAAGAAAGAAAGAAAGAAAGAAAGAAAGAAAGAAAGAAAGAAAGAAAGAAAGAAGGAAAGAAAGAAAGAAGAAAGGAGGGAGGGAAGAAGGGAGGGAGGAAGGAAGGAGAAAGAACCAAGAAACTAAAAAGATAATCAACACAATAATAAGAGAAAATATTTACAAATCATATATCTGATAAGCGTCTACTATCCAGAATATAAAACAAATTCCTGTAACTCAATAGTAAAAAATAATTGAAAAGCGGGCAAACACTTTGAATAGACATATCTGCAAAGAAAATATTCAAATGGTCAATAAGCACACAAAAAGATGCTCAGCATCATTAGTCATTAGGGAAATGCAAACCAAAACCACAAGACACTACTTCACATCCCCTGGGATGGCTACAATTTCAAAATAAAAAATAACAAGTGTAGGCAAGGATGTCGAAAAATCGGAACTCATAAATTTCCGGTGGGGGTGTAAAATGCAGTAGCCACTGTGGAAAATAGGTTGAAAGTTCATCAGAAAGTTAAATAGAGTTGCCATATGATCCAGCAATTCCACTCCCAGGTATATACCCAAGAGAATGGAAAACATATGTTCACACAAAAACTTGTGCACGAGTGTTCATAGCAACATTATTCATAACAGCCAAAAAGTGGAAACAGCCCAGATGTCTATCAAGTGATAAATGGATAAGCAAAATGTGGCATAGCCATAAAAAGTAACAAAGTACTGATATACACTACAACATGGATAAACCTTGAAAATATTATGCAAAATGTAAGGAGCTACACAAAAGACCACATATTGCATGATTCCATTTATACAAAATGTCCAGAATAGGAAAAATGTATAGATACACAGAGCAGATGAGTGGTTGCCAAGGGCTAGAGAGACGGGGAAATGAAAGGTGACTGCTAATGTGTACAGAGTTTCTTTCTGGGATGATAAAAAATACTCTAGAATTAAATAGTGATGATAGTTGCACAACTCTGTGAATATACACAAAAATTTGCTGAATTGTAAACTTCAAAATAGTAAATTTGATGGTGTGTTTGTCCGTTTTCACACTGCTATAAAGATACTACTGAGGCTGGATAATTTATAAACAAATGAGGTTTAATTGATTCAGTTCTGCATGGCTGGGGAGACCTCAGGAAACTTATAATCACGATGGAAGGCGAAGGGGAAGCAGGCATGTCTTACATGGTGGCAGGTGAGAGAGAGAGAGAGAGAGGAGGAAGTGCCACTTCTAAAACCATCAGATCTCACGAGAACTCACTCACTATCATGAGAATGGCATGGGGGAAACCACCCCCATGATTCGACCACTTCCTACCAGGTCCCTCCCTCAACAAGCGGGGATTATAATTCGGATTACAACTCAAGATGAGATTTGGGTGGGGACACAGAGTCAAACCATATCAGATGGTATGTGAATATCTTAATTTCTAAAAAAGACATGATAGAGGCTTAGTTTAGCCGACAAGCATTATTAATTGCTCGTCCCAGTAGCTCATGATGGCCCCAGCAGTAGTAGAATCCACAATTTTTATCTGAATTTATGGCCGTCTGGGATAAAGAGCTCCTTTCCCACAGTCTGTAGCTAGATGTGGCCAAATTCTGCCCTAGAAAAATTGCTGGCCTTCCCTCCCTAAGCAGGGAGGAAACCTGCCTTTTTCCACCCTTTCCCTTTCATATTGGCCAGAACATGGCATGATACTTGGTACTCAGTAACTGTCCTGGACCATGAATTGACATCCAAACACGGTGTTAGCAAGACAGAAGGAATGTCGATCCCAGATATTGATGAACTGCCATGTTCTGTTCACTACCTACCTTAGACTTATTTTACAGTAGAGAGAAATACACATCTTTTCTATTGAAAGGAGAAAGAAAAGATGACACTGTTTATTTCACTCATGCATCTGCAATTTGCTCATGCAGCAGCTCATCTGCACTAGTCAGCATCAGCTGGATTGGCTTGAAGGCTGGGGGCTAGAATCACCTGTGAGTGAACAAGACTGGAAGATGATGGTGACTGTTGGCTGGGATCTTAGCTGGGGCTGCCAGAGAGAACACTTAAATACACCCTGTCTGTCTGACCTGGACTTCCTCACAACATGGTGACTGAGGTTCTTTTGCTGTTGTTGTTTGTTTGTTTTTGAGACAAGATCTGTTGCCCAGGCTGGAGTGCAGTGGTGCAATCACAGCAATCACGGCTCACTGCAGCCTCAACCTCCCTGGGCTCAAGTAATCCGTCCACCTCCGCTTCCCAAGTAGTTGAGACTATAGGTACACAATACCATACCTGACTATTTGGGGGTTTTTTGGGTTTTTTGTTTGTTTGTTTGTTTTTTGTTTTTTGTTTTCTTTTCTTGGTAGGGGCAGGGTCTCACTATGTGACCCTAACTGTCTCAAACTCCTGAGCTCAAGTGATTCTCCCACTTTGGCCTCCAAACTTCCTAGGATTACAGGCTTTGAGCCACTGTACCTGGCTAAGTGACTGAGTTTTTAAAGGCAGAGGCAGAAAAATCCCCGGGCAGAAGTTGTATCACTTTTTATGACATGATTCCAGAAGTCACGCATTTTTCACTGCATTCTATTCTTTAGATACAAATCCCTAGGTCTTGGTTGTTAGTGTTGTTCAAATAATCTATATCTTTACTGATTTTTTGTCTACTTATTTTATCAATTCCTGATATAGGAATTGATGAGCTTTCTATATATGAAAGCTCATATATTCTATATATGAGCTTTCTTATTGCTGCTATAACAGACTGCCACAAAACTTGCAGCTTAAAACAACATAAATGTATCATCATACAATTCCGTAGGTCAGAATAGTTTGACATGGGTCTTAGTGGGCTAACATCCAGGTGTTCGCAGGACTGCTTTCTTTTCTGGTGGCTCTGGGAAATTACCTGTTGTCTTGCCTCTTCCAGCTTCCAGAAGCTGCCTGCACTCCTTGGTTTGTGGTCCCTTCCACCGTCTTCAAAGCCAACAATGGCAGATTGAGTCTATCTCACATTGCATCACTTGACCTCTTCTTCTTCCCTCTTCCTCATTCCACTTTTGAGGATCCCTGGGATTACATGAGGCCAATTCAACCTAGGGTAATTTCCCTATTTTGATGTCAGCTATTAGGTTGGTGCAAAATAATGGCAAAAACAACAATTACTTTTGCACCAACCTAATAATTATCAATCTTAATTCTAGCTGCAACCTTAATTCTCCCTCACTGTGTAAGGTAACAAATTCACAGGTTCCAGGGAGTAAGACATGATCATCCTTGGGGGACCGTTATTCTGCTTACCACAGGAATCTTGAAATCTTTGACCATAATTACATAGTTGTATTTCTTCTTGCAATTCTATTAGTTTTTGCTGCATGAATTTTAAGTCCTATTATCAATTGCATAAAGATTTAGGACTATCGTATCTTCTTGATGAATTGATCCCTTTTTCATGATGACATATTTCTCTCATATTTCTTGTCCTGAAATCTCCTTTGACTGATATTAATATAGCCACTTTGACTTTCTTTTGATTAATGTTAGCATGGTATATCTCTTTCATCCTTCCACTTTTTACTTGTGTCTTTATATTTAAAATAGGTTTTGGCTGGGCATGGTTGCTCATGCCAAAACCTATCACTAACACTAACCTATCCTAGCACTTTGGGGGGCCGAGGCAGGAGGATCACTTGAGCTCAGGAGTTTGAAACCAACCTGGGCAACATAGTGAGACCTCGTCTCTACTAAAAATAAAAAAAATAGGCTTCTTCACAAGAGATGCCAGCTCACACCAGTCAGAATATCTATTATTAAAAAATCAAAAAATAACAGATATTGGTAAGCCTGTGTAGAAAAGGGAACACGTATATACTGTTGGCAGGAAAGTAAATTAGTTCAGCCCCCGTGGAAAGCAGTTTAGAGATTTCTCAAAGAACTGAAAATAAAGCTACCATATTCAACCCAGCACTCCCACTACTGGGAACCTACCCAGAGGAAGAGAAATGGTTCTACCAAAAGGCATCAGCACTCATATGTTTATTGCAGCACTATTCACAATAGCAAAGTCATGGAATCAACCTAGGTGCCCATCGATGGTGGACTAGATAAAGAAAACATGGCACATATACAGAATACTGTGCAGCCATGAAAAAGAATAAAATCGTGTCCTTTGCAGCAACCTGGATGTAGCTAGAGGTCATTATCCTAAGTGGATTAATGCAAGAACAGAAAATCGAATACCACATGTTCTCACTTGTAAGGGGGAGCTGAACGGTGGTACACCCAGGCACAAAGATGGAAATAATAGACACTGGCAGCTTCAAAAGAAAGAAGGACAGTGGCAAGGATGGAAAAACTACAACTGGGTACTATGTTCACTATTTGGGTGGTGGGTTCAATAGAAGCCCAAGCCCCAGAGTTACACAGGCACCCACTGAATCTAAAATAAAATAAATTTCTTAAAGACAGCATTTGATTAGGCCTTGCAACCTTTTTTATTCAAACTGAAAGTCTCTGACTTTTAATCAGTATCATTAGACCATTTATATTTAAAGTAATTAACAATACGGTTGGGTTTGAATATTCCATCTTGCTGTTTGTTTTCCACTGATTTCATCTGTTATTTCTTCCTTATTTCCTCTTTTCCCACCTTCTTTTGCATTCATGTTTTATTATTTCCTTTTATCTCCATTCTTGGCTTATTAACTATATTTCCTTTTTGGTACTGTTTTGTTTTTCAGAGGTTGCTCTTGAGTTTACAATATACATCTTTAACTTGCTGCTGTTAAAAAATATTACTTCACACATGGGGTAAAAATCATAAACAGTGTTCTTTTATCCCACTCTCCCATCTTTTGTGCTGGTGTAATCATACATTTTATTTCTGTAGATGTTACAAACTCTAAAATACGCTGTTATTTTTACTTTAGCCAGTAATCTTTTAAAGAGATTTAAAAATTATAAAAATATATATTTTATACTCATCCACATATTTACCATTTCTGGCATTTTTTATTCCTTTGCAGAGACCCAGTTTCTATCTGGTGTCATTTTTCTTCTGCCTGAAGAAACTACTTTTACATATCTTATAGTTCAAGTCTACTGGTGATTAATTCTCTAAGATTTTGTTTGTCTGAAAAAAACTATTTTGCCTTCATTTAAAAAATTGTAGGTATGATTATAAATTGACAGATTTTTTTTATTTCATTTTTTAAAAATGTCACCTTAATAGTCTTCCAGATTACATAGTTTCTTATGAGAAGCCAGCTTTCATTCTGATCTTTCTTATATGTAATGTGTCCTCTTTCCCTGGTTGTTGTTAATATTTTCTCTTCATCACTGGTTTTTAGTGATTGTATTATCATGTGACATAGCTTGGGTTTTCTTCATGTTTATACTTTTGGAGGCAGTTCATTGAGCTTTGGATCTGTGGATTTAGTTTTCATTAAATTTGAAAGGTGGTTCACACCTGTAATCTCAGTACTTTTTGAGGCCCAAGTGGGCAGATCACTGGAGCCCAAGAGTTCAAGATTAGCCTGGGCAACATAGTGAAACCCCATCTCCACAAAAACTAAAAAATTATCTGGGTGTGGTGGCACACCCCTGTGGTCCCAGCTACTCGGGAGGCTGAGGTGGGAGGATCGCTTGAGGTGGGAGGCAGAGGTTGCAGTGAGCCAAGATTGTGCCACCGCACTCCAGCCTGGGTGACAGAATGAGACTCTGTCTCAAAGAAACAAAAGCAAACCCAAATCGTGGCTTCCCCAATCTTGGGGAATCTTCCCCGAATCTTGACTTCTGGACTTACCAGCTTCATGACTTCAGATGCATTATCTCTGTTTCCGAGCCTTAGAGATTAGCCTCAGACATAATAATAGCCCACTTCATAAGGCTGCTGTGAGACAAAATGAGGTAGAACATGCGAAGAACTTTGCACAATGCCTGGCACATCAACAACCTTGATGAATATTGGCTGATGTAGAAAGAGGAATGACTGGTCCATACGGGCCACCAGCCTGCAAGTGCTATTGCTGATGTGCAGAAGAGAATCGATTGCAGGTTGGATCTCCGCTGGGCCTTCTCCCTTCAGCCTATCTCAGCACAGTTTATATAACCAGACCAGCAAATTCAGGTTTCTCATCAGCACCTAGCACATGAGTTTGTTTCTACATGGATTCCCGACATAGAACACTGTCTGACTGAATAAAGGAAGGAAAACTCATCTGGCTGATTCGTTTGTTGACTGTTTTTATACAAGTAACTCTTGCAAACAAGGGAAAGCAGGAGTCTCTATTTGAACTGACTTCTGTATACTACGGCCAGCAGGGATGCTGGCCAAATTTTCTAGGCTGGAAATAAAAAGGAAATATTTTTTTTTATTGTCTGTAGGAACCAATCTACCTTCAGGCCTGTGTATTTCATAAGGGTCACTGCTAGATTCCATATTTTGTTGATTTGGGGGAGTCTGGGGCACCATTCCAAACTTTTTTCCAAATGTTGTTAGCATTATTGTCCATGTAAATGAAGGTTTATTTTATGGTTTCCGCTAAGATGACCATTTCAGATGGCAACCGTCCCTCGTCATGCACTGGTCCCCCTTTCATCACTAAAAGACTGATAAGCCACAGGAAGGCAGATGGTCCTGGGTACTGGTGGGCTCACAATTCCCAGCAAAAAAAAAAAAAAAAAAGCAGAATGTTTGCGGTCAGTCTCCCCTGGTGGTCTTGGTCACACTAAGACTAAGAAAGAGTTTTGTGGCCGGGCACGGTGGCTCACGCCTATAATCCCAGCACTTTGGGAGTCTGAGGCGAGTAGATCACAAGGTCAGGAGATCGAGACCATCCTGGCTAACACAGTGAAACCCCGTCTCTACTAAAAATACAGAATATTAGCTGGGTGTGGTGGTGAGCCCCTGTCGTCCCAGTTACTTGGGAGGCTGAGGCAGGAGAATGGTGTGAACCCAGGAGGCGGAGCTTGCAGTGAGCTGAGATCACACCACTGCACTCCAGCCTGGGCAACAGAGTGAGACTCTGTCTCAAAAAAAAAAAAAAAAAAAGAGAAAGAGTTTTGAAAATTGAAGACAGAGGAGTGAAAAGCAACTATTGTTAACCCTCCCATTAACTGGGCCATGTTACAATGGAGGAGGAAGGGATCGCTTTGCATATAAGACACCTCTGCCCTTTCTTTGGTCAGCTGCTCACCTGGCCACTTTGGGGCTGGGACTAGAAACATCTTGTGACCAAGGCATGGCAGCAGGAAAAGCCCACCTGCTCAGAGGAAGTAGTATCAGGTCATCTAGGAAACAATGGCACACTCATTTCTATATATGCTGTGCCATGTTTTTGTCTCTTAAAAGGCCACATACCTCCCCACTTTGTAGAGAATTTAGCAAGCAAGATCCTCCTCAAATTCATAGTCGCCGATGACATTTAGCCTGACTCCTGGGCTCGGAGTTCAGCTTGAGTGTTGGGTTTAAGAACATAGAAACAGTTTGTTCTCTTAAGCAGATCAACTCTCATTCCCCCACCTTTGGTGCATGTCGTTGGTGCATAAATGATGCTAATTTAATCCCACATACATTGCTTAAGACTTAGCCTCCAACTGCTACGTTGGGTGGGCAGTGTGTGTGTGTGCGTGTGTGTGTGTGTGTGTGTGTGTTGGGAGGTACAGGGATAATAAACAAAACACAGTGACTGTCTGCCTGCCCTTAAAAACTCACCCCTGGAGACCATCCAGCAGATGCTTTTAAGATGCTCAAGCCTGAGACAGCCAACAAATTGACCCCATATTCTCCCTGTCACCCCCAGAGATTCACACTGCTGGGTTCCCTAGAGTGCTTACTGCCATCTTGTGGGAGCACAGGAAGCATGGAGGAAAAAGGACACACAGTTTGGGGGTCAGTTGGAGAGGTCGTCCACACCCTCTGCCTCCCCCTACCACTTTCCTGTGACACCAGGGTAACCGACACATTACCCACAATCCCTGCAGGTACAGGAAGCCAGGCAGCCGGAAGGTCAATGCTAATGAAAGATGCTATCTGGAAAACAAGTGCCAAACCAAGCTGGCATAATTAGCTGTATTTATGGTCCTTGAGGTTTGGCAAGTAAGGATGGGGTGGGAGGAGAATTGGGGATGGGGGTGTCTTCTTCCAAAGCCTCTGAATAAAGAGAGCAATTTGGATGGCTTCCAGTTAGCGATAGCAACTTTCCAAGTGGCTATCTAATTAGTGCCTGCCCCAGCTTCTGAAGACGGCTGCACACAGCAAATAAAACAGGGATGCTTGGCTTCCTCTTAGCTCCAGCCCATGGACTTTCAGGATGTTGACAGCTTCAGATTCAGCATTCATTACCACTATTTCAATGTGTGGGGGTGTTTTTCAAAAAAAAAAAAAAAAGGGGGGTCATTCGCGTCATTGGTGTTTGGAGTGCAGCTTGATAATGTTGTTGACTTCCCAAATACCCCAGAGTCATGTCAGAGGAGACATTAGTTCTCTGAGGTTGATAGGGAAAAGAGAAACATGGATGCAACAACAAACATCCTTTTTATCTGGTTTTAAATTTTCCAGCAAGCCAAAGTTTCTTCTGTATGATCTTGAGCAAGTGGATGATCCAAGACTATTCTCAGTTTCCTCACCTGTAAAAGAGGGTTGATAATCAGCACAACCTGAAAGATTGCTGTGCAAGTCTATGACAAGGGTATAGTTTGGTAGATGTTCAGGAAATGGTCTGTGACGATGATGACAATAACAACAATAACAGTGATGATGACAATTATCATGATGGGATGGTGACGATGATGGGGTAGGTGAAAACAACAGTGACAATACTTGCTTCCCCTCAGTGATCTTGTTTCCCAGAATAAGAGGTTATAAAAGAGGGATCATTGGTGGATGAGCTCATGCACTGCTCCTCATTGTATGATGAGGCAAAATAAGGGCAATTGCCATATGGAGAGAGTACTTGACGGTTTTCGAAGTGCCTTCACACATGCTCTCATTTGCAGCATTCCACTCTTCCGTGAGGAAGTTAATATGACCACCCTTAGTTTACAGATGAAAAAAAAAAAAGTGAGACTCAGAAAATTAAGGCCCTTGCCCAAGGTTCCATCAGTGGTAAGTAAAAATAGCTAGGTCTTAAACTTGAGCCTTGAGACTTCAAATCTGATGTTCTTCCTGTGGCACAAATAGTGCCTCCCGTTAGATGCGCCACAGCTTCAGTAGCCACGGCAGCTCCAGCCCCGCCTGAGCGATGCTAGCATCTCCCCGAGGAGGCTGTTGCAGTCGGCCAGCCCACTTCTCCACGGTAACCATGTGCCGCCAAAAGGCCATGGTCAAAAATGCGGACATGTTGGAAGAGATGCAACAGGACTCGGTGGAGTGAGCTACTCAGGAGCTGGAGAAATATAACATAGAGAAGGACATTGCGGCTCACATTAAGAAGGAATTTGACAAAAAGTACAATCCCATCTGGCATTGCATCGTGGGGAGGAACTTCGGTAGTTACGTGACATATGAAATCAAACACTTCATTTACTTCTACCTGGGCCAAGTGGCCATTCTTCTGTTCACATCTGGTTAAAAGCATGGCCGGGCGTAGTGGTTCACGCCTGTAACTCCAGCAGGCGGGTGGATCACCTGAGGTCAGGAGTTCGAGACCAGCCTGACCAACGTGGTGAAACCTTGTCTCTACTAAAAAATACAAAAATTAGCTGGGTGTGGTGGCACCTGCCTGTAATCCCAGCTACTCGGGAGGCTGAGGCAGGAGAATTGCTTGAACCCAGGAGATGGAGGGTGCAGTGAGCCGAGATGGCACCATTGCACTCCAGCCTGGGCGACAGAGCAAGACTCCGTCTCCTAAAATATAAAAATGAATAAATAAATAAGTAAGTCTGTTGCAGATGTGGGGGGGAAAAAAAGCAAATAGTGCCTCCCAAGCATCTCAGGGAGAGAAGTTTAGGACATTGGTTAAAGTGGCTCCAGCATATGGACTCTGTAATAAAGAAATTCAAGAGACAGATATTTGAGACAGAAAGAAAGTGGACCTCAATGGCCAATGACCCATAACACTCACTGCTTCTGCTGATGGGAGAGATGGGAAGTTGATAGGAACCCAGTAAAAAGCCAAAATTCCAAAACACACTAAAAGAAGTTATTTTTGTTATCTATGCATAACAAATCCTCCCAAAATTTAGTGGCTCAAAACAACCACCATTTAATCTTCTCTCACATTTCTGGAAATTGGGAAATCACAGGTGGGCTTGCTGTCCTCTGGGGCCTATTCTGAGCGGAATCATATGAGCTGGCTCACTCATAGGCGATGCTGCCGATCAGCTGAGATCTCTGCTGGTGCACCTTGGCTCCCCTCCACGTGGCCCTCCATGTGGCTCGGGCTTCTCACAGCTGGACAGCTGCATTCTAAATGGGAGTGTCTCAAGAGTAAACTTTACAAAAGGAAGTATCTTCATCCATTTTGTGTTTCTATAAAGGAATATTTGAGGCTGGGTAGTTTACAAAGAAAAGAGGTTTATTTGGCTTATGGTTCTGCTGGCTGGAAGGTTCAAGACTGGACATCTGGTGAGGGCCTCAGGCTGCTTCCACTCATGGCGAGAGGGGAAGGGAACCAGCATGCGCAGAGTTCACCGGGTGAAAGAGGAAGCAAGAGGAGGGTAAGTGCCAGGCTCTTTTTAACAACCAGTTCTTGTGGGAACTAACAGTGAAAATCACCCCAGCTCCACCATGGACTATCAAATTTCAACATGAAACAAACTGTATCCAAACTATAGCAGGGAGGAAAGAGAAGCTGGCAGTTCTCTTAAGACCGAGCCTCAGAAGTCCCAGAACATCACATCTACTAGGTTCTGGTGACTCAAAGCAGTCGCAGACCAACCCACATTCAAAGAAAAGGCATAAACTCCACTTCTCGATGTGAGAAGAGGCATGTTCACAAACGGAGGGGAGAAATTGATAGTGGCTGTCTTTGAAGATGAGGTACTCAGAAGCTGAGTTCTATCACTTTCAAGCAGGAATTATATGAACTTGGGTTTATGTAGTATTATCTAGAGTATTGAAATAATAATCACTACAACTTTTTTTTTATTTTCTTGAGATGGAGTCTTGCTCTGTCACCCAGCCTGGAGTGCAGTGGCGCAATCTTGGCTCACTGCAAGCTCCTTCTCCCAGGTTCACGCCATTCTCCTGCCTCAGGCTCCCAAGTAGCTGGGACTACAGGCGCCCACCACCACACCCAGCTAATTTTTTGTATTTTTAGTAGAGGCAAGGTTTCACCATGTTAGCCAGGATGGTCTCGATCTCCTGACCTGGTGATCTGCCCACCTCAGCCTCCCAAAGTGCTGGGATTACAGGCATGAGCCACCATGCCCAGCCTAATCACTACAACTTTTTGAGTCAATGCTACACACCTAGTGCCATCTCAACTCTCACCACAGGTAGGAATTATGGAGATTAAGTGACTTATGCAAGCGTCACACCCAGACACACATTCAGAAGAAGAAAAGGAGTCATCTCTTGCCTGGATGTCCTTTCTAGAAGATAGACAATGTTTCCTGGCTATTCCCTGCTCTTTCCCCACCACAGATTTCTCCTTAATCCTTCTTCACTAAAGATTGAATTGCATGTCCATTCCTAAGCTGGTTGCCAGCAAGGTTATCATGCATGGTATAAGCAGGTGCTTCCCCATACAATAAATAATATTTTTGCACCTCTCTGAAAGTGACCCTCCTAGGGGTTCTGATCATCCCTCTGCACATTCAGCTATTTTGAGGGCCTAAGGGGATGATCCCTCAGCTTAGATAATCACTTGAGTGGCAGTGAAGAAATGGGTGCTGGGGAATCAACCACAAAGACCATTCTGGCTGGAAAGCAGCAAAACCAGAACCAAAGGCCCACCTCTTTCCATTCCAAAGACCAAGTTCTTTCCATTACTCTCTAAAAATCCAAGAACAGAAATGTGATGAAAAAGGAAGTTCTAGTTTCCTTCTTTTGCTCTCTATGCTGATGACTTGGATATCCACACCAGGCTGGAGTAGGGGGCATTCCCTGTGCTTTTGTCTCCAAAGCTCTTCTTCACCATGATGAGTAATTGAGAGCAGCAGTCACAGAACATCAGCCCAGGAGGTAGAAGAAATTGCTCTCCTGGCCAGGCGCAATGGCTCACGCCGGTAATCCTAACACTTTGGGAGCTCGAGGCGGATGGATCATGAGGTCAGGAGATCAAGACCATCCTGGCAAACATGGTGAAACCCCATCTCTACTAAAAATACAAAAAGCTGGGTGTGGTGGCACGTACCTATAATCCCAGCTACTAGGGAGGCTGAGGCACGAGAATCATTTGAACCCAGGAGGCGGAGATTGCAGTAAGCCGAGATCATGCCACTGCACTCCAGCCTGGCAACAGAGTGAGACTCTAGTCTCAAAAAATAATATTAATACTAATACTAATAATAATTGCTCTCCTGCAGGCCAGGGCTTTGAGCATGCCCAGACTGCACCAAGGCAGATGATGTCTGATGGACACATGGAACTCTGAATCCCCCTGCCCAGCCACTGGAATCTGGTCCATCCACAGATTTTCATGGAAGTATCTGGGCAATGGTATGTATGTTATATAAGACCCTACCTTCTTTCATCAGAACAAACCCAGATCTCCCAATTTGAGCTTTTGTGAGGGAAACCTCAGATTTGAGCAAGGGCAGTGGATAACAAAACAGGCCAACTCTGTGGGCTGTAACATCCAAGGTGACCTCTTCACTAACATATCTGGCACCCTGTACCTCTCCACATGATCTCCCTTTCCAGGAGGATAGTTGCACTTCTTACACGGCTGCTCAGGGCTCACAAGAGCACAAAAGCAGAAGCCTCCTGGACTTCACTTCTTCTGCATTCCACTAGCTAAAGCAAGTCGGTAGGCCAGCCCTGATCCAACATGGATGAAATCACACAAGGAAATAAATACAGGGAGGTGTGGTTCATGGCAGCACCCAAGCAAACAGTAAGAACTCCCAACTGCTCAAGCTAGCACATTGAATCCAGATTCTCTGGAAAATCCCCCCAAAGAATCAATCAAGGATTCATTCAGAAATGTTACATAAAATTATGTTTTTCCATCCCTGGTCTAACACCTTCTGAGTCTATGCCCACCTATCTCCCCATTTTCTGCTAACAAGAATTTCCAAAAAAAAATCACTAGGTGCGTACAATGCTTGAGTCTAACGTTAAGCATAGCTCTAGAGATAGATTAGATGCAGTGGAGGTGGTCAGGAGGAAACATGGCTTCCTCTTGCAAAGTGGTCATCCCAGAATTTTCAAACAAGGCAAGATTCGCTGACATGGGAGGCTCTGTGAACTGGGGATTGCTTCAGGCATTAAAAGTCTCTCCAAAAATCTAAATTTTAGAACTGAGTCCCACTCTTTTAATGCATGTGCTAGCTGTCACTCAAGAGACCTATAAGGCTATGAATTCAACTTATATTGTAGTTCATCAAACTGTAGTTTCAAGCAATGCAACTAATTTTCAACTATGCTAGATCTATGTCTAACAGAGATGAGAAATTACATTTAGAGCAGCCATAGAAGTTTACTGGTTCCCTTAAGTGGCCTAGAGTCATGAATACAGAATGCTGAGTTTATTGTTTTCTTCCTTTAAACTCTACAGTATAGTTAGAAGTAGTTAACATATCCCACTGTGCTTATATTAGGAGCACTTCAAAAAGTCCCATCCCCAGGGAAGTGTCACAATTTTACCTAACTGGCAGCTCCCTGAAAAAGCCATATTTTCAAATCTTCTCATTATTTAACCTGAGACAGAGTTTGATAACTGGAAAAAGCCATATCCCAGGGAATTTGTCAAAAAAAATTGGTGGAAATTATTTAACATCACAGACCAGTTGGAAGAAATAAGAAGCTGATCAAAAACTTAACGTTTGAGAAATGAGATGTTCATACGGAACTTTGAAAACCTCCAACATATTCCTGGGAATCTGGACTGCCACAAACATGTGTATGGCTGTGCACGTGCCCAGAAAACACCAAGTAAGGTCTTAATCTCTCACCTCTGGATGACCTGTGACCCTACACAAGCAAGAAGTGAGAGTAAAGCAGAGTTGTAAGCTGACAGAACATTGAAGGTGCACACAGAGCCCCTTGACATAGGGCAGAAGTCCTATTGGTTCAAGACATTTAAGGGACTCTGTCCAATCATTAGCTTGACACTAGGCTAAACAGGAAGATATTTTAGCAGCCACACATGACAAGGAATATAGACTGTGTACTGTTAGTCCAGAAATGTCACTAAACAAACATACAGGGGAAAAGAAACATCAACAGCCACAAACCCTGGGGAAGTAATCCAATTTCTAGAGTAGCCACATTATATTATTAAAAATGTCCAGTTTTCAACAACAAAAAAATTAAGACACACAAAGAAACAGCAAAGTATGGCACATACACAGAGAAATAGGCAACCAAACTGTCTTTAAAGAAGCCTAAATGTTGAACTTACTAGGAATAGCCTTTAAATCTACATTATAAATTAAATATATTCAAAGAATTAAATAAAATTGTGTATGAAGAATTTAAGGAAAGTGTGAGAACAATGTCTTATGAAATAGAAAATACCAAAAAAGAGATAGAAATTATAAGATGAACAAAATAGAAATTTTGAAGTTGAAAATCAAAACAGAAAGGAAGAATTTACTAGAAGAGCCCAGTAACAGATTTGGATTATCCTTTCTGTGGAACAGAAAGTAAAATGAATAACAATAAATAAACAGAGTCTCAGAGACCTATGAGACATAATCAACCATACCAACATATGAATAGTGAGTCTCAGCAAGAGAGGAGACAATAAACATCAGAAACAAATTTGAAGAAATAATGGCAGAAAATGTACCAAATATAATTTTTTAAACCATGGTAATCTGTGCATTTGGAAGCTCAGTGAACCCAAGGAGGATAAATCCAAAGAGATCCACACCTAGACAAATACAGTCAAAAGAGATAGACAAGGCCAGGTGCAGAGGCTCACACCTATAATCCCAGCACTTTGGGAGGCTAAGGCAGATGGATCACGAGGTCAGGAGATCAAGACCATCCTGGCCAACATGGTGAAACCCCGTCTCTACTAAAAATACAAAAATTAGCCAGATGTGGTGGCATGCACCTGTAGTCCCAGCTACTCAGGAAGCTAAGGCCGGAGAATTACTCGAACCTGGGAGGCAGAGGTTGCAGTGAGCCGTGATCATGCCGGTGGATCCAGCCTGGGCAACAAAGCGAGACTCCATCAAAAAGAAAAAAAAGAGAGAGAGAAAGAGAGAGACAAAGAGAGAATCTTGAAAGTAGCAAGAGAGAAGAAGCAACTCATCACATACAAGGGATTAAGGGATTATCAATAAGATTAACAGCTGATTTCTCATCAGAAATCATGGATGCCAGAAGGTAGTGGGATGGCATATTGAAAATAACGACAAAAAAACTGCCAATCAATAATTCCATATCCAGCAAAACTATCCTTTAAAAATAAGAAGAAATTAAGCCATTTCCAGATAAATTAAAACAGAATTTGCTACTACAAGACCAAAAAAATGTTAAATGAGGTCCTTCAGGCTGAAATGAGAGGACACTGGACAGGTAATTCAAATCCACAGAAAGAAACAAGTAGAACTGGTAAAAGTAACCGTGTAAGTAAATATAGAAGATAGTATAAATGTGTTTCTTATAAATCTCTGCTTCTCTTACCTGATTTAAAAGTTAACTATATGTAGCAATGTTTTTAAAAACTATGTTAAAGATATTATAATATATAAGGATGTAATTTATATGACAACAATAACACAAAAGAGAAGGAAGGTAGTATTGGTTGGTGCAAAAGTAATTGCCATTTTTGCCATTACCTTTAGTGGGAAAAAAACTCCATTATTTTTGCATCAACCTACATAGAACTATATCAGGGCAATGTTTTGTATTCAGTTATGCATTGCTTAACAATGGGGAACTTTTTGAGAAATACGTCTTTAGGTGATTTAATCATTGTGCAAACATCATAGAGTGTACTTACACAAACCTACAGAGTGTAGCCTACTACAACCTAGGCTCTATGATGTAGCCTATTACTTCTAGGCTACAAACCTGTATAGCGTGTTACTACACTGAATACTGTAGACAGTTGTAACACAATGATAAGTATTTGTGTATCCAAATATAGAAAAGTTTCAATAAAAATATAATCCAAAAGATTTTTTTAAAGGTACACTTGTCGAGGGCACTTATAATGAATGGGAGTTTGCAAGACTGAAAGTTTCTCTGAGTGACTTAATGAATGAGTAGTGAGTGAATGTGAAGGCCAAGAACATAACCATATACTACTGTAGACTTTATAAACACTACACATTTAGGCTACACTAAATTTATTTTTTAAATTTCTTTCTTCAATAATAAACTAACCTTAGCTTACTGTAACTTTTTTATTTTATAAATTGTAAATTATTTTAGCTTTTTGACTCTTGTAAATCAAATGCAAACACATTGTACAGATGCATAAAAATTTTTTATATTCTTATTCTATAAGCTTATTTCTGTTTTTTTACATTTATTTGTTTACTTTTTAAACTTTTTTTGTGAAAAATGAAGACAAACACACTCTTAACCTAAGCCTACAGTGGGTCAGGATCATCAGTATCACTATCTTCCACCTCTACATCTTGTCTCACTGGAAGGTCTTCAATAACATACAAGGAACTGTCATCTCTTATGATAACAATGTCTTCTTCAGGAATATCTCCTGAATGATCTGCCTGGGGCTGTTTAGCAGTTAATTTTTTTTTAGTAAATAGAAAGAATACACTCTAAAATAATCATAAAATGTATAGTATAGTAATATATAAACTAGTAATATAGTCATTTATTATCATTATGAAGCATTACATGCTACACATAATTGTATGTGATATACTTGCATATGACTGGCAGCACAGTCATATACCAGCATCACCACAAATATGTAAGTAATGCATTGTGATATGACCTTACAATGGCTATGACATCACTAGGCAATAGAAATTTTTCAGCCCTATCATAATCTTATGGGACCACATCATATATGAGGTCCATCATTGACCAAAATGTTATGCAGTTCATGACTGTATTGTCTAAGTTGGTATTAACCCAAACTAGATTGTTTTAATTTAAGATGGTAATTGTAACATCCAGAGGAACTAATGAGAAAATAACTAAAAAATAAAGTGAAAGGAATGAAAATGGTGTGCTAGAAAATATTTGCTTGATACAAAAGAAGGCATTAATGGAGAAATAGAGAAACAAAAAGATGTAAGACATATAGAAAACAAATAGTAAGATGGGAGATGTAAATCCTATGTTATCATTAGTTACATTAGGCACAGATAGATTAAACACTCCAATCAAAAGGCAGATATTGGCCAAATGACTTTTTAAAAATGATTCAACTCTATGCTGTCTGCAAGAGACTCATTTTAGATTCAAAGACACAAATAAAATTACAAAAACAATTCCACTTGCAATAACACCAGAAAGAATAAAATGCTTAGAAATAAATTAAACAAAAGAACTGCAAGACATGTACATTGAAAGCTATGAACCATAGTTGAAATGAATTAAAGACCTAAATCAATGGAAAAGCATCTCATGTTCATGGATTGAAATACTTAATATTGTTAAATTGGCAATACTCTCCAAACTCATCGACAGAATCAAAACAATTCCTATTCCAATCCCAGCTGCCTTTTTTGCAGAAATTGACAAGCTGGTCCTACAATTCATATGAAAATACAAGAGATCCCAAATAGCCAAAACAACCTTGATAAAGAAGAATAAAGTTGAGGGACTCAGCTTTCCCAATTTCAATGCTTACTACAAAGCTACAGTAATCAAGACAGACATATAAAAACAGACACATCAATCAATGGAATAGAATTCAGAGTTCAGAAATAAACATCTATAGTCAATTGAGTTTTGAAAAGGAAGACAAGATAATTCAATTGGGAATATTAGTCTTTTCAACGTATGGTGCTTAATATTCACATGTAAAAAAATGAATTTGGATTCCACCATACAAAAAAATTAACTCAAAAGTGGTCAAAGGCCTAAATGTAAAATCTAAAACTATGAAACACTTAGAAAAAAATAAGTGTAATTAGGCAATGGTTTACTTATATGCATATCATATCTAAAGCACAGAAAAAAATACATAAACTCAACTTCATCAAAATTAAAACTTTTATGCATCAAAGGGCAGCATCAAAAAAATGAAAAGACAATCTGCAGAATAGGAGAATATATTTCCAAATCATACAGCTGATAAGGAACTTATGTACAGACATATAAAGAACTCTTACTACTCAACAGTGAAAAGACCAATGACCAGATTTCTTAATGAAAAAAGATTTGCATAGATGTTTCTCTAAAGGAGATATACAATTGGCCAATAAGCACATAAAAAGATGCTCAACATCATAGTCATAAGGGAAACGCAAATCAAAATTTAAAAAATACCATGTCACACGGCCAACAGGATGGATATAATTTTTTAAAAGACGATAACAAGGATTGGCATGAATGTGGAGAAGTTAGAAAGCTTATGCACTGCTGGTGGGAATGTGAAATGGTGCAGTTACTTTGCAAATCAACTTAGCAGTTCTTAAAAAGTTAACATAGAGTGACCATATGACTCAGATTTCCACTCCAGGTATATACCTAAGAGAACTGAAAAGATCTATTCACACAAAAACTTATACACAAATTCTCATACTTTACTCTCATACAGTACTTACAGTAGTTAAGTGGGAACATCTCCAAATGTCCCTCAACATGGATGAGCAAAATGTGATATATCCATATGATGGAATATTATTTGTCCATAAAAAAGAATAAAATACTGATACATACTACAATATAAATGAAACTTGAACACATTATAAGTGAAATAAGCCAGTCACAAAAGAGCACATATATTATATAATTTCATTTATATGAAATATCCAGAATAGGTAAGTCCATAAAGAGAGAAAGTAGATTAGTTGTTACCAGGGGTTGGAGAGGAGGAATGTCGGGGGTCTCCTTTTAGGTTAATAAAAAATGTCCTAAGATTAGATAGTAGTGATGGTTGCACAACTCTGTGAATATACTAAAAGCCACTGAATTATACACTTTAAAATAGTGTATTTGGTGGTATGTGAGTTTTATCTCAATAAGCTGTTATTAAAAAAAAAAAGTAAACTAAAATGGAGGAAACTTACTTAACTCGTAGTGTATTTGCCAAAGACCTAAAACAAACATTATATGAAATGGTACAACTGTAAACATATTATAATTAAAGTCAGAAATAAAATAAGTGTTCCTGCTACACCTTTTTTATTCTTTATTTTATTTTATTTTACTTTAAGTTATGGAATACATGTGCAGAACATGCAGGTTTGTTACACAGGCATACATGTGCCATGGTGGTTTGCTGCTACACCTTTTTATGCAGCATTGTACTAAAGACCCCATTTAGCAACATAAAGCAAGAAAATGTCATGTAAGGAATTTTTTTAAAAAGAAATCATTGTTGGTTTATCTGAAGATCATTTGTATGGAAAATCTCAGATATTCTGTAGACAATTATAACTAGCAAGGTAAGATAGTTAGCTTCATTTCTGGATACAAGCTCAATCATGTTCCTATAAGCCCACAATAATCAATTAGAATATGTAACTGAGAGAAAGTTCCCAATCATAAAAGCAAGAAAAACTGTAAGTTACTTGGAAATAAATCCAATGAAAGATATGAAAGACCTTTATAGAGAAAATTATGAAAAGTTACCGAAGGACATAGAAGACCTGAAAAAAATGGAGAAATATAACACATTCATGCATGGGAAGACTCAATATTATACAGATGTCAGTTCTCCCCCAAATTAATCTATAAATTCATTGCAATTCCAATCCAAATCCCAATGGAGCTTTTCATAGAGCTTGACAAACTGATTCTAACATTAATCTGAAGTACTTGAGAACAAAGAAGAGTCAAGACAAAAGAATAAGGAGAAAGAACTTTCCCAGCTAGACATAAAGATGAACTATAAAGCTGTGTGAGATTAAAATAATGAAGGCGGTATGCAGAATAGACAAATCTATCAGTGGAACAGACTAGAGAGCTCTGTGTATTTATGAGGACTTGGTGTATGTTGGAGGTGGCTTTATGTATCATCAAGAAAAGAATGATTATTCAATAAACAGTGTCAGACAATTAGCTACCTCTATGAGGGACATTTTTTATTTCAATCTTTTTGGGGTACAGGTTGGGTTTTGGTTACATAGATAAGTTCTTTAGTGGCAATTTCTGAGGTTTTGATGCACCCATCAGCCAAGCAGTGTACCCAATATGTAGTCTTCTATCCCTCACCCTGCTCCCACCCTACCCCCTCAAAGCTCCAAAGCTCATTATATCACTCTTATGCCTTTGCATCCTCATAGCTTAGCTCCCACTTACAAGTGAGAACATACGATGTTTGGTTTTCCATTCCTGAGTTACATCACTTGGAATAATGGCCTCCAGCCTCATCCAAGTTGTTGTAAAACACATTGTTTCATTCCTTTTTATGGCTGAGTAGTATTCCATGGCATATATACACCACATCTTCTTTATCCACTCATTGGCTAATGTGCACTTAGGTCGGTTCCAAATCTTTGCAATTGCAAATTGTGCTGCTATAAACATGGGTGTGCATTTGTCTTTTTTCATATAATGACTTCTTTTCCTTTGAGTAGATACCTAGTAGGGGATTGTTGGATCAAACAGTAGTTCTACTTTTAGCTCTTTATGGAATCTCTATGAGGGACATTTTTAACTGGATCTCCACCTCATACCACACATAAAAATAAATTCCAGATAAATCAAACAAAACTTTAAAACTATTATAAGGAAATGTAGCTGAGTATCTTTCTGGTATGGAGTTAAGGAAAGATTTCCTAAACAAATAGCAAGATACTCATTATAATGGAAAACACTGTCCATTTGACTACATCAAATACTAAAATTTCTGTATGCTAAAACCATTATAAAACAAAGTAAAAGTACAATATATTTGAAAAAGATAGTTGCAACAGTATAGAAATAGTACTCAGAATACACAGTACAGTACTTCTATAACTCAAAAATAAAATGACAAATGGCTGGGTGCAGTGGCTCACACCTGTAATCCCAGCACTTTGGGAAGCCACAGCAGGTAGAACACCTGAGGTCAGGAGTTCGAGACTAGCCTGGCCAACATGGTGAAACCTTGTCTCTACTAAAAATACTAAAATTAGCCAGTCATGGTGGCAGGAACCTGTAATCCCAGCTACTTAGGCAGCTGAGGCAGACAGGAGAATCGCGTGAACCTGGGAGTTGGAAGTTGCAGTGAGGCGAGATCGTGCCACTGCACTCCAGCCTGGGTGAGAGAGTGAGACTCTGTCCAAGAGAAGGAAGGAAGGAAGGAAGGAAGGAAGGAAGGAAGGAAGGAAGGAAAGAAGGAAGGAGAAGGAAGGAGAAGGAAGGAAGGAAGGAAGGAGGGAAGGAGGGAAGGAAGGAAGGAAGAAAAGAAAAGAAAGAAAGAGAAAGAAAGGTGACAGCCCAATTTTTTAAAACTATGTAAAAGAAAACACAAAAGATGTATAAAAGAAAACCCTAATGATTGACAAATATATGTTAAAAACGAAACTTAAATACTAAGTTGGGAAATAAAATTTTTTAATTGAATTATCTTTCACACAGATCACATTGGCCAAAAAAAAAAAAAAAAATCATTCCCACCATCCTTGTCCAGTCAGACTCACACATGCTGTTGAGGCTATAATTGGGAAAATCACCTTGGAAAATAGTTTTGTAATAACTATCGAAGTTTAGCATGCAACTATTCTATGATCTAGCATGTCTACTGTTGGGTCTATATATAGACCTAGAAAATTCTATGTGTAGCAGTGACTGTAACTGAAAAGAAAAGGCAATGACCTAAATGTTCTTCCACATGGAAATAGTTTTTAATGTGTTATATTCACATAATGGAATATTATACAGCTATTAAAATGAATGAACTAGATCTGTGAGTATCAACATAGATCAAACTCACACAGAGTATTGGGATAATAAGGCAAATTGCAGATGGTTGATAACATAGTGAATCATTTATGTAACATGTTCAGTCACACAAAAGCCACTACATATTGTCTGTAAGTACAAATACATATGGCAAAAATGGGAAAACATAAACAGAAAGCATGAAAACAAATTAATGATTATGATTGCCTCTGAGGGATGAAGAAGGAGAACTGGGACTAGAAAGGGGACTGAAGAACTTCAGCTTCATTAGTAATTTTTAAATTTTTGTATTTTATGAAAGGATGTGGGATACATATTAATATCCATGAATTCACAATAGTAGGTAAAGAGGAATCTCTTTCCTTCCTTCCTTCCTTCCTTCCTTCCTTCCTTCCTTCCTTCCTTCCTTCCTTCCTTCCTTCCTTCTTTCCTTCCTTTCCTCCCTCCCTCCTTTCCTCCCTCCTTTCCTTCTTTCCTTCCTTCCTTTCTTCCATCTTGTCTTTCTAATAAGACATAAATAATAATGGCCTCTGCTTCCTGGAATTGGGAAAGGAACATGAAAAGGTAAAACAAATCAATTTTTTCTTAACTCATACTCATATATATCTTGGAATAAGGATTATAAGAATTCAGGAGGCCTTCAGTGAGGAGGTGATACTTTAATGGAGTTTTGACGGGTGAATAGAAGTTCCCCTCTGTACAGGATCAAGGAGAAAGATGGAAGAAAGACATTCTAGACAAGGAGACGAGCATGTGAAAAACATCAGGAACCTAAAACAGCATGTGTATTCAGGAATGATAAGTAAATAGGCAAGGAGGGGTGCAGGGAGCTGGAGAAATAGCCAAGGACAGATCATGGAGACACTGGGGAGACAGGCTAAGGATCTCAAATTTCATCCTGTGAGCACTGGGGACTCAGGACTAGGAGCATCCTGCAAGGTAGAACCCTTCTGACCTCTGCCTGCTGTGCACCAGAATTTAGAACAAATTCCATACCACTTTGAATAGGTAAAGGTGGGTCTGCCATTCCAGTGGAGAGATCCTCCTTCTTGCCACTTTCTAAAGTGCCATTTTGAGAGCAACTTTATTCATGGGGGATACAACAGACCACTTGGCACCAAGTGACTGGATACCAGCGACTAGCATCCTGCGGGAGTTTCCTGGCAATACCAGCTGTCCAGTACTTGGAGACTTCAGTGCCCAGGGGATATTGTAGCCTCTTTACCAAGGAAGAGAAAGTCTTCAGTCCTATGGGGAGCTGAGCTTCAGTACAGCTCCTTCACTGGAAAGAGTGGGACAGAGAGAACTCAGTCTTCCCTAGTTTACTGTCCAGCCAGCCTAGAGCCTGCTGCTGTGGTCAGTTCAGGCCATTCTTCTCATCATACTACAAACACCAAAGGCCATGGTTAGGCTTGTATTTTTAAAGCCTAGCATCGAGTAACAGATGAATTGGAAGAAGATGGCAGGGCCACATTATGACTTCATGGGCCTTTTGACACTGTGCCTTCATGGGATCCTTCCTCCATAAAAACACTAGAAATTATATTTTATCATGTGTTGATATAAAGGTAAATCTATTTTTTTACAGTACCATACTATTTATTGAAAATTTTTATGCATATATATAAAATATGCTGTTACATGTATAATAGAGACACAAAAATCATTTTAAATCTGTGATATCTGCTGTAAAGGTGAAAATGTTAGTATTACATGTTAAAACATTTTTATTGACCTAAAAGTTTAGTTTTTCTTCTGATTTTAAAATATCTTCATAGGTTCCCCTAAAAGTATCATGGGCCATAGGTACTGTGCCTACTGTGCCTATTGGATAAGTCAGCAGCCCTGAGGACAAGACACAGGGAGACCACGCAGGAGGCATCACAACAGTCACAGGGGTCCATGCTGATGCAGTCGCCATGACGATGGAGAGACTGGTGAGAAAGCTATTTGATGAGCTAGACTGAAGTGAATACAGATATTCTTCATGGAAAGGTAAGGATGGAGGGTAGAGGGGAAGAAGCAGCGACCCAGCAACCAGAGAAGTACTTCTGCCTCCCACATCTCATACACTATAAATGAAGACAGACAGAAGGAAGCTAATTGGAGCCATTTGCAGCCTAAATGGAACTGCTTCCTCATCCCTCCAATGGGACAGACCCACCTGGGAAACGAAGCATCCAGAGCAGCCAGTATTTAAGGGCTTACTCGTTCAAGCACATCACTGCTAAATGAGCTCCCGGGAGAGCCTCTCATGCCATAGTGGAGACACTGGCATTCCGGAGTTCCAGAGCAGGGTCAGGGACCTGGCCCTCAGCTAAGATGCTCCTTCCGCTTCATCCTTCTGTGGGCAGGCTGCTCAGCTGGCATTGATGCCCCATGCAGAGTCCTTGCCACAACAAGAGCAGGCCACAATGTTGCCCAGACTGCTAGCTGTTGTCAGCGTGTTGCTTCTCCATGAGCTGAGTCAGCAGCTTGGGAAAAAGAGAAATGGATCCCAATTAAGGTCTGCCTCAAGCTGTGGCAGGATGTTAGCAGGTTCCTCCAGCTACCTCTACACACACACACACACACACACACACACACACACACACACCTTTCTCCTATTTTTTCTTATAAAGCTGGGTCAGCATTCACTGCCTCAAATTCTGTCACAAAACCTAAGGCTCAGCTCCCTGCAAAGCAAAAAGAAAGCAGGAATGTGAAGCTTTCTGTGCCCTCATTCTACAAATGAACTTATTAATACCTTCCACAAATGTCTTGATATAGATCCCTGAAATCTCTCCCTTGCATTTCCCCAGCAGAGGTCAGGCACTTTGCCAAGGGGACTCTTGGGTACCTACCTATTGTTCCCAGGCCAAGTTTGAGCAATCCCAGTTGTTCCCAAACTTTAGTGTGCATCAGAATCACCTGGAAAGCCTGTTAAAATGCAGACTGCTGGGCCCCAGCCTCAGGGTTTCTGGTCCAGCACGTCTGGGTGTCCCAAGGACCTGCATTCCTAGCATGTTCCCAGTTGATGCTGATACGGCACCTTGGGGACCACACTTTGAGAACCACTGCCTTTACCCATTTCCAACCTTTTGCTTTTCTGCTTTTGACCTTCCGGCCTGTCCTCCAAATCCTTACCTTTCCACTGTTTCTTACATGTCTCCTAACTTGACTTTTAACCTTGTCCTTCCACCCAAGCCCTTGGCTCCTCTGAGCTCCAGTGCAGTCATGCTACCTGTGGCCTCCATGACTAATGACTCCCCTATCCAGCTCTGCCCCAGGAAGAAGGCACCAGCTGTGGCTTTCATGGGGCCTTTTACTTTTCAATAACCCCTCTACATGATTCACCTTACATGTTGGAGAGGATTCTCTGTCCACACTAAGTGTTTGTCAGAGAATAACCAACGAGCTTTCTCTTGTGTTGAACAAGGAGATCCTGGGGTTAGAAATGCCCCCTACATCTCACTTCGGCCCCAGAAGAAGCCCTGTCTCACATATCAGGAAACTGAGCTGCACATCAGTTAGTGACTAGTCCAGAAAGAGTCCTGCTGGTTCCACGACAGAGATGAGTGTCCCAGCTGGGTCTTCTGATGCCAGGTTCCCTGCTCTTCCCACTTGCAATCAACTTCTATATCTGTTGGGAATGCTTTCAGCTGCAAGTGACATAATCCCCAGCTAACAGTGGCTGAAACCCACCAAGGTGCATTTTTCTCATTCATGGTCATGTATTTTCTCGGAAGTCTAGAGGCGAGATGTTTTAGGTCTAGATCAGTGGTACACTGATTATCAGGGCACAGATGGCCTTTGCAATTCTCTGACCTTTATCTCAGGATCACAAGATTGCAGTCACAGTTCAGGGATAGGATTCTCCCTATGGCCATGTTAAAGCCAGCACATAGGGGCTTGCAAGACGCAGATGTTCCCCTGACTTGTTCTTCTCTTTCCTCTCTTATGAAGGAGGAAGCTCCCTCCCCCAGCCGATTTCCCCTTACACCCATTAGCCAGAACTAGACAGGCAGGGAAGTTCTGCTATCAAAGAGAAAAGATGGTGATAGCTTTGTGGCAAGCAACCAAGACAGTGTACCACGGCATCCTCCCGAAATAAGTGTCCCACAGGATTCTGGGAGCTTCTGGACGGCCAACACATTCAAGCCTATTGAACTATAAAACCACTGATCTGTGCCCTAGTCCTCTTTCTATTCTCAGTGTCTGACACACCAAATCTGTGCATTCAACACACATCAATTCATTCCCATGTGCCTGCTATGTATCAAACGCTACAGCAGGCATTGGACCAGCATGGCATAGTAGAAAGAGCAGGGGCTTTAGAATCAGACTGGATTGTCTTCAAACTTCACCATTTTCAAGCTGTGTGACCTCAGGCAAGCCGCTTCACCTCTCTGTGCCTCACTTTTGTCATTGCAGAATGGTAATGAAGACTTAACACACATCAGGCACAGGACACATAGTCATTCAGCGGATGAGAGCTGATGATAATGACCTAAGAAGGGTGGCACACTGCACACTGGCCATACCCTCAATTAACACACTACCAAGTCTCAGGACTCACAACCCAGCGAAAGAGATGGACAGCGAAACACATAATCACAGCATAATGGGACAGGAGTGGAGATGGCACTAAAACAACACAGAGGAGGGGGCAGCCAATGCATCTACGCACTCACCACAGCTTTCCCACACAGCACCTTAGCAAGCAGGTCCGATCTATCTCACCACTGGGGAGGGACAAAGGGATGAGTCACCATCATGCAGAGTTCCAATTCCTTTGGAAGGCCACCACAAAAAAACAGAATGAGGCCAGGTGTGGTGGCTCACGCCTGTAATCCCAAGACTTTGGGAGGCCTGGGTTGGAGGATGGCTTGAGGCCAGGAATTTTAGACCAGCCTGGGCAACATTGTGAGACCTCCTCTTTATTAAAAAAAATAAAAATAGGCCAGGCGCGGTGGCTCAAGCCTGTAATCCCAGCACTTTGGGAGGCTGAGACGGGCGGATCACGAGGTCAGGAGATCGGGACCATCCTGGCTAACACGGTGAAACCCCGTCTCTACTAAAAATACAAAAAACTAGCCGGGCGAGGTGGTGGGCGCCTGTAGTCCCAGCTACTCGGGAGGCTGAGGCAGGAGAATGGCGTAAACCCGGGAGGTGGAGCTTGCAGTGAGCTGAGATCCGGCCACTGCACTCCAGCCTGGAGGACAGAGCAAGACTCCGTCTCAAAAAAAAAAAATACAATAAAATAAAATAAATAAAAATAATAAAAATAAAATAAGCTGGGGATGGTGGTGTGCACTTCTCGTCCCAGCTACTTGGGAGGCTGAGGCAGGAGGATCACTTTAGCCTGGGACGTTGAGGATGCAGTGAGCAAGATCATGCCACTCCATTTTTCAGTTGAAGAAACAGAGGCACAGGGAGGTAATACATTTGAACCCCAGGCCCCAGCTCTGGAGCCTGTGTTCTCACCATTACGTTACACTGCCTCCCTGAGATGGGTTTCAAGGCATCTTCCCTGCTCAAGGACTCTGTCTGGAAGATGCCATTTGTTTACATGGGGGATATCCAGGTGAGGCTGGATTTGAATATATTCCCACCATGAAGCAGCTGGCAAGGCCTCGTCACACCTCCACTCCCTGCCTAGCCCAGATAGGAGGGGGATGCTCCATTCTGTACCTCCAAGGGGATGTGGGCAGAATGGCATGGGCCTAAGTGATGCCAGTGGTACCTCACCTCTTGGCAGTATTGCTTCTTCATTGTCGTTGAAGTCCTGCATTCCCAGGCCATGCTGCAGGATCCTTCATCCCTTTCCTGGCCCCTCTTCTATGCCAATTTCTGGCCTGGGTACCAGATACAGGAATACATGTACCAGACTCAACCTCAGCCCCTGAAGGGCTCAAGATCTAGGAAAGAACACAAAAGACCAATGTTTGCAAGGCTGTCTGCAGAAGCATAGAGGAAGACATCTCACCCAGCCTTGGAGAAATGATGGTTAGGGGAGTCTACAGTGAGATACTGCAAGATACTGCACGCTGGCTCATGAACAGAGCCCAGCCAGGTGAAGCATTTGGGAGAGGTGATAATAATAACAGCAAACACTTACTGTGGCAGGCGCCTGTCTAAACACTTCACTGAATTAATTCACCAGGACTCAGAAACAATCCAGTAAGGTAGGTGATACGATTTGGCTGTGTCCTCACCCAAATCTCCCATAATTCCCACGTGTTGGGGGAGGAACCCAGTGGGAGACAATTGAATCATGGAGGTAGTTTCCCCCATACTGTTCTCACGGCAGTGACTAACTCTCACAAGATCTGAGAGTTTTGTAAGGGGAAACCCCTTTCACTTGTCTCTCATTCTCTTGCCTGCTGCCATGTAAGATGTGTCTTTCTCCTTCCACCATGATTGTGAGGCCTCCCCAGTCATGTGGAACTGTAAGTCCATTAAACATTGTCTTTATAAATTACCCAGTCTTGGGTATGTCTTTATCAGCAGTGTGAAAATGGACTAATACAGTAGGTATGCCTATCATCTTCATTTTACAGATAGGAAACTGAGGCACAGAGAAGTTAAAGAGCTTGTTCAATATCATTGAAATAGTAGATGGTGAAGCCAGCATCTGGTTCTGGCCTCTGGGCTCTCAACCTCCACACCATGCTGGAGAGTGTTCCCTGCTGAACAGCAGCTCCTACAAAGGCCTAGGCAACTGGCAGAAGGGTCCACCCAGGGCAGCCAACAGTGGTGAGGCTGGAGAGACCAGCAGTCGACTTTTGTTCACTGACACAGCTCTGGAGTGGGCTGACAGCAGTCCAACCATGCACCATGCGGGAAAGCTGGTCAGTTCTCTCCACTCCCCTGGCTGATTGACAGCAGACCCATAGACTCAATCCCCAAAGACCTAACCCTGATTCCAGCCCCAGCCTTAACTCCAGCTCAGTTTCTGCAAAACCTTCCCCAGTTAATTACATGTGTGGAGACCATACAACCAACCAGGCAGTTTTCCACACTCCCTCCTCACTCTCTGCTCTCACCCTTGCCTGGTCTGGTACCCATAATGCATTTTCACAACTTATGTATGCCCTTTATGGGATCTTTTAATATCTCTCCTCAAACCACACCTGGCTAATTTGCTAAGCACTGAACCAAAATCCAGAACTGCCCAGCAGATAAATTAAGGAACAACTGTTTCCCTTTCAGGAAGACTGACCACAAAAGTCACCAAACAGCAAACTCTTTTTCAATGCCAGTGCAATACAGAAAGATTCTATTTTTAAATCAATCCACAAATGTTTGTCCTATTGATTTTGTTGATTTGTTTATATACACCCTGTCTCATTCCACCAAAAACAAAAAAGGCTTGGGCAATTTTCAAAATACATGTAACCAAATACAATAAATAGATGTAGAGTCAGGACAAAGAAAAGCAAAGGTAGGAAATAAAATAATGCAAGGAGTTTTATTCAGCTTCAAAATATCCTGCACGGTTTGTTTTGGTTGGGTAGCTTGCTGGGTTTGAGCTTCCTGGTGGCCAAGGCAAGGACAGGTGCATTCATTAAACAGATTCCTAGGGCTCCACCATCAGCGGGGGGCCTGCCATTCACCCACCCCTGATGACACAGTTGCTTGTCTTTGAACATAGATAGGCAATGATCCCCAAGGCCCAGACAAGCCACCTTCTCGACCAGCGATGTCCCCTCCCCTGGGCTCCTAGAAGTTCTTACTCTTAAGATAAGAAGGGGTGGGCTATCCTCTTTTGAAACCTCCTAGGTTCCAGGCATTTTGCCAAGTACTGTATGTGTCTTAACTTACCTAATGCCCCCTCTGTGAGGTTCAAATCTCCAGCTCCAACATCTACTTGGAACCCAGGTTCTTCCAAAAATTATTGGTTACTTAGATGTCTCAAAGTCACATGGAACTCACTGTGCCTAAGTTGACCCCTCACAGTCTCCCCATCCACTCATCCAATCTCTTTCCTGTGTTTTGGGGCTCAGCGAATGGCACCACCATCCGGTGGCTCAGGCCAGACCTGATGAGTCATCCTTATCCGTGTCATGCCCATAAAACACCTACTACCAAGTGCTGCCAGCCTTACCTCCTAAACAGTTCCTGAAGCCCTCACTTCTCTCGACTGCATCTGCACCTCCCTCCCTTGATCAGCCACCTCCTCTTGTGTGAGCCCCTCCAAGAACTCCTCACTCTGGCTCCTCACATTAACTCTGGTTCCTCTAATACACCCTTCACTATGCAGCCAGAATAATCTTGTCAAGACACAAAACACATCTGACCTCAGCAATCCTGATTAAAACCCCTCACTGGCTTCCCCTTACTCTTAAGATGTAGACCACAGCCCTCAGAGTGGAGAACAAATTGGCCCCTGTCCATCTCTCCAATTGCACTGCAAATCACAGCCCTATTGGCTCTTCTCCAGGCTCACTGGCCACCTCCTCCTTCACTGTGCCTGGGACACTTCTTCATGCCATTCTGCTCATCCATCAGCTCTTCCTAGCCATCACCTGCTTTGGGGAGCCTTCCCTGACTCCCATCAGTAGTCAAATCCTGCTTAAGCTTTCCTCGTGCCCCACACCTTCCCTTTGAGGCCCTCATCCCACCTGGGAGGATGGGAGACCCACAGGCTGGCCTCAGTGTCTGCACTTACACCCTTTCCATAATAAGCAGTTGATTAGCCCTTGATAATATTTGTTGAATGTTGTTAAATGAATAGATTAGAGGCTTGTCATAGACCAAATGATGGCTGCTAAAGATATCAGGACCTAATCCCTGGAACCTGTAAATGTGACCGTATTTGGAAAAGGGTCTTAGCAGATGTGATTAGGTGAAGGATCTTGAGATGGGCAGATTATCCTGGATTATTCGGTAGGCCTTAAATGCTGTCACATGTATCCTTATAAGAGAGAGGCAGAGGGAGACTTGAGACACAGAAGCAAAGGTGATGTGAGGACAGGGCAGAGAGAGATTGGAAGACACTGGCCTTGAAGACTGGAGTGACAAAGCCACAAGACAAGAGGTGCCACAGCCACCTGAAGCCAGAAGATGCAAGAAGCAGATTCTCCCCTCGGGCTTCTGGAAGGAGCGCAGCCCTGCACATACCTTGATTTCAGCCCATTGGTAGCCGATTTGGACTTCCGGCCTCCAGAACTGCGGAAGAATAAATGTGTGTTGTTTTAAGTCACTAAGTTTGCAGTAATGTGTTACAGCAGTCAAAAAAAACCTAACGTGAGGCTCATAGATGATGAAACCCAAGCTCAGAGAAGTTAAGTTATTTGCTCAAAGTCACATGGCTAGTCCACTCCTGCCCTCCCCTCAATCTTCTCCAGGAAGCTATTTAGAGAGAGCTGACTTTTCCAAAATGAAAACCCCAGTGGGGCTGAGTTTACTTGGGAACAATGAGAGCTCACAGCCCCCAGACCAGGTACGGGGAAACCGGTCCCTCCCAGCACACATGGAGCCAGCCAGGGTCCTGGCCTCTTCTCCATCTCTTGTTCTGAGGATGCAGATCCCAGCTTATCCCCTCACCTCAAACTCCAGGAGAGGACCCTTCTCAGGACTTGATTATTCCCAGCATAGTCCCTCAAGAAGCTGGGCAATGCAGCCAGGAATTACCCAAAAGCTCTGGCTTAATCACTCCTGAGCCACGAAGACCGCTTGCTAATGTCTCCCTTCAGAAAGTTCCAGGCCCCTGCCTCTTTGTTTCCTCCTTCCCTTGCTCCTTTCCTTCTTGCCACTCCTGGCATCATACAGAGAGTGAAGCCAGTATGGATTTCACCTTGGTAGCCGTCTTGCTAGGGGAAGCTAAGACAAGAACAGTGCTACAATGAGCTGAGCACAACACACCCCAGGCACATGCTAGGTACTCTCACATGGCACACCTCAACAGGCTCAACAGCCGGGCAAGATAAGTGGTACCCATCTTGCTGCTGGGGAAACTGTGGCTTAAAGAGACCAAGAGCTCAAAGTTACCCAGCTAGGAAGTGGCCAAGTTGGGATTCAACCAGGTCTGCCTGACTGCAGATCTAGTGCTTTTCCCACCCACCCCACGATCCCCAGTCCCAGTCCAGGAGAAACTGCTTCTGCCTTAATAGAGAAGACACCCAGGGGCCCGCTTTCTCAGCCTGTCTCCACCAAGTCTTCTGCCCTGAGTTTCCATTTATCCATCCAAAAAATGAAGCAACCACCCAACCTAGCCCAAGTCCACTCAAGGCAAACTCATGCAAATCAAATGCAATAATAGATGAGGAGCTGTTTTGAAAGTAAAAGTTCCGTGCCTGGGATTATTATTGTAAATACTGTATACTCAACTCTTGATTTCCCACACTAATGGGAGGGAGCAGTGGCGCAGATAATTAAAAATGCATTTATATTTGGCTCTGGAATGTGTTTTTGTTGTCATATTCGGAGATGACTGGGTCTGATGTTCTGGGAATTCAGTGTGACTTCATAATCCTTCTGAAAAAAAAAGAGGAAAAGAATAACAAATGCTTGTCTCGAGAGCAACCAGAAAACCATCCCGTGCTCAGTCTCAGCTGGTCTCCCTGTCTCTGCTAAGAATGGGAAGTGTCACCTCCAAGGTAGACACAAAGGCATCCAGCCTGGCAGAGCTTTGAAATAAACGACTATTGTTACTTTAAACCAGTGGATTTTCAGATGGTTTGTTATGCAGCAGTATTTAACTACTACACCCCCAATTCCACATTCCCAGGAGGTCTGTGTCCTCTCCAAGATTTCTATGAATTCCTGGTCACTTTAGAGTCCAACTTCTTTTAGTCCTTCCATCTGTCCCCCCACTCCTTTCCTCCCACACTGTTCCTTTCCCAGACCTGAAACCCATCTCTTACCCCTGATATTTCCTAAATAACTTACAAGGTTTTTGTGAGTGTAACAGACTACTGAGAATCTGGAGGCGATGGAGGAGTGTTCCTATCACAGAATCTCAGATGACTTTCAGTTGGATGCTAAAAATCTCTGTTCTTAAAAAAATATTTGGTCCCCTCCACCAACAACTTTCTTCCTTAGCTTTGGTCTCCTGCCAGTTTGCCTCCTCTCTCCCTCTATCTGTTTCTCCTCTCTTCTCTGTTCTTCCACACCTCCAATTTCCCATGCGTATCATCGGCTAGCAGTTTAGCTATCTGCCATTTCCAGACACTTCATGCTCTCTGAGTCTTATCTTCCACTCCCAGAAGATTGTCAAAGTATTTTCCAAAACAAAGATAGTTTCCCCTAAGGGGATTCTGATGCCAGATATTCAACTAATAGTTGCACTTTCTTTTTTTTTTTTTTTTTTTTTTTTGGAGACGGAGTCTCGCTCTGTCGCCCAGGCTGGAGTGCAGTGGCCGGATCTCAGCTCACTGCAAGCTCCGCCTCCTGAGTTCACGCCATTCTCCCGCCTCAGCCTCCCGAGTAGCTGGGACCACAGGCGCCCGCCACCTCGCCCGGCTAATTTTTTGTATTTTTTAGTAGAGACGGGGTTTCACCGTGTTAGCCAGCATGGTCTCGATCTCCTGACCTCGTGATCCGCCCATCTCGGCCTCCCAAAGTGCTGGGATTACAGGCTTGAGCCACCGCGCCCGGCCAATAGTTGCACTTTCTAATCCTGCTGCATAAGTGAGGGAAGATACTTCCAGTTGTCCATTGAATATTCATTCTTTTCTTCCTTCTTACCTTCAGTTTGCTCATTTTATTCAGGGGAGTTAATTTTCCTGCCTCCTTTGCAGACCAGAGTGGACAGGAGACATGGTTATGGTCCTTGAGGTGTAAAGAGAAGTCTGCTGGGGACTGATGAGAATGTCCAACTTTTCCTGAGACAGGTGCCACCCCGTCCTCTTGCTTTTTTCTGTCTAGGACACAGACCCAACGTCTGGCAGTGCAGCAGCCATCTTGCCACCATGAAGACGAAAGCCACATGCTCAGGACAGCAGAGCAGAAAGACAGAACGGGTCTGCACTCTTGACTTCCTTCAGCTGCACCTGGACTGCTTAATTCTGGACGCCACGTTCAGGGCAAAAAATAAACTCCTGTTTGTTGGGTTTTCATCTCTTGCATCTGAATGCAATCCTATGCAATCCTCCCTGATTCAATAAGTAATTACATTTTGATTTCAAAAACCCTTCCTTTCACCGCTGCTGCTTCAGGTAAACGGATGGTGCCGTCAACCACTGACTACAGGTTAAACAAAGCTGCTAATGATGTCAATTAAAAGTGCTCAAGTAATATCACCTGCAACGATTGAGTGTTGTCTCTAAGTGGAAAAGAACAGCTGGGAACCCCACGCTCATCTCAGAATAGCACTAACCTGAGCCCTCCTGAGGGCAGAGATGGTGCCCTTGTTCGTTCAGTCTCCCTGTGACATGCCAGGCACTGAGGGGACTCAGAGCTCGTGAGTGGAAAGGGAACGAGCCACAGAGTGGACTCGGAGCTTCCTGAGCAATCTTTTTGGTATGGGGTGGCCCTGAGGAGGTGGGTTTCTTTAGATGCTAGGCAGATAGGCAAACCCCATGGAAAGCGACTTGGCAGGACTTTAGACCTCACACCTGGCTGTTATCCCAGCTCAGCCATCTGAGTAGGCAATAACCTTGGGTGGGGACAATATTTACCCTACAAACTTCAGCCTTCTCGACTGCAAACTGACGACATTAATCACACCGTCTTACACAGTCATGAGCATTACCCGAGATGACCCGTGCAGGGCATTTACTACCTGCTCACAGTAAGTGCTCAGAAAACGCCTGCTTTACTACCATTACCTGCAAGGAGGTCATTTCGGTGCTGGATTCGGGAAGGAGACATAGACTAAATGGGTAACAGTCACTCAGCAGAGGAGGCCCCATCTGGGTTCTGCAGGGAAGTCAGCCAGCAGCAGTCATAGGGCTGAGTGACTCCCTACTTGCAGCAAGAGCAACTTGCTGGCTCTCAGGTGCTCCTGTCCCCTGGTCAGACCCTCCTCATCACCCCGATGTGTCAGGATTCATCTATCTGTCCACTTTTCTCATCAGCCTGGGAGTCACTCTCTGCACCTCCAGGGTCCAGCACATAGTAGGTAACAATGAATGTTTATTGAAGGAGGAAGGGACAGCTAGCCAGAGGCAGTGGATCTGGAAGTGGCGGGCCAATCTGAGCTCCCTTCAGGCTCCCTAAAAAGAGAACCTAATTCTAAGGGACTCTGGAAGTTGCTGAGGTCTTCTGCAAGAGTGGAAAGGGATCATGGCAGTGGGGACAGAGGCAGAGAGACTTAGGATGGGGACAGCAACCAATCCCAGCTATATAGCTGGGTTCTCAGCCAGAGAAGACTGAGATCAGCAGGACAGACTCTGAACAGGAAAGTGAGCATCTGATTCTCCCCAGGGGTGGAGAGAGAGCATGAGATTTGGTGCCTGTAGCCTGGACCTGCCTCTGGTGTCCCCTTGCTGTGGAGTTGGGGCAGCACAGCCCCTCTCCAGGCCTCAGTTTCTCTGTGTGTAGAACCAACAATTGAGTGGGGTGACCTAGGAAGGCTCACCCAGCTCTGACCACCTGGGCTCTGGGAATGGGCTGCTCTTCTAGGGCTGGACAGAGGCTCTTGCCAGAGTCCTTAGCCCCAGGCCCATTGAGTGCTGCACCGAGGACCCCTGAGGGGAACTCTGACCTTATTAGGCACCTGCTCACCAACGCCCCAGGACTCCATCCCAAGAAGACATCAGAAAAAAAAAATCAGAAATGAGAGGAAGAAAACACGAATAAACACAGTACCTGCAACTTCCTGCTCTAAGAAACTATGGATCTAGAGGGGCCTTTGCTCCCTCCCTCCTTCATTCTCTCATTCATTCAGTCAGTCAGACAGGCAATAGCTCATCAGACCTCGAGTGGGTCCTGTTGGTTCCGGGCCCTATGCTGGGCACTGGAGACAGTGCCACGAGGAAGATCCTGCAGAAGCCCACAGTCTAAAAGTGAAAACAGACCACGGGACCGACAGTTCGGATCTGGAGCAGTAGGGGGTGCAATTGGTGGCAGGAGGCAGGCTCTAGTGATAAGGAATGAGAGGAGATGCACCGACCAAGCCAGAGCCTTCAGCACAAAAGCATCCTGGGAAGCCCCCTTAGTCCCATGTAAATGGGAACAGCTGATCACCCTCTTTGGAGGGGGTGCTCCACACCTCCAAGCTTGTAACAGAGGAGATGATGGGGCAGAGGAGGACCCTTCAAGAGAGGGAAACTCACAAGGGGCGGTGGAAGAAGGCAGATGGAGTCATTTCTTCCCTCTACCTCCTGGGCTCTGCCTCTAGGTGAGGTCTCCCTGTGCCCTGACCAGGTCTGTGAGCTTCACCTTCTGCGTCTTGAGGTCAAGAAGGCCCTATAGCAGGCAGCAAGTGGCAGTGGAGTTTTTCAGCATCTTTCCACATCCACTGACAGCCCAGTGGGCAGAGTGTGTGCTGGCTCCCCCATCCACTGCTGCCTTTCCTGGCATCAGTCCCCAGGGCCAGACGGGGTCTCTGGCACAACCCCAGATCCTTTGCCCGCCTTGGGGGACAGCAACCCACATTGGCCCCCACTTCAGCCGGGCTCCTGCTGCACTTTGATATATTGACCTAATATTCCCGGAATTATTTTTTGCTCGGTGTTCTTTTTCTTAAACGGCCCCTGGGAGGCCCCATGGCTTTGCTCTGAGCATGTGGTGCTACTGTCATCAAGTCACCCCTGAAGAATCCTGCACAGCCACGATGACACCTGAACCGGGGTCTAGGAGGATGCAGAGACAGGCACCCAGCAGCTGAGAAGGCGTTGGGCTGGCGACCTTGGAAGTTTCACCCATCCAGGGAGCTGGGAGCGCATTAGCACGTTCATCCTCACCCTATTTCCGGAGTGGCCAGCTTTCACACCTGGCTCAGCTGAGGAGGCAGCGGCAGACCTCCCTGCTGAGGGGCCCAGCTCTACTCACCCTCCTCTTGCCTTGATTTCCCTCTTCCTGTTTCCAGGGTCTCTGGTTTTGGGAATTCTCCATATGTCCTTTTTACCCTTCTCCTCCTCTGCTCCAGAGAGCTCAGGGAAGCACTGGCCCTGGAATTAGTGGGAATGGGGTCCATGCCAGGCCCCGGACTCAGTGCCCTGCAGCTATGAGCAGGTCCCCCAGGCTTTCAGCATTTCACTTTGCTCTTCTTTAAAATGAGGGTGCAATTTTCTGCCTTGCCCATTTCTTAGGCATTAAATATTTAATGAGCAGCTACTATGTGCTAGGCAGTATGCCATGCTCCCTTGCCATAATGCTATTGTAAAAGTTAAATAATAATAGCAGCACAACAACCACCAACCTATGATGTACCAGACCCCTTGCTAAGCAAGCATTTCCCCTCCTTCACTTTCTGCTTCACCTTCCTTGTCACCTTCCTCGTCACCATTCTCATCACCAACTTAGCCCACATGTACCAGCTGTGTGCCATGTGCACTACTCTAAGTTAATTATGGATATTAACCCTTTTAATCCATGTAACAATGCTGCGAAGGATATACTGCCAGGATCCTTATAGTGCTGATGAGAAAGCTCAGTCTCAAAGAGGTAATACGACCCACCCCAGGTCACACGGCCTCTCAGTAGCGAGGCAGGATTTTGAATCCAGGTCTGACTCCCAAATCCATGCTCTTAACCACTACATTCAACTGCTTCCAACATCAAATAGCATATGTGAAGGTGCATGGAGCATTATGCTAAGGTGAATGTCACAATTCTCAGTCAAGGCAGCAGCAATGCCAGAAGACTGGGATACACCTCTGCCTCCCTCACAGCACTCAGAGTGGTGTCTTGAGGCCATTCATACCCAGATTCAACCCTGACTCTGCTACTAATCTGCTGTGCTGACTGGGCAAGTTCCTTCACCTCCTGGAGCTTCAGTTTTCCCATCTGTAAAATGGGGTTAATGATACCAGCTTCTCCAGGTTGCTATAAAGGTGGCATGAAATATAAATCTGTGTATGAGCCTAGCACACTGGCTGCTACGCAGACTCTCGATGAGAGTGGCTTCTTTTCAAACCCTTTCACAATCCAGACCCCTTTGCCCCAAGGTAAGACCACAGTGTGGTACCATTCACACCCCAGCATTCCCTGTGGGATCAGGCTGAGGCTGAGTTTTACCTGAAGCCATGAGCTTTGCTGGCTCCTTTCCCTGCCCTGTGCTGCTTTCTTTGCTCCCTTACAGTGAGCACCCTCCCTCAGTAAGTCACATGCCCCAAAACCCTGTATTCAGAACCCTGACCTAAGGCCAGCTGTACAAGAAGGCATTTCAGTTGGCAGCAGGAAGGGGAAAGATGCAGAGGGTGGGCAAATGAGCTTGGCAGCCTCTTGGCCTTGCCACCACTGAAAAGAATTGAGGAGGCTGGGCATGGTGGCTCACGCCTGCGATCCCAGCACTTTTGGAGGCCGAGGCGGGCGGATCAGCTGAGGTGAGGAGTTCAAGACCAGCCTGGCCAACATGGCAAAACCCTGTCTGTAGTGAAAATAAAAATATTAGCTGGGCGTAGTAGTGCATGCCTGTAACCTCAGCTACTTGGGAGGCTGAGGCAGGAGAATCACTTGAACTCGGAAAGCAGAGATTGCACCACTGCACTCCAGACTGGGTGACAAGAGTGAAACTCTGTCAAGAAAGAAAAGAAAAGAAAAAGAAAAGAAAGAAAAGAAAAGAAAAGAAA